>NC_053489.1:40849662-41449662 GCF_905171775.1 Rana temporaria | reverse complement strand
ACGACGTAAGAGAATGCGACGGCCACGCGTACCTTCGTGGATCGACGGAAAAAGCTAATTAGCATACCCGACGCGGAAAACGATGCAAACTCCACCCAGCGGGCGCCAAAGTATTGCACCTACGATCCAAAGCCGTACGCCTGTCGGATCGAAGCCAGAAGCCGTCGTATCTTGGTTTGAGGATTCAAACTAAAGATACGACGCGGCAAATTTGAAAGTACGCCGGTGTATCAGTAGATTCGCCGGCGTACTTGCACTGTGAATCTGGCCCAAAGAGTGCAAAATCTGGTGCAACCCTACATAGAAACCAATCAGCTTCCAGGTTTTATCGTTAAAGCTTAATTGAACAAGCTGGCGTTAGAAGCTGATTGGCTACCATGCACAGCTGCACCAGATTCTGAGTGCACCAGCTTTAGTAAATCTATCCAAGTGTGTTAAAGAAAAAAAAAAACGTGTTCAAAAGCACAAAACGCACCTGAAACCGCATAGGTGTGAACCTAGGGTAAGTCCTCAATCTACCTGATACTTCATACCAAGACTTTTTTGTGTGCTGGCTTCTTACTCGTCTAAAGCTGTCCAAATGGTCATTTTTGTTTCAGATTGATCTGTCAGATAAAACTAAATTAACCAACCACTGTGGAATGTTAGTGACAACGTGATCTTATGAAGTTTAACTAGTTACCGACTGCCCACCGTCGTTATACGTCATCACTTTAAAAAGATGAATATCTCGGTAACGGCAGCAGCTGCTGCCACAATCGGGATATTCATCTCTTCAGTGGGCGGTCCGGTACACGATAACGGCGGTCTCCGCGGCGGATTCGCCGCGAGATCGCCGTTATCGGTGGTGGGAGAGGGGCCCTCCGCCGCTTACCGTAGCCGTTGGTAGCGGCGGAGGCGATCGTGACCGTTCGGCTGGTGACTGGGGGCGAGACTGAAGGAAAAATCTCCTTCGCCCGTCCCCATAGCTCTGCTGGGCGGAAGTGACGTCAAAACGTCAGTCCCGCCCAGCGTCTTAAAGCAACATTTTTTTTTTTTGTCATTTGAAAAAATGACATTTCCAAATTTTTTTATTTTTTTTTGCATTTAAGCCCAAATATGAGATCTGAGGTCTTTTTGACCCCAGATCTCATATTTAAGAGGACCTGTTATGCTTTTTTCTATTACAAGGGATGTTTACATTCCTTGTAATAGGAATAAAAGTGATAATTTTTTTATTTTTTTTATTTCAGTGTTAAAAATTGTAAAATAAATAAAAATAAATGCGAAAACCCCCAAAAAATTTTTTAAAGCGCCCCGTCCCGACGAGCTCGCGCGTAGAAGCGAACGTATATGCGAGTAGCGCCCGCATATGAAAACGGTGTTCAAACCACACAAGTGAGGTATCGCCACGATCGTTAGAACAAGAGCAATAATTTTAGCCTCAGGCCTACTCTGTAACTCAAAAAATGCAACCTGTAGAATTTTTTAAACGTTGCCTATCGAGATTTTTATGGGTAAAAGTTTGACGCCATGCCACGAGCGGGCGCAATTTTTAAGCGTGACATGTTGGGTATCATTTTACTCGGCGTAACATTATCTTTCACAATATATAAAAAAATTGGGCCAAATTTATTGTTGTCTTATTTTTTAATTAAAAAAAGTGATTTTTTTCCAAAAAAAGTGCGCTTGTAAGACCGCTGCGCAAATACGGTGTGACAAAAAGTACTGCAATGACTGCCATTTTATTCTCTAGGGTGTTAGAAAAAAATATATATAATGTTTGGGGGTTTTAAGTAATTTTCTAGCAAAAAAAATGTTTTAGTCTCGTAAACATCGAATCTGAAAAACAGGCCCGGGGCTAAAGTGGTTAAAGTATGTCTATTATTATGATCATTATTCAAGATTTATGTAGAGCCAAAAGTTTTCACAGCGCTTTAGGAAGACAGTAGGGGTGCGCAACTTCACTGGTCTCACGATTCAAGTACTAATATCCTGTCAAGGATTCGATTTTGCAATGCAAGTAGTCAGAAGAACTTTTTTATTTCCATTTGCTCTTAGCAGAACATTCTATTTGGGGAGGGTAATTCTCATAACCATCCCAAAAGAGGGCTACAAGTTATTTATTTTCAATTCATTACAGAGAACAAAGGGGTATTCTTTACATCTAGAGCAAGGGTGTCAAACTCAATTTCATTGTGGGCTGCATCAGCATTATGATTGCCCTCAAAAGGGCCAGTTGTATCTGTAAGATTAGATGTCCAACGCACCCCCTCCCCTTTACATTAGATGTCAAGAGCCACCCAACCATCAGAAGTTGAGTCCCCCACTCTTTCTTACAGCACAGTGCACCCCCTTTTCTTACGCTGCTGCTGCTGAGAAGAAGCTGGATGCATTGCTTGAAAGCAGAAAGTAAGGGCCTGGAGTAGGGCTAGAGCAGCAGGAGAGGTGTGAGGGCCACATGAAATGGCATGGAGGGCCGGATTTGGCCCACGGGCCTTGTTTATGCCACCTGTGATCTAGTGGAAAAACAGAAAGGCTTATTTGCCATAAGAGCTGTGAAAATGTGGAATAGACTGACTCTCTCACAAACTAGTTCTGAGCTGCTTGGTAGATTGTTTTAACAAAGATCTGAAATGCATTCCTGTCCTAAATGCACAAAATATAAATGATAGTGACAGAGGGATGGTGGTGGTGGATGGGATCTGGCAGAGGGAGGAATGGTGGAATAGATGGGATCAGTGGCAGTGGGATGGATGGGATCAGTGGCAGTGGGATGGATGGGATCAGGGGCAGTGGGATGGATGGAATCAGTGGAAGATGAATGATGGGGATGGGATCAGTGGCAGAGGAATGGTGGGATGGATGGGATCAGTGGCAGAGGGATGGTGGTGGTGGGGAATAAGTGGCAGAGGGATGGATGGGATCAGTGGCAGAGGGATGAATGGGATCAGGGGCAGAGGGATGGATGGGATCAGTGGCAGAGGGATAGTGGGGAATATTTTTTCTTTTTTTTTTAGCAATTATAGAAAATACCCTATGACATTACCAAAAATTATAAAAGCTAAAAAGAAAGCACACAACACAGAGGTAAAAGCCTGAACAGGCCGGGCAAGGAGAGAGTAGCAGCCAAGAGTAGAAGTCGACCGATATGGGTTTTGCTCTGGCTGATGCCGATATTTGGAAATCGGGGCGGCCGATATTTTAGGCCGATTTTTTTCCCCCTCATCTCAAAAAACCTAGGGTGGAGAGGTGGGGAGGAGATAATTGTTTAGGGTGGAGAGGTGGGGTGCACCCTGTCAGTGCCACATCAATGCCCACCAGTGCAGCCCATCGGTGCCACCATATTAGTGCCCACCAGTGCAGCCTATCAGTGTCCATCAGTGCCACCTCATTGGTGTCTATCAGTGCCCACCAGTGCCACTTCATCAGTGCAGCCCATCAGTGCCACCTCATCAATGCACCAGTGCATCCCATCATTGCCCTCTAGCGCATATCACCAGTGCATCACATTAGTGCCAACCAGTGCGTCACCTCAGTGCCAACCAGTGCGTCACCTCAGTGCCAACCAGTGCATCACCTCAGTAGTGCCAACCAGTGCGTCACCTCAGTAGTGCCAACCAGTGCGTCACCTCAGTAGTGCCAACCAGTGCGTCACCTCAGTAGTGCCAACCAGTGCGTCACCTCAGTAGTGCCAACCAGTACAGCCCAATGTCATTCACTCATCAATGCCCACCAGCCTAGCACAAGACTCTATTCGTCACTGGCCCTGACGTGCTGCTGCCCCGCCTCTGCCTACAATCCCCAGAATGCAGAGCGGGCCGGTAACAGGCAAGCGGCGGCCGCCGCTGCCGACATCCTCCACTGTAAAGAAAACGTCACCTGACTGCTGCGCGCCCTGCCTCTGCTTACAAACCCCAGAATGCAGCGCGGGCCGGTAACTGCCGGCCCGCGCTGCATTCTGGGGTTTGTAGGCAGGGTGCGCAGCAGTCAGGGGACGTTTTTTTCCCAGAGTGGAGGATGTCGGCAGCAGCGGCCGCCGAATGGCGGTTACAGGCCCACTGCCGACTTCCTAAAACTTAAAAAAAAAAAAAAAAGTCAGCACAGATAGCAGCGAGCGGGCCCCTCCTCCTCTGGGTGTAAACAGAGGGGAGGGCCGCCGCGCTGGGTGTACCAAGATGGCCGCGGCTCCGGAGCTAGGCCGAAGCCGCGGCCTTTCCTGATGCTGTGACCGCGGCGGCAATCCGCGGATTGCCGCCGCGGTCACAGCATCAAGAAAGGCCGCGGCTTTGGCCTAGCTCCGGAGCCGAGGCACCGCCAATGGCCATGTTAAATATCAGCCTAATTTAGACGAAAATCGGCCGATGCCGATTTCTCCAAAACGGACAAATATCGGCCGATATATATGGTCATGGTAACTTTGGAGGAGCTGCAGAGATCCACAGCTCAGGTGGGAGAATCTGTCCACAGGACAACTATTAGTCAGGCTCTCCACAAATCTGGCCTTTATGGAAGATTGACAAGAAGAAAGTTATTGTTAAAAGAAGCCATAAGAAGTCCCATTTGCAGTTTGCGAGAAGCCATATGGGGGACACAGCAAACATGTGGAAGAAGGTGCTCTGGACAGATGAGACACAATTTTTTGGCCTAAAAGAAAACACTTTGGCCCGGATTCACATACATCGGCATTTATGCCGCCGTATCGTATCTCGTTTACGCTACGCCGACGCAGCGCAGAGAGGCAAGCACCGAATTCAAAAAGCACTTGCCACCAAATCTGCGCTGGGTTTCTTAGGCGTAAGTCGTCGTAAGTGGAAGTGGACGCGAGCCATACAAATGAGGCGTGACCCCATGCAAATGATGGGCCGAGCGCCATAAAGATACGAATAACGAACGGCGCATGCGCCGTCCCATGGACGCATCCAGTGCGCATGCTCACAATTACGTCGGAACTACTCCCTAAGATACGCCGGATCACTGCCTACGACGTGAACGTAACCTATGCCTAGTCATATTCACGTACAACGTAAACGACAAAAGATACGACGGCTTGTGTTCCCTGGTCCATAACGTTGCATGGGTTGCGTCTCATATATGGGAAATAACTTTACGCCAGACGTACGACTTACGCAAACCGCGTATATTATGCGCTGGGCGCAAGTACGTTCGTGAATCGACGTATCTCCCTCATTTCCATATTTGAATAGGAAATCAATGGGAGCGCCACATGCGTCCAGCGTAAATATGTGCCCACGATACGCCGGCGTAGGCAAGTTACGTCGGTCGGATGAAGCCTATTTTTAGGCGTATCTTAGTTTGTGGGTCGGCGCATAGATACGATGGCGCACATTTGTACTTACGACGGCGTATCTTGAGATACACTGGCGCAAGTGCTTTGTGAATCCGGGCCTATGTGTGGTGGAAAACTAAAACTACACATCACCCTAAATACACCATCACCACCATGAAACATGGTGGTGGCAGCATCATGTTGTGAGGATGCTTTTCTTCAGCAGGGACAGGGAAGCTGGTCAGAGTTGATGGGAAGATGGATGGAGCCAAATACAGGGCAATCTTAGAAGAAAACCTGTTAGGCCCCGTACACACGACCGAACATGTCTGCTGAAACTGGTCCGCGGACCAGTTTCAGCAGACATGTTCGGTCGTGTGTAGGCCCGAGCGGACAGGATTCCAGCGTACATTTGCCCGCCGGGCCTTTTTCCAGCGGGCAAATATTTCCAAACTTGTTTAGAAACAGCCTGCTGGAATCCTGTCCGCTCGGACATGTTCAGTCGTCTGTACCGACCTACCGTACATGTCCGACGTGGAAGCATTGAACTGGCAGGGCCGCCCACGTCGCCGCATCATCGTCGCGGCGACGGCGCGGCCACGCCCCGCGGATTGTTTACGCGCGGATTTCTGTATGATGGTGAGTACAGTCATCATACAGAAATCCCCGGGCAGACATGTACGGTGAAAACGGTCCGGCGGACCGCTTTCATCGTACATGTTTGCTCGTCTGTACAAGGCCTTAGAGCCTGCAAAAGACATGAGACTGGGTGGAGGTTCACCTTCCAGCAGGACAACGACCCTAAACATACAGCCAGAGCTACAATGGAATGGTTTAGATCAAAGCATATGCATGTGTTAGAATGGCCCAGTCAAAGTCCAGACCTAAATCCAATTGAGAATCTGTGGCAAGACTTAAAAAATGCTGTTCACAGACGCTCTGCATCCAGTCTGACAGAGCTTGAGATATTTTTCAAAGAAGAATGGATAGAATTGTCACTCTCTAGATGTGCAAAGCTGGTAGAGACATCCCCAAAAAGACTTGCAGCTGTAATTGCAGTGAAAGGAGGTTCTACAAAGTATTGACTCCGGGGGGCTGAATGCAAACATACGCCACACTTTTCACATAAAAAAAAAAAATGAAAACCATTTATCATTTTTCTTCCACTTCACAATTATGAGCCACTTTGTGTTGGTCCATCACATAAAATCCCAATAAAATACATTTACGTTTTTGTTTGTAACATGACAAAATGTGGAAAATTTCAAGGGGTATGAATACTTTTTCAAGGCACTGTATACTAGAGGAGGAAGCGGCGCTGGATCAGTAAAGCATCAGGCAGTAGACTTGATTCAGCACTAGACAATTAATGCCGAGTGTCACATGTTCACATTTATAAGATCACTATAACCTCCGCTTGAGCTATAGACCTCTGTAGTTTGTCATTATATCATGGCGTCCCTTTAATAGAGTTAGTGAGTATAACGCAGATGTGATTGTAAACAGCCCTCTGCCTGAACTCCCTTTCCATCATTAGGTCATTGCTGTACATTCTATTCTTGCATTACGACACTCCGCATTGCTGACCCAGTTTTATTTGCTTCTAATGCACAGCTGGACATCGGCCAGCTGTGCATTTATTGACGTATTTTGCATTGCGATAAGGGCAGCGCACTCAGTAAACTGTACAATGCTGCTTGTTTCATAAAACAACGCCTATCAATAATTCATGTACCTCTCACTATTAAAGCCCTGAAGGAAAAAAAAGAAAAAAATCTGTAGCTATCGACTTCCCCCAGTGTCTAAAGTGCTGAATACAGCAGTAACAAGGGTAACGAAAGGATTGCGTGTCAGGACAAGGCGTAACATCGATGGCTGGAGGGAGCGAGCGCCTTTCCTGAGATGGAGGAGCCAACCTGAATAAATATTATGGGGCAGATCCACAGACAGAGTACGCCGGCGTATCTACTGATACGCCAGCGTACTTTCAAATTACCTGCGTCGTATCTTTGGTTTGAATCCTCAAACCAAGATACGACGGCATCTGGGTTAGATCCGACAGGCGTACGTCCTCGTACGCCTTCGGATCTAAGATGCAATACTTCGGCGTCCGCTGGGTGGCGTTCACGTCGTTTTCCGCATCGGGTATGCAAATTAGCTATTTCCGACGATCCACGAACATACGCGCGGCCGTCGCATTCTCTTATGTCGTCTCTAGTCGGCTTTTTCCGGCGTATAGTTAAAGCTGCTATTTTGCGGCGTATAGTTAGAATTGGCATGTTAAGTATGGCCGCCGTTCCCGCGTCGAAATTTTTTTTTGCGTAAGTCGTCCGTGAATCGGGATGGACGTAAATCACGTCTAAGTTAAAAAAATGACGTTGTTGCGACGTCATTTAGCGCAATGCACGGCGGGAAATTTAGAAACGGAGCATGCGCAGTTCATTCGGCGCGGGGACGAACTTCATTTAAATGAATCACGCCCCCTAATCGCCGATTTGAATTCCGCCGCCAAAGATACACTACCCCCGCCAAAGATACACTACGCCGCCGTAACTTACGGTGCAAATTCTTCCAGGATTCGATTTAAAGCCAGGTAAGATACGGCGGCGTAGTGTATCTCTAATGTCATTACTGATCCCTTCCCCTTGGAGCTGGGAGTAAAAGGGGCAAATATAGTATTTCTATAGCAAATGGTAAATAATACCATGCAACTGGATTTATGTAATGTTTAACCACTTAAGGACCGGACCAATATGCTGTTAAATGACCCAAGGGGTTTTTACAATTCGGCACTGCGTCGCTTTAACAGACAATTGCGCGGTCGTGCGACGTGGCTCCCAAACAAAATTGGCGTCCTTTTTTCCCCACAAATAGAACTTTCTTTTGGTGGTATTTGATCACCTCTGCGGTTTTTATTTTTTGCGCTATAAACAAAAATAGAGCGACAATTTTGAAAAAAATGCAATATTTTTTAATAAATATCCCCCAAAAACATATATAAAAATTATTTTTTCCTCAGTTTAGGCCGATACGTATTCTTCTACCTATTTTTGGTAAAAAAAAAATCGCAAAAAGCGTTTATCGATTGGTTTGCGCAAAATTTATAGCGTTTACAAAATAGGGGATAGTTTTATTATTATTATTTTTTTACTACTAATGGCGGCGATCAGCGATTTTTTTCGTGACTGCGACATTATGGCGGACACTTCGGACAATTTTGACACATTTTTGGGACCATTGTCATTTTCACAGCAAAAAATGCATTTAAATTGCATTGTTTACTGTGAAAATGACAGTTGCAGTTTGGGAGTTAACCACAGGGGGCGCTGAAGGAGTTATGCTTCACCTAGTGTGTGTTTACAACTGTAGGGGGGTGTGGCTGTAGGTCTGACGTCATCGATCGAGTCTCCCTATAAAAGGGATCATACGATCGATGCAGCGCCATAGTGAAGCACGGGGCTCTCCCTATTCTTCAGCTCCGGGGAGCGATCGCGAGGGGGCGGCTAGAAACGAATAGCCGCGCCCTCGTCCTGGATCGCTCCCCGCGGGAATCCGACCGCCGCATGTAGCGGGGGGGGGGTCCCGATCGGACCCCCGACCCACGTCTAGGCAGGGACGTACAGGTACGCCAATGTGCCTGTACGTGCCATTCTGCCGACGTATATCTACACATCTGGAAGTGGTTAAGATGTTCTACCACTCGTCCAAGTTGCTTTGTTTGTTCTGATGAGTATCAGAAACTAACGCATGGTATTTATAGCCACCTGGGTATAACCTCAATCCAATCACCATGGTGTCATGAAATGTGTCAAGGTAGATGGTTTCACCCAACCTTTCTCAACCGGGGCTCCTCCAGGAGTTGCTAAGGTTTCCTTAAAGGGGTTGTAAAGGTTTGTGTTTTTTCACCTTAATGCATCCTATGAGGCAGCACTGGTGGGCACTGACAAGGAGGCACTGATGAGGAGTTACTGATAGGTGGCACTGATTGACAGCGCTGGTGGGCACTGTTGGGACTGCCCTGATTATCAGTGTCAATGTCCCTTTAACACAAGCCTGTTATCGTCTCGTTTCTCATCTCCTCACCCTATCAGCATGAGGAAAGACCGCCCACTCACTGCATACGAGCAGCGAGATCACGGGAGGATATCCATGCATGCCCTCCCAGCAAAGTAAGCCCGCGTTGTAGCTGTGATCGTTTGATACCATGGTTGCAGAAAACAAAGTCGCTCCATCTATGGCCGGCTTACTATCTGAGAATTACCATAGCTAAACTTGTGCTTTAGGCAATTAACAAATTCTGCCTCTTAAAGCGGGGGTTCACCCTTAAAAAAAAATTCTAACATTGCATGGAGCCGACCTATGAGACCGACAGTATGCTGTTGTTTTTTTTGTTTTTTTCGTACATAACATTTTAGAGCTATTTTCACCCCCGGGAGTGGGCGTTCCTAATCACAGGCTGTGATTGACGTGCTTCCGACCGGCGCATACTGCGCGTCACAAGTTGCCGAAAGAAGCCGAATGTAGGTGCGCAGGCGCCGTATAGAGCCGCACTAACGTTCGGCTTCTTTCGGCAACTCGTGACGCGCAGTATGCGCCGGTCGGAAGCACGTCAATCACAGCCTGTGTTTAGGAACGCCCACTCCCGCGGGGAAGCCGGGGGTGAAAATAGCCCTAAAATAGTATGTACGCAAGAAAAAAAAAACCAACAGCATACTGTCGGTCTCATAGGTCGGCTCCATGCAATGTTAGAATTTTTTTTTAGGGTGAACCCCCGCTTTAACCACTTAAGACCCGGACCTTTAGGCAGGTAAAGGACCTGGCCAGTTTTAGCGATTCGGCACTGCGTCGCTTTAACTGACAATTGTGCAGTCATGCGACGTCGCTCCCAAACAAAATTGGCGTCCTTTTTTTCCCACAAATAGAACTTTCTTTTGGTGATATTTGATCACCTCTGTGGTTTTAATTTTTTGCGCTATAAACAAAAATAGAGCGACAATTTTGAATAAAAATCAATATTTTTTTACTTTTTGCTATAATAAATATCCCCCAAAAATATATAAAAGTTTTTTTTTTTCCTCAGTTGAGGCCGATACGTATTCTTCTACCTATTTTTGGTAAAAAAAATCGCAATAGCGTTTATCGATTGGTTTGTGCAAAATGTATAGCGTTCACAAATAAGGGGATAGTTTTATTGCATTTTTCTAAAAAAAAAATTTACTACTAATGGCGGCAATCAGCGTTTTTTTTCGTGACTGCGACATTATGGCAGACACATCGGACAATTTTGACACATTTTTGGGACCATTGTCGTTTCACACCAAAAAATTCATTAAAAATGCACTGTTTACTGTGAAAATGACAATTGCAGTTTGGGAGTTAACCACTAGGGGGCGCTGAAGGGGTTAAGTGTGACCTCATCTGTGTTTCTAACTGTAGGGGGGCGGGGCTGGACGTGTGACGTCATTGATTGTGTTTCCCTATATTAGGGAACACACGATCAATGACAGCGCCACAGTGAAGAACGGGGAAGCTGTATTTACACACAGCTCTTCCCGTTCTTCAGCTCCGGGGACCGATCGCGGGACTCCAGCGGCGATCGGGTCCACCGGTCCTGTGGCCGTGGTTACGGAGCTTCGGACCGGGTACGCGACCCACAGCTGGGCACTTAAAGAGGACGTACAGGTACATGCTTGTGCCCAGCCGTGCCATTCTGCCGACGTATATCTGCAGGAGGCGGTCCTTAAGTGGTTTAATCAGTAACCACTGACTCCTATATCTAAGCCTAACTTTTTAGGTAAAATTAATATCTCCTAAACATGCACCGTTTATTAGATATTCACCCTGGATGCAGCCAGTTAGACCACCAGCGCATGCCCTCTGAAGGTCCGGCATACCTTGCAGCTTTGGCCAATCACATAGCCAGAGTGCACGAACTCTGAAGAAAGACTGGGGGAAGATGTCAGCCCTCTCACTAATAACAGTACAGTACTGGAAGACTTCGTTCCAAGGTAAGTATTTCATTATATGCTTGTTTTTTCTTCTTCTTTACAACAGGCACGATTAACAACCTCTTTAAGAAAGTCTGGTGTTACCTGTACCAGACTTTATGGCACCATGATTGGATTATGAAAATAGAACAGGATGTACAGGTTGGGGGTAATATGAACAGGAAGGAGCAGTGCATACAGGGAGGGGGGTAATATGTACAGGAGGCGTCATTGTGTACAGGGAGGGGGGAATTATGTACAGGAGGGGACATTGTGTACAGGGGGGGGGGGGGCAATATGTACAGGAGGGAGCAGTGCATACAGGGAGGGGGGTAATATGTACAGGAGGCATCATTGTGTACAGGGGGGGGTAATATGTACAGGAGGGAGCAGTGCATACAGGCAGTGTGTACAGGGAGGGGGTAATATGTACAGGAGGGAGTAGTGTGTACAGGGAGGGGGTAATATGTACAGGAGGGGGGCAGTGTGTACAGGGAAGGGGTAATATGTACAGGAGGGAGCAGTGTTTACAGGGAGGGGGTAATATGTACAGGAGGGGGGCAGTGTGTACAGGGAGGGGGAAATATGTACAGGAGGGAGCAGTGTGTACAGGGAGGGGGTAATATGTACAGGAGGGGGGCAGTGTGTACAGGGAGGGGGTAATATGTACAGGAGGGGGGCAGTGTGTACAGGGAAGGGGTAATATGTACAGGAGGGGGGCAGTGTGTACAGGGAGGGGGTAATATGTACAGGAGGGAGTAGTGTGTACAGGGAGGGGGTAATATGTACAGGAGGGGGGCAGTGTGTACAGGGAAGGGGTAATATGTACAGGAGGGAGCAGTGTTTACAGGGAGGGGGTAATATGTACAGGAGGTGTCATTGTGTACAGGGAGGGGGGAATTATGTACAGGAGGGGACATTGTGTACAGGGGGGGGGGCAATATGTACAGGAGGGAGCAGTGCATACAGGGAGGGGGGTAATATGTACAGGAGGCATCATTGTGTACAGGGGGGGGTAATATGTACAGGAGGGAGCAGTGCATACAGGCAGTGTGTACAGGGAGGGGGTAATATGTACAGGAGGGAGTAGTGTGTACAGGGAGGGGGTAATATGTACAGGAGGGGGGCAGTGTGTACAGGGAAGGGGTAATATGTACAGGAGGGAGCAGTGTTTACAGGGAGGGGGTAATATGTACAGGAGGGGGGCAGTGTGTACAGGGAGGGGGAAATATGTACAGGAGGGAGCAGTGTGTACAGGGAGGGGGTAATATGTACAGGAGGGGGGCAGTGTGTACAGGGAAGGGGTAATATGTACAGGAGGGGGGCAGTGTGTACAGGGAGGGGGTAATATGTACAGGAGGGAGTAGTGTGTACAGGGAGGGGGTAATATGTACAGGAGGGGGGCAGTGTGTACAGGGAAGGGGTAATATGTACAGGAGGGAGCAGTGTTTACAGGGAGGGGGTAATATGTACAGGAGGGGGGCAGTGTGTACAGGGAGGGAGAAATATGTACAGGAGGGAGCAGTGTGTACAGGGAGGGGGTAATATGTACAGGAGGGGGGCAGTGTGTACAGGGAGGGGGTAATATGTACAGGAGGGGGGCAGTGTGTACAGGGAAGGGGTAATATGTACAGGAGGGGGGCAGTGTGTACAGGGAGGGGGTAATATGTACAGGAGGGGGGCAGTGTGTACAGGGAAGGGGTAATATGTACAGGAGGGGGCAGTGTGTACAGGGAGGGGGTAATATGTACAGGAGGGGGGCAGTGTGTACAGGGAGGGGGTAATATGTACAGGAGGGGGGCAGTGTGTACAGGGAGGGGGTAATATGTACAGGAGGGGGGCAGTGTGTACAGGGAGGGGGTAATATGTACAGGAGGGGGGCAGTGTGTACAGGGAGGGGGTAATATGTACAGGAGGGGGGCAGTGTGTACAGGGAGGGGGAAATATGTACAGGAGGGGGGCAGTGTGTACAGGGAGGGGGTAATATGTACAGGAGGGGGGCAGTGTGTACAGGGAGGGGGAAATATGTACAGGAGGAAGCAGTGTTTACAGGGAAGGGGTAATATGTACAGGAGGGAGCAGTGTGTACAGGGAGGGGGTAATATGTACAGGAGGGGGGCAGTGTGTACAGGGAAGGGGTAATATGTACAGGAGGGGGGCAGTGTGTACAGGGAAGGGGTTATATGTACAGGAGGGGGGCAGTGTGTACAGGGAGGGGGTAACATGTACAGGAGGGGGGCAGTGTGTACAGGGAGGGGGTAATATGTACAGGAGGGGGGCAGTGTGTACAGGGAGGGGGTAACATGTACAGGAGGGGGGCAGTGTGTACAGGGAGGGGGTAATATGTACAGGAGGGGGGCAGTGTGTACAGGGAGGGGGTAATATGTACAGGAGGGGGGCAGTGTGTACAGGGAGGGGGAAATATGTACAGGAGGAAGCAGTGTTTACAGGGAAGGGGTAATATGTACAGGAGGGAGCAGTGTGTACAGGGAGGGGGTAATATGTACAGGAGGGGGGCAGTGTGTACAGGGAAGGGGTAATATGTACAGGAGGGGGGCAGTGTGTACAGGGAAGGGGGTTATATGTACAGGAGGGGGGCAGTGTGTACAGGGAAGGGGTTATATGTACAGGAGGGGGGCAGTGTGTACAGGGAGAGGGTAATATGGGGGGTGATGTGCGCAATATAGACTTCAGTACAAACAGCCTGTCAGAATTATTTTAGATGCGATCACTGCCAGTGGCTATAGGCAGGCACTGGCAGTGATCATTGTTCTTCCGGCCAGGAAGGCTCCCGGAATAGAACAGAATAGTGCTGCAAGAGGGATTCCTCCATCAACTGACTGTGTTGACGGGGGAATTGAGCAATTATTTTTTTCTTTCAAACATGGTGAAAGGAAAGAAACCTGGGGCCCACAAGCTTCAAGCTATGCCTCTGTGCCCCATTGTTGGTGTCAGAGGGAGGAAAAGTGCCCCATTGTCAGTATCAGTAGGAGTAATAGTGCCCCACGCCTATGGTCAGTAGGACGAGGGATAATGGCCCATCACTGGTATCAGTGGGAGGCATAGTGCCCTTTGTTAGTACCAGCAGGTTGCCCCATTGTTGGTATCAGTGGGAGGAAAAATGCCCTACTGTTGATGTTAGTGAAAAGGAATGGTGTCTTATAATTGGTGTCAGTGGGAGGAACTGTGCCTCGTATCAGCAGGAAAGGTAGTTCTCCAAGGGCTGGATAAAGGCAAGCAAAGGGTCACATCTTATCCACAGGCTGCAATTTGGAGACCACTGCTCTGAATGGATGGTATAGGGTTTACTTGACGCAGGTTCTCTAATTATGTATTTTTTTTTCCTACTGGTTGAATGTTTTCAACTTGACTAACCATATGACTATATAATTATCACCTGCTTTGGCACATTACATGACACCTTTTAAAAGGTGACACCTTAAATTTAGATGGCTGAGTTACCATTTGGATTGTAGGCTTAGCAGCAGAGAGAGCTCCTTGCTTGGAGGGGGAAAGAAAAAGCAGAGAGAAAAGCAGGAGGAAATCTGGGCCATGGGACCATTCAAAGTCACGTGAATGACCCTCCTGGATTTTATTTTACTAATTTAACTGGCTCTCCAATCTCCCAAAGCCAGTGGACCGCTAAGCACATCTTTGAAGTGCACCACGGTGCATTATAATTAGGGTTGTCCAGATACCACTTTTTTAAGACCGAGTAGAAGTACCGATACTTTTTTTCAAGCACTCCCCGATACCGATACTTTTTTTTTATGTTATGTGTCAGTATTTTTATTTATTTTACAATTATTTTTTTTTACAATTTTTTGTTGTTTTTTACAATGCTTTCTGTGGATGGTGTCAGTGGCCCAGATTCAAGAAGCAATTGCGCCTGTGTAACCATAGGTTACACAGCGCAATTGCTTACTTGCTCCGGCGTAGCGAATGCTCCTGATTCAGGAACATCGCTACGCCGACTGCAGCCTAAAATCTGTGTGGCATAAGGCTCTTATGCCACGCATATCTTAGGCTGCATTCTTGCGATGGCCGCTAGGGGGCGCTCCCATTGTGCTCAGTGTATAGTATGCAAATTGCATACTAACACCGATTCACAATGTTGCGCGAGCCCTGCGTACGCAATTTACGTTGTTTTCGTACGGCGTGTTTAGCGTAAGGCTGCCCCTTCTAATAGTAGGGGCAGCCAATGCTAAAGTATACCCGTCGTTCCCGCGTCACGAAATTTGAATTTCACGTTGTTTGCGTAAGTGATTCGTGAATGGCGCTGGACGCCATTCACGTTCACTTGGAAGCAAATGACGTCCTTGCGACGTCATTTGCCGCAATGCATGTCGGGAAAGTTTCCCGACGGAGCATACGCTCTACGCTCGGCGCGGGAGCGTGCCTAATTTAAATGATTCCCGCCCCCTACGGGATCATTTACATTAGGCGCCCTTACGCAGGGCAAGTTTACACAGCGCACACGCAATTTACGGAGCTACTGCTCCGTGAATCGCGGGTAGCGCAGGAAATTTGCGGGGGCGCAGGGCAAAAACGCTGCCCTGCGCCTCCGTAAAAAAGGGGCAAATCTACCTGAATCTGGGCCAGTGTGTTTTTATTTTAATTTGTATTATTTTTTACAATTAATTATTTTGATTATTTATTGCAATATTTTATTTCTTAGCCCTGTTGGGGGGCTTTGGTGAGATATCAGGGGTCTTAACAGACCTCTCACATCTCCCCTTTGAGACAGAGAAAGAGACTAAGGACACAAATTCCCCAGTCCCTTTCTCAGCTGCACTGAAAATGAATGGACAGGAGACAGAGGCTCCTATCAATTCATAAACTGAAGCATCGTAAACACAGGTTACGATGTTTCAGTTATATGAATGGACAGAGTCAGTGATCACTGACTGTTCATTCGGAAAAGGTAGGAGCCGGGTTTAGCGGCTCCTACCGCCGTTCTCCATCCTGACAGATGGGGCGGAGGAGGATATGGAGGGTGACACTGAGCAAAGAGGGGGACATCAAGCACGGAGGGGCAAAGCAGCAGCACGGAGGGGGGACACGGAGCATGGAGGGGAAAAGCAGAACAGAGGAGGACAGCAGGGGCACGGAGGGGGGACACGGAGCATGGAGGGGGAGAGCAGAACGGAGGAGGACAGCAGCGGCACGAAGGGGGGACACGGAGCATGGAGGGGGAGAGCAGAACGGAGGAGGATAGCAGCGGCATGGAGGGGAGACACGGAGCATGGAGGGGGAGAGCAAAACGGAGGAGGATAGCAGCGGCACAGAGGGGGGAAACGGAGCATGGAGGGGGAGAGCAGAACGGAGGAGGACAGCAGCGGCACGGAGGGGGGACACGGAGCATGGAGGGGGAGAGCAAAACGGAGGAGGATAGCAGAGGCACAGAGGGGGGAAACGGAGCATGGAGGGGGAGAGCAGAACGGAGGAGGACAGCAGCGGCGGCACGGAGGGGGGACACGGAGCATGGAGGGGGAGAGCAGAGCAAAGGAGGATAGCAGCGGCACGGAGGGGAGACACGAAGCATGGAGGGGGAGAGCAGAACGGAGGTGGACAGCAGCAGCACGGAGGGGGACACAACGCGCGGAGGGGGAGAGCAGCACGGATGGGGGAACTGGAGGAGGATACAGGGACAGTCAGGTATCGGTACCGATACTAGTATGCTTGGTATCGGTACCGATACTAGTATCGGTATCGGGACAACCCTAATTATAATATTGTCCATTATGTTGCTAAACTGCATTTTTTTTTTACTTTTTTCATTAGTATTCACCAAGTCAAGTGAGGCAATTTTTGAATGTTTTTGAAACTTGCAGAAGATAACCTCCATGATTATGTTATACATTGTTTAGCTGTTGTGCACATGAGCCCAAACATTTTGAACTGGTGGTACAGTGCCTTGAAAAAGTATTCACACCCCTTGAAATTTTCCACATTTTGTCATGTTACAACCAAAAACGTAAGTGTATTTTATTGGTATGTGATAGACCAATACAAAGTGGCACATAATTATGAAGTAGAAGAAAAATGGTTTTCATTTTTTTTTTTACAAATAAATATGTGAAAGTTACATAGTAGGTGAGGTTAAAAAAAGACACAAGTCCATCAAGTCCAACCTATGTGTGTGATTATATGTCAAAAGTGTGGTGTGCATTTGTATTCAGCCTCCCTTACTCTGATACCCCTAACTAAAATCTAGTGGAACCAATTGCCTTCAGAAGTCACTTAATTTGTAAATAGAGTCCACTTGTGTGTAATTTAATCTCAGTATAAATACAGCTGTTCTGTGAAGCCCTTGGTTTTTTTTTTAGAGAACCTTAGTAAACAAACAGCATCACGAAGGCAGAGAAACACACCAGACAGATCAGGGATAAAGTTGTGGAGAAGTTTAAAGCAGGGTTAGGTTATAAAAAAATATCCCAAGCTTTGAACATCTCATGAAGCACTGTTCCAATCCATCATCCGAAAATGGAAAGAGTATGGCACAACTGCAAACCTACCAAGACATGGCCGTCCACCTAAACCGACAGGCCGTGCAAGGAGAGCATTAATCAGAGAAGCATCTAAGAGGTCCATGGTAACTCTGGAGGAGCTGCAGAGATCCACAGCTCAGGTGGGAGAATCTGTTTACAGGAAAACTATTAGTCGTGATCTCCACAAATCTGGCCTTTATGGAAGAGTGGCAAAAAGAAAGCCATTGTTGAAAGAAAGCCATAAAAAGGTCCTGTTTGCAGTTTTGTGAGACTGTCATGTACGGGGTGTATTTGAACCGGGATCTTCCTGGTCCCACAGCTGCAGCCTTACCTGTTGTGCTATGGAGGAGATTTGGACTTTTGGAAATGTCCTTGCAGTATTAAGCATTACCTTGGACTCACTAGCCCCACCTGCTGCCAGCTTAGAAAGATTGTCAATCAATGCAGCCCATAAATAGGAAGTGATGCTATCACTCAGCGCCCGTTTATGTGGATTAGCTCCCTGGGTGTTCTGACTGCTTGTGATCTTGATTGTCATCTTGAACTTCTGCCTGAATCCCTGACTACTCTTTAGCCTACTGATTTTGTACTTCACCGCCAGCTCGTGTATGACCTTTGCCTGCCTGACCACTCTCTGGATTTCAATCGTGTACCACTTTGCCTGATTTGTTGCCAACCTAATGTGCCTGATTACATTTCGCCTGAATCCTCAGCACACAAGTTCCACTTCGGACACTATCAATCACAGGTACCTTACAGGAACACAACAAACATGTGGAAGAAGGTGCTCTGGTCCGATGAGACCAAAATTTGACTTTTTGGCCTAAAATCAAAACGCTATTATATGTGGTGGAAAACGAACACTGCACATCACCCTGAACACACCATCCCCACTATGAAACATGGTGGTGGCAGCGTCATGTTGTGGGGATATTTTTCCTCAGCAGGGACAGGGAAGCTGGTCAGAGTTGACGGGAAGCTTGATGGAGCCAAATACAAGACAATCATAGAAGAAAACCTGTTAGAGTCTGCAAAAGACTTGAGACTGGGGCGGAGATTCACCTTATAGCAGGACAACAACCCTAAACATACAGCCAGAGCTACAATGGAATGGTTTAGATCAGGGGTCTCAAAGTACCGGCCCGCGGACCGGTTTTAAATGGCCCGCATGCAGGGCGGGTGCCGCGGAAGTGTAGATCGAGGTGCATGAAGAGTAGCGCAGGAAGCGTCTGTCATAAGTTCACTTGTCCCTCATGTCACACTGCTACTCCCCGGCGACCCCTCCTCTCTTCTCGTCCATCCCCATTTGCTTGTGACATCATCTGAGATGGACGAGAAGAGAGGGGGGGCTGCCGGGGAGTAGCAGTGTGACATGAGAGACAAGTGAACTTATGACAGACGCTTCCTGTGCTACTCTGCCTTTGAAGAAAACAACAAGTAAATGCTGACCTGTGCCCTGGTGTGCTCTCATGTGCCCTGATGTGCTCTCATGTGCCCTGATTGTGCCCTAATGTGCCCTGATGTGCTCTCATGTGCCCTGATGTGCTCTCATGTGCTCCCATGTGCCCTGATTGTGCCCCATGTACCCTCATGTGCACCAATGTGCCATGTGCCCTCATGTGCCCCATGTACCCTCATGTGCCTCATGTACCCTGATGTGCTGGGCTCTGTACATCAGGGTACTCTGTGCCCTGTACCCTGATGTGCCCTGTCCTGATGTGCTGTGCCCCATGTGCCCTGATGTGCTCTCATGTGCCCCATGTTCCCTGATTGTGCCCTGATGTGCCCCATGTCCCCTGATTGTGCCTTGGTGTGCTCGTATGTGCCCCATGTGCCCTGATATGCCCCATGTGCTCTGATTGTGCCCTATTGTGGCCCATGTACCCTGATGTGCCATGGGGCACATGAGAGCACATCAGGGCACAATCAGGGAACATGGGGCACACCAGGGAACATGGGGCACACCAGGAAACATGGGGCACATGAGAGCACATCAGGGCACAGCACATCAGGACAGGGCACATCAGGGTACAGGACATGGCACATCAGGGCACAGCACATCAGGACAGGGCACATGGCACATCAGGGTACAGGGCACATGAAACAGCACATCAGGGTACAAAGCCCAGCACATCAGGGCACATGGCACATCAGGGTACAGGGCACATGAAACAGCACATCAGGGTACAAAGCCCAGCACAATCATGTGCTGTTTCATGTGCCCTGTACCCCCAATGTGCTGTGCCCTGATGTGCCATGTCCTGTACCCTGATGTGCCATGTGCCCTGTCCTGATGTGCTGTGCCCTGATGTGCTCTCATGTGCCCTGGTGTGCTTGTATGTGCCCCATGTGCCCTGATATGCCCCATGTGCCCTGATGTGCTCTGATTGTGCCCCATGTGTCCTGATATGCCCCATGTGCCCTGATGTGCTCTGATTGTGCCCCATGTACCCTGATGTGGCCCATGTACCCTAATGTGCCATGTGACCCATGTACCCTGATGTGCTGGGCTTTGTACCCTGATGTGCTGTTTCATGTGCTCTGTACCATGTGCCCTGTCTGATGTGCTGTGCCCTGATGTGCCATGTCCTGCACTGTGCCATGTGCCCTGTCCTGATATGCCCTGCCCTGATGTGCCGTGCACCCTGATGTGGCCTGTTGTGCTGTACTCCCATGTGCTGTGCTCTGATGTGCCCTGTACCCTGATGTGCTGGGCTTTGTACCCTGATGTGCTGGGCTTTGTACCCTGATGTGCGCTGTGCACTCATGTGTGCTGTGCCCTGATGTGCTGTACCCTGATGGTGAGTGGTCAGTGTGTAGTGTAGTGTAGTGGTCAGTGTGCAGTGTAGTGGTCAGGGTTAATAATGCGTTCGCTGACACCAGTACTGTTTTTGAAGTTTGAAAGTTTGCATGCGGCCCCCCATGGGATATGGAAACTTGTCTTGTGGCCCTCAGGTAATTTGAGTTTGAGACCCCTGGTTTAGAGATCAAAGCATATTCATGTGTTAGAATGGCCCAGTCAAAGTCCAGACCTAAATCACATTGAGAATCTGTGGCAAGACTTGATATTTGCTGTTCACAGACACTCTCCATCCAATCTGACAGAACTTGGGATATTTTGCAAAGAAGAATGGGCAAAAATGTCCCTCTCTAGATGTACAAAGCTGGTAGAGACATCCCCAAAAAGACTTGCAGCTGTAATTACAGGGAAAGGAGGTTCTACAAAGTATTGACTGAATACAAATGCACATCACACTTTTTGAAATGAAAACCATTTATCATTTTCCTTCCACTTCACAATTATGTGAGAAATCCCCAAAAAGACTTGCAGCTGTAATTGCAGTGAAAGGTGATTCTACAAAGTATTGACTCCGGGAGGGCGCTATACAAATACACCTGTCACAGTTTTCAGATATTTCTTTGTAAACCCATTTATCAGTTTCCTTCCACTTCACAATTATGTGCCACTTTCTGTTGGTTTATCATATAAAGTCCCAATAAAATACATTTATGTTTTTGGTTGTAACATGACAAAATGTGGAACATTTCAAGGGGTATAAATACTTTTTCAAGGCACTGTATAGTCTTGACCAATGCCAATTGAAGCCATGTGCCATGCATCTGCTTTTAATCGTGATGTGATACTTATGTCTCAGCTATTTGAAATATCAAGAGATGGAGCCAATTATCGCTGTGACAGGTATCTAAACTATGTTTGCTGGCTGCAGCCCAGACAGAGCATGGGTCAGGTCATGTCAGCATTCCGTATCGCTCAATAACATTAACTTGTAAAAAACACCTTGTTATTAAACCCTAACTAGCTAATTTGTATTAAACTTTTTATTGGTGCCACAGAGAGGTTACATTGTAAAAACATAAGATATACAAGAGAAAAATGGTAAATTTGTAATTATCCAAAGGTAGCAGAGATAGGTTTTATATCACGTAAGGGTAGATGGTGCGGAGCAAATGGGAAGCTTGTGCAGACTTTAGCTTAGGGGTGTCCAACCGTTTGAACTTCCTGAACCACATCGAAGAAGAGCAATTGTTTTGGGCCACACATAAAATAAGATAAGATAGTCCAAACTTTTTTCCCCTTGCCAAGAGCACTTCTGAGGTGACCCTGACTCCTGTTTCTATAACAATAAAGATAGCCGATA
This sequence comes from Rana temporaria, assembly GCF_905171775.1. NCBI lineage: Eukaryota > Metazoa > Chordata > Amphibia > Anura > Ranidae > Rana > Rana temporaria. The sequence continues at coordinate 41,427,755 of NC_053489.1, read as the reverse complement.
AAGAAAAAAAGTCAAGCAGATCACAAGTTAACAAACACTGATATAGATAATGGCCTGGATTCACAAAGACTTACGCCGACGTATCTTTATATATACACCGCGTAAGTCCATGGATGCGCCGTCGTATCTATGCGCCTTATTCTTGTAATAAGATACGCCTGAATTTTGGCTTCCTACGACCGACGTAAGTCTCCTACGCCGTTGTATCTTGGGTGCATATTTACGCTGGACGCTAGGGGCGCTTCCATTGATTTACACGTCGAATATGTAAATGAGCGAGATACGCCGATTCACAAACGTTCCAAGCTACGCCGTTTACGTAAGGCGTACGTCCGGCGTAAAGATAAACCACCAAATAGTTGGTCTAAGCCATGTAAGGTATGGACGTCGGAACTGCCGTCGGATTTTACATCGTTTGCGTAAGTCGTACGTGAATGGGGCTGGGCGTAGGTTACGTTCACGCCGTTGCCATTGAGCCGTCGTATCTTAGGGCGTAAATTCGACGTGATTCTGAGCATGCGCGCGCATGCGCCGTTCGTTCGGAAATTCATTTACATGGGGTCACGGCTAATTTTAATACAACACGCCCACTACCTTCCTAATTTGAATTTGGCGGGCTTACGCCGGCCCATTTACGCTACGCCGTCGTAACTTACGGAGCAAGTGCTTTGAGAATACTGGGCCAGATTCACAGAATAGATACGACGGCGTATCTCCTGATACACCGTCGTATCTCTTGTCCTATCTATGCGGCTGATTCATAGAATCAGTTCCGCATAGATAGCCCTAAGAGCCCTAATTGACTTACACCGTCGGATCTAATGCCGCGTACAGACGGTCGTTTTTTGTGATGAAACAAAACGATGTTTTATGTGATGAAAAAAAACGACGTTTTTGAAACTTCATTTTCAAAAACGACGTTGCCTACACACCATCGTTTTTCAAAATGCTCTAGCAAAGCGCGGTTACGTTCAGCACGTACAACGGCACTCTGTTCCATTGAAGCTCGCTTCATAACTTGCTTCTGAGCATGCGCGGGTTTAAAAACATTGTTTTCAACGTCGTTTTGCCCACACACTATCATTTTAATTGACACAAAAAAAGACGTTTTGAAAAACGACACAAAAAATTCGAGCATGTTCGAATTTTTTTTTTTGTCGTTTTTCAGAAGACATAAAACGACGTTTTCCCCACACACGGTCATTTTAAATGACGTTTTCAAAACCGTAGTTTTTTTTTCATCACAAAAAATGACCGTCTGTACGCGGCATTAGGATGCAGTACCTCGGCCGCCGCTGGGTGGAGTTCGTGTCGTTTTCCAGCGTCGGGTATGCAAATTAGCAGTTACGGCGATCCACAAAGGTTTTCGGGTTCGTTACGTCGGCGCAAGTCTTTTTTTCCCGTCGCAAAGTTAGGTGTGCTATTAACATGGTGTAAAATTACTCCACCAAGTATGGCCGTCGAGATATCCAGGGTAGCTACAGGTAATATAGGCTTACCTGTAGCATAAAGTTCTTATAATGGGTTTACAACCACTTTAACATTGAAAACTTCAGCTATAACCATAGTTGCCTCTCTAATTTAACCACTTTGTGCCCAGGCCAATTTTTAAAATTCTCTCCTACATGTAAAAATCATAATTTCTTTGCTAGAAAATTACATAGAACCCCCAAATACTATATATATATATATATATATATGTTTTTTTTAGCAGAGACTCTATAGAATACAATGGCGGTCATTGCAACTTTTTGTCTAACACGGTATTTGCGCAGCAATTTTTCAAACGCGTTTTTCTGGGGAAAAAAATAAAAACAGTAAAGTTAGCCCAATTTTTTTGCATAATGTGAAAGATGAAGTTATGGCGAGTAAATAGATACCTAACATGTCACGCTTCAAAATTGCACACGCCCGTGGAATGGCGCCAAACTTTGGTACTTAAAAATACCCATAGGCGACGCTTACATTTTTTTTTACTGGTTACAGAGGAGGTCTAGGGCTAGAATTATTGCTCTCGCTCTATCGTTCGCGGCGACACCTCACATGTGTGGTTTGCACACCATTTTCATATGTGAGCCGGACTTACATATGCGTTCGCTTCTGCGTGCAAGCACACAGGGACAGGGAAATTTTGATCACTTTTATTCCTATTACAAGGAATGTAAACATCCCTTGTAATAGGAATATGACATGACAGGACCTCTTTATAGTGAGATATGGGGTCAATAAGACCCCACATCTCACCAATAGGCTGGGAAGCCTTAAAAAAAAAATCACTGCTTCCCTGCAGAAGCGGCACCGTTTTTTTTAATGCAGAGGCCAGGCATGACGTCATAACATGGCGCCCGGACTACGAACAATCCTAGAGACTCCAGCGACCATCTGGTCCACCAGAAATCTCTATGGTAGGAACCTGGGGCTGGCGGATCTGTTCTCTGACTCACTGATCGCAGCGGTGAGTCGGTAGAAACACCGGAGGGAGGCGGGAGGGGGGGACGTCCCCTCTCACGGCCTGTAAGAACGATCAAGCGACAGAACAGCCGCTTTGATCGTTCTTACGGTGCACAAAATCGCCGGCTCTAACGATATCTGAATGATGCCTGTAGCTGCAGGCATCATTCAGATATACCACCACAAAGCCCAGGACATCATATGATGTCCTCTGGGCACAAAGTGGTTAAAGATTGTATGCATAGTGAGTTTCCCTGAAAAAGGGAGAGAGCACCATAAAACACTTTGGAAACCCTATGCTCAAGAAATTTCTTGTTGAATATGAACAAATATTTCAGGCCATGTGCCATATGCCGTTCACACATCCATGCGTTTTTATGATGATTTTATGTATGTGTAGCGCTACCCCTCAGGAGCCGCTGGTTGTTTTGGGATTGGCGTATTAAGTTACCTCTAATCATCCTAATTTGAATTTGGCGGGCTTACGCCGGCCCATTTACGCTACGCCGTCGTAACTTACGGAGCAAGTGCTTTGAGAATACTGGGCCAGATTCACAGAATAGATACGACGGCGTATCTCCTGATACACCGTCGTATCTCTTGTCCTATCTATGCGGCTGATTCATAGAATCAGTTCCGCATAGATAGCCCTAAGAGCCCTAATTGACTTACACCGTCGGATCTAATGCCGCGTACAGACGGTCGTTTTTTGTGATGAAACAAAACGATGTTTTATGTGATGAAAAAAAACGACGTTTTTGAAACTTAATTTTCAAAAACGACGTTGCCTACACACCATCGTTTTTCAAAATGCTCTAGCAAAGCGCGGTTACGTTCAGCACGTACAACGGCACTCTGTTCCATTGAAGCTCGCTTCATAACTTGCTTCTGAGCATGCGCGGGTTTAAAAACGTTGTTTTCAACGTTGTTTTGCCCACACACTATCATTTTAATTGACACAAAAAAAGACGTTTTGAAAAACGACACAAAAAATTCGAGCATGTTCGAATTTTTTTTTTTGTCGTTTTTCAGAAGACATAAAACGACGTTTTCCCCACACACGGTCATTTTAAATGACGTTTTCAAAACCGTAGTTTTTTTTTCATCACAAAAAATGACCGTCTGTACGCGGCATTAGGATGCAGTACCTCGGCCGCCGCTGGGTGGAGTTCGTGTCGTTTTCCAGCGTCGGGTATGCAAATTAGCAGTTACGGCGATCCACAAAGGTTTTCGGGTTCGTTACGTCGGCGCAAGTCTTTTTTTCCCGTCGCAAAGTTAGGTGTGCTATTAACATGGTGTAAAATTACTCCACCAAGTATGGCCGTCGAGATATCCAGGGTAGCTACAGGTAATATAGGCTTACCTGTAGCATAAAGTTCTTATAATGGGTTTACAACCACTTTAACATTGAAAACTTCAGCTATAACCATAGTTGCCTCTCTAATTTAACCACTTTGTGCCCAGGCCAATTTTTAAAATTCTCTCCTACATGTAAAAATCATAATTTCTTTGCTAGAAAATTACATAGAACCCCCAAATACTATATATATATATATATATATATGTTTTTTTTAGCAGAGACTCTATAGAATACAATGGCGGTCATTGCAACTTTTTGTCTAACACGGTATTTGCGCAGCAATTTTTCAAACGCGTTTTTCTGGGGAAAAAAATAAAAACAGTAAAGTTAGCCCAATTTTTTTGCATAATGTGAAAGATGAAGTTATGGCGAGTAAATAGATACCTAACATGTCACGCTTCAAAATTGCACACGCCCGTGGAATGGCGCCAAACTTTGGTACTTAAAAATACCCATAGGCGACGCTTACATTTTTTTTTACTGGTTACAGAGGAGGTCTAGGGCTAGAATTATTGCTCTCGCTCTATCGTTCGCGGCGACACCTCACATGTGTGGTTTGCACACCATTTTCATATGTGAGCCGGACTTACATATGCGTTCGCTTCTGCGTGCAAGCACACAGGGACAGGGAAATTTTGATCACTTTTATTCCTATTACAAGGAATGTAAACATCCCTTGTAATAGGAGTATGACATGACAGGACCTCTTTATAGTGAGATATGGGGTCAATAAGACCCCATATCTCACCAATAGGCTGGGAAGCCTTAAAAAAAAATCACTGCTTCCCTGCAGAAGCGGCACCGTTTTTTTTAATGCAGAGGCCAGGCATGACGTCATAACATGGCGCCCGGACTACGAACAATCCTAGAGACTCCAGCGACCATCTGGTCCACCAGAAATCTCTATGGTAGGAACCTGGGGCTGGCGGATCTGTTCTCTGACTCACTGATCGCAGCGGTGAGTCGGTAGAAACACCGGAGGGAGGCGGGAGGGGGGGACGTCCCCTCTCACGGCCTGTAAGAACGATCAAGCGACAGAACAGCCGCTTTGATCGTTCTTACGGTGCACAAAATCGCCGGCTCTAACGATATCTGAATGATGCCTGTAGCTGCAGGCATCATTCAGATATACCACCACAAAGCCCAGGACATCATATGATGTCCTCTGGGCACAAAGTGGTTAAAGATTGTATGCATAGTGAGTTTCCCTGAAAAAGGGAGAGAGCACCATAAAACACTTTGGAAACCCTATGCTCAAGAAATTTCTTGTTGAATATGAACAAATATTTCAGGCCATGTGCCATATGCCGTTCACACATCCATGCGTTTTTATGATGATTTTATGTATGTGTAGCGCTACCCCTCAGGAGCCGCTGGTTGTTTTGGGATTGGCGTATTAAGTTACCTCTAATCATTGTCTAGGGGTGATTGTAGTGAGTAAAGCAGTAAACGAATGTCCAATCAGCGAATAAGGTTTTCTGAATGCTTTATTTCTTGGCCCAACACGACCAACATCAACATAAGGTAGACAGAAAAGGTTGATGAAGTAAGAGAACTCTGCGGTATCGGGCTTGGATAAGAGAAAAGCAATCCTGCTCTCAGTAGTAGTAGATACAGTTCGTCGCCACTCCAGACAGAGTGGGTGAAGTGCCTCCGGACAGACTCCTGCCACGAACCTGGCAGCCGAAGTGCCACTTTAAGGTTACTGGGAAGGAATAAGTCCCTGCCACGGACTTGGCTCTGATCCAATTAGGTTAAGATGCCAGATGAGGCCTCTGCCACAGGCTCAATGCTGACAATGTGAACAGCAGAGCGAATCCTCCCAATAAGTCACAATATGGTCACCGGTTGACAGTTGAAGTTCACCTGTCAATGTCCCGGTCACCAGATCCCCGATGGTTCGTTCAAGCCTCTCAGACAACCTGCCTCCGGGTTCTCCTTGAGCCGATCAATCAACGGCACATCACGTAGCTTAGGATCTCTTCAGTAGAGTTGGGGACCCAGTAAGTCACTGGGGCCCCTGACAGCATCAGTTGCTCCAGGCCATGAGGGCCCAGAGTCAGGAACTCCGCGCTGTGCGCAACCCCAGGCCAGGTAGGCCATAGTGGTGGGGCCCGCGATGTGCGCACACCCTAAAGGGGGGTGCCGCACCAGGAACCTGCGAAGAATCAAGAACAACGGCTTCCGCCACAGAAATATTCCTCCCCAGCATGCCCCGCGAGAGAAAACTCCTCTAATTGGCTGCTAGGAAATTATCTCTCTCATTCCCCCACTAACTTTAGCGTAGTGCCTTTACTGAAAGTAAGGGGGTGCTACATATGTTTATAATGTAAAAAAAAAAAAAAAATTGTATACAAATTGTATTTGTGTGCCTAACTCAGTGACGGCCTCATATTCCTTAAAAATCCTAAATTCTTATGCGAGGGAACTACACATTTTTCTTTGATTCTATGTTACTACTGGGATGTGGATGTGATTGGCTGTCCCTAGAACTGGTCAAACCTTAATTAACATAGTTGCCTGTCTAGTCATCAGGATGAGATGAGAGGACCTAGATGAGAGTGAATACTGTATGTTCTCTAATGGAGATACAGTATAGTAGGGCTGAGTAAAGAGAGTCAAATGGCAGGGTCCTTCAGAGGAAAGTCTAGAAAAAGTCTTCAGGTTCTGCCTACCCTGCCCAACAGCTAGGGTTGGGCAAGGTAGGCAGAGGCCGAAGAGTGATGCAGGTCTCAACATTATTTCAAAGCACCCAGTGTTCCCTTTGGTTTTCCTGTAATATAAAAATCAGTATATTGGGAGATGGAATATATTTCTTTGAGTCGTGAGAAAAACACTGTATGGATTGAGTAGGGGGTCCAGGCTTCGAAGAATTTGGTGAGAAGATGTGGTGTTCTTGGCTGACAGAAGAGTCATGGTTATTAAAGGGACCCTTTTCAGTTGGTAAGTTGGAACATATAAGCATAGTTTTGTTACTAAATTGCGTAAATCTGGAGATAATGCCACAGTAGATGGTACAGACCTACTCTGTGTTTGTGACGTTTAGTTAGATACTGGCCTTGAGTAGGATTTTTAAAGGGTAGATCAAATTTATAATAGGCCCTGTGGACAGGGGCGGACTGACAACTCATGGGGCCACCGGGCAATAGGAGATTATGGGGCCCCCAGGCAATAGATTATGTGGCCACACAGTATACACACACACACAATATACACACACAGTATACATACACACAGGATACACATGACGATACACAGTACACACACAAAGTATACACATACATATACAAACAGTACACACACACACACACACTATACACATAAATATACACACAGTACAAACACAGTATACACATACATATTATTTCAGGGACAGATGTAAAAAAAACACAGATTTTAACATACCGTCCCTGGTTTTACTGAGGCTGGCAACCCTGATGGGGCCCCCTAGTGGCATGGGGCCCTGGGGCAGTCCCTGTGTGAACGAATGGTCAGTCCGTCTGTGCCTGTGCAGTATTTCAACAAATGTTTCAAGGCAATAAGTATGTAGATACATTTTTTGGGGGAGGTCAGGAGAAAGGTAAGAGGTGATGGTGTAGTAGGCACTCATAATTAGAGTGGTGGTGGAGGAATGCACTGAACTGTAGATAAGGAAAGAAGTGGCTGGATAGAAGAGCAAATTTGGCCTGTAAGACAGAGCAGGGTGGCAAATTGGTGTCCAGATCAAGTGAATGAATGAGTAACTTGTATAGCGCTACAAACGCGAACTAAATCACCTCAAGGCACTTTTGCAGCCAGTGTCCGCCTGTGTCTTCAGAAGAGATGGGTCTTAAGCTTCTTCCTGAAGGCCAGATGTTTTTTTTCCAAGCGGATGTCCGTGGGTAGAGCGTTCCAGAGCCAGGGGGCCTTGCACTTCAAGTAGATCACCTAATGCCCCAATCCAAAATGCCCATAATGTGTAGTGGTTAGTGGTATTCCATTGTGGGAAAGATGGGGTGAAGTGAAGAGGAAAGAAAGGGGTGATATACCCGGAACTGGATAGGAACTTATGGGTTACCCGCTAGGTATATTTGCTAAGGATAATGGATTTAGGAACAGGAGGGATAGAGGATAGTGGAGAATGAAGAAGGCCTCGAAGAGGAAAGAAGGGCTGATTGAGCTTCCAAGGTAAGGTTTGCATAATGTTTGGTATTTGCGCGTCTGGTTATCTAAGGTCTCTCAGCTTGCCATATAAAGTGTGGAAAGACTTAGTTGAGTGTAGTAATAAAGAATTCTCTTACCTTTGTGGTTGTATGTGGTGAATATATATATATATATATATATATATATATATATATATATATATATATATATATATATATATTCACATTCACATATATATATATGTGACGTTTTTTTTTTTGGGGGGGGGGTGCATGTGATAAGCACAGGGCCAATCAGCACTGGGTCAGGGGTCCTGCAGCCTGATAGGACAGTCAGAGTAGAAGGAAAACTCCTCCTACAAGCTTTAACCAGACACTAATATAAGTCACAAGACTGCTATATACTGATGATGATTAAATGTATTTAGCAGTGTATATTTACCAAAATAATTGCATTTTCATGTTCTGTGTTCTGTGGGAGACCAGATATAGTGCATGCAGAGCCCTGGGTTTAGTAACACTTTAATGTTAAGGGGGATGTAAAGTCAGAAGGTTTTTTATCTTAATGCATTTCTACGCATTAAGATAAAAAGGCTTCTGTGTGCAGCAGCTGCCCAGCTCCTCTAAGGCCCCGTACACACGACCGGATCTGTCCGCTGGGATTGATCCGCGGATCAGTTCCAGCAGATAGATCCGTTCGTGTGTACGTCCGAGCGGACATTTCCCAGCGGATAAAAATCCAGCCGACGGATTCCCAGCGGATAAAAACAGACTCAACGGATCAGTCCGTCTGCTCCCATCCCTCGCATGCGTCGTAATGATTCGACGCATGCGTGGAAGTATTTACCTTCCAGGGTCGCGCACGTCGCCGCGTCATCGTCGCGGAGAAGGCGCGGCCACGTCACCGCGGATGTATTCCGCTGGGATTTCGATCTGATGGTGTGTACAGCCATCAGATCCAAATCCGCCAGAGGATTTATCCGCTGGAAATGGTCCGGCGGACCGTTTCCAGTGGATATCCTCTCGTCTGTACGAGGCCTAATACTTACCTGAGCCCCATCTCTGTCCAGCAAAGTCCACAAGTGTCTTGGCTGCCCGAGACTCTCCCTCCTGATTGGCTGAGCCACAGCAGTGGCACCATTGGATCTTGCTGCTGGCAATCAAAGTGAGTCAGCCAATCAGAAGAGGGTGGGTGGAGCCAGGTCACAGCTTTGTGTCTGGACAAACACAGGGAGCTTTGACTCGGCTCAGGTGCCCTCATAGCAAGCTGCTTGCCTAGGGGGCACTCAACAGGATGGAGGGGCCAGGAGCACCAAAAAGGGACCCGAGAAGAGGAGGATCGGGCCATCTCTGTGCAAATCCACCGCACAGAGCAGGTAAATATAACATGTTTGGTATTTTTATTATCTTTTTATTAATTATCTTTCCATTCCAATCTGAAGTCACTGTAATTTTCTAACAATGTTTAAAAATCAATGCAACATGGTATTCCATACACCACTGATGCAGAGAATGCCCCAGAAATATAATTCAGACATGTGAACGAAGATACAAGTAACATTTTAGGCATCTCCTGCAATAGAAATTTCATTTTTGCTAAGATACTACCTAAGGGTTAGCTACTTCTAAAGGGATGCAGACACTGCAACTTTCTGCATTAAATTACTGAAAGTGTACCAGGTGGTTATAATGAACCAGATTTTCCCATTCAGGAATGTGTCTGTAATGTACATTGATCACCAATTACTCAACAAAGGAGCTGATTTACCTACCACCAGATGATTTATATTACTGTCCACCCAGTCCTGGAGTTTACATGGTTCTTCCACACAGCACAGCCACTGTCTGGCAGGAATATTGCAACCATGTTACATCTTAAATATGGATGTAACATTATCTAAAAGGTGGAGTAATGCCCCGTAAACATGACCCGAAAATAGACGACAGATCGTCCGACTTTTTTCACTGACTTGACGCAAGTAGACATTGGATTTGGTTACTAAAGTCACGAAAATTCTCGTAAGACGGAAAACAAAATCTGAAGTGATGTCATGTGTTGTAATGTATTTGTATTGTATTTTCGGACGACAACTGTACTGATTAAACGAAAATCATACGATTGGGAATCGTACGAGAAACATTATCGTGCATGTCCGATAAAATAATATCAGATGAACTGTCATGATTGGCTCTCGAAAGCTCTGTACTAACAATCCGATTATCGTACAATCGTGTCAATCTGTATTTTTTTTTGTCCGATTTTCGGATCGTGTGTACGGGGCATTAACCTTTATGTAATTCTAATGCCTGGTACTGTCAGAACCATTGACGTATCACGTCATAGTGCCTCCATATACTGTCAGAATGTTTATACTGAAATATAAAAATATTAATGTATTTATGGAAGTATGTAAATCTGTGCATTGGGAGAATTACACTTCCTATAATATCAAACAAGAAATCCAAAGTTCTTTTATCCGTGCTGCTTTGAAGACAAGTAACACAAATGAATATTGCTTAAAATATATATATATTATTTATTAACTAAAGATATAGTGCAAAATTAAAATCAGGTATAAGTTGTGATGATACTTCTACAATCAGAGATAAATGATGGTTAAATGTTCAGATAATATTTACATTATATGACAAGGTATATTCACAGTTCTTACTTAAATCATCCTTGTATATTTAAAACCTGGTTACTTGTAAAATAACCTTCCCGAGACTTCACAGACTTAGTAAATAGCTTTTGTTTACATTGACACTGTTATCTCTTCTCAACACAAACAGATTTCCTTATTTCTTAAATGCATTATCAAAAGGTTATATTATGCAATAGCTTGATAATTTGACCAAGGCTCATTTTAAATTTAGAATGAATTTATTTTTATAGATACTTCATAATAAAACCATTGTACCACTGTTGGATTAGATTTTTAAAGACAAACAAAAATTGTGTATATGTGGTATATAGGGGGCGCTATTAGGACAAATTTTGTAATTAAACAAAATATCAAAATATATATAAATAATATGGTGATAGCAATTACAATCTTAGTGATATCTATAAAAATAAATATACAATCTTTACAAGTAATACTAGAAGACCCGTGGGTCAATAGTGAAAAATAAATAAAATCCACAAGAGAGTCTCTATGACAAGAGTAATGTGCTCCCAGGACAAGAAATCAAGAAAAAATTGCTTTCTTAGTGATAGTTAGTATTGTCCATATATTTGAGTGATAGTAGTGACCACTAACAAACAAAAAAGTGAATCTTTGCAATAATCCAGAAAAGTAGACATGCAATCTTCTCGTGAATGACAGTGCTTCAAAGTCTTTCCACCACTTTCGCAAAACGACACCCAAAAGTGTATAATTTAAATGCGCTTACCAAAGCGATTTGACCCCTTTAGCTAAAAAGAGAGTCAAAAACGCTTGTGCAGTTGTAAATGTCTGCAAACATGTAATGCGTCCTTCACTGATTAGATACAGGCAAATCTTCTTCCAGCAACCTCATAAATGAAATATAAAACAGAGAGCCTCCATAGTGCAACCAGTTTTATTTTAAAAGAATTTTAAACAAGACTTGGGCCAAGTGGCCACTTACATTAAAAAGTGCCCATCCCGGCACTGGGTCTGCGGGCCTTTAGATAGAGGAGACAGCAGCCTCAATTGGCAAGTGGCAGGTTCCTCCTAGCGCCTCGTCAGCTCACAAGGGTCGGATGATGGGAGATGAATAAAAACAACGTGACCAGGCTCGCCGCCGACGATCGTTTCGTATAAACGTCTTCAGGGGGGCAATTTTTTCTTGATTTCTTGTCCTGGGAGCACATTACTCTTGTCATAGAGACTCTCTTGTGGATTTTATTTATTTTTCACTATTGACCCACGGGTCTTCTAGTATTACTTGTAAAGATTGTATATTTATTTTTATAGATATCACTAAGATTGTAATTGCTATCACCATATTATTTATATATATTTTGATATTTTGTTTAATTACAAAATTTGTCCTAATAGCGCCCCCTATATACCACATATTCACTAAAATTTAATGAGGGATTGCCTTTTTATATTTTTAGGGGAGCAGCTCTAATTTTAATTTTAATTTTATTTATTAATTAATTGTTCCACATTTTTTTGGCGCGAAAATCCATCTCCAAAAATTGTGTATGTCTCTTAATATTTGGAATATAATTATTTCATACTGCAGTTAAAAATAAGATAACTCCAAATTGCCTTGCCAAATATATTTAAATGGTTTTAGGTATGTGTATGCAAAAACATTGAATTACCAAAATGCTAAAACTAAAAGATGTATACTTTACCAGGGTCTGTCTGTTTGAGAAGCAAAGTCCCAAGAGGGACTTCTTTCACCATTGCTACATGTTTGCATTCAATCTCTCCCTTCCAGCTTCCTTCAGAGATCCTCTCAGAGAGAAAGTCCATCCAAAGCTAAAGAGCCCGATCAGCGATCCTCAGAGATTCACCCCCTCAAAGATTGACCCCCTACATTACTACATCATTGACGACGTCAAATGATGCTATGTTTAAGTAGGCTGCCATAGCAACCAACTATGCGGCCATCTTTAACAATGTCAATTTTAACCTGTAGGGGCGGTGGTGTATAAGGAATAATTCCTAATGTTAGGGTCACGAGGCCTAATATAATTTATGACCCCTTTTGACCTAAGCCTTGAAAAACACAATAAATTGTCTGATGGTGTCAAAACCCATCAGACACTGTGGCTCTTCTTACAAATTTATAGACTGGGAATGTTTACATACCATTAGCTTAGACCATTAGTTAAATTCGGAGGAAAGTGAGATAATTTGAAAAGTAACTCTAAACAAAACACTTACTTCAGAAATACAGGTTCTCAATGTCTCTGACACTTAGGCCTCGTACACACGATAGGATATCCAGAGGATAACGGTCTGAAGGACCGTTGTCTTAGGTTAACCGATGAAGCTGACTGATGGTCCGTCACGCCTACACACCATAGGTTAAATAAGCGATCGTGTCAGAACGCGGTGACGTAAAACACAACGACGTGCTGAAAAAAAACGAAGTTCAATGCTTCCAAGCATATGTCGACTTGATTCTGAGCATGCATGGTTTTTTAACCGATGCTTTTGCATACTAACGATCAGTTTTGACCTATCGGTTAGGTGTCAATCGCTTTTGCCCGATGAAAATGGTCCTTCAGACCGTTGTCCTCTGGCTATCCTATCGTGTGTACCAGGCCTTAGGATCTCACATGTGTAAGGATAATAATATATATGTATTAAACGGGTTATAATAACTAATACATTTACATTATTACCATTATGAAAGAAACATTACTATTTAAGATATATAATACGATAGATTATTTGTGGATGAGCCCCCTAGTTTTGTTCATGCAAAGAACAATTCCTGTGAGTTCATGTGAAACCAGAGCTCCTTGACATTCTTTTATCTTAGAAGTGTCAAACCTAAAAGATGTATGACCTTGGAGATGGCACAGAAAATGCTCACACAGCCTCCCTGTAAGACATAAAATCATTCTGGTAACAAGGCCTAATTCATAGGCTTTGAACTGTGATTCAACTTTAGAGACAAAATGGTTTCTCTTATGCCAAATATATATGTGTATGGAAAATATGAAATATATATACTGTATTTATCGGCGTATAACACGCACATGCGTATAACACACACCCTAACTATACAAGGGGAGTTTCAGAAAAAAACTTTCCACAGCCCCCTGCGTATAACACGCAGGCACAGTTTACTCTCTATTTTCAGGGTAAAAAAAGTGAGTGTTATACGCCAATAAATACAGTAATATGCGTAATGTAAAGGTCTATATGTATATTCTTATAACCCCAAATGTTCTGACAGTGCACACGATCGGAATTTCTGATTAAAAAAGGCCGACTGAATTTTTTCATTGGATTTTCCGACCATGTGTATGCCCCATCGGACTTTTTCCGTCGGAAATTCCGACGGACTTAGAAAGAGAACATGTTCCGTCGGAAATTCCGTTCGTCTGAATGGAACACCGATGGAGAAAAAACCCTGCATGCTTAAAATCAAGTCGACGCATGCTCAGAATCATTGGACTTCGGCTCGTCGTACGTGTTTTACGTCACCGCGTTTTTGACGGTCGGAATTTGGTGTGACCGTGTGTATGCAAGACAGCTTGAGCGGAATTCCGACGGAAAAAAAAACGATCGTGTGTACAGGGCATTACAGGAGTTATCCCTTCCCCCAGCCATTGACTGGACAGTGCATGTGTCTTGTTAGCACATGAGTATTGCAGCACATCTGACAAGAGGCTGACACCAAATCAAATTTAGGTGTCTAAACTGCTTGTACTTTACAAAATGCATTCAATTATGTATTACTTAATACAAAGCTGGTTCAACAGGTCTGGAGTTCAGCTTTAAAGCCAAGCTCCAGGCAAAGGTTCCGGAGACTCCTGTAATATATGGGAATAATTACGAGCATGCATTGACGCTCTCCGTTCATTACCAGCATGTGCTCACATTCTTCTACACTTACGTCTGTATTCACTGTATTAATGAGAAAAGAATCTGTGTTCTCACGTGCCTAATAACTCCTCCAAATGATTATCCTCTCAATGCAGCTCCAGCAAACACAAGCTGTTTTATGTTTTAATTCCAAAGTGTGATTATATTTTTCTAAATGTCACTTCGTCCTTCTTTCTTTCTATGTGTGCCTTGTGCTATTAGTTCCCTCTGATGACACTTGTAAGCTTCCCGTATCGATCCCTTGGACACCTCTGTGGTCTTTTTTTCTAGGAAGCGTTTCTTAATGGTGCCCATTAAACGATAAAATATTTATTTATTGCCCCGTCTGGACTCATTCAACTCTCTGGTCCGCTCTCTAATTTGTGCAGCCGCTGTAGGAGTAACATTAAGGGTGAGTGAGGGCACAGGAACCTGGCCGTGCTTACTGCATTCATGGGAAATATGACGGGCTGCAGTTACTGTACAGAATCTGGCGAGTTTCAGGCAGGTGGACATTATGGCCAACAGTAGATCAGGGAAGCTGGAGGACTAGCTCTTTGTGTTCTCTAGAATGCAGGAAATTCAAAAATAAACCAAATTAACCACTTGCCGACCGCCGCATGCCGATTTACGTCAGCAGAATGGCACGAGCAGGCAAATGGACGTACCTGTACATCCCTTTGAATTCGCCGCATAGCATAGGGTGACCAGATGTCCCCGGATTAGGGACACTGTCCCCGGACTAAGTCTGTCCCCGGTTTTGTCCCTGGATTGGATTTAAACAGGGGCTGGGGCAATTTCAAAGACAGTCAATGCAGAATAAAAATATAAATAAACTCTGAATTACACAACCCCCGCTCCGCCGCTCCTACTAATTTAGGGGGTGAATTTTTTTCCATTATCTGTGCCCCTTTTTGATGATCATGTGCTGGTCGGAGCGGAGGGAATATTTCTTCAGTTTCAGGTGCATGCCCATTCATCTCCGCTTGCATGTTCTGCCTTGGCTCAAGTCCCTGCCAGCCACCTGCCTGCTTATCTCCTTGCCTTCCCTGGCAGAGTGATCTTCCTTCGCTCCCAAACCAGTAGTAGCTGGAGCCCGGAGAGTAAGACTTGACAGGCTGTAAGGCGGGCGGCAGCAGCGACGAGCAGAGAGTCGCTGACTGCTGCCATTACTAGTAAAATAAATAAATATGTCCCCGGATTTCATCGGATTTTCACCCAGCTGGGCTGACCCTGGGTATTTAAGGAGGCCTGCTCCCTGCCAATCCAAGTTGGGGATTGGTCAAGGCTCCATAGAATACCCCAGACAGCTCCACCTCCCCTCTCTTTCCAGAATGTTCTGGAAAGAAAAGGGAGGTCTTGATGATGCTGCCTGTGAGTCACCAGCTGCTACTCTGAGCCACTCCCAGCCCAGAATAAAAAACAAACAGGCCTAGCCACCAGCCTAAATTTTCCTACTCTGCTAGAAAAATCCGCACTCTAGCACCTACCTAATTAGAGGGCGCTAGAGTTAGAAAAATAATCCTGCCTTTTTATCACTTTGCTAATTACGTGCTTAATTTTGACCAAGTCAAATTATTTAACCACAATGCAACAGTCTCCTTCCGATAGTTTTCCATAGATCAAAAGGTGGTAAGCCTAGGGTCAGCAGAGAGTGCCTGTTGTTTGTGCACCTGGTACTGACCCAGCCACTGTGCATGGGGGGGGGGGCTCTTTGGAATCTTTTGCTTTGGGTTTTTTGGCACTGTCGCTACCCCTAACACTCCTGATAACACAAACTCACATCTGAACTCTCTCACTAACATTAACTTTCACCCTAACCCTACCAACTTCCCCCAATGCAACCCTCCTGACAACACAAATCTTTACCCTCCCACTGACCTATAAGTTGGCCATAGACAGATCCCTGCAGAACCAGCCGAATTTCGATCCATGTGTAGCCACTGCAGTTGAACAGAAGTTAATCCACTGATCAACTTCTGTTCAACCTTGTAAGATAAAAGCTGGTTGTACTTCATGACCTGCTGACCAACCTTACCATAAGTGACCTTATACTTCTCATTTGTTGGTTATTAACCTGGTTATCTCTGGAAATATTCAAGTGATATGGGTCAATAATAACAGTTCTTATTTGGTTGTACCTTATTAGGGTGTATTTTCTGATCATTTGATGGGAATTGTTGAATTATGACTTATTCCATTATGTATTTGACTTTATCCATGATGTAATGTATTTGGAATTTATTCTCTGTATTAAAAAAACAAAAAAAAACAAAGAAGCTGGTTGTGGTGCTGATGTGTGTATTCTGACAGCAGGGATTGCTGTCAGAATACAAATGTGCAGGGTGGGAAATGTGTGGATGGGGAAATCAGTTCAGTTTTTTTCACTCAGCCCACTGGCTGAACGAAAAAAAAAATTGAACCATGTATAACCAGCCATAACTCTTTGGACAACCATTAAGGCTCAATCAGATACTTCCTCTCCATTGCAGTGCATTAACAGCAGCCTGGCAATGAATGTGATATTGGAGCTTCACTAATTACACTCAGAGAGCTGCGGTCTCAGTGTATTTTAGAAGGCTAGGCTCCCCTTCCCCCAGTTGTGTTGTTTAGCGAGTTAATGAATGAGCCAGCACAAAACAACCCTATTTCTTTGAATTTGGCCAATACACCAAAACAGACTGGAAATCTGATGTAGCGCACCACAGCGCACAGTTCTAAGCTCTAATGGTTGGCACTGCAATGCACTAACTTGTGCATAGTGTATTGCTGTAACATGCACCGCAGTGAATAGGTTTAAATTAGGGTTGCACCAATACTGTTTTTTTTTTCTGCAAGTAAGAATACTTTGGTCAAGTACTCGCCAATACCGAGTACCAATACTTTTAGGGTGCAATTTGCAGTAGATACACCGACGTAACTCGCAATCTAAGCCCGTCGCATGGTTAAGTGTATGCTCAAACTGAGATACACTTAAACCTGCCTAAGATACGACGGCCTGCGCCGTCGTATCTTAGGGTGCAATATTTCCGCTGGCCGCTAGGTGGCGCTTCCATTGAGTTTGGCGTAGAATATGCAAATTAGAAGATACGCCGATTCAGGAACGTACGCTTGCCCGTCGCAGTAAAGATACGCTGTTTCCATAAGAGGTATGCCGGCGTAAAGATAAAGCTGCCCCCTAGGTGGCTTATCCAATGTTAAGTATGGCCGTCGTTCCCGCGTCGCAATTTGAAAATTTTACGTTGTTTGCGTAACTCGTCCGTGAATGGGGCTGGACGACAATTACGTTCACGTCGAAACCAATGACGTCCTTGCGACGTCATTTGGAGCAATGCACCCTGGGATATTTTACGGACGGCGCATGCGCAGTTCGTTCGGCTCGGGCACGCGCATCATTTAAATGATACACGCCCCCTACCCGCCGAATTTGAATTCCA
Source organism: Rana temporaria (assembly GCF_905171775.1). Lineage (NCBI taxonomy): Eukaryota > Metazoa > Chordata > Amphibia > Anura > Ranidae > Rana > Rana temporaria. The sequence continues at coordinate 41,409,841 of NC_053489.1, read as the reverse complement.
CCGGGTGATTTACGCTACGCCGCCGCAACTTTACAGGCAAGTGCTTTGTGAATAAAGCACTTGCCTGAAATACTTGCGGCGGCGTAACGTAAATGAGATACGTTACGCCAGCAGAAAGATCCGCTGATTTTTCTGAATCTGGCCCAGTGTGTGTATAAAAAGGGAAAAGTGCAATCTAGTGAGCAATTTATCAATTGCAAAATCTTGATAGGTGTCCTGGTCCCGCCAATGCTAGAAAATCACAGCCGCTGGAGGTGCTCACAGGGCTGGAGAAGTTCCCGGGACCCCATTGGTATAGGGCAGAAGTGATGTCAGCTTGGGGGTGGACCACCTCTACATTTCCTCCAGCCCTGTAAGCACCTCCAGTGGCCATGATTTGCTATCATCGGCGGGACCACTTGGACACCTATGCAGATTTTGACCAGCGGAGATCCACCCAAAAGTAAAACCTTCACTTATCTTCTTCTTCCCCACCTCTGGTGCCACATTTGGCATCTTTCAGGGGGGAGGGGGGGAAAGGGTACCTGTTTTTGAAGGGTACCCTTCCCCACCTTTGGGAGACGGTGCCGCTGCGCCACCCCTCGGAAGTTCGGCCGGCCCCCCTCCTCCTTCCTCTGCTGCCAAGCCAGTTAGAAAGTGCAGCGTGCTTCGCACATGCGCTGTAGGGAACCAACATCTTGCAGGAACTCAATCAGACCCAAGTTTCTCCAAGTTGGCACCAGGAATCTATAGCAGAGGACACACTAGTCCTTTGCTGAATTGCCCCTAGTGTCAGTGTCAACGTGGCAGTCACCTGACCGCTGTATTGACATTGCTGTACAGGAAAACAGCCAACAGGGCTAAGGCTGGCCATAGATGAGTCGAAAACCGAGTTCTGTCAATTGTAAAACAAAAATGGCACATATGATTGTGTCATCATTTGTTCCGTCTTTCTAAACAAAATCCAGCATGTTGGATCAGGCACTTTAGATTGTGGCACAAAAATCGTGTGTCACAGCTGGCACACTAATGGTGCGAAAAACGAGGCTGACAGTACAGGTGTACCCCACTTTTAAGTACACAATGGGACCAGAGCATGTATGTAAAACGAAAATGTACTTAAAGTGAAGCAATACCCTTTTTCACTTCTGGGGCGTTAGGGGCTGTAGTGGGGGTGTCAGGGGCTATAGTGGGGGTGTCGGGGACTGTAGTGGGGGGGGTCAGGGAGTGTGTTTCCAAGTAGCGGGGAATCTGAACTATCCGTGCACGGATTACTCAGCTGCAGCTTTAGCCTGAGAGCCACTTTACATACACTGACGGGTATGTCCTTACTCACGAGTGTATGTAAAGTAAGTGTACCTAAAGCGGGGTATGCCTGTACATAGTTTACACTGGTAATCAGTGCCCTGATTATCAGTGTAGATGCATCAGTGCAGATTATCAGTGCCGCTTATCAGTGCCCATCAGTGCAGTCTCATCAGTGCCTCCTTATCAGTGCAGCCTCATCAATCGACATCAGTGTAGCCTCATCAGTGCTCATCAGTGCCACCTCATCAGTGTACATCAGTGCAGCCCGATAACCGCCAAGGCTGACAGTACATAGTTTACACCGATAATCAGGGTACTGATCATCAATGCCCTGATTATCAGTGTAGCCCCATCAGTGCAGATTATCAGTGCTGCCTATCAGTGCCCATCTGTGTAGTGATATAATAAATGTCCAATAGTGGAGTCCGATATAAAAAAAAGGTATAGTGTCCAGTCCTCTTAGATAATTGATATCTTAGATATTATACGATGGCTATACTTTTTTTTTTTTTATTAACTTCCAATAACAAAGTTCAAATTCCACAGATGATACAAAATCCAACAGGGTAATTCAAAGCTTCATCTTAGAAAATATATATTCTGATCACTTCCAGACCAATATATATTCATGCAGAGAATACATAGGGTTATATTCTCTTCACTTGTAGACCTGTGCCAAGTTTCTCAGTGACAAGACCAGACTGAATGCCAGCTTGACTGCCTCAAATGCTGGTCTCACACTGGAGGGAGGTGTTCTTTCAGGTCAACCAAATGTTTCCCTCAATGAATACCCCCTCAAGTCTAATCACCATCAATAAATACTTCCTTATGTATGTAAGCAATTTATCCTTTGAGGTTAACAGGCCATACCTAGGTAATCTTGGACAAGATTAACACATCCAAGGGTCTTCAGCTGTCCCTTTGATCTGTGTTTGGCCACTAACCCTTTTGGTCAGCAAACACCCTTTTGATGTGTAATCTTGAATGCCTGTATGTAACACAGATATACCATACATATAACACAATATTTTAAATACCTACACATATATATTAATATTACAACAATCGGTGCTGCCTCATCAGTGCCCATCAGTGTAGCCTCATCAGTGCCCATCAGTGCTGCCTGAAAGCTAAAAATTGGCCCGGGCAGGAAGGGGGTAACATTTTCCAGTATTGAAGTGGTTAATTTAAACAACCACCCCTACTCACTATCAAAAGGATAACTGTAAAAAGCAACTACTCATCTCCTTACACTCACATCTGCAGTTCACAATGTGATCTGTAAGTTAGCAGCCACCATTCTCCTTTCTGCATGACACCACATATCAGCAGACGTACCCCCTCCGCCCACACACAAACCCTCCAGCCAAACATTTGTCTCATCTGCACTTCAGAAAGCGGCGAGGGAACGGTGCGCGGTTGTTTCAGGTTTGATAAATAATGCATCGTTTTCAGGATAGAGAAACGGCCTGCAGATATCTAGGTTCATTTTCAGGTGCTCGTCAAGGCCCTAATGATATAAAAAAAATATCCAGTGATCCCAATCTACATAAAAGCACGTGTGAAAGGAAAACCTCTTCTAAGAACAATGAGTATGAAATGTGCTCCGAAGAATAAAAGGAGCAAGAGGTTAAAGGGAAGCTGCCAAATCCTTTGTTTTTTTTGGAGCAAATTTTTATTTGATATGCAAAGTGAAAGCTCACCTGGAGTTGATTGCAACCGTTACCATCGTATATAGGAAACCTATAAAGGCTGCTGATATTTCATGTGTGTTCCTTTCATTTTTTGTAGAGGAGCTTCACCGCACAACAGCAAAACAACACAATTTCAGTATCGGTTGAGGGTATAATATACACTACGGGTACGCAAACATATGATAAAATAAAGCTGTAAGCAAAGTCCAAAACATGAAGGTTATAGTGCACCCGGAAAGTATTCACAGCGCTTCACTTTTTCCACATTTTGTTATGTTACGGCCTTATTCCAAAATGGATTGAATTCATTATTTCTCTTCCGTTCATAGACGGACAAAGCCTTCTTTGACATTAGGGTTATGCTTCTTCCTACCAGGAGAGTTTAGGCAGAATTTAACAGCACTTAAAGTGTTAAAACCTTTCCTTCGTGCCGCTCCTCCCAGGGGGCGTGGCTCCCCCAGGCATAACCCACACCCTGCTCTAGGAGCCTCAGTCTTTTTCTGCCTAATGACAGGAGAGGAGTCAGGCACTTCTGGAGTCCTGTACTCTGGAGTTTTTTTCTTGCGTTTTTTTCGCTTTTATTATTTTGTTCCTGCATTTTTGAATCCTGTGATTCTTCTATCAACAGCCGACTGGGTGACAGGCTATAATTTTTTAAAGCGCCCCCCTGTCCCCACCAGCTTGCGCAGCAAAGAAAACGCATACGCAAGTCGCACCCGCATATGTAAACAGTGTTCAAACCACACATGTGAGGTATCGCAGCGATCGTCAGGGCAAGAGAAATAATTCTAGCATTAGACCTCTGTAACTCTAACCTGGTAACCGTTAATATTTTTTAAAGCGCCGCCTATGGAGATTATTAGGTACCGTAGTTTGGCGCCATTCCATGAGTGTGCGCAAAAAGACACGCACCTGTCCCACAATCCAGCGACATGGCCACTCGAACCCTCCATTCTCTCCCCCGCCTGTCCGCAACACTGTCAATACTACTGTGGGCATCCGGCTATGACAGCTTGCAGCTTCACAGCCAGGTGCACATGTCTCACTGCACTGTCCTACATAGCCGAGCAATCTTCTGGGACTTGTGATGTGTCCCAGAAGATTGCAGGGAGGAAGGGTCGCCTTGGCTGCCCAAGCGGAAGTGGGAGCTCGTCAGTAATCGTGATGCATCGCGGAATCGAATCGTGAGACCAGTGTTTAGTAGGGAGAATTACATTTGCTGATTGCAGATATATAGGTCCCTGTGTTCCTCCATTCTAGGCCAAACTCCTAAGTGGCCAGTGGAGTCTTTTGGATGGTATTTTTGAACTGGGTGTGGCCTACAACTGTAAGGGGGGTGGTGCATAGTACTGACCAGTGGCGGCTGGTGCTCAAAATTTTTGGGGGGCGCAAACGGAAAAAAAAATTGCAGCCTCACTGTGCCCATCAAATGCAGCCACTGTGCCATCAATTGTCACCACTGTGCCATGCCATCAAACGCAGCCACTGTGCCATCAATTGTCACCACTGTTCCATGCCATCAAACGCAGCCACTGTGCCATCAATTGTCACCACTGTTCCATGCCATCAAACGCAGCCACTGTGCCATCAATTCGCACCACTGTGCCATGCCATCAAATGCAGTCACTATGCCATGCCATCAAACGCAGCCACTGTGCCATGAATTGTCACCACTGTTCCATGCCATCAAATGAAGTCACTATGCCATGCCATCAAACGCAGCCACTGTGCCATGTCATTAAATGCAGCCTCACTGTGCCCATCAAATGCAGCCACTGTGCCATCAATTGTCACCACTGTGCCATGCCATCAAACGCAGCCACTGTGCCATCAATTGTCACCACTGTTCCATGCCATCAAACGCAGCCACTGTGCCATCAATTGTCACCACTGTTCCATGCCATCAAACGCAGCCACTGTGCCATCAATTCGCACCACTGTGCCATGCCATCAAATGCAGTCACTATGCCATGCCATCAAACGCAGCCACTGTGCCATGAATTGTCACCACTGTTCCATGCCATCAAATGAAGTCACTATGCCATGCCATCAAACGCAGCCACTGTGCCATGTCATTAAATGCAGCCACTGTGCCATGCCATCAAATGCAGCCACTGTGCCATCAATTGTCACCACTGTGCCATCAATTGTCACCACTGTGCCATGCCATCAAACGCAGCCACTGTGCCATGCCATCAAACACAGCCACTGTGCCATCAATTGTTGCCACTGTGCCAATTTTCACCACTGTGCCCTTTAATTGTTGTCACTGTGCCCATTGTCGCCACTGTGCCCATTGATGTCACTGTGCCCATTCATGCCACTGTGCCAATTGTCCCCACTGTGCCTATTGTCGCCACTGTGCCCATTGTTGTCACTGTGCCCTTTAATTGTCGCCACTGTGCCCATTCATGCCGCTGTGCCAATTGTCCCCATTGTCCCCACTGTGCCTATTGTCGCCACTGTGCCCATTGATGTTGCTGTGCCCTGTAAAATGCCCCTTTCCCCCCCCCCCCGCCCGGCACTTACCTTTACTGGAGTCAGCCATCCACGTCCTCGACCCTCGATGTCTTCTCCCGCCCTCGATGACGCTTCAGCCAATCAGGTTACCGGTAGCCAGAACCGGCCAACCTGATTGGCTGAGACGCCTGTTAGTCTTATCCAAGGAACGCACCCCCTGTGCGTTCCGAGGATAAGCTTACGGGGACCCGAGCCGCTGGCTCTGATAGGCACTTCCGTACAGCCAACCAGCTGCTGTTATTCAGATGGTCGGTGCTCAATGTCCGGCCATCTGAATAGAACAGCGGCAGCGGCGACAATAACATAGATTCGTGCAATGCAGTAATCTATGTTAATAGACTCGGTGGCGGTGAGAGCCAGAGGGGGCGGCGCTCCAGCGCCCTCTATGGACGAACCGCCACTGGTACTGGCTTGACCAGAAGTCATAGGCCAGTATACAGACTGGGCCAGAAATCCATGAGCTGAAAAAGGAAACCGCATTGCTTTGAACACAGTATGTTTTATAGGATCCGACAGGTTCACCTTCTACCGACGGCTCCAGTAAGCGTCGGAGACGACCGGACTGGCCCCACTCCCGCCACTGAAAAAAGTGATCTCGCAGCGAATCCACCGCTGAGACCACTTTTACTTGAAAGAGGACAGTCCACCGTTTTTTTAAATGCCAGGGTTATGGCAGCTAGCTGCTGCCATAACAACGGTATTTAACGTCCTTAAGTAGTTAATATAAATTAGGACTACAGCCATTTTCCATGTCCTCCATGTAATAAATAAATAATCAATAAATGAACACATTTTCTGCATGCGCACACACACCTGCGGCACTGCACAGCGTGTTCATTGTCTGGCCCGAAGAGCTTACACCATGACAAATTCCGATAAGCTTTATCCTCCGAGATAATTATGCTTGGGGGGAAAAAAAAAATCAACTCCGTTTTACAATAAAGAGCAGAGAAGCACTGAGAACATTGGTTTAAGGATATTAATTTGCATAAAAGCAGACATTAAGAAATATCTCGTTTTCACAGGCGACGTAAGATGTGCAAGCTGTGCGAAATGAATGGCAGGCAATTGTTGGGGATAACCCAGCCTTGTGTTAATAAGATGTAAGAATCGCTGGTAATGTCTTCACACAGGACGGCCGATGTTTCAGATAAATTTCAACAAAATTGCTGTAAAATAATTATAATCATTTCACAGCTCTCAATTACTAATGTTCTCTGGTCCACAAGCTGTAGCTGAATAACACTTGTTTTGTTTTTGTATAATGTTGGATATTTTGGGCAATAATTACGCACTTTGCTGCCGCCGCCGCTACAACGCCGTCAGGCTTCTACCCATTCTCAAAGCAAAATATTTACAAATCTGAAAAATATGAGAAAAGGAACGGGAGCTTTTATTCAAAGTAAGTAAATTTGACATCGTTGCGCTAAGGGATTATAAGGAACCCAAAGAACTGTAGTAGGTGGTGACCATCAGCTCCAGTGGTGGTGCTACCATAGAGGGCGCAGGAGCGCCGCCCCCTCTCTACTGCACCCGTCAATCGCAAATAGATAGATTCATGCATTTCATTAATCTATCTATTGTCGCCAGTGCCGCCCACTATTCAGGTGTCCTTATCGGGCGCCGGACATCTGAATTACAGTGACGGGGTGTTTTTAGAAGTGCCTGATTCGAGTCGTGGGCTCTAATAGGCTTCCGAATTTGGTAAACAGCGGGCGCAATGCTCTGCGTTCGCTGTTTACACAGTATTGTGTTAGAGAAGCAAATAAATCACTTTCTTAACACTGACCCGCCTCTCAGCCAATCAGGTGCTGTGATTGGATGCCTATCAGGCGTCCAATCATAGCAGAAGAGGACAGGAGAAGACATTGAGGACTCGGAGGGAGCGTGAAGGACAGCGCCGTGACCCGAGACAGGTAAGTGCCGAGCGTGGGGGCACACTGGCAGAATTTGATGGGGAAAACTGGCAGCAATTAATGGGGAAAACTGGCGGCAATTGATGGGGCAAACTGGCGGCAAGTGATGGGGCAAACTGGCAGCAAGTGATGGGCACACTGGCGGCAATTGATGGGGCAAACTGGTGGCAATTCATGGGGCACACTGGCAGCAATTGATGGGGAAAACTGGCAGCAATTGATGGGGAAAACTGGTGGCTATTGATGGGGAAAACTGGCGGCAAGTGATGGGCACACTGGTGGCAATTGATGGGGCAAACTGGTGGCAATTGATGGGGCACACTGCCGGCAATTGATGGGGCACACTGGCAGCAATTGATGGTTACAGTAGCTGTGTTTGATAGGCACAGTGGCTGCACAGTGGTGGTAATTTATAGGCACAGTGGCTGCGGTTGATGGGCACAGTGGCTGCGGTTGATGGGCACAGTGGCTGCGGTTAATAGACACAGTGGCTGCGCTTGATGTTTTTTTTTTTTAGTTTGTTTGCGCCCCCCCCAAAATTTGGAGCACCAGTCTCCACTTATCATCTTCCATCCAAGGCTGGTATGCAATGCCACTGCTGCCCTTTTAAGATCGGGAATCCTGAAATGACATAAACATGACAAAACAAAAGGATGCAAAGATCAAGTGCATTATCAACAACATTAAACCAATGAGTGCATCCTCACAATAGCCAATGGCAAAAACAGCAATGTACATAAACCCAGGGGACAAGGTGGTCCTTTTGAAGATGGAACTCGCATGACCCTGGCATAAGCATGACCTGCCAGATCATGCGTTTCAAGGGACAAGCCCTCTTTTTTGACCAAAGCCACTGGACTTTTTTATAAATTAAAGCTTAAAAACTTATTTATAGCCAAAGCTTATTTTTTTTTCCAAGAACCCTTTTTTTCCCCCCATTAGATGGATTGAGTAGAGTAGGGTTAGGTTCCCTGTTAGGCTCTTATTGGTGTGTGTTTTTATTGTTCTCTATTTGTTCTGGTGACCATTGCTGTTCTCGTTTAGACATTCCGTATATACTCGAGTATAAGCTGAACCGAATATAAGCTTAGGCACATAATTTTACCACAAAAAATGGGAAAACGTATTGACTCGAGTATAAGCCTAGGGTGAGAAATGCAGCAGCTACTGTAAATGGAAAAGAAGATCAACAATGCCCATTTGCAGCCTCACTGTGTCCATTTGCAGCCTCACTGTGCCTATTTGCAGCCTCACTGTGCACATCTGCAGCCTCACTGTGCCCATCTGCATGCCTCAGCCTCACTGTGTCCATCTGCATGCCTCACTGTGCCCATCTCCCTGCCTCATGTACCTGATCTCCTGGCGCTGTGCCCATCTGCAGCCTTATGATCTCCCACGCTGTTATATGCAGTTTAGTCGGCGGCCTTCCAGTGAAACAAAGCCCCGCCTCCTCCTCGTTCTCGTCCGTGACGGAAAACTGACTCAGTTTCCCAGCAGTGAGTCAGTGTTCAGCCTATCAGACGAGGACGAGGAGAAGGCGGGGTTTTGTTACACTGCGTGGCCACGACTAGACTGCATATCACAGCGCCGGGCAATCATAAGGCTGCAGATGGGCACAGTAAGGCAGGGAGACTCGGGTATAAGCCGAGGGGGACTTTTTCAGCACAAAAAAAAATTGCTGAAAAACTTGGCTTATACTCGAGTATATACGGTACTTTGAAATTTTAGATACCATGGATGGCTATTAATGTGCTTACTATGTTAAGATGCTTTATTGACGTGTTTTGCATTTGTGTTAAAAAACAAGATATACGTACACTGTATTACCAAAAGTATTGGGACACCTGCCTTTACTCACACATGAACTTTAATGGCATCCCAGTCTTAGTCCGTAGGGTTCAATATTGAGTTGGCCCACCCTTTGTAGCAATAACAGCTTCAACTCTTCTGGGAAGGCCGTCCACAAGATTTAGGAGTGTGTCTATGGGAATTTTTGACCATTCTTCCAGAAGCACATATGTGAGGTCAGGCACTGATGTTGGACGAGAAAGACTGGTTTTGCAGTCTCCACTCTAATTCATCCCAAAGGTGTTCTCTCAGGTTGAGGTCAGGACTCTGTGCAGGCCAATTAAGTCCCTTTACCCCAAACTCACTCATTCATGTCTTTATGGACCTTGCTTTGTGCATTGGTGCGCAGTCATGTTGGAACAGGAAGGGGCCGTCCCCAAACTATTCCCACAAAGTTTGGAGCATGAAATTGTCCAAAATGCCTTGGTATGCTGACACCTTAAGAGTTATCTTCACTGGAACTAAGGGACCAAGCCCAACCCCTTAAAAACAACCTCACGTCATAATCCCCCCTCCACCAAATGATTTGGACCAGTGCACATTTCAAAAATGCAATGGTGCTGCTGAACAGTGGCTGCACTTTTCCACCCGACTCAGCCAGTTATTAAATTGACCATTGTCGAGTCCAGTGGAAATTCGAAATTTTGGACATTTGAAATTTTGGACATTTGAAATGTTGGACATTTGAAATTTTGGACATTTGAAATTTGGAAATATTTTAGAAATCTGCAAATAAAAATGAAAATCTGAAAATTCAAAAACCCGAAAATCTGAAATAATAACTAACTAATAATGACTTATTTCGGATAATTCGTAACTTCAGATAAATTTGTATTCGTTACATTCACTAACAGCCAAATTTGATAGGAAATTACAATACCTATAATTTAATACTTATTATTGGTTAGTTATTATTTCAAATTTTACTGATTTTCTTTCTTTTTTTCAAATCGTAAATTCAAAAATCAAAAATTCGAAAATTCAAAAATTCGAAAATTCCAAAATCAGAAATTCCAAAATCAGAAAAATCGGAAATTCGATAATTCAAAAATCAGAAAAATTGGAAATTCCAAAATCGGAAATTCCAAATTTAGAAATTCAAAAGTCAGAAAAATCGGAAAATCCCAAATTCTAAAATCTGAAATTCCAAAATTTGAAATTCCAAAATCAGAAAATTCAGAAATTAGAAAATCTGAACATTTGGATTTTCGATTTTCCGAATTTTCGAATTCAGAATTTTCGAATTTTCTGAATTTCTGAAAAAATAAAAAAAATGAAACGAAAACTAACAAATTTTTGGGACAGTGCACATGTCTACTGAAATTTGAGTGATCTATGGCCAGCTTAAGGCTTTCATCTGTCGCTTCCAGCAGATCAAATACGATGTTGTAAAGATTATATAAAAAAAAGGCAGCAAAGGTATTCAAAATATAGCAGTATAGGTGCTGCGTACGTAACTTCTAACCTTGGAGCGTGGTAAACCCAGTCAACAAATGTGTTTTTGAGTTTGTCTGATGACTAGAAATTTTAATTTGTTGTACTTGATATTAAACATTAATATACGAACAGAAAACACAAATCTATATGGAATTATAATCCAGTATTGACTAATGACAAATAGCATGATGGTTTATAGTACCTTGAAGACTACGCTTTTTTTCCTGACATTTGTTGCTTACAAATACAGTATTTTTTGCTAAAAAAAATACTTAGAACCTTCAAACTTTTTTTTTTTAGCAGAGACCATAGAGAATAAAATGGTGGTCGCAATATTTTATGTCACATTGTATTTGTGCAGCAGTTTTTCAAACTCAATTTTTTTTGGAAAAAATACACTTTAATTGGCTCAGGCACATATAATGCAGCACAATGGCACCGCTGCCCGATACCCCATATGGGGATGGGATTCCCTTTAAGAGCCGCCAGAGGGCTTGCTGTCGGAGGCACACGCGCACACCCGTTGCACGGCGGGGGACCCGATTGTCTGCACTAGAGCCAGCCTAGGAAAAAACACAAATCCCTGTTCTGTCAGGGGAGAGGAGACATGTCGTTTGTTCCTACTAAGCAGGAACAAGGATATGACTCTTCCTCTAGTCAGTCCCATCCCCATACAGTTAGAACACACCTAGGGAACACACATTTAACACCTTGTTCGCCCCCTAGTGTTAACCCCTTCCCTGCCAGTGACATTTATACAGCCATCAGGCATATTTATAGTACGGTTAGCTGTATAAATGTCAATGGTCCCAAAAATGTGTCGAAAGTGTCCGATCTGTCCGTCGCAATGTCGCAGTCCCGCTAAAAATCGCAGATCATTGCCATTACTAGTAAAAAATCAAAAACAATGCCAAAAAAAATCCATAAATCTTTCCCATAGTTTGTAGATGCTATAATGTTGGCGCAAACCAATCAATATACACTTATAACGATTTGTTTTACCATAAATATGTAGAAGAATACATATCGGCCTAAACTGATGAAGAAAATATAAAAAAAAAATATATTTGGGGGTATTTATCAAAAAAGTAAAAAACATTGCTTTTTTTTTCAAAATGTACACTCCTTTTTTGTTTATAAAAAAATTAGTTTCCGTGAGTGAAATTAAGGGTGAATTATAAATTCATTTATTCTGTCTGTGTATTAAATCCCATACTTTGAAAACATTCTTTGTTAGTCCGTGCGTGTCTACGTCCAACACACTATACTTTCGTGGTATCCATACATTTTTGTGAAGTGCTGTTTTACTTATAATATTTTCCATTCAAATCCATTTTTTTTTCATTCTCTTTGTGTTTAATGATAGTGGCCTTGTAATATCTAGTTATATCCGGCGCTGCTAATCCTCCGTGTTTTTTTCCTCTTGTTAATGTTGCAAAGTTTACTCTCGGTTTTTGTTTTTCCATATATATTTTATCAGCATCGTTTTAATAATCTTGAAAAAACTCTGTGGAATGTCTATGGGTAACATCTGGAATTTATATGTTATTTTTGGGAGGATAGCCATCTTAAAAACGTTTATCCTTCCTAGCCATGAAAGTGATCTTGTTATATTCTTTTTTAAATCTGTTTTTATCTCATTTAACAGAGGGATATAGTTAGCAAGATACAGGCCATCTACTGTAGATGTCAATTTAACCCCCAGATAGGTTAGCTCTTCTCTCACCCACGTATATGGGTATTGTTTTTGCAACGCAAGTTCTTCTTTTTTCTTCACCCCTATATTTAGAATTTCTGTTTTTATAGGATTTATTTTGAAGTTCGAAAGTTCTCCGTACTTTTTTATTTCCTTAGCTATGTTTGGCAGGGTCACCCTTGGATTAGTTATATACATTAAGATGTCATCGGCGTATGCTGCTACCTTGTGTTCTTCTTCACCTATTCTCGCCCCCTCTATATGTGGATTATTTCAGAGAGATGCCAGAAAAGGTTCCAGCGTTAATACATATAGAAGTGGCGAGAGCGGGCACCCTTGTCTAGTCCCATTATGCATTTCAAAGGGCAATGACATCTTACCATTTACCTTGACCATTGCCATTGGTATACTGTACAAATTTAGTATCCAGTGTCTGATTTTAGGCCCCATTCCCAAATGTTGAAGCATGTCCATCATAAATCAAATAAATAAATAAGTCTACCCTGTCAAATGCTTTCTCGGCATCTATTGACAGGAGTAGGACTGGGGATTTTCCGCTCTTGTTTTCCTGCAGTAGTAATATAGTTTTTAAACTACTATCTCTGCCTTCTCTTCCGGTTATAAACCCAGTCTGATCTGGGTCAACCCAATCTGGCATTAGGTTCTTTAATTGAGTGGCTAGGATTTTTACGTATAGTTTTGTGTCAACATTTAGTAATGCTATAGGCCTATAACTAGAACATAATATCTTATCTTTTCCAGATTTTGGTATTATAGTGATGTGGGCCATTAAAGATTCATGTTGCATTTCCTCTTCTTCCCCTAATTTATTAAAGTAGTCACATAGTCTCGGGATCAGTTGGCTCTGAAATGTTTTATAATATTTGATAGTGAACCCATCTGGTCCAGGACTTTTCCCAGTGGGTGTTTCTTTTAATGCTCTTATAATTTCTTCCTGTGTAATCACTGCTTCCAAAGCTGTCAGGCGTTCTTCATGTATTTTTGGCAATTTCGCGTTCTTTAAATATTCTGTTTTTTTTTTCTTTCCTCTTCTCCTTCTCCTTATGTGCATCTTCCTTTCTAATTGCATATAATGCACTATAATATGTTTGGAATGCTATTTCAATATCAGCTGTTTTATTCACCATTTCTCCTCTTCCGTTCTTTATCTTCTCTATGTAATTTAATGACTTATTGCGCCTCAACATTTTTGCAAGGTATTTTCCAGGCTTGTTTCCTGCTTTGTATCTGTCCTTTATAATTCTGTTGAACTCCTTTCTTGTTTCCTGCTCCATTAGATCTTTCAATAATTCCCTTTTTAGTATTAAGGCTCGTTGGATTTACTTTTCGACATTTCTCTTATGTCTTTGTTTCAAGTCATGTATTTCCTTTAAGATTTTTTGCATATTAATTTCTCTTTCTTTCTTTTTTCTAGCCCCAATAGCTATTAATTGGCCCCTTATAACAGCCTTATGTGCTTCCCAAATTATTGCTTTTCTCAATTCTGGTGTGTCATTGGTCAGGAAACACTGGTCAATTTCTGTTTCTATTATCTTCTCTACTTCTTGATCTTCAATTATATCTTCATTTATTCTCCAGGCTCCTCTCCCCATCACATCCCTTTTTAAATTTAGCTTCCTTGTCACTGGGGCGTGATCTGATATTGTGGCTATTTCTATTGATGTTTCCATAATTACCTCCAATGCTCTATGTTCGATCAATATGTAGTCCAGTCCATGTATCGTTGAGTGGTATGTAAAGTCTTTTACATTAGGATGTTGAATCCTCCAGACGTCTACTAATTGATGTTCAAATAGTGCTAGAATTGTTGCTCTCGCTCTGACGCACACGGCAATATCTCACATGTGTGGTTTGAACGGTGTTTCATATGTGGACGGGACTTACGTGTGCGTTCGATTCTGAGCGCGAGCTACCGGGGACAGGGGCGTTTTACATTTTTTTTATTATTATCCATTTTTTTATTTTACTTAATTTTTTTTATTTTTACACTTTTTTTTATTATTTTTTTGATCACTTTTATTCCTATTACAAGGAATGTAAACATCCCTTGTAATAGGAATAGTGTGTGACAGGTCCTATTTATGGAGAGATGTGGGGTCAATAAGACCGCCATTCCGGTGCTGCTATCTGGTGCTTCTCCAGGCTCTCCCGTGCCATCGGGAGATGGTCACCAGTCATCTCTATGACCGTCGGAGGCACGGGCGCGATGTGATGACATCACGCCCGGGTTCCCAGAAGAAAACAAAGCCGCGATTGCGGCTAGTAAGCATGAGATCGGTGAATCCCATGAAAAAAAAATCACCGATCTCATGCTTACTAGCCGCAATCGCGGCTTTGTTTACTTCTGGGAACCCGGGCGTGACGCCATCACATCGCTCCCGGGCCTCAGTCATCTCTATGCTCGTCATGTGACAGGACACCGGCGCCGGACGATTCTTTCTCTGGGCCCCCGCTGGCACGGGAGAGCCTGGAGAAGCACCAGATGGCGGCGGGAGGGGGGGTGTCCCCTCCCGCCGCCTACAAGAAAGATCAAGTGGCAGAACTGCCACTATGATCGTTCTTATCGTGCGCAGAATCGCCGACAGAAGAAAGGATATATGAATGATGCCTCTCGCTGCACCCATCATTCAGATATCACCGCACAAAGCCCAGGACGTAATATGACGTCCACCCAGGATGGTAGATCCCATCTGTGGACATCATATTACTATGGCTGGGTATTGAAGTGGTTTAGAATGCTGATGAGTATGGAGTTATACATTGAAGAAAGGAGGCTATTTAGCTGAATTAAGACTCCCTTTAGCTAGATATCAAATACTTGCAAATCTTTATGAATTGTATTTTGAACAACTAAGATCTTTATCCAAGGTAGTTAACTTTGATTAAGCATTAATTAAAACTGAATTTAAATACTATTTGTATTACTTGGATCTCTAGCACGAGACTAAAACCTCCAGGTAGACTCATTATTTCGGGATAATAACTCAGTAACGTTAAATCTTTTCTGTTGGATTGATCACCTCTTACGGAGAAATGTTCCAGTTTATCTCAAAGATTCTTAATTTACATTAATTCCAAGTTATAATGTTGTTCGTTGATTAGCCTTGATTCAATTCAACATTATCTTCTATTTCATCGTAATTTTTTTTTTCGATAGGAAGCTGGCACGTGTCTTAGGGACTTGTGAGTAAAGATCTTAAATTGAACCCATCCAGGTCTGTTACAACAGTGAATGAATTGTCGATGTTGTAACACTGATCCTCCTCCCGGCCATTTAGGAAGCCGGGTTTGACAACGGTCACCCAATTGGCTGAAAGGACAGGCAAACCTTTTGGGACACCCAGGAGGAGGAGTGGAGGAGCTGGAAGCTGCCGCTGCAACACGCTGCCTGCCACCCGCCGATAGGGTAAGTGCCGGTACGACCTGCAAACAGCGGGGGGTGGGTGCCGCTCGGGGGGCGGGTGGTTGTTTCCCCCCCCCCCAAAAAAAAACACCAGTCACCACTGCCTTAGAATGTTCAGAAAGTTACCGCATGGTCCCTATCTGTAAGGTTTTAACCAGTTCTCTTGGTCTTCAGCTGTGGGGGTGTAGACTGTAACACAATCACAAGAAGATTTCTCTCTAAAGCCTCATACACACGATCGGATTTTCATCGGACAACGCGTAGGACTTTTGTCCGAAGTGTGTTGGCCAGGAACTTGTATTGTATGAGGCTTAACTGTTATGTGCTAATTGCTTTGGGGTATCCTATGCCCTAACGCCTCACCTGTTAAAGTTTCGTCAAGCAATAAATCTTAACCACTTGGCTCCCAGGGTACGTCATATGAGGTCCTGGGCTTTGTGGTGGTATATCTAAATGATGGGTGCAGCTACAGGCATCATTCAGATATTGCCGTCTTCAGCCGGAAATTCCCTGCACCATAAGAATGATCATAGCGACTGTTCTGCCGCTTGATCGTTCTTACGGGTAGCGGAAGGAGACGTCCCCCGCCGCCCTCCAGTGACTTCTCCTGACTCACCGATGTGATCGGTGAGTCGGAGACGAGACCCGCCGACCGTGGATGATGATCACAGAGTCTCTATGATCGTCAGAGGCCGGGCGCGATGTTATGACGTCACGCCCAGCCTCTGCATTAAAAAAAACTGCGCCGCTTCGGCTGGGAAGCGGTGATCTTTTTTTCTTTTCTTTTTTTTTAGATTTCCCAGCCTAGAGGTGAGATGTGGGGTCTTATTGACCCCCCCCCACCCCATATCTCACTGTAAAGAGGTCCTGTTATGCCATATTCCTATTACAAGGGATTTTTACATTCCTTATAATAGGAATAAAAGTGATCTTTTTTTTTTTTTAAAGTGTCAAAATAAAAAAAGTAAAATGAATAATACATTTTTTAAAGTGCCCCTGTCCCCAGTAGCTCGCACACAGAAGCGAACGCATATGTAAGTCCCGCCCACATATGAAAACGGTGTTCAAACCACACATGTGAGGTTTGGGTTAAAGAAAAAAACATCGTAATGCTTTTTTCAAAAAAGATGGACTTTGTTGGCACATAGAGAAAACATTTTATTTTAATATTGCATAAATAAATACATAGATGCATCTACACAAATTCTATCATAATATACAGAACAAAGACGACAAATGTTTTTCCAAGGAAAATACTCAATAGCCTCAAAGCTTGATATACAACTGTAACACAGTACAGATCTCACATTGGACGGAGTAGTGAATCCTGAATAAAACCGATTGAGTCCTTAGAACATTAAAAAGCAGCTCTACATGTTTCGCGATTTCAAATATATTGCTTTTTCAGGAGCTTCTAGGTTTTTAAGAACAATAAACTTTAATTTGAATACATTTGAACTAAAAAGCTACCAAATGGCTTGCATTTAATATATAGATATGAAGACATCAATTGTATCACTATATACACACTCACCAAAAAATGGTGCTTTGCTGAGAGATAGCGATGATTAACCCAATCTACAGGCCTGCTGATGGCAAACCAATCACACCTCCTGAGGGTGGTATTGAGGGAGGGGAATGATGAAGCACAAAAGGTCCTAGACCACCAGCCAGTAAGGTGCCTTGTACTGATAGAAAATAAGTGGGAGTACATGCGATAGTTCTAGATAAAGATAAATATTGAATAAACTGTACCAAACCCTGGTGAATAGTCTCTATCACCATAATAACATGCTGGCTATATACCTCTTCAAAGAAGACAGAACTGCACAAAAGCCCCTCACTGGTGTCTTGACATGCCCCTAATATGACATGGAGTCTATAAATAAAAAAACACATAATATAGTATCCTTACTGTCATAATGGCATTATTGCAGTAATAGCCAAAATTTGAATACAAAATGATAAAAGGAATACTCCAAAATTACCTCATAAGGCCAATAATAAAGTATAGGCTGATAATTCAAAATGAATCCAAAAAATAGCCACCAGATGGCGATAAAAGGATGCCAGGGACGGATCCTCCGTTGTAGCCAATCTAGTAAGACATAAAGCCAAATGAATTGTAGCCTAACTGAGGAACACATCCTCTTCAATAAATGTAAAAGGCCTTTACAGGACATACCTTGCTACCGTAGTCAAAAAGGGGGACTATGAGGCAACCAGTGCTGGACCGTAGAACCGGCTTGTGCACTCTCCCAAGCGCCTGGAGAGTGACACAGCCGGCTAGTCCTTTTATGTGTAACCCGCGCAGGTGACGTCAGCACGTCCGACGTCACTCCGGCCGGCCAACTATGCATCGCGATGTGTTACGTTGAGGAGCCGCAAACGGCTCCTTTGCTAATCCATAGCAGTTCTGTCTTCTTTGAAGAGGTATATAGCCAACATGTTATTATGGTGATAGAGACTATTCACCAGGGTTTGGTACAATACTATGTTTATTCAATATTTATTTTTATCTAGAACTATCGGGTGTACTCCCACTTATTTTCTATCAGTACAAGGCACCTTACTGGCTGGTGGTCTAGGACCTTTTGTCCTTCATCGTTCCCCTCCCTCAATACCACCCTCAGAAGGTGTGATTGGTTTGCCATCAGCAGGCCTGTAGATTGGGTTAATCATTGCTATCTCCCATCAAAGCACCATTGTTTGGTAAATGTGTATATAGTGATACAATTAATGTCTTCAAATCTATATATTAAATGCAAGCCATTTGGTAGCTTTTTAGTTCAAATGTATTATGTATTCTAATTAAAGTTTATTTTTCTTAAAAACCTAGAAGCTCCTGAAGAAACGATATATTTAAAATCACGAAACATGTAGAGCTGCTTTTTGATGTTCTAAGGACTTAATCGGTTTTATCCAGGATTCACTACTCCACCCAGCGTGAGATCTGTACTGTGTTACAGTTGTATATCAAGCTTTGAGGCTATTGAGTATTTTCCTTGGAAAAACCATTGTCGTCTTTGTTCTGGATATTATGATAGAATTTTTGTAGATGCATCTATGTATTTATTTATGCAATATTAAAATAATTTTTTATCTCTATGTGCCTACAAAGTCCATCTTTTTTTGAAAAAAGCATTAAAATGTTTTTTTTCTTTAACCTATATACTCTAGGATATGGCACTTATGTACTAGAGGGTGTGTGATTACCGCCCTAGGGCAACTGTAATCACTCAAAATCACACATGTGAGGTGTCGCTGCGAACATTAGAGCAAGAGTAATAATTCTAGCCCTAGACCTCCTCTGTAACTCAAAAAATGTAGCCATTTAAAAAATTTAAAGCGTCACCGATGGGGATTTTTAAGTACCGAAGTTTGGCGCCATTCCATGAGCGTGTGCAATTTTGAAGCGTGACATGTTAGGTATCTATTAACTCGGCGTAACATCATCTTTCACATTATGCAAAAAATTGGGCTAACTTTACTGTTTTGTTTTTTTTAAAGCATGAAAGTTTTTTTCCCCAAAAAAACGTGTTTGAAAAACTTACTGCGCAAATACCATGCAAGATAAAAAGTTGCAATGACCGCCATTGTATTCTCTAGGGTCTCTGCTAAAAAAAAACCCATATATATAGTGTTTGGGGGTTCTATGTAATTTTCTAGCAAAATAATTATGATTTTTACATGTAGGAGCAAAGTGTCAGAATTGCCCCGGGGCTTGAGGTGGTTAAAAAGAAATCACCTAGACTGTTTTTGAGGCCGGTGTGAATGGACTGGTTCTTGCGGTCATGGGAAGCCTCTGTGCTTTTATGGAAAAAACAGATATTACCAGCGGCCCCTTGGGGGTGTAGCGCTACACATAAGTATGGACATACGCCCCTGAATACAATCTGCACCCAGAGTTGTACATCCATACGCACGTTCACACTAGTTCCAGCCTTCAGCTTAGGGTGACTACGTGTCCCGGATTGCCTGGCACAGTCCCGCATTTTGCAGTTCTGTCCCGGGTCACGGGCACCTTCATTCCAGGACAATACAGTGTCCCGGAATAAAACTGACACAGCCACTAAATGAGAGAGCGCGGCTGGGAAGACGGCGTCCCTAACAACTGATGAGTCTTCAGCTGTCAATGGGCTTTTCCACTGACAGCTAAATAAAAAATAAAGCTGCCAGTAAAAAAAAAAAAACACAGCGTGGGGTCCCCCTCCCCTAGTCCATTCCAGACCCTTTGGGTCCTTTGGGGGCTTCCAGATTCTGTTAACCCCGCTGCCTGCATGCCACCACAACAACAAGCCAGGGTAAGATGGGGACGTGATGCTTTGGGGTGGGAGGGGGTAGAGCCCTAGGTCTTTTTTTTTTGCTTTTTCTTTTTTTCAGCAATTTTTTTTTCAGCAATTTTTTTCAGCAATTTGGCAGCAATTGTAACCGTGAGTCAATTTAAATGTGATTTGACTCTTTTTTTTTTCTTTTGAAATTTCATTTTTGCTGCAGCATGTTCTATACATGGTACGAATGCCCCACTTTACAGGCAGACTAAGGGGACCCCCCAGGCACTATATTTAGAGGAATTGTTCATTTTTATTGTTGCACTTTAAGCATAATTAGAATCACTGCTCCTGAAAAACGTTAAAATTGGCAAATTTTGGTGAAGGAGGGGGGTGTCCCTGAATGGCAGTTTGGAAATGTGGTCACCCTAGTTCAGCTGCGTTCAGCCATTGATGTCTATGGATGGCTGTGGCTTTCAGGTGGGGAAATACACCCATATTTTACTCCATACAATACAGCTTCCATGTGCAAAAGGGTTTATTATATATATATATATATATATATATATATATATATATATATATATATATATATATATGCAGCCTGATTGTTCATACACAGCATGTGTTCTCCTATATATCTGTAAAGTTGAACCTTAACCTGCATCTCCAATAATCTCGCTGCCCTTCCTTCCGTCCTCCCATCCAGATAACAGCTGCTGTTATCCCATTACTGTCTGCTTCTCAATGGACAGACGCTCCAGCCAGGCCATACTTCAACATTGACTTTTCTGTTGTGGGTTCGGGTTTTGTCAGCCAGTAAATTCGCTGTCCGTCTCACGGCATAAGATAGCTTGATGGCTGGATCAATCACAGCCGACTTATCAGACTCTCCCCGCATTGCACAGAAATCTCTGCGTCTCCTGGCAAATGAAGCGGAGCCGGCAGGACAATAGAATTCAGCCTGGCTTATAACCCGGCTCTGAAATCGAACAAAAGAGCCAAAAATGAATTGCAGAAGAAGACGGACGGAATAATTATTGCCCATCCTCCGATTCTGTATTCAAGACGGCTGTCCGCTATTCCACAATGCATTATAACATTGTCTGTTTCACCCATTAAAAGAGCAATTCCAGGCAAAGAGTGAAATCAATAAGTGAAGTTGCTGATGCAATACAGCAAATGCTGTAACTATGTTTAAGTTCACTTGAAATGTCTTTAAGATGAACTCCAACCTTCCCTTTGGTCTTGCACACTTCTCTACTCCTCTACTGCACAGAAATCACTTACTGATTTCCAGTGGCGGCTGGTGCTCAAATTTTTTTGGAGGGGTGCAAACAAACTGAAAAATTCTGGGGAAAAAACACCACCAATTGCAGCCTCACTGTGCCCATCAAACGCAGCCACTGTGCCCATCAAACGCAGCCACTGTGCCCATCAAACGCAGCCACTGTGCCAAACGTAGCAACTGTGCCATCAAACGCAGCCACTATACCAAACGCTGCCACTGTGCCCTTCAAACGCAGCCACTTTGCCCATCAAATGCAGCCACTTTGCCCATCAAACGCTGCCACTGTTCCCATCAAACGCAGCCACTGTGTCCATCAAACGCTGCCACTTTGCCCATCAAACGCTGCCACTGTGCCATCAAACGCTGCCACTGTGCCATCAAGCGCTGCCACTCTGCCCATCAAGTGCTGCCACTGTGCCCATCAAACGCAGCCACTGTGCCCATCAAATGTTGCCACTTTGCCCCAAATGTTGCCACTGTGCCCCAAATGTTGCCACTGTGCCCATTAAATGCTGTCACTGTGCCCCCCGCCCGTCACTAACCTTGTTTCGGTTGGGCAGCGGATGGTGGCGGCAGCCGGTGTCCTCCATTTCTTCCTCGATGTCTCTGTTCTCCCGCCCGCTCCTCCTCTCCTTTGATTGGAAGCCTGATAGGCGTCCAATCACAACGCCAGTCTTTCAGCCAATCAGGTGACAGGTAACACAGACCCAAGCACCTGATTGGCTGAGAGGCAGTTCAGTGTAAGGAAAGCAAATTCCTTTGCTTTGCTAAAACACAGCTGAGTGAATATCGAATGCATAGCATTGCCCCTGCTATTCACATTTTTGGCTGCCTATTAGAGCCTATTACCTACACTAACAAAGCCTGAACAACATCTAGCACACACTAGAGCAGGGGTAGGCAACCTGGGGCCCTCCAGCTGTTGCAGAACTACAGGTTCCATCATGCCTCTGGGAGTAATTGTAACTACCAGCCTTGCAATGCCTCATGGGAAATGTAGTTCCACAAAAGTTGGAGAGCCCTACCCTTGCACTAGAGGGTGCTACATGTATTAGAAGCTGCAGAAAGTCAGACAAGCCTTCCTCATTTCTTGGCTGCAGGAAGCCCAGCCAGGGCCGGCGCCACTGCTAGGCGAACTAGGCAGTCGATGGTTTCCCTTAAATTTGGATTTGTAATGGTGCTGCAGCAGCGTATTTTTTAACATACTCCCAACTGCTATACTGACCGGGAGTGTGTGTACTTCAGTAAAGCTGACTATTGTCTTTCAATGTGGAAATGATACCTGCAAGACCCCCACCACCACCACTCTGCCATGTTTACTGGGCTCTGCTATCCCACCTACAGACCCTGTGCAGTCATACAGGGGTCCCCCGGGAAGGAAGGCGGAAGCTCCACAGGCATCAGTACGCTGAGCCACCCTCCTGACCAGAGACCAGGAAGTGACGTGTGTGACATCACTTCCTGGACCGGGGCTGCCATTCTGCAGGAGCTGTGCTCAGGAAAGCAGCTGATGGAACATCATCTGTAGCAGAGTACAGAGGACACCATCCAGGGTCTAATACACCCTGAATGTCTAAAAAAGAGTACCTGTCACCTATATTCTATGACATAGGGGGCTATTGGTCCCCTATGTGATAGCAATAAAAGTTATGTAAAAAAATAAAGAATAAACCTAGTAAAAATATTACAAAATAAAAATGTTTAGGGCTGTTACTGATTAAAATTGTTTTTAAAATCGATTAATCTACTAATTTTGATTAATTATAATGCACATACATTTTTCGGATCACCGCCATATATGGTCCCCACTGTAATATCCACAGACATCTCCCCACTGGAATATCCACAGACATCTCCCCACTGTAATATCCACAGACATCTCCCCCACTGTAATATCCACAGACATCTCCCCCATTGTAATATCCTCAGACATCTCTCCCACTGTAATATCCACAGACATCTCCCCACTGTAATATCCACAGACATCACCCACTGTAATATCCACAGACATCTCCCCCCACTATAATATCCACAGACATCTCCCCCACTGTAATATCCACAGACATCTCCCCACTGTAATATCCACAGACATCACCCACTGTAATATCCACAGACATCTCCCCCCACTATAATATCCACAGACATCTCCCCCACTGTAATATCCACAGACATCTCCCCACTGTAATATCCACAGACATCTCCCCCACTGTAATATCCACAGACATCTCCCCCACTGTAATATCCACAGACATCTCCCCCACTGTAATATCCACAGACATCTCCCCCACTGTAATATCCACAGACATCTCCCCCACTGTAATATCCACAGACATCTCCCCCACTGTAATATCCACAGACATCTCCCCCCACTGTAATATCCACAGACATCTCCCCCCACTGTAATATCCACAGACATCTCCCCCACTGTAATATCCACAGACATCTCCCCCACTGTAATATCCACAGACATCTCCCCACTGTAATATCCACAGACATCTCCCCCACTGTAATATCCACAGACATCTCCCCCACTGTAATATCCACAGACATCTCCCCCACTGTAATATCCACAGACACCTCCCCCACTGTAATATCCACAGACACCTCCCCCACTGTAATATCCACAGACATCTCCCCCACTGTAATATCCACAGACATCTCCCCCCACTGTAATATCCACAGACATCTCCCCCACTGTAATATCCACAGACATCTCCCCCACTGTAATATCCACAGACATCTCCCCCACTGTAATATCCACAGACATCTCCCCACTGTAATATCCACAGACATCTCCCCCACTGTAATATCCACAGACATCTCCCCCACTGTAATATCCACAGACATCTCCCCCACTGTAATATCCACAGACACCTCCCCCACTGTAATATCCACAGACATCTCCCCCACTGTAATATCCACAGACATCTCCCCCACTGTAATATCCACAGACATCTCCCCCACTGTAATATCCACAGACATCTCCCCACTGTAATATCTACAGACATCTCTCCACTGTAATATCCACAGACATCTCCCCCACTGTAATATCCACAGACATCTCCCCCACTGTAATATCCACAGACATCTCCTCCACTGTAATATCCACAGACATCTCCCCACTGTAATATCCACAGACATCTCCCCACTGTAATATCCACAGACATCTCCCCCACTGTAATATCTACAGACATCTCCCCCACTGTAATATCCACAGACATCTCCCCCACTGTAATATCCACAGACATCTCCCCACTGTAATATCCACAGACATCTCCCCACTGTAATATCCACAGACATCTCCCCCACTGTAAGATCTACAGACATCTCCCCCCACTGTAATATCCACAGACATCTCCCCACTGTAATATCCACAGACATCTCCCCACTGTAATATCCACAGACATCTCCCCCACTGTAATATCCGCAGACATCTCCCCCACTGTAATATCCACAGACATCTCCTCCACTGTAATATCCACAGACATCTCCCCACTGTAATATCCACAGACATCTCCCCACTGTAATATCCACAGACATCTCCCCCACTGTAATATCCGCAGACATCTCCCCCACTGTAATATCCACAGACATCTCCCCACTGTAATATCCACAGACATCTCCCCACTGTAATATCCACAGACATCTTCCCCACTGTAATATCCACAGACATCTCCCCACTGTAATATCCACAGACATCTCCCCACTGTAATATCCACAGACATCTTCCCCACTGTAATATCCGCAGACATCTCCCCCACTGTAATATCCACAGACATCTCCCCCACTGTAATATCCACAGACATCTTCCCCACTGTAATATCCGCAGACATCTCCCCCACTGTAATATCCACAGACATCTCCTCCACTGTAATATCCACAGACATCTCCCCCACTGTAATATCCACAGACATCTCCCCCACTGTAATATCCACAGACATCTCCCCACTGTAATATCCACAGACATCTCCTCCACTGTAATATCCACAGACATCTCCCCACTGTAATATCCACAGACATCTCCCCACTGTAATATCCACAGACATCTCCTCCACTGTAATATCCACAGACATCTCCCCACTGTAATATCCACAGACATCTCCTCCACTGTAATATGGTCCACATCTCCCCCACTGTATAGGAAAATTAGTGCTTGCTTAGTCTTACCAGAGAAGCCGGCACGAGCAGTTGAGGCTGGGTGATGACGTCAGCGCACCGCTCTAGGCTCACCTAGGCCGCCGCCGGGTGGACCAAGATGGCCGTCGCTCCGGGAGCTAGGCCGAAGCTACGGCCTTTCCTATGGCCGAGGCAGCAGCGGAACTCTGCGTGGTGCGCCGATCCGCATATGGTGACCCGTTCGGATCACGGATCATTTACGATCCGTTGCACCACTAGTACCGATCAAAAGAATTTTGATCTATCAAAAATATTAACGATTAATCGAGGAATCAATCCTTAATTTCCACAGCTAACTTCCAAATGTTATAAACATTTAAAGAGACACATAAAAAAACATTTTAGAGCCCCTCTACACACACAGGCAGACAAAAATGCATGCGCTTTTGCACCTGCGATTGCCCTGCACATGTTATGTATCACCACGCAAGCTGGAGTGAGAGCAATAATTCTAGCATCCGAACATCTGCATATCACTAAACTGATGACCTGTCGGGGGCTTTTAAAGCTTTGCCCATGAAAAAATATAGGATATTTCTAGGTTTTTCGCCATTTCATGGGTGCACACACACACACACAAAGGTGCAGATCCACAGAGATCTGCACCCGCGCAGCGTATCAGAGATACGCTACGCTGCCGTACCTTACCTAGCTTTAGTTCGAATCCTGGAAGAATTTGCGCCGTAAGTTACAGCGGCGTAGTCTATCTCTGGCGGCGTAATTCAAATTGGCGATTAGGGGGCGTGTTTCATTTAAATGAAGCGCGTCCCCGCGCCGAATGAGCTGCGCATGCGCCGTCCCTAAATTTCCCGCCGTGCATTGCGCTAAATGACGTTGCAAGGATGTCATTTTTTTTAACATAGACGTGAATTACGTCCATCCCGATTCACGGACGACTTACGCAAAAAAAAAAAATTCTAATTTCGACGCGGGAACGACGGCCATACTTTAACATGGCAAGTCTAACTATACGCCGTAAAACAGCAGCTCTAACTATACGCCGGAAAATGCCGACTAGAGACGACGTAAGAGAATGCGACGGCCGCGCGTACGTTCGTGGATCGTCGGAAATAGCTCATTTGCATACTCGACGCGGAAAACCACGAGAACTCCACCCAGCGGGCGCCGAAGTATTGCATCTAAGATCCAAAGGCGTACGAAGCCATACGCTTGTCGGATCTAACCCAGATGCCGTCGTATCTTGGTTTGAGGATTCAAACCAAAGATACGACGCGGGAAATTTTAAAGTACGCCGGCGTATCAGTAGTTACACCGGCGTACCAGTAGATACGCCGGCGTACTCTCTTTGTGGATCTGCCCTAAAGCCTCTACAGATCATCAGTTTAGTGTTATTCAGGAGTTCTGGGGCTAGAATTATTGAATTAATTGTGAAGGGGAGGGGGTGCAAGTAGCTGGTCCTGCCTAGGGTGTAAAATAGTCTAGCACCGAATGAATGTTCATGCAATTTCACAGCATGAATAGCTCAATTTTTTTCATAAATAGACCCCAAGTGAGTGGGATAAGTGAAAAAATAAATAAAAAAGCTGAGATTGTTGGTTCGCTCCATCTAGTGGCCATAATGTGGTATGATTTATTTAAGGTATATAAAGTGTATCTTCACTTTCATGGGAAAAAAATAGCAAAAAAAATAAAAAAAATAATAATATAGCATATACAATTGCGACTTAAAGTCATATTGTAATTGAATGTTATTAAAAATAACCTTTCTTTTTCAATCTGCAGCTCTGTAATTTTCTGTAATGCAATATGGCTACCTGAAGGTGTTCTGTACACAGAATGTATACAGTACGCCCCCCCCAGAAACATAATTTCCTGTTTGTTTCATTGGCTCACTGATTTTCCCAGAATTCTGCACTAAGTCAGATTTTTGGCATCCCCTGCAACAAAAATGTCCTTTTTGGTACGATACTCCCTATAGGAAATCACATCTAAAGGGATGCAGACCCTGCTACTTTCCTCATTCGAGCCCTGGTTGATAATTATGAAACCACTCCCATTAGACTCACTTGGCACAGGGGCACAGAGGAACACACAGGGATTTCTTCAGTGTAACAAAAGATAAGAATCTGCAGCCACGTTTTTTTTAAATCCCTGCAATGTACATAGATCACCCAGAGGGGAATGTTTTTTTTTACACTTTAACCGCTAGGCTACCGCCTGCCGTCAAATGACGGCGGGACGATAAGCCTCTCGTTCTGGGAGGACGACATACAGGGGCGGACTGGGCCGGGATGCAAAGTGGCACTTTCCTCCCGGGCCGCTCTGATTCCCTGTAAAAAGGGCCGCTGTACTGCCAGCTCTGAACTGCGCATGTCCGGCTGTGCCTGCAATAGATTAGAATAGGCCGTCGGCCGCGGACCCTGCAGTACAGTACCGTACCAAGTCTGTCTGACTATAGTAGTACTAGCACAGCCACAGATTTGCTCCCGAGTCCCGCGCACGCCGCACAATGGCTGGAGATCACACCGTTATTGGCTGTCAGTGTCATGTGACCAGTGGTGGGCGGGGCATCGGATGGTACACAGGGACGGGGCTCTTGGGGAGAAGGCCGCTTGACTCATGTGACAGGCTGCTGTCTGATGGGGCTGGAAGATGACAACCTGTGGGAGAGACATGTGCTGTGCTGCTGCTGTCGAGAGAGAGAACAACCCCAGAGGGGCTGGTAAGTGTAACCTAACTACTAACACAACCTGCATACACCCACCCTGCATTCACCTACCCACCCTGTATTCACCCACCCTGTATTCACCCACCCTGCATTCACCCACATACACCCACCCTGCATTCACCCACATACACCCACCCTGCATACACCAACCCTGCATTCACCCACATACACCCACCCTGCGTTCACTCACCCTGCATTCACTCACATACACCCACCCTGCATTCACCCACCCTGCGTACACCCACCCACCCTGCATTCACCCACATACACCCACCCTGCATTCACCCACATACACCCACCCTGCATTCACCCACCCTGCATTCACCCACATACACCCACCCTGCATTCACCCACCCTGCATTCACCCACATACACCCACCCTGCATTCACCCACCCTGCATTCACCCACATACACCCACCCTGCATACACCCACCCTGCATTCACTCACATACACCCACCCTGCATTCACCCACCCTGCATTCACCCACATACACCCACACTGCATTCACCCACCCTGCATTCACCCACATACACCCACACTGCATACACCCACCCTGCATTCACCCACCCTGCATTCACCCACATACACCCACCATGCATTCACCCACCCTGCATTCACCCACCCTGCATTCACCCACATACACCCACCCTGCATTCATCCACCCTGCGTACACCCACCCTGCATTCACCCACATACACCCACCCTGCATTCACCCACCCTGCGTACACCCACCCTGCATTCACCCACATACACCCACCCTGCGTACACCCACCCTGCATTCACCCACCCTACGTACACCCACATACACCCACCCACCCTGCATTCACCCACCCTGCTTTTAGCCACATGCACTCACCCATCCTGCATCCACCCACATACACCCACCCTTCATTCACCCACCCTGCATACACCCACCCTGCGTACACCCACATTCACCCATCCTGCATTCATCCACATACACCCACCCTGCATACACCCACATTCACCCACCATGCGTACACCCACCCTGCATTCACCCATCCTGCATTCACCCACATACACCTATCCTGCAATCACCCACATTCACCCACCCTGTATTCACCCCCATTTACCTATCCCGCATTAACCCACCCTGCATTCACCCACATACACCCATCCTGCATACACCCATGCTGCATTCACCCATCCTGCATAGACCCATCCTGCATTCACCCACATACACCCATCCTGCACTCACCCACCCTGCATACACCCACCCTGCATTCACCCTGCGTACACCCACCCTGCATTCACCCACCCTGCGTACACCCACATTCACCCAGCCTGCATTCACCCACATTCACCCATCCTGCATTCACCCACATACACCCATCCCGCAATCACCCATCCCGCATTCACCCACCCTGCACTCACCCACCCTGCACTCACCCACATTCACCCATCCTGCATTCACCCACGTACATGCATCCTGCATTCACCCATCCTGCATAGACCCATCCTGCATTCACCCACATACACCCATCCTGCATTCACCCACATTTACCCATCCCGCATTCACCCATCCTGCATACACCCACCCTGCACTCACATTCACCCACCCTGCGTTCACCCATCCTGAATTCACCCACGTACATTCATCCTACATTCACCCATCCTGCATAGACCCATCGTGCATTCACCCACATACACCCATCCTGCATTCACCCACATACACCCACCCTGCATTCACCCACCCTGCATTCACCCAAATACACCCACCCTGCAATCACCCACATTCACCCATCCTGCATACACCCACATACACCCACCCTGCATTCACCCATCCTGCATTCACCCACATACACCCATCCTGCATTCACCCACATACAGCCACCCTGCATTCACCCACATACACCCATCCTGCATACACCCACCCTGCATTCACCCACCCTGCATTCACCCACCCTGCATTCACCCACCCTGCATTCACCCATCCTGCATTCACCCACATACACCCACCCTGCATTGGTCACCACCATCACACCTCTCTATTACCCTTCAGGCCAATGTACACTGCATTATATGTCACCATTAAGGATGAGCTCCGGTGTGTTTGCACAGCCCACGTGCAGAGTCCGCCAGGAAGTCGGCACCGCGCTGCGCTAATCACAGGCAGGGAGACATTATCCCGATGCTCGACTGCAGAGATCGGGAAATGTCTCCCTGCCTGTGATTAGCGCACTGCGGTGCCAACCTCCTGGCGGGCTCTGCACGTGGACTGTGTGAACACACCGGAGCTCATCCCTAGTCACCATACCCTGTGTGTACTCCCTTATACCCTGCACATATCCATTACACCTGCTCAACTACAGGCGACTAATGCACAGCTATCCCCTCCCTGCAGAGCCCTGACACCACCCAACTAGGGTTGCCACCTCATCCCCTTAAACCCGAACACATGTTAATTACACAGGTTCCGAGGCTAATTTGATGCAGATAAGGCACCAAGTGAGTTTAATTACCACCTTAATCAGCCACAGAACCTGTGTAATTCATGTGTGTTTGGGTTTAAAGGCATGAGGTGGCAACCCTACACCCAACACTCCCCATTATACCCCATTATACTCTGCATACACCAATCACACCCCAACACTACCAACACCTCTCACCACAGATCCCACCCTACTATACTATACATACACCAGTCACATAAGAACTCTTAGGCCCTGTAAACACGATAGAACATGTCCGCGGACCGTTTTCATCGGACATGTCCGCTGGGAGATTTTGGTCTGATGGCTGTACACACCATCAAACCGAAATCCCCGCGGACAGACAGCGCAGTGACGTGGCTGTGGCGTTGACGCCGCCACGTCACCAAACCAGGAAGTACAATACTTCCACGCATGCGTCGAATCCATTCGACGCATGCGGGAGATTTCTGTCCGCTGGTTAGGTGTACTAACCAGCGGACATGTCGGACGGACGGGTTTCCAGCCGACAAGTTTTAAAGCATGCTTTAAAACTTTTGTCTGCTGGAAACCTGTCTGCTAGGCTGTACACACGGTCGGATCTGCGGACCAGTTTCAGCAGACATGTTCGGTCGTGTGTACGAGGCCTCACACCTCGTACACACGACCGAACATGTCTGCTGAAACTGTGTACTCCCCTCTTTTATTGTCACCACCCTTTACAGCCTGGTTGCAACCATCACCATGCAACCTACCCCTCCCCTAAATATACAACAGTCAAACCCTTCATACACCTGCTCATCCTCCAATGTAAAAAAACAAAAACATTTGGTACATATTCTCTCATGCAATCCATCATTTGATCGTCTTTTTTTTTTTTGCTTTAAAAAATTAAAAAATACCAAAAATGTGGAATTTTTGTAAATAAGTAATTTTTCTCCTAAACTGATGAGGCGCACTGATTAGTTGGCACTGATGTGGAGGCACTAATATGCCGCACAGATAGGTGGCACTGATGGTGGGCAAGCACTGAAAGGCAGCACTGATTGGTGTCTCCGATGGGCACAGAATGGCATCACTTGCTGGGCACTGTTGGGGCTGCACTGATGATCAGTGCCCTTTTTTACCTGTACGGGTCTCCCCTGCCAAGAGGTGCCACTGATCGGTTCTCCTCTCCTCACACTCTGTCAGTGTGAGGCAAGGAGAGGCAATAAACGACACTTGTGATCCATGATTGGACACAGCGGATCACATGGGTAATGAATGGTGAGCTGATTCGGTGGTTCAATGGGCCACTTGAACCACCAATGGGCCACTTGACTGGACTTGCCCCCCAGGCCGAAGGCTGCCAGCCCTCCCCTGACGACATATGATGTCCTAGCCTTCCTGAGCCACTAGGGAGCGCGTGCGTCACTGGGAACACGATGCACGAGCCCGGCGGCCGCCATGTTCGCCGGGCACCCGCGATTGCCCAGTAACTGAGCAGGACCGTGGATCTGTGTGTAAACACACAGATCCAGGTCCTGTCAGGGAGAGGAGACCGATGGTGTGTTCCTTGTACATAGGGACACCGATCGGTCACCTCCCCCAGTCAAGCCCCCCTACAGTTAGAATCACTCACTAGGGTACACATTTAACCCCTTCCCTGCCAATCACATTTTCCCAGTAATCAGTGCATATTTATAGCACTGCTCGCTGTGTAAATATGAATGGTCCCAAAATAGTGCCAAAACTGAGGGAAAAAAATGTTTTTTTATTTATTTTTGGGGGATATTTATTATAGCAAAAAAATATAGCTTTTTTTCAAAATTGTTGCTCTTCTTTTGTTTATGGCACAAAAAATTAAAATCGCAGAGGTTATCAAATACCTCCAAAATAAAGCTCTATCTGTGGGGAAAAAATGATTACAATTTCATTTGGGTACAGTGTTGTATGACCGCGCAATTGTCATTCAAAGTGTGACAGCGCTGAAAGCTGAAAAATGGCTTGGGCAGCAAGGGGGTGAAAGTGCCCTGTAGGCAGGTGGTTAAGGAAAATGCTGCACTATGGCCACTAGAGCTGATGATCATAGAAGATACAACAGTACAAACAATACGTCGATGGGCACAGTGGCTGCAATTAATGGCACAGTGAGTCTGCAATTGATGTTATTGTTTCAGCATTTTTCAGTTCATTTGCGCCCCCACCCCCCAAAAAATTTGGAGCACCAGCCGCCGCATTACGTGGGCAGCAAGAGGTTAATGCATTCAGTTGCTGAAATGTTCCTTGTGAATGTAATACATCCCCAGCACTCTAGGCTATAATAGAGATCACTTCCATCTTTACGGTTTAAATGCACACAGAATCATTTGGTCACTGAATATTTTCATGAGCTGAATTTTCTTCAAACGCTTTCCTTCTATCAGAAGGTTGAAGGTTTTAGTGATGAGATTGTGACATCTAGTGGTAAAAAAAGAAACTGCAAAATAAGTTTTTAGTATTATGGAATCTTACTGATTCTGTGATCACTTTCCTGCCAGCATCTACCGAACAGCTTTTCTTCTGTTTTGGGATGGACTGACACTTTAAAGCCCAACTCTGGGAAACTTAAAAAAATGATCTCTTGCAGTGGGGATGCACCTGCATTGCGAAGGTAAATTGCTCCTTTAAAGTGGTTGTAAACCCTTTTTCACTACTTCTACCTATAGGTAAGCCTAGAATAAGGCTTACCTATAGGTAGTGGAAATATCTCCTAAACGTGCGCCGTTAACGAGATATTTCACTTGTAGTCCGCCGAAAATCCCAACGGTGCATGCGTGGGGAAGAAACAAAACAAAGTCCTGTTTCTTCCCCAGCCTGTGCCGTAAATGGCGGTGTAGTGTCACCGTTTGCTCCCTATCGCAGAATGCAGCCTAAGTCACGTGGCGTCGAACTGCGCATGCGCAATGCGTTCCAATGCCAAATGCGATTCCTTTCCAGGGGATTCACGACACTACCGTTCAGTGAACCATCACAATTTGTGACGGAAGTGACGAGGAAGCATACACAGACCGGGGGGGGGGGGGGGCCGAGAGAAAGACATACAGATGTAATGAGAACCACACAAAGAGCGGGGGGGGGGGGGCGGGAAAAAAAGAGACATGCAGATATAATGAGAACAATACACGGAGCGGGGGGAGAGATAGAGACATGCAGATACAGTATGGTTCTCATTACATCTGTATGTCTCTTTCTTTCCCGCCCCCCGCTCTGTGTATGGTTCTCATTACATCTGTATGTCTCTTTCTCTCCCGCCCCCCCCGCTCTGTGTATGGTTCTCATTACATCTGTATGTCTCTTTCTCTCCCGCCCCCCCCGCTCTGTGTATGGTTCTCATTACATCTGTATGTCTCTTTCTCTCCCGCCCCCCCCCGCTCTGTGTATGGTTCTCATTACATCTGTATGTCTCTTTCTCTCCCGCCGCTCTGTGTATGGTTCCTCGTCACTTCCGTGACAAATTGTGATGGTTCACTGAAGGGTAGTGTCGTAAATCCCCTGGAACGCATCGCATTTGCCGTTGGAACGCATTGCGCATGCGCAGTTGGCCGCCACGTGACTTCCGCAGCATTCTGCGATAGGGAGCAGAATATGACACATCAGCGGCTCTCGTGCGCATGCAGGGAAGTGACGTCACGCGGCTCCGGCGAATCACAGAGCCGAAGTCCGCAGCCCGGAAAGAAGAGAGGACAGAAGATGGACGCTGCCTACACAGGGGACATTGCTGTATTATTTTGCAGGTAAGTGCACATAATGAGCTAGCATGCGATGCATACTAGCCCATTATGCTTTTCATTTGCAGGCTTTGCAGCAAGCTAAAGAGGAAGTAAAACCCATCAGGGTTTACTTCCTCTTTAAGTCTAGTAGATTGTTTAAAGATTTACTTACCAAATCCTCAACTCCTCCATGCTGATAGACAGACCCTGCCGGGTTCCCCCCCCCCCCCCTCCATGCTCCCGCGGTATAAGGTTCTGATGTCATCAAGACCTACCATATAGTGTCATACTATGTGCGGTTGTTTTGTTTTTTTATACTTACCACCATGGATCACTATAACATCCGATGAGGTCCACCGCACATTCTGGAGCCTGTCTTTTGATTTTGGAACCTTCCCCTCAATACTGGGTGGGGCTAATCCTTTAACCACTTCAGGCCCAGAAGAATTAACCCCCTTCCTGACCAGAGTACGTGTGACGTTGTACCGAAACGCCCTTTTTTCCCCACAAATAGAACTTTCTTTTGGTGACATTTGATCACCTCTGCGTTTTTTTTTGCGCTATAAACAAAAATAGAGCGACAATTTTGAATAATAAAAAAAAAAAGCAATATTTTTTTACTTTTTGCTATAATAAATATCCCCAAAATATATATAAAAAAATAATTATTTCTTAGTTTAGGCCGATATGTATTCTTCTACATATTTTTGGTAAAAAAAACAAAAAAACGCAATAAACGTATATAGATTATACGCAAAAAGTAAAGCAAAAGTTATAGCGTCTACCAAATAGGGCATAGATTTATGGCATTTTTATTATTAATTTTTTTTTATTAGTAATGGCAGCGATTTTTATCGTGACTGTTGTCAGGTGAGGGGTCACCTGTGATCACCTGTAAGTTCCTATTTTGTTTTGCTATCTTTGCTCTGGGTACGAGGAGTTCTACGGTCGATCGGGTAATCAGCAAGACACTCACACAAGTATCATTTAGCAAGATTACAATTTATTTCCGGAATTTAGCTGGTTTTATTTGTGAATTTGAGACGCGCCCTTTGGGATGTATCTCTTTGTGGACCAGCCAAATCAGGTTACAATTTCTTACAGTATATTTTTTTTTATACAAAGTCTGCCTAGAGATGGCTCCAATATATAAATATATATATAAATATATATATATATATATATATATATATATATATATATATATATATATATATATATATATATATATATATATATATATATATACACACACACAGGGAGTGCAGAATTATTAGGCAAGTTGTATTTTTGAGGATTAATTTTATTATTGAACAACAACCATGTTCTCAATGAACCCAAAAAACTCATTAATATCAAAGCTGAATATTTTTGGAAGTAGTTTTTAGTTTGTTTTTAGTTTTAGCTATTTTAGGGGGATATCTGTGTGTGCAGGTGACTATTACTGTGCATAATTATTAGGCAACTTAACAAGAAAAAAATATATACCCATTTCAATTATTTATTTTTACCAGTGAAACCAATATAACATCTCAACATTCACAAATATACATTTCTGACATTCAAAAACAAAACAAAAACAAATCAGTGACCAATATAGCCACCTTTCTTTGCAAGGACACTCAAAAGCCTGCCATCCATGGATTCTGTCAGTGTTTT
Organism: Rana temporaria; assembly: GCF_905171775.1. NCBI lineage: Eukaryota > Metazoa > Chordata > Amphibia > Anura > Ranidae > Rana > Rana temporaria. Next base: position 41,373,771 of record NC_053489.1, on the reverse strand, counting down.
GATCTGTTCACCATCAACATTGCGTGCAGCAGCAACCACAGCCTCCCAGACACTGTTCAGAGAGGTGTACTGTTTTCCCTCCTTGTAAATCTCACATTTGATGATGGACCACAGGTTCTCAATGGGGTTCAGATCAGGTGAACAAGGAGGCCATGTCATTAGTTTTTCTTCTTTTATATCCTTTCTTGCCAGCCACGCTGTGGAGTACTTGGACGCGTGTGATGGAGCATTGTCCTGCATGAAAATCATGTTTTTCTTGAAGGATGCAGACTTCTTCCTGTACCACTGCTTGAAGAAGTAGTCTTCCAGAAACTGGCAGTAGGACTGGGAGTTGAGCTTGACTCCATCCTCAACCCGAAAAGGCCCCACAAGCTCATCTTTGATGATACCAGCCCAAACCAGTACTCCACCTCCACCTTGCTGGCGTCTGAGTCGGACTGGAGCTCTCTGCCCTTTACCAATCCAGCCACGGGCCCATCCATCTGGCCCATCAAGACTCACTCATTTCATCAGTCCATAAAACCTTAGAAAAATCTTTCTTGAGATATTTTTAGGCCCAGTCTTGACGTTTCAGCTTGTGTGTCTTGTTCAGTGGTCATCGTCTTTCAGCCTTTCTTACCTTGGCCATGTCTCTGAGTATTGCACACCTTGTGCTTTTGGGCACTCCAGTGATGTTGCAGCTCTGAAATATGGCCAAACTGGTGGCAAGTGGCATCTTGGCAGCTGCAAGCTTGACTTTTCTCAGTTCATGGGCAGTTATTTTGCGCCTTGGTTTTTCCACACGCTTCTTGCGACCCTGTTGACTATTTTGAATGAAACGCTTGATTGTTCGATGATCACGCTTCAGAAGCTTTGCAATTTTAAGAGTGCTGCATCCCTCTGCAAGATATCTCACTATGTTTGACTTTTCTGAGCCTGTCAAGTCCTTCTTTTGACCCATTTTGCCAAAGGAAAGGAAGTTGACTAATAATTATGCACACCTGATATAGGGTGTTGATGTCATTAGACCACACACCTTCTCATTACAGAGATGCACATCACCTAATATGCTTAATTGGTAGTAGGCTTTCGAGCCTATACAGCTTGGAGTAAGACAACATGCATAAAGAGGATGATGTGGTCAAAATACTCATTTGCCTAATAATTCTGCACTCCCTGTATATATATATATTGACCACAGTCTATCATCTTATTTCCATAAATGTGTATAAGTGTATAAAGTTCATAAAACTGTTAATAAGCTGTTAATAAAACTTCAAATGTCTGTAAAACATTAGCCAATATTTCACACCTTTCTGCAGAATATTAGTGAACAATCCTCTTTGTAAAGAATGTTTCACACATTCTGCAGAACAAGCTTCAAGTTTCCCGTGCATTCACAAGCGAGAATTTGTCATTTAAAAGTTTAAGAAGAATTTAAGTCTAATAGGAAAATAAAGGCCCTTACCCCCTTGTTCCTATATCAGACCAGACCACCCAGAACAAAGGGGTAACCCCACTTTCCTATCAACTGCAACATTATGGCGGACACATCGGACACTTTTGACACTATTTTGGGACCAGTGTCATTTTTACAGCGATCAGTGCTATAAAAATGCACCGATTACTGTGTAAATGACACTGGCAGGGAAGGCGTTAACACTAGGGGGTGGGGAAGGGGTTATATGTGTCCTAGGGAGTGATTCTAACTGTGGGAGGGCTGGGCTACAAGTGACATGGCAGTGTCCTGTCACTAGGCAGAACAGGGAAATGCCTTGTTTACAAAGGCATGTCCCCGTTCTCTCACTCCTTGACACAATCGGCGGACATTGAGTCCGCGGATCCCACGGGCATGGTCACGGAGCCCACGCTCGCACGGCGGCAATTTATAAGCAACATACAGGTACGTTGCTTTGCGCAGCCATGCCATTTCGCAGACGTATGTAGTCGTGAGGCAGTCAGCAAGCAGTTAAACATCGACCTTATGTATTATCTTGGGGAGATGCAGACTAGAATACTGCAATCACTGAGCAGAAAATGATATCACCTGTGATGTATTTCAGTTATCTTGCAAACCTGGCCTGTTAGTGGGCCCTGAGGACAGGGTTGATGACCACTGCCTTAAGGAACTCCCTCATGACTGCCCGTTTGACTCACATGCTGTACAGTATATGAGTCCACCATTTCTGGTAAGCGTGCCAACCTTATTTGTTGATTGCGCCTAAAGATCAAGTTTTCATTCACTTTGAAAAAAACACAAGTGATTTATTTATGCACATAATTAATTTCTTATTATCCTACAATGTTCATCCATGAATTTTGATTCAATTTGAACAGTGCTCTTTTTTATTAATCTTTTCACGTCATTGGTTGTTTATTCATCATAATTTCATTTATACTTTTGGACTTCATATGTCTACAATTGTATACGATTTTTCATTGTTCACATTTACATTATTGTTTTATATGTTCTTTTTGCACTATATGTTTAGTGAAGTGTTGGCAGCTTTTCAGTTTCTATGCGCAATATTTTATTTATTTTTCTAAGACCAATGCAGGGTCTATAACCCTGGACCTGATGACATCAAGGGACAGTCCACCACCAGAGAGCATATGAGGACACCGGAGGATCGAGTAGGTAAAAATGCTTTTCTTCCACACAAACAATATTGGCCCATAGGAATTTAAATGAGGCATGAATATCCGTTTTTAAATTCTGTTGTTGGAGGCATCTGCTCCTGAAGAAGTGAAAGTATTTCCGAAACCAATTGAGACACAAGATTCATTCCTCTCCAATATTGCAATCCTCTTGGTTATGTAAAGCATGCATTTAAGAATATACCAGTTTGATGTACATTATATATTGTTATGTGCAACCCATTGGCTTGATATGGCAAACATTTTTTTATTGCACTTTATACAGTTATGTGTCAAATCCTTGTACAATACCATTGATATTTTATGACTTTTGTATTATGTCTCATTTTACCTACTTCCAGACCCCCCCCCCTTTTTTTTTTTTTTTTTTTTTAAGTTCAATTTTCTTGTCAGAATTTTGGAAAAATTAATTTAAAAAAATGTTAACAATTTTTTTTTTACATACTGTTACCAGTGCAGCACTGCGTCAGGTGTAGTGGTGATCAGGGACACAGACTGGTGACAGTATGTAAGAAATAAATTACATTTTTTTTTTTTTTTTTTACACATTACGATGGTTTATACCAGTGAATTTCACTGGTATAAGCAACAATTTTTACTGAATGAAACTGAATCATTTAGTGTGTTTGGTTGTGATTGGTCACAGCTAATCACATGGTACAAATAGGCTGTGATTGGCCCTGTCTGTACCATGTGATCAGTGTGACCAATCACAGCTAGCAACGCATGAAAGGAAGCCATCTATTGTTAACAACTGTGATGTGACCTGCTGTGACTGGTTACAGCAGTCACATGGTCCCGGAAGCGGGCCGGTACACTGTGGCTGATGGGCACAGCCTGTGACAGATCACGCCGCGCCATAGCCCAGCGCGAGGCGTTACCCTGGAGGACGTCATATGACGTCCACCCAGATCGAAAAAAATAAAACGTTTTTTTTTTTTTTTTTTTTTACACATACTGTCATACTGTATAATACTTCAACTCCTACAATAGTACACTTATCATTGCATTAATCTGTATTTCAATGCTGCATCTCATTCTTGTTGTCATCTGATATACTGCAACTGTTGTAATCTATTACTTTAAAATAAAAACATTATAGGGGGGGGGGGGGGATACTTCCTTAATAAAAACAGAACAAGTCACTCATAATAAACAAATGGCTGTTTATTGAGAATTAGTAATTTGTTAGAACACAAGTCACTTTCTACTATACAAGTCAACAAATAAAAGACACTACAACTGCTGCAGTATATAAAACGTGTAATGCAATCAGGTATGTTGTGGTACTAATATCTAGATAAAAAGCATACATATCATCTGATGAATATTTCATATTATTATGGAGTCATTTATATATTATGTACAAGGTCTTTAGTACATGATAGAACCGCCATGGCAAGCGGGAATCTCCTGCCCGATTCAAGGGCCCCCCCCCATGTACAGTTAGTACAGGTCAAGACCAAATCAGAAACTTAGGAAAAAATATTTGGTATATACAATGGGAAATATTACAGTCGGCAAAAGGATACATTTGCACTATTTGTATAAACAGGAATTAAGTGATCCAACGCCTTTATTTATTTAGAGTCCAAAATAAAAATAAAAAAATTCTTAAGGAAGGAGCTCCCCATTTTTCATCCCATCTTTGCTGTAGGCTTCAGTAAGGGTCTGAAGAATGGGAGGGGCTATGAAACTCCTGAACAGATTTAAAGCTAAATATTATTGCACAGCGCGTTTGAAATATTATTCTACAGGACTGCATTTTATTTGCTTCACTCCTATGTGGCTGTGGTGTTACATAGTCACGAGAGCCCATTCATTAGATTGAGCTGCCGTGACCCCGCAGGAAAGAAGTCCCTGCAGTACTTCGGAAAAAATCGCAGCCCGCATGGGAACTGCGAGTACAGCGCAATCCCCAGTGTGGGCAGCGTGCACCATTAGGATTAATGGGTCCCATGTTCCGCTGTGCAGGTGGTTGCAGCTGCGGGAATTTGTGCGGGTCCCGCAGTGGCTCCACCCGCACACGTTTAAACCTAGCCTCAAAGGCGGCAGAGATGGTACAAACACTAATGCCCCCCCCTTATTTTTAAACAATAAATTAAATTGGTAAAAATCATAAAATGCATTATAAATTTATCATCGTGTGTGTCAATGGTATAGCAAAAGGTAAGCAATTGTAATCATTTAATAATGTTGAGAAAATTCCAGGTGCAAATTCATTTTTTTTATAGCATTAAATTGGCTTTTGCTAAAGCGCACTGAATTGACGCCTCTGGAAATTTAGAATTCATTTAAAGCAAAAGTTCACCTTTGGTAACCCGTATTTAGGATGTTACCAAAGAGAACCTGCCTGAGACCCTCCAATCTTTAGCCGTGACAGCGGGTGGAGGATCTTTTCCCCACAAGTGCTGTCACAATCTAAAAAGAGCTTGGCAATGTAAGGCTCTGCCCATATGGGTGCGCCGTTCATTCATATCGATCTGTTAATGAACAAACTATAACTACTGTCTGCCAACGCAGCAGGCTGCTTGTATTTCTCAATGAACTGCAAGGGCGCTGGCGAGCGTTTTCATAGTTCATTGATCTTCTTGCTCTCCAGTAACTTTACATTAGGGACAGTTATACAGAGATTCTACAGGAGCCTGACATTGCACCCCCGATCTTTTAATCATAGGAGCAATGCTCTGAAGGGTCCATGAAAAAAGAAAATTTGCACTTTTTTTTTAACCTGAAAAAAAATGTGTATTTATTTTATAGGTGAACTTAGACTTTTGACACAAGTCCATATCACTACTTTGTAGAGGGGATCTCTCTCCTTATAGGAAAAGTTCACCTTTTGTAACATGTTACAGCTATATCCAGGGTGTAACATGTAACATATTACAAATCCACCAGCCCACGCACCCCCTCGGCTCCCCGTTATGACAGGTGGTGGGAAATTTTCTCCCCCCCCCCCCCCCTCTGTCACACACTACAACAAAGGACATCACCGTGCAGGGCTCACTCATTCATAGAGTTCTGTGAAAATAAACTACAAGCCTTTGCAGCTGTAGTTTTCAATGAACGCTGTGGTAGTCCATGGATGCTTCCTGTTAGTGTGCAACTGCTTGGCCATACGATGTACAGCCTAATAGCGTACACATGGCCAGATTCAGAGAGGTTTACGCCGGCGTATCAGTAGATACGCCGTCGTAACTCTGAATCTAAGCTGTCGTACATTTAAGTGTATTCTCAAATTGAGATGCACTTAAATGTAGCTAAGATACGACGGCGGGCGCCGTCGTATCTTAGCTGACTATTTACGCTGGCCGCTAGGGGCGTGTACGCTGATTTACGCCTAAAATGCGTAAATCAGCGAGATACGCCTATTCACGAACGTACGCTTGCCCGTCGCAGTAAAGATACGCTGTTTACATAAGGTGTTTTCAGGCGTAAAGTTAGTCCAACAAAAAGCTGGCCTAGCCAATGTCAAGTATGGACATCGGTCCCGCGTCAAATTTTGTAATTTTTACATTGTTTGCGTAAGTCGTCCGTGAATGGGGCTGGGCGTCATTTACGTTCACGTCGAAACCAATAAGTCTTTGGGGCGTAATTTGGAGCATGCTCACTGGGATATGTCCACGGACGGCGCATGCGCCGTTCGTAAAAAAACGTCAATCACGTCGGGCCACGATTCATTAGCATAAAACACGCCCACCTCTTCACAATTAGGCGCGCTTAGGCTGGCACATTTACGCTACGCCGCCGTAACTTAGGACGCAAGTGCTTTGTGAATACAGTACTTGCCTCTCTAACTTACGGCGGCGTAGTGTATATGCGATACGCCTGCCTAACGTTAGGCACAGGTACGTGAATCTAGCGAAGTCTGCAAGAACCCGGCATTGCACCCACGATCTTCTGATCGCTAGTGCAATGCTTTTTACTCTCCCAATAATAAAAATAAACGCACTTTTTTTAACCTGCAAAAAGATGTGCATTTATTTATTTATTTTTAAAAAGTGAACTAATTTTTTTAAGAGATTTGATAACACCATCCTCAGGACACTCCAGTGTTCACTCCACAAGACCATTCATAAAATGCAGAACATGGTGTGGGTTTCAATGTCCCAAAGAAAGCAAAGCAGCGAATACATTTTAAGATGTTTGTAGAGCAGCTCCCGCTATTGGATGCCCTCCGACTCCTTTCTCTACAGATAGAGATGTCTTCTCCTTTCCATGATACTACTACAGTGTATCAGTGCCACATTTCAATGAGGAGTGCAAATCCTCTGTTGTCCATGCCTGGTTCTCCATCCAGAGTGTCCAACATGCAATGTATCTTCGATATCACTATAATAAGAGTTAGTTATGTAGTGTTCTACCACAGACTGTCTCCACTTTACAGTCTTTTCCACTTTAACATGTCCCTCAGGTTCTGCGATAAATCGCAGCATGCAAAGAATGAACAAAGTATGAGGAGTTACAATTTAATCTTTCATCGGGTGCAACAGGCCATTGTGTTTCAACCATAAACCTTGCAGAAATCCACTACAGCTTCCCCCACTCTAATGGTTTCCCGTATTGTCATCCCCATCCATCTTGGATTTCCCTATTCATTTTTTATTTTTTTTTACCTTCTAATCTTTATATTCAAGGCATGCCTCAAAAGGAGTTAATAGCGTGCTTATGTCAACTTCCAGCCAAGCCTTCAAATGGCTGATGTCATAGCTGGAGATTTGTGCAGCACCGCGGCATCTGCAGAATTAAATAGAAGCAAAGATGGCGCCATCTTTAGCTATAGAGGATTGGGGGGGGTTTAGTTCAACTTGAGTCATCTGATCATATTGATTTAAGCCAGTAGTTATCAACTGCTGTCAATTAAAATGACATGTGAGCTGGGGATGGGACCGAGTCCTGCTGTCTGTGTCAATGGGAGCACAGGACACAGAAGCATGCCCGCACGAGTGCCCCGAGGGAGTGCGGCATTTCCAACGAGGCACTCGAGAAGAGGAGGAGCCGGGGGGAAATCGAGATTGCGATCTTTTCGTGATTAATCGTGCAGCTCTTGAGATTGTATTATATATATATATATATATATATATATATATATATATATATATATATATAATCTCGCTCTCTATCTCCATCTATCTCTGACCTCTGACAAGCAGACTGCCGCATGTCAGATGAAAGTAGTCCAGCGGTGCCAAATTGCTTTCACACCCTCCCCTGATAACATGCGCCACCCCCACCAACTGCTCACCTCCCCTTTTTGTTGCTGACCCAGAAGCAACGTGTTTGACGTCACTCCTGAGTCCCCCTGTCAGTTTCCCTGGCTACCATGGCCGGGAAAGAATGTATTTCAATGCGATCTTCACTGCATTCGATTTAGTGGAGCACCGGGGCGGGGACATCCGTGGTCTTATTAAAAAGAACTGGTCACCCCCAAAAAAAAAAAAACTTGCGTAAATAACCAGCTGTGAAGATTGAAGGCTTCTCTGCTGGTTTCCCTTACAGGCGGATGCAACCGAATGTCCCCTGACAAATCGGCTTGGCGTGCCAACACCACGGGGTCCCTGGACAGTCAAGTGTCCTTATATTAGAAGTATTTGTAGCTGCTGACTTAATCCCCCCCCAGACTGGAGCTCCTTTAACTTTTTACTGAAATGTTGCGGTAATATTGGGCAACCTAAAAAAAATTAGAACTGCCACTATTTTATTGTCTAGGGTAGTTATGGCAAACCTTGGCACCCCAGATGTTTTGGAACTACTACTATTTCCCATGATGCTCAAGCACTTTGCAGTGTAGTTGAGCATCATGGGAAAGGTAGTTCCAAAACATCTGGGATGCCAAGATTCGCCCTCACTGCTCTAGGGTGTCTGCTTTTGTAAAACATCAGACCTAAAACAAATAAAAAACAGATCTCTGGCAGTGAAAGGGCTAAAGCATTATAAAAAAAAATGTTATATATATATATACGCCATGTTTTATTATAATGTAGTTGGGTCTTCTGCTTCCATAAAAGATCATTGGCTTGTTGACATGAAGCAGCCACTAGCATGATTCTTTACAGGGGAAAAGTAAAAATAAACCAATGGGGAGGACAGACACCATGATTTCTACTACCAGCATATTTCACAGTAAAGCATAGGTTTGTCAGATTCTGTATACACCCATCTGCACCTCTTATTCCTGAAGATTTCTGTGTGGTCCTGCATTGCGGGGTGCCCATCTCATTGTAACTCACAACTGCAAAATTAAACTGCTGCTGTCTGCAGCTAATGAATATTTAATTCACACACCATTACATAATCAAATCATTGATTTTCCTGCAGGCCGAGTGTCCTGAGATCTAAAAGATGCAGAGTACGGCTTGGAAATAAGGAGTCGCTCTAATTGCAGCTATCTGCTGTAGAGCATTTAACATGCAGTCTAGTATTGGACACCCTCAACAAAAACAAAAAAATGGAAGTCTGTGCCCAGCTTATCCACTATGCAGGTGAAGAACTTATTCTACCATGTGAGCAGAGTTTCTATTACCTAGTGCAGACCTAGGCACATGCTAAGGAGTGGTTATAAACAAGTCATAGGGGGGTTTTTGAACTCCACATGTGCCTGACTTAAGCCTCATACACACGATCGGATTTTCTTTTTTTTTTCACAAAGCGTAGGACTTTTGTCCAAAGGGCATTGGCCATGAACTTGTTCTGCATACAAAAAAAAAAAAAAAACGGCAAAAAACTGCCGGCCAGCAAACACGAAACGACGTGGTTTGCCACCCTTTAGGCAACTTCTGCTAATGTGTTATGGTTAGCATTGTTCTGAGCATGCGTGTTTGTACTTTGGAGTTTCGTCCGATGGACTTGTTTACACACGATCGGATAATCCGAACACACATTTGTTGGCAGACAATTTTAAAGCATGCTATCCCACATTTGTCTGCGGAAAATCCAACAGAGCATACAAACGGTCAGATTTTCCAACAACGGCCTGTCATCACGCAATCCCCGTCGGATAATCCGATCCTGTGTACGAGGCTTTACAGACATTAGTAACCCAACAGCTCTCCCCCACACCTTACAAAAAGGGGTAGTTCCTCAGAATCAGCCAAGGTTTGATGGAAATGTTGCTTAATAAAAACACCTCTTCACAATACATTCTAGACCGAAGAGTTAGAAATAAAAAATAAAAAAAAATATTTTATCGTCAGGTCAAATTAAGTGGGAAAAAAATTTGTTAGATAAAATGTAAAATGGGATCTGAGGGCCCCAAGTAAAAGTCTGAATCTACCCTGACCTGGAGTAAGCGGGAGAAGTTATGTGCATATAGTGCGATATATAGATATATATCTATAAAATCACGATTACAAACATGATTGCGCTTTTCAGTCCTCCATCCTGACAATGTAACGGATACATTTGTGATGGCGCCTTGCTTGGTGGGTTCATCAGTCCAGAGGTTGGGGGTCTGCGATGGGCATGGTGTGAAGGACTTCATCCAGCAGTTGAAGAGCACGGTGTAAGTGAATCTCAATCCAGCATGGGGTCTCCTTTATACTCTGCCTGGGGTAATCGGGACCCCAGCCCTTCACAAAGCTCATCCGCAGAATGCACAGCCTACGGAGGTCATCAACACCAATTCCTGCTGCTGCAGATAGACCTGGAAATGGAGAAAACAGCCTCATCAGTCATCTGTGTACACAAGTGACCTGCTTTACTACTACCAATGACTTAAAGCTATTTTTCCCTTAAAGGGGTTGTAAAGGTAAAACATTTTTTTACTAAATAGCTTCCTTTACCTTAGTGCAGTCCTCCTTCACTTACCTCATCCTTCTATTTTGCTTTTAAATGTCCTTATTTCTACTGAGAAATCCTCACTTCCTGTTCTTCTGTCTAACTCCACACAGTAATGCGAGGCTTTCTCCCTGGTGTGGAGTGTTGTGCTCGCCCCCTCCCTTGGACTACAGGAGAGTCAGGATGCCCACTAACACACAGCTCCTTTCTCTATCTGCAACGTAGAGAGCGTCCTGACTCTCCTGCTCGCCCCCTCCCTCGTGCACCAAGGTAAAGGAAGCTATTTAGGGAATTTTCTTTACCTTTACAACACCTTTAATTTCACCTGGTGATCTGGCCAGCTTGTTTTTGAAAAACAGACTCACCGTTTTGCAGATGTAGCTATTCAGGGCTATTTATCACTGGCAGAGGTGCTTATAATGATCGATTTATTAATGTAAAACTTTTATCCCAAAAAGAGTGTTTGATTTTAATTTGTTAGTGTATTTAAAGAGGTTGTATACCCGGAAAAAAAAAAACACATTCTGTAAGACAAAGGCAAAATGAGCTAGCATGCCTTTGTTTTTGGTTTTAAAGTGGTTGTAAAGGCTGAACCTGTGAAGCCCCCCCCCCCCATATACTTACCTGATCCCCATCTCAATCCAGCGATGTGCACGAGAGCAGTGGCTCTCCCGGGTCTCTGCCTCCTCACTGGCTGAGGCACAGCCATTGGCTCTGGCTGCTGTCAATCACAGGCAGTGAGGAGGGAGAGCGGGGGCAGGACCAAGTGTGTGTCTTATGGACTCGCTATGGCTTGCTATGGGGGAACTCTGCAAGGGGGAAGGGCCCTGAGCACCAGTGGGGGTCCCAAGAAGAGGAGGATCAGGGCTGCTCTGTGCAAGACCACCGCACAGAGCAGGGAAGTAGAACATTAAAAAAAAAATATTAAAAGCATGAGCCTTTACCACTTCAGCTCCGGAAGGTTTAGCCCCCCTTCACGACCAGGCCATTTTTGCGGAACGGCACTGCGTTACTTTAAATTACAATTGTGCGGTCGTGCGACTAAGTACCCAAATAAAATAGCTGTCCTTTTTTCCCCCACAGATAGAGCTTTCTTTTGATGATATTTAATTAAAATGTAATCCCATTTGCCTGGAGTTCGGGTTTAGAAACTACGTCTGTCCCCCCCCCCCCCCCCCGGTTTACAACTAGCGTTAACCACTTGCCTACCGGGCACTTTTACCTCCTTCCTGGCCAGGTCAATTTTCAGCAGTCTCACACTTTGAATGACAATTGCGCAGTCATGCAACACTGTGCCCAAATTACATTTTTATCTTTTTTTTTTCTCACACAAATAGAGCTTTCTTTTGGTGGCATTTAATTACCACTGGGTTTATTTTTTGCCAAAAACTTTTTTGAATCTGAAAAAAAAAAATTCTTATAGTTATAAAATGTAGCAAACAGGTAATTTTTCTGTTTCATTGATGTGCACTGATGGGCACTGAGAAGTCACACTGATTGGCGGCACTGTTGGGACTGCACTGATGAGTGCCAATGTCCCTTTAACACAAGCCGGGTTATATGCTTTCTTCTCTCCTCATGCTGTCAGCGGGAGGAAAGAAAAGCCGATAACCTGCTTGTTTGCTTCCGTGATCAGCTGTCATTTGCTGACAGCTGATCACGTGGTAAAGGGCCATTCTGATTGTCTCTTTACCTCGATCTGTGAACAGCCGAGTCCATGTATGCCCTCCCGGCAAAGAAAGCCTGCGCTGTAGCAGTCTTTCTGCTATAGTGCAGCCGTGAAGTGGTTAACCACTTCAGGTCTGGAAGAATTTACCCCCTTCCTGACCAGACCGTAAAAGGGGAAGTTTCATTTTTGGGTGGAACTCCGCTTTAAATATACCATAGTGTGTAGAGACTATGATATTCACGTAAACCAATATACACTTACTGGAATTATTTTTTTAATAAAAATATGTAGCAGAGATACTGGCCTAAATTTATGAAGAAATTGTATTTCTTTTTTTATGGGATTGGTTTTATAGCATTTAGTAAAAATTATATTTGTTAAACAAAATGTATATATATATTTTTTTATAGTGTAAAAAATAAAAAAAAAGTAAAAAAAGTGATTCAATGCCACCAAAAGAAAGCTCTATTTGTTGGGGGAAAGGACAATTTTATTTGGGTACAGCATTACATGACCGTGAAATTGTCAGTTAAAGTAACGCAGTGCCATACAGCAAAAAGTGGCCTGGTCAGAAAGGGGGGGTAAATCTTTGAGGTCAAGTGTTTAAGATATAGTGGAGAATATGGATCTGGGTACAGCAGTAAAGGTCTCTAAATCCATGCTTTTTCCATGGAATACTGCAGATGAGAATACAAAACAAAACATTGAATGAAGCTCCATAACCTCCATGTCATTGACTGGTAACTGGCATATATCACTTACTTATGGCTGGTGCAATGCCACCAACAGATCCGGGACCAGGTATGTTGCCGGCTACAGCGGCTGCCTGTGCTGCTGCCGCTGCCTGGGCTGTAGCCGCTTGTTGTTGCATCTGTCGATGACACTGCCGCAGGTCAAATACCTAGAGCAAGAAAAATAGGAAGAACGTCAAAGCGAATCACAATATGGGGCCTATCGAATAAACACTGGAACAAAAAGGGAACTTTTCATATATACCATTTGGAAAATGATGATTGGAATACAGATTAATCTCTATGGCTACAGCTGAAGTTTCTTCTCTGCAGTTTTCATAAACAGGCCACAAAGTTTACATAAAGTATTGGATGCCACAAGAAAAAATTCCCAAAAACTGAAGAGTGTTGGTCTGTTAGATACGCCATTGAAAGCGTTTTGTTTGATAATCGCAAAAAAATTACCTGGTTATCTTACAAGAGTAAGCTGATAAATTCCTGTTCTCTCTGCTGCAATCAGTTACATTATTCCCGGTTATGTCTGGACTACAGAACCCCTATCCCCTATGTTATGAAGGAGTAAAAGAGGGTGATGTTCTGTAGTTCTAAACCGATTCCTGTCCTGGTGCAGTGATGGCAAACCTTGGCACCCCAGATGTTTTGGAACCACATTTCCCATGATGCTCAGCTACACTGCAGGGTGCATGAGCATCATGGGAAATGTAGTTCCAAAACATCTGGGGTGCCAAGGTTTGCCATCACTGTCCAAGTGTGACAACACTTATCCTCCATAGATAAAGCCATGTGGAATAATTGCTTCTGGCACAAAGGTTCCACAATCTACTACCTTGAACCCAATACATACAGTACTGTGCGAAAGGTTTAGGCAGTTGTGCAAAATGCTGTAAATTAAGAAAGCTTTCATAAATAGAAGTGTTTAATAGATTATCTTTATCAATATTAACCACTTAAGGACCGCCTCCTGCACATTTACGTCAAAAGAATGGCATGGCTGGGCACAGGCACGTACCTGTACGTCCCCTTTATGTTCTCAGGCGTGGGTCGCGCACCCGCGACCCGGTCCGAAGGACCCGATCTCTGCCGATGTCCCGCGATCGGTCACAGGAGCTGAAGAACTGGGAGAGGTGAGTGTAAACACACCTTCCCCGTTCTTCACAGTGGCAATGTCACTGATCGTCTGTTCCCCGATATAGGGAAAGGCGATCAATGACGTCACACATCCAGCCCCGCCCCCTACAGTTAGAAACACATATGAGGTCACACATAACCCCTACAGCGCCCCCTAGTGGTTAACTCCCAAACTGCAATTGTAATTTTCACAGTAAACAATGCATTTTTATAGCATTTTTTGCTGTGAAGATGACAATTGTCCCAAAAATATGTCAAAATTGTCCGATGTGTCCGCCATAATGTCGCAGTCACGAAAAAAAAAAATCGCTGATCGCCGCCATTAGTAGTAAAAAAAATCCCCTATTTTGTAAACGCTATAAATTTTGCGCAAACCAATTGTTAAACACTTATTGCGATTTTTTTTTAACCAAAAATATGTAGAAGAATACGTATCGGCCTAAACTGAGGGAAAAAAGTTTTTTTATATATTTTTGGGGGATATTTATTATAGCAAAAAGGAAAAAAATCGTTTTTTTTTTTTTTTTCAAAAATGTTGCTCTATTTTTGTTTATAGCGCAAAAAAAATAAAAACCGCAGAGGCGATCAAATACCACCAAAAGAAAGATCTATCTGCCGGGAAAAAAGGACGCCAATTTTGTTTGGGAGCCACGCCGCACGACTGCGCAATTGTCAGTTAAAGCGACGCAGTGCCGAATCGCAAAAACTTGCCAGGTCCTTTACCTGCATAATGGTCCGGGTCTTAAGTGGTTAAAAGTAAATGAATAGAAGAGAAATCCAAATCGGATAAATATTTGCTGTGACCCCCCTCCCCCGTTTGCCTTTACACCAGCAATTCTTCAAGGTATGCTTGCATTCAGTTTGTATTTTTTTTAAGGAACTTGGCAGGTAGGTTGTTCCAAACATCTTGGAGAACGAAGCACAGATCGTCTGTGGATGTCGGCTGCCTCAAATCCTTTAGTCTCTTCATGTAATCCCAAACAGACTCCATGATTTGAGATTAGGGCTCTGTGGGGGACAAACTATCACTTCCAAGACTCCTCCTCCTTTGCACAGAAGATTGTTCTTAATGACATTGACTATGTTTGCAGTCATTGTCTGCAGAATAAATTTGGGGCCAATCACACGCCTCCCTTATGGTTGACATGATGGATAAGTATCTGCCTGCATCTCTCAGCATTGAGGACACCATTGATCCTGACCAAATCTCCAAATCCATTTGCAGAAATACATCCCCAAACTTTACAAGGAACCTCTACCAGGCTTCACTGTTGCTTGCAGACACTCATTATTGTAACACTCTCCAACCCTTCTGCAAACAATTTGCCTCCTGCTACAGCCAAATATTTCACATTTTGACTCATCAGTCCAGAGCACATGCTGCCATTGTTTTGCACCACAGTCCCAATTTTTAGCCTTGTTTCTACATCGGACGTATGGCTTTCTGCCTGCAATTCCTCCATGAAGACCGCTTCTGGCCAAACTTCTCCGGACAGTAGGCGGGAGTACCCGGGTCCCACCAGTTCTCTGCTGGTGGCACTTGCTGGACACCTTCCAATGTTGGAGGGAAGGACGACGTGTCTTTCATTTGGCGCATAAAGTTTCCTTGGCTGACCACTGCGTCTTTTATGGTCCTCAATGTTGCCGTTTCTTTAGGCTTCTACAAAACAGCTTGATTTGAATTGATGCTGGTTTGAACCCAAAGGGTATTAAACACCAAATATTGATTCGATTTAGATTTTTTCTTCTGCTCACTTTGTATTTTGTTAATTGATAAAAAATAAAACATTTAAATATATATTTTTGAAAGCATTCTTACTTTAGTTTCTGCACAGTACTGTACATTCTAAGAATGGACATCTGGGGAGAACTTAAAGTGGTTGTATAGAGGTTTTTTTTTACTTTTACCTACAGGTAAGCCTATAATAAGGCTTACCTGTAGGTATAGAGAATATCTCCTAAACCTGTACGGTTTAGGAGATATTCCCCCGCAATGCGCCCGCTGATTGCAGCGGCGCATGCGCAGGGGGATCCTCTGCCGAATTGAAGTCTCCCGCGCACATGTGCGCGGGAGTGACAACATCGCCGCTTCAGCCAATCAGAGCGGCGATACCCGGAAGATGACATCTCGCTCGGCGTGGACCAGGTAAGTTCTCTTCTCCTCGTTCTGAGGTAAGTATTTCATAATGGACTAATATGGACTAATATGCGGTGCATACTAGCTCATTATGGCTTTTGCCTTGCATATGCGGGTATACAACCGGTTTAAAGAGGAACTGCAGTCACATAATTTGTAATAAAACAGCTTTGCCATTCTGAAGCTTCCCTCCAACCTCTTTGCATATTATTTTATATATACTGCGATTCTGTACTTGCCAAATAGGCTGCAGAAATCTCCCCCCACTAAGTCTGGCTACAGCCATGTTAACTGTGGGCAGCTAAAGCCGCTACCTGTTCACTTCCTGGATTTAAACAGACACAGAGGCACGCCTCCAGCTCTACAGCCCTCATATGACTCATCTCCCCTCCCTTCCTTGGAAACTCTCCAGGAGTGAGAGAGAGCTGTGCATGATGTCACAAGTCTAGACTTTTTACCAGACAAAAAACAGGAAGTGGGCTGTATAAGGCATTTACTGGCAGAAAGAAAATGTTTTACTATCCAAAGTTAAAACAACAAGGGCAGAAAATTTAATAGATGGAAAGTTGAAAAAAATGTAATAAGCAAAATCTGGCGAAAAGCATGATTTCATGTAGAATTACCTTAATATATGCACTTGGATAAATTTTGTGAACGGCGTCTCCGGGAGCACGCCCAGCTTCTCTGTCCAGGTAGTAGCTCTGTACAAACACGGCATGATCACTAAGACAGCGCACCCACACGTCCCCTTCACCTTTACACTCCAGCTGCACACCTTTCCCTATGTGTAACCTAAAAGAGAAGAGATGCAGTTGTTTAGTACCACAGAAAAGCACTGCATGTGCTTTTATTCTACAGGGCCTCTACGTTCAGAAAATATATAATGTTTTGGGGGTTGAAGTCATTTATTTTGCCAAAATTACCATTTATTTATTTTTATTCTTTTACATGTATGCAAAAAATAAAAATAAATTGCTCCAGAGCATTTTTTTTTATTTGTTGCATACATGTAAAAAAAAATGGTAATTTTGGCAAAAGAAATTACTTCAACCCCCAAAACATTATATATTTTCTGAACGTAGAGGCCCTGTAGAATAAGAGGGTGATGGTTGCAAATTTATGTTTCACATGATATTTGCCCAAATGTTTATTAAATGCAAATTTTCAGGAAAAAAAATGCAATGAATTTTAGTGCAAAACCACAGCATATAATACCCATTTTTGGTTAAAATATAAAAAGATGAGGTACATCAAGTAAATAGATTAAGACATTTAATGTCTTAAAATTGCGTGACATACAAAAACAGAGGGGAATGTAGCGCTGCATTCCCCTCTGTTTTTGTATATTCTGTTGGATTGTTGTACACAATTTTTAGTGCTAGCAGCTCATCATTTAATTTATATTTCAATCACCATTTTAATTCAGCGCAGCGCCAGCCTTTTGGCTTTTTCCTAATTTAAAATTGCGTGAGCCCGCGATATCGCCAACAACTATATCTCATTTTAATTTTTTTATTTTTATTTGATTGCTATCACAAGGGATAATAACCCCCTATGTGTTAACACTGGGCAAATGACAAATACGCTTTATGAAAAAATTAGGCGTCCAATAGACGGAAATGTCTCCCCTGTCCTTCACACCATCTAAAAAAGCACAGATTGGCTTGGTCAGATGTGTCTCCTGGCTTTACTGACCAGGAAATGGTGCATCTGAAACCCAAAGTGACATCACTTCGGTTTCATTGTTTGCATGCGAGATCAAGGCATGGATTTTCCTCAGCCTCACCGCAATCTCTCTCACTTAGCTGGCAGCTGTGTTCCCGAGCAACGGTAAGCACGGGAGAGCCCGGGCACCTCCACGCAGCCGACTCTGTGAAAGCGATCGGCAGCTATGGAGCTGCCGCATCACTTTCACTTTGAAGCTGGCTGAACAAAACCCTGTTACTACAGCCATCAGCTTGCGACTAAAGGCACTCTTTGAACGTATGTTCAAAGAGCTGAACTGGACATACAAGGACACAGAAGCTGAGAAAACGAATAGGACTTCAATTCAATTGAGGACAAGATTGTGCAACACTATCAGACTTCACTGGGACATTGGGAGAATATACTTACTTGTCTCAGCTACAAGTGATGGATAGAATGGCATGGAAAAAGACTGTATTGGCTTGCAAGTCGAATACTATACTGAAGATCCATGCACTATATACTAAAGGTTGTGAAAGTGCATGTTAAAGTGGCGTTCCACACAAAAGTGGAACTTTCGCTTTAAGGACTCCTAAGCCCCTGACATGACACATTTTGCATGTCTTTATTGGGGGGGGGCGCGACCTAGTTTTGAAAGCTACCCAGCTCCCACTTCTGCCTGCACCGCCTAGGTGACTCTCCTCCTCCCTCTAATCTTCTGGGACACGTCACAGGTCCCAGAAAATTGCTCTTCCTTTTAAGGCAGCGCAACTTGTGCATGCGCCGTGCGCACCCGGATGTGAAGCCACAAGCTGACACAGCCGGATGCCCACAGTAATGATGCCGGCGCAGGGAGGTGGGGAGAGAACCAAGGCTTCGGGGAGCCACATTGCTGGACCATGGGAAAGAGGAGGGTGCGTTTATTAAAAAAAGTCAGCTACACATTTTGTAGCTGCTGGCTTTTAATAAATTGAAAAACAAGTGGAACTCTGCTTTAAGCCAAATATTAACAGCAAGTCTTAAAGTGTGAACTGCAACTTTCCATACTTTAATAAAGCTTCATAAAACCTTGAGACTGTTGTGCTTATCCTGCTCTCCAGTATAAAGCTTACCTTGCTCTCTCAATAGCTTCTGTTCTATGTACATTGGACAGCTGACCTAAGCAGAAGCGATCACCGCCAGATGGGTCTACATAACCGTCCACGGTGACAATGGGGCAGTTTGAAGGGACTTTGAAGGTCTCGCCCACCTGAACATCCATTTCAAAGTAAGCAATAGAGCACCAATACTCAGGGGCTGCCGAGAAAGGAAAAACAATTAACCATACGCAAACATATTGTAAATTGTATAATAAAATGTGAGTGGGACCCCTTCTTGCACCTCTAGATAAACTGTACACTGACTCCTGGTGAGGACATATTAATCTACGTCATCCCGTTGACAGCCATCAGCCTGTGCAGAGCTGCCAACTGTGAACGCCAACTGTGAACCCCAGCTGTCCATGACCACTTCCATTCCCACCCACCATCAGGAACTACTCAGAGTGGTTATGCGATCACCATCTTGGCAAAAACCCATAATATAGTGAGGCCACTGTAGCTTGCAGAGGGTAAATACTGTAACTGCCAAATACAATTAGAGTATGAAAAAACAAATTCATATGCATACAAATATGTTTTCTGTAAAACATACCATCATCTACAATCTTTTCTTTATACGCAATTTCACAGAAATTGACATAGGAAACACTACATCTCCCTAAAAAAGGTTAAGTTTGAATTTTACAAAACCATTATTATTATTTTTTTTATGATATCAAGTCATTTTTGTGCATATCATGGACATTTAGTAATACCATGGGGGTGTGCAAAACTTCTAATGCCTATCTTTATGGTATAGCACAGGGGTTTCCAAACTTTCTATACAAAGGGCCAGTTTACTGTCCTTCAGACTTTAGGGGGGCCAGACGGTGGCCATGGGGTGTAGAAAATGTACTAACATCAGTTGGAGTGAACAATGCCCCATCTTCGGTGTCAATGAGAGGAATTGTCCCCCATCATTTCTGCAATTGAAAGAAATTATGTCCCATCGATGGTGCCTTTGGTAGGAATCATGCCCCATCGATGTAGTCTTTGGTAGGAATTATGTCCCATCGATGGCGTCTTTGGAAGGAATTATGTCCCATTGATGATGTCTTTGGTAGGAATCATGCCCCATCGATGGTGTCTTTGGAAGGAATTATGTCCCATTGATGGTGTCTTTGGAAGGAATCATGCCTTATCGATGGTGTCTTGGGGCCCTATTGTTAATGTCATTAGGAGGAATTGTGCCCCATCTTTGGTGTCATTCATAGGAATGGTCCACCGCCATTGATCTCATTGGGCCCCATTGTTGGTGATAGTGAATGAAATAGTGCCCCAGGGGCCGGATGAAAGCAAGCAAAGGGCCACATCCGCCCCCCGGGCCGCAGTTTGGAGACCTCTGGTATAGCAGAAAGACAACGTGGATCCCCTGTTACAGCAGGTGACTGACACTGACAATTAGTTGGTTCTTTGATGCTGCAGCATCTCCCTAAAATTAATGTAATTTAGAGCCAATTCACACTGACGTGTGCTAAAAAGTATGGAAAATGGTCCATCCATTTTAGTCACGTTTTAACGTCCCCTGTCATCCATTTGACATACATTTTGAAGTCTACTGGCATGCATGCACGGCATTATGGTGTTAATAGGACACGTTGGAAATTATTCTTTCAGATGTCCTTCCATTGATGTGCATTACAGTTGCGCTAATAAGCAGACCAATGCACTGGTGTGAATTGGCCCCTAAGATGGCATGGCTAGTCATAGTCATGTACATTTTTAAATGTACCACAGTGCTGATAAATAGAATAACTGAAGTAAATTAGTTCTGAAGCACCAATTTAAAAAAAGTTTCTTACACAACACTGTGAATATGATAATCAACTTTAAGAAAAAAAACAGGAATAATTTGCTTATAATTTATTGCTCACCTGGATGATTGGAAATTGGAGGCTGGAATGCAAGTTCATTGTGAACAGGCCCTGAAAAACACAATTCTTCCTTCTTAAATCACTTTACATAGATTTTTGAGATTACCATGATTTAAACCAAGTTACAACAATGTGGAAAAATCAGAGAAACCCAAAATATTCACGTAAAGAGATAATAAAATAAATATATATATTATATATATATATATATATATATATATATATATATTTTTTTTTATTATTATCTCTTTATCTCATTAGTGCCGTTTCCATAAAATGATAATCTCAGCGACTGAAAAATAGCAGATCCTTCATAAAAATGAAGAAAAACTATTTTGCCAACTACTACCAAATATCCGCTCCAGATTATAGCCAGTAGGTTGCTATAAACACCAATTTTCTTCTAATTTTACGAATCCGCCCCATTCATATGGCAACCAGCATCAAGGTACATAAATAAAATCTTCATTATAGCAATTCTCAGTGTTGGGGAGACACACGCACACACACCAGGGCTGATTTCCCTAAGAGAAAAGCGGCTGTTTACTTTGCAAAGTGGACATTTACTCTGAATATTAGTGAATAAGGAGAATTCAGGTACATTTTGCATACCCAACTGAGCAAGGGAAACTAAAAACTGGATTTTTTCTAGCATATGATTCCAAGTGATCACACAACCTTATTCACTTACATTCAAAGCGAACGAACCCTGCACCTTCAGTAAATTAACCCCATCGTATCAAACATTCTGAGTTTGTGAGTTGGGGGAGAATTTTCTTTTCTTTAAGGGAATTTAAATTGAAAAATTGTGGAAAGCAAACTGGTAAAAAGGAAATGGTTATAAATCTGTGAGACACCACGTCACTTTGCTAGCAGCCCACCTCGGCCCAAGCAAGGTACTCTCTAATGCCGCGTACACACGATCAGTCAAACCGATGAGAACGGTCTGATGGACCGTTTTCATCGGACCAAACCGATCGCGTGTGGGCCCCATCGGTTATTTATCCATAGGTTAAAAAAAAGCCAACTTGTTTTAAATTTAACCAATAGAAAAAAAACAATCGTTAGTAGCCACGTCCATCGGTTAAAAATCAACGCATGCTCAGAATCAAGTCGACGCATGCTTGGAAGCATTGAACTTCGTTTTTTTCCAGCACATTGTTGTGTTTTACGTCACCGCGTTCTGACACGATCGTTTTTTTAATCGATGGTGTGTAGGCACGACTGACCATCAGTCAGCTTCATCAGTTAACCGATGAAAACGGTCCATCAGACTGTTCTCATCGGATGGACCGATCGTGTGTAATTGGCATTAGATTTGTAGTTCTCTTCGGGCTAACTGCTCTGTCAGAGACACGTTTTGGATATTGGGACCTTCCCCATTCGGCAGTGCTCATGCCTGAAAGGATGATCACCCGGGGACTGACGGGGGCATCGTTACATCATTGATGTATCACTAAGTTCCAACATCATCCTACCAGTGAGGTGGGGTGTTATCAGGAGTTATTGTCCCTCTGAATTGGCAGGCAACAGTGGGGGAGATTTACTAAAATGACTATATTTTCATATTCCAATAAACTTTACTTGGAGCCCACGTGAGGAGCAGCTGTTTCTTATTTTGACAATTTACCACGGAGGCGAGCCATGGCTAGCACTCAGGTGTGTGTTCCAGTGGACGTCTCAGTTACACCTGGAGCAGCGAGTTCTTTTAATTTAAAGCAGCTTGTGGATTTGCCTTTAGTAAATAAACCCCATAGCACTTTAGATCTTGATAAAACAGAGGGGACGCAAGTTATTTATGATCCTGACTTTACAACAACCACTTTATATTTTGGCAATAAAATCTGGAAGCCAATTGGTTTCTATGCAGAGCTGCACCAGATTTTTCCCTCTCCGGTTTTAGTAAAACAACCCCATTGTTCCTGTGCGATTCACATGCAGTTCCTCACTCTGGAAGAAACTCCTGCATGCCTAGGAACCTCCCATCTTACTTGCGTATTATCATCCAAATTCTGGACTTGGAAAGCCCTGGTTCACATTGGTGCGATCACATGCCAAATCGGTGTGCGCTGCATTTGCGGCGCCACACCGATATCCAAAAGCAGTTTCTGTACTACTTTTGATGATTTTCAGGGTGCGATTTCCATTGATGTCTCTGAAATCGTCCCCGAAAATCGGGACTGACATGCGGGAATGAAATCAGCTGAACTCGCACGATTTAATTCCTGCACTTAGACCAGTTTCACACTGAGGAGTTTTTCAGGGGTTACAGCGCTAAAATTAGCACCTAAATACCGCCTGAAAAACTCCTGCCCAGCCTTCTCAATGTGAAAGCCCGAGGGCTTTCACACTCAGGCGATGCGCTGGCAGGAGAGAAAAAAATCTCCTGCAACTAGCATCTTTGGAGGGGTGAGAGGAGCGGTATGTATACCGCTCCTTCCCATTTAAACCAATGGGAAACCGCGGTATTAACCATTTATCGGCCGCTAGCGGGGGTTAATAACGCACCGCTAGCGGCCGAATCCCACGGCAATTCCAACGGTATAGCGCCGCTATTTTTAGCGGCGCTATACCGCCACCGCGCCTCCCGCCCCAGTGTGAAAGGGGCCTTAGTGTGAACCTGGGCTACATGTTGCTAAGCAGGGCTCAGATTTATGCATTCTGCACCGCAGAGTGGGATGAGAGTGCATGCCAGATTGTGCCAAACCTGGGTTCTATGGCTACCAGAAGAAATACAATTTGTTACAAGCACCCTGTAGTGTCTGCTGGTAGACAAAGGCATTATTATAACATTTCCTAATGTCAGATGTCCTTTGAAAGGTCCGCCCACAACTGAGTTTGTGTATGAATAGAGCAGGGCTTAGAAATACAACAGCTTCATGCTAAACTAAATTAATATGAGGTGATAACCTAAAGCGATTGTCTCGGGGGGGGTTCCTGTTCCACCAAAGATCATAGTCTTCGCTTATGCAAACTATAAAGACTACAGATTGACATCCGTAAAATTGTTAGCCAATTGTTGCTTGGAAATGACATACTATAGCCTAGAGCCCAATAAGTAAAAAAGACATGGATGGAACTGATCAATGTATTTAAAACATTGGGGGGAAAAAAAAAAAAAAAAAACTTACAGTAATGTCCGGGATGGGGCATGGGTGGATGGTGCTGAAGATGTCCGTTCTGGTGGTGAGACATATTGGGTGTGTAAGCTGCTGTTCTACTTCCAGTCCAGGTTGTGGTACTGTCTACAACATCACACAGAAGATGGTTACTACTCCGGCCCTTATTCTGGGAGCCGTGTCAACAATATGTCTCAGGGGTGGAATTTAAAATAAAGCAGCTATGATATTTCATGCAAAATAAAATGAATCAAAAAAAAAATCTGCAGAGTGTTATGGAGGGATGACTGGTCTCCAGCTTCTAAGCTGGGATGGCAGAAATTGTGAATGCTGCTGATTTACAAAAATTAAGGGCTTCTAATCAACATGGCAGCCGTACTGTAACCAGAAAGCTGAATTCATCAAGGAGAAACGTACGCAGTCATTTCTTAAGGCCCCTTTCACACTGGGGCATTATTCAAGCGTTTTTCAGGCACTTTGGCATTAAAAAAAAAAGCCTGTAAAGCACCTGAAAGAAGCCTCATCTGCAATCCCAATGTGAAAGACAATGTCAATCTGGGTGTTTGTGCAGTTCTTGGATGTCCTCACAAATAGTCTGCCACAGATCAGCCCCTGCTACAAAGTTACGGTTTATGTTGAAGTCTGATCACTGAAGGAGAAGAGACTAAGGCCTCATTCACACTTAGCCGTTCGGGTCCGTCTGTCACGGACCTGAACGGCCGCTCCATGCATCGCTATGGAGCGTCAGATGTCAGCGGAGACATGTCCGCCGACATCTGACCCGATCCGCTAAAAACAGACGTATGGGGGCCACGTCCCCATCCGTCCATGCAAATCGGATCGGGTAAGATCTGATGAAAACGGACATGCTGTCCGTTTTCATCAGATCGCTCCATAGGGAGACAGTGGTGCCTGACAAGCCCCTCCCCGCTCAGTGAGCAGAGAGGAGCTTGTCATCCGTCGGCTCAGTGGAGATCTGCGGACTGATCTCCCGTTGAGCCGACGGAGTCCGCCAAGTGTGAATGAGGCCTAAGACCCCATACACACTATTAGATTTTCTGCAGATTTCTGTCTTCAGATTTACCAAAACCATGTAGTGCAAGTGCCTGCCTGATTGCATAATTGAAACGCTTAAGGTTTAACCTCATATTATATGGTTTTGGTAAATCTGAAGACAAAAATCTGCAGAAAATCTAATAGTGTGTATGGGGCATAAGAATCCATAAACACATTTTTTACCAAAACCATATAATATGAGGTTAAACCTTAAGCGTTTCAATTATGCAATCAGGCAGGCACTTGCACTACATGGTTTTGGTAAATCTGAAGACCGAAATCTGTAGAAAATCCAATAGTGTGTATGGGGTCTAAGCCAATGCATTCTTCTGCCTGTAGAAGAGAGCATCATCGCAGTCTAGGCAAAATAATAAAATCTGAGCACCAGGGCAGGTTAATGATGAAAAAGGTAAAGGTTTTGTTTACGGTTGCTATATTGCGACAGGTTAGGCCCCTTTCACGCGGACGGACCGATCAGATCTACCCGTTTTTCAGGCAGACCCGATCGGGCCATTCATTATTTTCTACGCCAACATCCGAGCGTATCCGGTAACAGCAGATGGATAGGGATCTGTTCCCCATCTGCCTAGCGGATCGGATGACAGAAGGCTGTGTCCGTATCCGTTCTCCATCAGCAAAGTGGACACGGACCTGTCATCCACCTCCTCAGCAGGGATCAGCGGAGAGACCCCCGCTAAGCAGGCGGATCCGCCAGTGTGAAAGGGGTCTTAGGATTTATTTAATGAAGACTTGCAAAGTTGCTGAAAACATCCACTTTACACAATCCAACAACTTATTATTAATGCTACCCAGCAACTGAGTTCTTTAGCGGCTAACTGGGGATCTTGCATTTTGTACTATATCCTAATCTGACAATTCTGATAGCAAGACCCGCAGCTTAACAAATACGCAGCGAATAGACAGATTTGTTTATCTTGAAGGGTCTTGACAGCTGCAGGCCACTTACTGTGATGATATGTGGCCGGTTGAGCACTGAAGCCATTTTGCGGCGTCCCCTGAGGCGGCACAGAGGCAATCTGCAGCAGTCCATCAGCGTGTGAAGCTGCCAATAAACTGGCAGGCTGACCTGAGGGGAAAAAAAACATCTTCAGTCTTGTGCAATCGATACTGCCAATAGGTTTCTGTGGGCACGTCGTGTTTGCAAGGAGGAGAGGCGTCAACACCTCTCAAATAAAGAATAGAAATCATCGCCTGACGCAAAGATCGGTATGAAGCACACAAAACTAGACCAATTCTAAACAGCAGAGGGTCCGTAAGTAACCAGCATCTTCAAAAGCATAATAGCAGCCTTATAGCTTTATATCTTGACAGGTTTGTTAAAAAAAAAAAAAAAAAGTTTGTGTGCAGTGTGGTGCATTGAAAACGTATGTAAAATGCACCATAGACACCCATTTACATACCTGCATTTAAAAAAAACACTTAGTTTAGGTATTTAGTGGTCAACTTTAAAGTGCAGGTTCACCTTTACAGAAAAAAAACATAAAAAAAAAAAAAAAAGTGACCTACCACCGGACCCCCCTCCCCACCACTGTACTTACCCCCCGCGACCCTGAGCGGTCAAGGTTTCCACAAACCGCGCCAACAGTCCAAGGTTTTGAAATCCCTGCTGCTTTCTCTCCATTTAGAGCTGCCAGTACAGACCATATGGATTCTGA
This sequence comes from Rana temporaria, assembly GCF_905171775.1. Classification (NCBI taxonomy): domain Eukaryota; kingdom Metazoa; phylum Chordata; class Amphibia; order Anura; family Ranidae; genus Rana; species Rana temporaria. The sequence goes on along the minus strand of NC_053489.1, from coordinate 41,347,122 downwards.
TTGGTCAGCACCGTCTATTGAATGCTGCTGGTTGATTAGAACTCATCAGCTCTGTACCGGCAGCGCTGGCCAGAGAGCAGAGAAAGCAGCAGGGATTTCAAATCCTTGGACTATTGGCACGGTTTGTGGAAACCTTGACAGCTCAGGGTCGTGGGGGGTAAGGACAGCGGGGACTAGGGGTTGGGGAGGGGGTCCGATGGTAGGTCACCTCTACAGAGATTTTCTGCAAAAGGTAAACACTTAAAATTTTAGCTAAATCAACATTTTCTAAATACAAGAAACATCTCACTAACCACTGAGACCTTCTGAGCCTTTTCTTTCTAATAGGATGGTGTCCCAGAACAGAGATTATATATCTGGTCAGAGCAGTCACATGACCACACTGGACTATTGCTAGTATTAGGATTCTATACTGCCTCTGAATCTGTGTAGTGGAGTCTTTGTGTGTCCAGCAAGGCTAATAAACATTCCAATTGTGCCCGTTTATCAGGCGGACCTAATCCTAACCTCCATTCACCTCTATGGAGAGGTGGGGTTCGTTTACACCCACCTATATCCAATCCGATAAATAAATAAAAATAATAATTCGTCCAGCGAATCGGATGGCAGTTGGGTGTAAAACAACAGTTTGTTTACATCCGACTGCCTATAGAGAGCAGCAGGCTGTGTCCGTGTCCATCCTACAACCACCTGCTCAGCTGGGATCAGTGGACAGGTCCCCCCGCTGAGCAAGCTGATCGCAGCCGGAGTCCATCCCGTGTGAAAAGGGGATTAACTCAGGCTGGCATGAGATGACATTTACTGCAGAAAAGACTCAAAGAAGTGGGGAGGGCATTGTGAGCTCCCCCCCCCCCCCCACAAATAGAGCTTTCTTTTGGTGGTATTTGACCACCTCTGCGGTTTTTATTTTTTTGAGCTATAAACAAAAAAAGAAGGGCGACAATTTTGAAAAATATATATAATTTTTTTTACTTTCTTCTATAAAACATACCCATTTTTTTTTTTTAATCCAATTTCTTCATCAATTTAGGCCAATATGTAGTAGATAGAGTAGTGTGGGCTGAGGATGAATCCACTAGTGCAAGAAACGTGCTCATTGGCATCATTCCATAAACATTATTTTTTTCTTTTCCAAAAATAAGGTACTAGATAGTAGTGCGGGACTTAACATATGCCTCAAAAAACATTATTTAATACATAGGTGCTTTTTTACCCGACTTATTTTGATCTATGTATTAAATAAAATGTGAATAAAGTGACAGTGCTTTTGCGCTAATATGGACCCTCAATGAATAAAACCCTAAACAAAGTGTAGCAATAAGGTGCTGCAAAACCTGAAGTGTTTACAATACACACAAATATATTTTATTAAATAAAATGTACCTTTGGCATTTCATGTATTTTGAGGCATATGTAAAGTCCCACACAACTATGCCGTACCCATTCTCTTTTCCAAAAATTAGGCCAATATGTATTCTGCTACATATTTTTGTTAAAAAAAATCCCAATAAGCGTATATTGATTGGCTTGCGCAAAAGTTATAGGGCCAGATCCAGAGAGCAAGTACGCCGGCGTATCTACTGATACTCCGGCGTACTTTCAAATTTGCCGCGTCGTATCTTTAGTTTGAATCCTCAAACCAAGATACGACGGCATTTGGGTAAGATCCGACAGGCGTACGGCTTCGTACGCCTTCGGATCTTAGATGCAATACTTCTGCGCCCTCTGGGTGGAGTTTGCGTCGTTTTCCGTGTCGGGTATGCAAATTAGCGATTTACGACGATCCACGAACGTACGCGCGGCCGTCGCATTTTCTAACGTCGTCTGTAGTCGGCTTTTTCCGGCGTATAGTTAAAGCTGGTATTTTGCGGCGTATAGATAGACTTGCCATGTTAAGTATGGCCGTCGTTCCCGCGTGCGCAGTTCAATCGGCGCGGGGACGCGCTTCATTTAAATGAAACCCGCCCAATTTGAAATCGCCAGAAATGCACTACGCCGCCGTAACTTACGGGGCGAACTCGATGAGGATTCGAATATACACCAGGTAAGGTACGGCGGCGTAGTGTATCTCTGATACGCTGCGCCGATCGAAATGTATGTGGATCTGGCCCATAGGGTCTACAAACTATTGGATATTTTTGTATTTATTTTACTAGGAATGGTGGCGATCAGCGATTTTTAGCGGGACTGCGACATTGCGGAGGACAAAAATCGCACACTTGACACTTTTTGGGGACCAGTGACATTATTACAGTGATCAGTGCAAAAAATATGCACTGTCATTGTACCAATGACACTGGCAAGGAAGGGGATAATATCAGGGGCGATCAAAGGGAGTGCTTTCTAACTGTGGGGGATGTGCTTTGACTGGGGAAAGAGAAACCCGTGTTTCTGCTTAGCAGAAACCCAAGATCTCTCTTTCCCTATGACAGAACGTCGGTCTGCCTTGTTTACATAGACAGACCACAGTTCTTCCTCTCCTGTGAACAATCCGCAGGTCCTGGCGAACATTGCATCTGCCGGACTCGCTGATTGGCTCCTACTGTGTTCAATCATAGCGGGAGCGTGTCGCCAGCGGCGAGCGCCACAGACCTTGTGCACAAAATCACGTACAGGAGAGCCACCCAGCTGTAGTATATATGCGTGGGGCGGTCATTAGAAGGTTAATGTACATTTATAGAAATGCAACAATACACTTTAACACATTGCAGGTCACCTAAATACACACACAAAAAAAAAAAGGTCAAAATGCTCTTCAGAAGAGCAGCAAATATAAAACTACAATTTCAACAATAGTTTGTTGAAACATCTTGTTTCTATTGCACATAGAGGCTCTACGATTATCTAGTGTAACCAACAGGAAATCGGTAAGTTTCAACGATCTGTTTATATTATATAACAGGAAACAAACCCTTCAGTATTTCACCATACAAAATTGCATAAAAATTAAAGTGTATGCAATCCTTAAAACTGTTTCTATTTCCTCTCTTTTGGTCCAGTAAATATACCATTAAAACAAGTTTTGTTATATCGGTTTGACAATTTCAACAATACCTGTCGATTTTGCAAGAAATCTTGTGAGCTGACAACTTCCTGTGCTCTCTGCCTGTGAACATGGAGGGGTTATGGAGATGAAGAGAGGTCTGTGTTCATGGTAATCTATTAGAGATAAAGAAGGCAGGACTGACCTCACCTGCTCAGAAATTCAGAGTTGTGTTGTCATGTAAAAAGAGAAAGCAGGAGCACACTATTTCTGGTATATCAACAGGTACTCTTTTCTGTACTAGCAGTGTGTTTAAAAAAAAGGAATCAAACATGAGGAAATGTGCATTGTATTGCAGAGATGTATGCTTTTGCTCACCACACCCCTTCACTGACCTCTGTAGCTACAGCTACTGTGGAGAAACGTATTCTCAGTGTTAGCAGCTGAAACTATACAGTTTTACTTTCAGTGTCTGAGAAGCTCGGCTCCCCCTCCCAGCAGGGAGTTGCAGCCTGCTAGCCTTCTTATCTTTAATGTTAACACAGAGCGTCGTCACCCTTACACCAGGAAGCTAGGGTCATCAGTTTGAATCCCAAACCTGGCACCACCTGCACAGGGTTTGCATGTTCTCCCTGTGCCTGCGTAGGTTTCCTCCAGTTTCCTCTCACACTCTAAAGGCATGTTGGTAGGTTAAATGGCTCCTGTCAAGGATGGCCCTAGTATGTGTATGTATGAATGTGAGTTAGGAAACTTAGATTGTAAGCTCCTTGAGGGCAGGGACTGATGTGAATGTACAAGAGATAGATATATCTATATCGCTATCTAGATATGTATCTATCCACACACATTATCCATCTCTCTCTCTGTATCCATCTCTCTCTCTGTATCCATCTCTCTCTCTGTATCCATCTCTCTCTCTGTATCCATCTCTCTCTCTGTATCCATCTCTCTCTGTATCCATCTCTCTCTGTATCCATCTCTCTCTCTCTCTGTATCCATCTCTCTCTCTCTCTGTGTCCATCTCTCTCTCTCTGTGTCCATCTCTCTCTCTCTGTGTCCATCTCTCTCTCTGTGTCCATCTCTCTCTCTCTGTGTCCATCTCTCTCTCTCTGTATCCATCTCTCTCTCTCTCTGTATCCATCTCTCTCTCTCTCTGTATCCATCTCTCTCTCTCTCTGTATCCATCTCTCTCTCTATATATATATCTCTCTCTCTATATATCCATCTCTCTCTCTATATATCCATCTCTCTCTCTATATATCCATCTCTCTCTCTATATCCATCTCTCTCTCTATATCCATCTCTCTCTCTATATCCATCTCTCTCTCTCTCTATATCCATCTCTCTCTCTATACCTATATCTCTCTATACCTATCTCTCTATACCTATCTATCTCTCTATATCTATCTATCTCTCTCTATCTCTCTATATCTATCTCTCTATATCTATCTCTCTATATCTATCTCTCTATATCTATCTCTCTATATCTATCTCTCTATATCTATCTCTCTATATCTATCTCTCTATATCTATATCTATCTCTCTCTCTATATCTATCTCTCTCTCTATATCTATATCTATCTCTCTATATCTATATCCATCTCTCTCTCTCTCTATATCTATATCCATCTCTCTCTATATCTATATCCATCTCTCTCTCTCTATATCTATATCCATCTCTCTCTCTCTATATCCATCTCTCTCTCTATATCTATATCCATCTCTCTCTCTATATCTATATCCATCTCTATATAATATATATATATGATAGAGAGACTATACAAGTACCTGTAATAAATAAAAATCATAGGGCACATCTGTATTGAACTATACCAAGGGGAACCATTTGCACAGATAATTCGGGTTTACAGAAACTAAGTTCCAGAAGCTATTTTACAAATGTCATCTTGATTTTAAAAAAAACAAAAAAAAAATCAGGCCAGAAATTCTGCATCCATTTTTATACCACCTGTCCCTACGATGTCCTTGCACTTTTTAAGAAGAGCCATAACTTGTACGAGATACAAAGATGTTACTTACTGGTTGAAGGAACAGGTATGCTGGAGAAGGACGAAGGATTGGGGGTGCTCGGCTCGCTGGGTGCCAGCATTGAAGCATTGCTGTAGCTCTCGCTGGATGACCTGTTACTTGGCGGGTGCTGAATTGTCTGAATAGAATGTCCATCAGAAGAGGAGATGCTCTGCTGTGCTTCATAGTCATGGCCATATTCATCCTTCACTAGCAAGCCAGATGGCGCTACAACACAACAAGCACACCAGCATAGGTAAGTCTACATCAATTTTATATTTTTAATTATACTTAACTAGCGGTAAAGTTTTTTTTTTTTTTTATGTGTAAAATGTACTGCACACAGCCTGTCAGAACAAAAAACTTACCAGTGCTTTGCAATGTGAGCCCGGACAAGTCTGAAAGACAAAAATAAAAAAGATCAGACTTGCAAAATAAAGATCAAATTAAAGAGTGGCGAAAGGTCCATATATATATATACACACACACAATATATATATATACATACACACACACATATATACACACATACCCCTTAATTCACCAAGCTACAAAGAATGCCTTATTTACTTAACCACTTAACGCCCGCCGCACGACTATTTCCGTCCGCAAAATGGCACGGACAGGCAGAAGGGCGTATATATACGTCCTTGCCTTTTTGCGCGGGTCGGGAAACTGCGTGCGGCGGGCGGATTCCCTCGGGGAGCGATCCGGGACAATGGCGCGAGTGTTCGTTTATAGCCGCCCCGTCGCGATCGCTTCCCGGAGCTGAAGAACGGGGAGAGCCGTATGTTAACACGGCTTCCCCGTGGCGGCGTATCGATCGTGTCATCCCCTTTATAGGGGAGACACAATCGATGACATCAGACCTACAGCCACACCCCCTACTGTTGTAAACACACACTAGGTGAACACGAACTCCTACAGCGCCCCCTGTGGTTAACTCCCAAACTGCAACTGTCATTTTCACAATAAACAATGCAATTTAAATGCATTTTTTGCTGTGAAAATGACAATGGTCCCAAAAATGTGTCAAAATTGTCCGAAGTGTCCGCCATAATGTCGCAGTCACGAAAAAAATCGCTGATCGCCGCCATTAGTAAAAAAAAAAAAAATTAATAAAAATATCCCCTATTTTGTAAACGTTATACATTTTGCGCAAACCAATCGATAAACGCTTATTGCGATTTTTTTTACCAAAAATAGGTAGAATACCTTTCGGCCTAAACTGAGGGAAAAAAATGTTATATATGTTTTTGGGGGATATTTATTATAGCAAAAAGTAAAAAATATTGAATTTTTTTCAAAATTGTTGCTCTATTTTTGTTTATAGTGCAAAAAATAAAAACCGCAGAGGTGATCAAATACCACCAAAAGAAAGCTCTATTTGTGGGGAAAAAAGGACGCCAATTTTGTTTGGGAGCCACGTCGCACGACCGCGCAATTGTCTGTTAAAGCGAGGCAGTGCCGAATCGCAAAACCTGGCCTGGGCATTTAGCTGCCTAAAGGTCCGGGGCTTAAGAGGTTAAAGACCAATATTTTCAGAAACACGCCAAAAATAAAATAATTGCTGACAAAAAGCATAGGAAGTACCTGTAAAACCTTTTATTTTTGTAATATCCTCCCATAGTGCATGGCACACTGGAACAAACTGGGAGTTGCTTGGGCATGGTACAGTGCAGGGAGCGCACAAGCTTGACCTTCCCAGTTGTACGATACTTACAGTCCAATATGAAGCACTAGGTGATGACACAGGAAGCTGCAACAGCTAACAAAGACTCTTTTAGCTAAACAGGGGCAAGAATGGCTAAACAAAACTAATATTTTGGAAGGCAAGACTTGAATTTAAAAGTGGTTGTACACCCTGTACAACCCCATTTACCTACATGTAAGCCTAGATTAAGGCTTACCTGTAGGTGCTGAAAATATCTCCTAAACCTCCACGGTTTAGGAGATATTTACAATTCCCTGTACGAAGATTTCTACTGCGCATGCGCCCTTTAGAAAGAGAAGGCTGTGTCATTTCTAGATGGGGTTATGCCGTTACTGACGTCACGCGACTCCGGACAGTCACAGAGCCGAAGTCCACGACCCCAGAAAGAAGAGGACTGAATATGGACACTTCCAGCCAGCGGTGACATCGCAGGCTTCTGTTTCAGGCAAGTGCGATGCATAGTAGCCCATTATATGCTTTACCTTTGCAGGGGAATAAAGAGGAAGAAAAGGAATGCAAAAGGAATTGCAAAAAGGAATTATTTGTAATCATTTATTGAAAATAGTAGCTAGCATGCATGTACAGTACAGACCAAAAGTTTGGACACACCTTCTCATTCAAAGAGTTTTCTTTGTTTTCATGACTATGAAAATTGTAGATTCACACTGAAGGCATGAAAACTATGAATGAACACATGTGGAATTATACATAACAAAAAAGTGTGAAACAACTGAAAATAGATTTCATATTCTAGGTTCTTCCACCTTTTGCAGCAGACACATCTCTAGAACTGGTAAGAGGAGACTGTGTGAATCAGGCCTTCATGGTAGAATATCTGCTAGGAAACCACTGCTAAAGAAAGGCAACAAGCAGAAGAGACTTGTTTGGGCTAAAGAACACAAGGGATGGACATTAGACCAGTGGAAATCTGTGCTTTGGTCTGATGAGTCCAAACTTGAGATCTTTGGTTCCAACCCCCGTGTCTTTGTGCGACGCAGAAAAGGTGAACGGATGGACTCTACATGCCTGGTTCCCACTGTGAAGCATGGAGGAGGAGGTGTGATGGTGTGGGGGTGCTTTGCTGGTGACACTGTTGGGGATTTAATCAAAATTGAAGGCATACTGAACCAGCATGGCTACCACAGCATCTTGCAGCGGCATGCTATTCCATCCGGTTTGCGTTTAGTTGGACCATCATTTATTTTTCAACAGGACAATGACCCCAAACACACCTCCAGGCTGTGTAAGGGCTATTTGACCAAGAAGGAGAGTGATGGGGTGCTGCGCCAGGTGACTACCTCTTGTAGCTCATCAAGAGAATGCCAAGAGTGTGCCAAGCAGTAATCAAAGCAAAAGGTGGCTACTTTGAAGAACCTCGAATATGAAATATATTTTATTTATATTTAGTTTTGATGCCTTCAGTGTAAATCTACAATTTTCATTGTCATGAAAATAAAGAAAACTCTTTGAATGAGAAGGTGTGTCCAAACTTTTGGTCTGTACTGTATGTATATATATATATATATATATATATATATATATCCCTGAGTTTAGGCCAGGGAATCAGCGTTTATTAATTGGTTTGCGCAAAAGTTATAGCAGCTACAAAAAAGATGATCGTTTTAATGGCATTTTTATTAATATTTTTTTTCTTACTAGTAATTGCAGCGATCAGCTATTTTTATTGTGACTTTATGGCAGACACTTGACACATTTTTGGGACCATTGTCATTTTTACAGCGATCAATGCTATAAAAATGCACAGATTACTGTAAAAATGACACTAGCAGTAAAGGGGTTAACCACTAGGTGGCGCTGCAGGGGGTTAAGTCAGTACTAGAGAGTGATTCTTACTGTTAGGGGGCGTGGCTACACGTGACACATCACTGATGACCGTTCCTGATCATGGGGAACAGCCATCAGTGACAGTGTCACTACACAGAATAGGGGAATGCCTTGTTTACAAAGGCATCCCCCCTGTTCTGCCTTTGCTGACTGCAATCGCGGGCCGCTCAGGAACATCGAGATCCCGGGACCCACGAGCACACTCATTAAGCACGCAGGGGGCGTGCGCACTCACTGGGCGGCAAATTTAAAGGGACATACAGGTACGCCAATGAGCCTGCCTGTGCCATTGTGTCGACGTACATCTGGTTTGGTTAGAATCAAACTAATTGCCATAAAAGCAGCTAGCTGCATAACAATTCAGGGTACATTCAGACCTAAGAGTTGCAGCAACATGCGTTTCGAGATCTGAATGCCACCCAAATATACTAAACCACTCTCAATGAACCTGCATTGCAGCATACTAATACTAGTGTCCATTGGGGTGCGCTGTGTAGGCATTCCTCCACATATCTGCCAACTGGGATAAAGGTTTTCTATTTTTTTTTCTCTCTCTTGCATTGAATATATTTTTTATCCAAATTTTCTGGTTCCCACACTATTGAGCTGTCCATCAATCAGATTTATCTAGCAGCTGCTGTGCCGATTATGTCTTATTCTAGGACCACGCTGCGGCTCCATCATTATGATTTATAGTATAAACTCATTTATTGCATTGAAATCCTGTTAAAATTATGAATAATTAATTATATGGATTGCAACTTTTTAATTGAATTCAATTAAAGATTAAAAATATTATTAAGATATATAAAAATAAATAAAAAACACCTCTGCCTTTACAACTCCATTAAAATGGTAAGAATTTTTCCCTGAAGTGAAGGGACCCTGCATCAGCTGATGTAGATGGTAGAAGCCACAGAGGATGTTAAAAGGGGTTGTAAAGGTAAAAAAAAAAAAATCCCTAAATAGCTTCCTTTACCTTAGTGCAGTCCTCCTTCACTTACCTCATCCTTCCATTTTGCTTTTAAATGTCCTTATTTCTTCTGAGAAATCCTCACTTCCTGCTCTTCTGTCTGTAACTCCACACAGTAAAGCAAGGCTTTCTCCCTGGTGTGAAGAAAGCCTCTTGAGGGGGTGAGCAGGAGTCAGGAGGCTCTCTACTTTGCAGATAGAGAAAGGAGCTGTGTGTTAGTGGGCGTCCTGACACTCCTGCTCGCCCCCTCAAGAGGCTTTTTCCACACCAGGGAGAAAGCCTCACATTACTGTGTGGAGTTACAGACAGAAGAACAGGAAGTGAGGATTTCTCAGAAGAAAAAGGACATTTAAAAGCAAAATGGAAGGATGAGGTAAGTGAAGGAGGACTGCACTAAGGTAAAGGAAGCTATTTAGGGAAAACAATTTTTACCCTTACAACCCCTTTAAATCTTTTCAAACATTTCTATTGCTTGTATTAGAAGCACAGGGCTCCTAAACACTCAAATCCCACATTCCCTCCTTCACCATTGGATAAAATCCCACAAGAGACTCTTACCTATCCCTGGGGACACAACACGTTCATAGTGATAAGGATTCACACAGACGCTGTCGCATTTCAAATCGAATGCATACTGACAGTACTTGACATGCTTCAATTCATTCTTATGAAGATCTGGCCATCTCCAGAGTCGGGCATATATGACGTGAGGGAAGCCTTTTCTACCAGCCACCTGTCAGGATATAATGAACAATGTGTAAGATTTCTGATTCATACAGATTACGGTAATCGTGAATGTCATTTGAATTTTTTTAAAACACAGGTTTATACGTTCCCGCTCTGTGTAATGGAAATGCAAACATCCGCTTCTCATGGCCCTTGATGGCGCTCCTGGTTCCTCTCTGGCGAGAGCCTCATAGAAAGCCACCATCTATGGGGGCATTCCTGCGGGCTCGCTCATGAGCCTTGCTGTCTGCGTTTGTAGACACAGACAGCAGGACTCAGCCCCGCCCCATTGTCACTGGCTTTGATTAACAGCAGCGAGAGCCAATGGCTCAGTGGGACCAGGAAGTATAGATAAGAGCTGCAGACATGGTTTGGTATTCTTTTTTTTGCATAGTTCTATTGGTAGACCAACGTAAATATCCATGTGGCCATCCATACCTGCAGAATACAGAAATCACTAGAGTAGGCACTCAAGTGATCATCCCTAGCTTCTGCATCCCATACCGAGTGGCTGTCCTGCTACGTAGTACACAAAGGGGGTCGCTTGCCCACTAAGCATGGGCACCATTTAAAGAACACCCTGCATTTTCTAAATTAATCCAAAGTGTTTTCTGATTGAATGAGGTAGAGGCGGGTGGTGACATCGCAATCTCTATCCCATTCAGAGAACACTTTGCATTTCAATGCAAGGGGTTCTGAAACTGCCTCCCAATGCTGAACAAATGACTTTGCGTGTTCACTATGCAGCAGGGCAGGTGCTACGCATGGGATCTAGAGGCAATCAGCTAGGAATACCTAAACTTCAGAGTTCAGATTTAAAATAGAACTAAAAGGCATTTAGCAAGTGAGGATTATGGACCTCGTTTGTGCACTGGTGTGCAGTCATGTTGGAACAGGAAGGGGCCATACCCAAACTGTTCCCACAAAGTTTGGAGCATGAAATTGTCCAAAATGTCTTGGTATGCCGACGCCCTAAGAGTTCCCTTCACTGGAACTAACAGGGAAAGTCCAACCCCTGAAAAACAACCCCCCCACCATAAAATCCCCCCTCCACCAAATGATTTGGACCAGTGCACAAGGCAAGGTCCATAAAAGACATAGATGAGCGAGTTTGGGGTGGAGGAACTTGACTGGCCTGTACAGATTCCTGACCTCAACGCGATAGAACACCTTTGGGATGAATTAGAGCCGAGAAGGTGAGCCAGGCCTACTTGTCCAACATCAGTGCCTGACCTCACAAACACACTGCTGGTAGAGTGGTAAAACATTCCCATAGACACTCCTAAACCTTGTGGACAGCCTTCCCAGAAGAGTTGAAGATGTTATAGCTGCAAAGGGTGGGCCAACTCAATACTGAACCCTACAGACTAAGACTGGCCACACACTATATGAAAAAAATCGGCTGAACCCATTTCCCAAAAAACAAACAAAAAAAGAACATTCGACCGTGAGAGCAAACGATAGTGCCAACCGATAAATCGTTCAGTGGACATAAATGAATCCATTTTTTTTCCATATACCTAGTGCAAACAGTTCGGACGGGAAACACATTAACCTTTCATTGTCCTTCGTTTTTTCGGCTCAAAAACGTTCATCGATTTTGTGCCCATTAACTGTCCGAAAAACGAACGAACTGTGTAAATTACCGAATTTCGGACAATTTTTCGTATAGTGAATGGCCAGCATAAGACTGGAATGCCATTAATGTTCATGTAAAGGCAGGGGTCCCAATACTTGACAATATAGTGTACATGTGAGAGAACAGTCAACATCTAAACCAGTCTTCCTCAACCTTTCAAATGCAGAGGAACCCTTGAAATAATTTTCTGATCTTGGGGAACCCCTGCTAAAAATGCGTACCACATATACTTGAGTATAAGCTGGCCTGAGGCACATAATTTTACCCAAAAAAACTGGGAAAACGTATTGACTCAGGTATAAGCCTAGGGTTAGAATGCAGCAGCCACTGTAAGCGGAAAAGAGGGTCAAGAATGCCCATTTGCACGCCTCACTGTGCCCATTCTCACTGTGCCCTTTCTCACTGTGCCCATTGCAGCCTCCCTGTGCCCAAATCAGTGTACCTGAAATTTTTACAGGCAGCGGGCGTCCATTGTTTAAAAGTCGCGGTCTCCTCCTGGTCCCGTTTCGTGATAGGCGTTTCCCAGCAGCCTATCACGGACGTCTTCTCATCCTCTGACTCGGTTTCCAAGCAGACACTGTGTTCAGTGTTCGGCCAATCACGGACGTTCTCTTGTCCAAGGATGAGAGGTCATCCGTGATAGGCGAAACACTGAACACAGTGTCTTCTGGGAAACGCCCATCACGGAAGGGACCAGGGGGAAGCCGCAAATTTTAAACAACGGACGCTTGCGGCCCTTCAGGTACACTGACCAATCGTTTTTTTTTTCTTTGTGTTTAATCAGTGGTGTTATTTATCTGAATTGAGTACTCATTTTTTCAGTTTCTTGCAACATCACCCATCCGTTTTGATCGTAAAGATAAACTTATATTGTTCGATCACGGCATTTGCCATTTTGCTTGTGGGCATTGTGAAGTCCACAAGCAATTACTTCCTGGAAGCGGTGAATCGGCTCCCGGCATTAACCACTTTTTCCCAAGCATGTCCACTCTTTACGGCGACCTGCGCCGTAAACATCCTGGTTGTCATCACAATGGGCGGCGTCATTGACAGTACACGCCCCCGTTGTGATGCCATTCACAGCTAGAGAAACATGATCCTGTGCTCCCAGTATACACTGCGGTGCGGAGACGCCTACTCCCGCGGGAGTGAGATTAATGAAAACGACAATTCTAAAAAAGGTATTTACATAAAAAAAATAAAACCGGCCAATTTTATATCCTACATCTCCACTGATGCAGAGGAGACAGTGTTGTGTTTTTGGTGAACCTCCGCTTTAAGTATAATCCGAGGGAAGTATTTTCAGCCCTAAAAAAAGGGCTGAAAAACTTGGGCTTATACTCGAGGATATGCAGTATATCTACAATTCATGATACATTAGTGTGATGGTCAGTAGAAAAGAATGCTCCTTACACTTGTGGTCATTGGGAAGAATTACCTCCTTACACAACGGTGTCAGTGGGAACCTATCAAAGGCAGAAATTTGTCATTGCTCAAGGAACCCCTAGCAAGCTCTTGAGGAACCCTAGGCTTCCATGGAACCCTGGTTAAGAAAGGCTGATCTAAACAGACTCCACAGTACAGCTTTTTAACATAAAGGACTTGCCTGCAGACGGCCATCTAACGTTCTTTGTATAGTGACACATTTGCTAGGGTGTGCTCCATTTGTAGTGATTGCGGTAATCAGGGAATCCAGTTCATCCTTCTTCTCCTTCAGCTTTTTCACTAAACTCTCAATGGCCCGCTTGGCAAAGGTCTCGCTCTCCCCTCCCTGGCGATGACACATCAAGCTGTGGACGATGCTCAGACAAGCATCGTTACTTGTAGGGGTGTTGGTTATGGACATCTTGCCGGAGAATTCCACCTTCTATACTCAGTTCAATGCTCCTCTTATTGCAGTGCTAGGAGGAGAATCCACAAACCTAAATGAAGAAAACAGAGAAACAATGAGAAGTCAGAAAAAACCTTTAACGACGGTCAGTGAACTAGACAAGGATAATAGACCTCAATGTGAAGTTAAAGAGAACCCCTGTCTTTTTTTTTTTTATCTGTGCATGTGAAAGTGACCAGCATACATGTACCGAAACCCACCAATAAAAATGCAATATATGGCAGCTCATCAGTCCTTAGAAATGGTGGCTACATTAGTTTTCTATTTCAGGCTTGCACTTAATTTTCACCTGATGATTCTGCAAAGAACACACTTCCTGTCCTCGGTAACACTCATTTGTTGTACTGTACCTAGGGAGGAGCAGAGCTGTCACCCTAGACTGCCCTCTTTTGATTTAGGCTACAGAAAAAAATCCCATTTTGCTTAACTTCATAACATGGGGGGTTATGTACAGCTGCACGATTCTGGCCAAAATGAGTCACAATTTTTTTGCTTAGAACAGGGTTCGACAAACCCGGGCGCAATTGCGACTAGAATTAGCAACCTCGCGTGGCACAGCTGGGGTATCCTGTCCCTCCGAGCGCAGCCGCCCCCCCCGGCGCGATCGCGTTGGGCCCGCGGCTTTTTCTGCAGTCCTGTGCTTCATCAGTGCAGCCTCACCGGCGCCCCATCAGCGCAGCCCAAAAATTACTTAAAGTGGAGTTTCACCCATAAATATAACATTACATCAGTAGTTTTAAAAAAATGTCATTAGTCCTTTACGAAAAAAAAATTTTTTTTTAGATGCCTTCAAAGTGTTGTTGCTAGGCAGAATAGTTAATCTTCCCACTTCCTGCACCTAGGTGCTTAATGCTTCCTAACCTACACCGCACAGACTCCTGGGAATGTAGTGGGTGTAACTTTCCAGGAGTCTGTGCACTCCCCAGTCTCAAAGAATCATGTGACTTGGACAGTACAGGTGCTGAAACCTGATCTGACACTGCTTGTGCAGCACTGAGCATGTACGAGATCTGAAAGGCTGAAATCCAGGTCATACAGTCTGGCTTCATGATGCCCACACTTAAGGTGGCCCCAATCAATTTCTATCTTATAAAGTGTCTAAATGCTGTAACAACCTAACAAAGGGGACCTTAGTTTACAGGCCAACTTTACTAGAATACATTAAGCTTGTGTATTACAGGGGTATTTAAATTTAAAAAGTGAAATTGTGGCCGGAACTCCGCTTTAATTGCGAACATTTTTAACAAGGACATTTTTTTTTATATTTTCAGTCTTTGTGTTTATTTAGAAGAAAAAAATAAAAACCCAGTGGTGATTAAAAACCACCAAAAGAAAGCTTGGTCTCAAAAAATATTATCAAAATTTTTATTTGGGTACAGCGTTGCATAACTGAGTGACTATGGTTCTTTTTTTTTTTATAATCAAGTTTTATTTTGTTTCAATTATTGTTAAAGTGGAGTTCCACCCATTTTTTTATGTTTGTCTGTGCTGCATGCCCTAATCTCATAGTGTTCAGAATGGACAATTTGTATTTATTTTGTTGCTTGTAAATACCTTTATTTTGTAGTCCTTCATTACTTCCTCCTCCTTATTAGCCTAGGCTATTAAGTCACAAGGCTATTCGCAAGGGTTTCTGGGATAGGCATCATGTATCCCAGTAGTCCTTGCAAATAGCCTATTTGCATAGAGAAGGGGCGGCAACTTCCTCTGACACTCCCGTTGCTATGGAAACCTGACTGAAACTTATTACATCGCTTGTGCAGCACTGAGCATGTGCGAGATCTGCAAGGCTGAAATCCAGGAAGTCATACAGTCTGACTTCATGATGCCCACACTTAAGATGGCCACGGTCTATTTCTAGATTATAAACTAACTAAATGCTTTAACAACCTAACAAAACGGACCTTAGTTTACAGACTAACTTTACTAGACTACATTAAGCTTGTGTATTACAGGGGTATTTATATTTAAAAAGTGAAATTGTGGGTGGAACTCCCCTTTAACAATATTCCATACAATGATTCAAAGTTTAAAAGCGCTGAAAGTTGGCCTGGGCCAGTGTTAATTTTGGCAGCAAATTTCGATTTAGTTTTAGTCTTAGTCATAGGACTAAAATGGCATTTTAGTCCCATTTTAGTCTTCTGTAATTGTTTTAGTCGATTTAATCTCATTTAAGTCATCTAAAATGTAATGAGTAATTAAAATTGTAATGCATAGTTAACATTTCTCTACAATTTCCAAACTCATTATATACTACGGGAGTGAAAAATCGAATATGTTATTATTTATCTTATGGAGGTATAAACATGTACTACCGTGTTAATTTTGTAATATTTAGTCTTATTTTAGTCATCGCAATAGTTTTAGTTGACGAAAATTAACACTGGCCTGGGCAGGAAGGAGGTGAAAGTGCCCGGTAATAAAAAAAAAATAAAAGAAAGGGACTACGGGCCAAATCCACAAAAGGGATACGACGGCGTAATTGCTGTAACGCCGTCGTATCCCTGTTCCTAACTATGGAACTGATCCACAGAATCTTTCCCATAGTTAGGCAGAAGATCCGGCATGTGTAAGAGACTTACACTGACGGATCTTAGGATGAAGTACCGCATCCGCCGCTGGGGGCATTTCGTGTCGAAATGCCGCCTCGGGTATGCAAATTAGCACTTACGGAGATCCACGAAGCTTTTCAGCTTTTTTTTTTCTCCGTAAGTTTTAGTTTGCATACGCAAAATTAGGGCTGCTTTTACATGGTGTAAAGTTAGTACACCATGTAAAAGTAGACCTTTCTGTCCAGCGACGCGTTTTTTTTTTTTTTTCCCGCCGTATCTTTTTTTTTCCCCGACGCAACTTTATTGACCCGTCGCAATCCACAAAGCTCGGCGTAACGTAATTTCGCGCAATGTACGTCGCGAAAATTACGTCACGAGCATGCGCAGTACGGCCGGCGCGGGAGCGCGCCTCATTTAAATGGGAATCGCCCCCATTTGAATAGGAACGCCTTGCGACGGCGGAATTTAAGTTACACAGCCCAAAATTTCTAGGTAAGTGCTTTGTGGATCGGGCACTCAGGTAGAAATTTTAAGGCAGTGTAACTTAAATGGAAAAAATTAAGTTAGGCACGATCTTTGTGGATTTGGGCCTACATTTTCAAGTCAAATTTCCAAAAGTATTATGGTTACAGGAAAGGAATACCAGCGTAGACCCCTATCATCCTAAATCACAGTGTGGAGATTCCCTGTACAAGCAACACAGCTGATAACCAGACAAGTGTCAGAGGTTGATGAAGGTCACATGACTCCGGCAGGCCTATTCTCTCCATGTCACTAAAAACAAGCAGAACACGCATGGAAAATTCTCCTTTGTCCTGAACAAAAATATCAGCACGGAAAATGAACTCTATAATTAGGTTTGTCAAAAAACACAGCAAAGCATAGTAAGAACTTAAAACACCAGCTAGAAAAAAAGTCCTAAATTGGATCTAGAGCTTACAATAATGTTCTCCTAACCATGTAAAATATTAACCACAACATATATCTATACAGTACAGACCAAAAGTTTGGACACACCTTCTCATTCAAAGAGTTTTCTTTGTTTTCATGACTATGAAAATTGTAGATTCACACTGAAGGCATCAAAACTATGAATGAACACATGTGGAATTATACATAACAAAAAAGTGTGAAACAACTGAAAATATATTTCATATTCTAGGTTCTTCCACCTTTTGCAGCAGACACATCTCTAGAACTGGTAAGAGGAGACTGTGTGAATCAGGCCTTCATGGTAGAATATCTGCTAGGAAACCACTGCTAAAGAAAGGCAACAAGCAGAAGAGACTTGTTTGGGATAAAGAACACAAGGGATGGACATTAGACCAGTGGAAATCTGTGCTTTGGTCTGATGAGTCCAAACTTGAGATCTTTGGTTCCAACCCCCGTGTCTTTGTGCGACGCAGAAAAGGTGAACGGATGGACTCTACATGCCTGGTTCCCACCGTGAAGCATGGAGGAGGAGGTGTGATGGTGTGGGGGTGCTTTGCTGGTGACACTGTTGGGGATTTAATCAAAATTGAAGGCATACTGAACCAGCATGGCTACCACAGCATCTTGCAGCGGCATGCTGTTCCATCCGGTTTGCGTTTAGTTGGACCATCATTTATTTTTCAACAGGACAATGACCCCAAACACACCTCCAGGCTGTGTAAGGGCTATTTGACCAAGAAGGAGAGTGATGGGGTGCTGCGCCAGGTGACTACCTCTTGAAGCTCATCAAGAGAATGCCAAGAGTGTGCCAAGCAGTAATCAAAGCAAAAGGTGGCTACTTTGAAGAACCTCGAATATGAAATATATTTTATTTATTTGTATATTTAGTTTTGATGCCTTCAGTGTGAATCTACAATTTTCATAGTCATGAAAATAAAGAAAACTCTTTGAATGAGAAGGTGTGTCCAAACTTTTGGTCTGTACTGTATATATATATATATATATATATATATATATATATACATATACATACACACACACATATACATATACACACACACACACACACACACACACACATACATACACACACATACACATTTCAGCTTTGAAGTAGTTTACACGTGGGTCAAGGCTGAAGCCAAAGAGTAGATCGTCTTTGATCACCTCTGTTGCCTTGGAGGACCAAAGCGATGTCATGTCACTTCCGATGCAGGCTGGAGGTACACTTTTTTATTTTTTGAAAGCAAAAGATCAAAAAAAAAAAAATCTTGACGGTGGCACAAGCACATACCTGTACATCCTCTTTAAGAACCCAGCCGTGGGGTCGCGAGCACAGCGCCGGCGGTGCACTCGCAAGGCGGTCCGTAGCTCCGTGACCGCGCCACCCGATCGCCGCCGGTGTCCCGCGATCAGTCACAGGAGCTGAAGAACGGCGAGAGGTGAGTGTAAACACACCTCCCCTGTTCTTCATTGTGGCAATGTCAGTGATCGTCTGTTCCCTGATATAGGGAAAGACGATCACTGACGTCAAACGTCCCGCCCCCCTACAGTTAGAAACACATATGAGGTCACACTTAACCCCTACAGTGCCGTCTAGTGGTTAACTCCTTCACTGCATTGTCATAGTAATCAGTGCATTTTTATAGCACTTTTCGCTGTGAAAATGACAATGGTCCCAAAAATGTGTCCGATGTGTCCGCCATAATGTCGCAGTCATGAAAAAAAATAAAAAAAAAAATCGCTGATCGCCGCCATTAGTAGTAAAACATTTTTTTATAAAAATGCAATAAAACTATCCCCTAGTTTGTAAACGCTATAAATTTTGCGCAAACCAATCGATAAAACGCTTATTGCTTATGTAAAAGAATACGTATCGGCCTAAACTGAGGAAAACATTTTTTTGGGGGGGATATTATAGCAAAAAGTAAAAAATTACATATTTTGCAAAATTTGCGTTCTATTTTTGTTTATAGCGCAAAAAAATAAAAACCGAGGTGATCAAATACCACCAAAAGAAAGTTCTATTTGCAGGAAAAGGACGCAATTTTGTTTGGGAGCCACGTCGCACGACCGTGCAATTGTCAGTTAAAGCGACGCAGTGCCGTATCGCAAAAAGGGGCCTGGTCCTTTAGCTGCATAATGTTCCGGGTCCTAAGTGGTTAAAAAAAATAAAAAAAACTTAACACAGGGGCATTAACGATGCATTTCCAATGCATTTGAGCTGGGAGGTGCGTTTTTTTAACTGACCAAAAAGTGCAGCAAGCAAGATTTTTAACACTACAATGGAAGCCCAACAGACCAGTGTGCATACATAGAATTTAACCACTTAAGGACCGCCTCCTGCACATATACGTCGGCAGAATGGCACGGCTGGGCACAAGCACGTATATATACGTCCTGTACTTGTACCCAGCCGTGGGTCGCGGGTGCGCTCCCGCGACCCGGTCCGAAGCTCCGGGACCGCGGGTCCCGCGGACCCGATCGCCGCTCGAGTGCGGCGATCGGTCCCCGGAGCTGAAGAACGGGGAGAGCCGTGTGAAAACACGGCTTCCCCATGCTTCACTGTGGCGGCGTATCGATCGCGTCATCCCATTTATAGGGGAGACACGATCGATGACGTCACACCTACAGCCACACCCCCCTACAGTTGTAAACACTCACACAGTGAACCCTAACTCCTACAGCGCCCCCTGTGGTTAACTCCCAAACTGCAACTGTCATTTTCACAATAAAGAATGCAATTTAAATGGTCCCAAAAATGTGTCAAAATTGTCCGAAGTGTCCGCCATAATGTCGCAGTCACGAAAAAAAATCGCTGATCGCCGCCATTAGTAGTAAAAAAAAAATAAAAAAATTTAAAATGCAATAAAACTATCCCCTATTTTGTAAACGCTATAAATTTTGCGCAAACCAACCGATAAACGATTATTGCGATTTTTTTTACCAAAACTAGGTAGAAGAATACGTATCGGTCTAAACTGAGGGAAAAAAAAATTATATATGTTTTTGGGGGATATTTATTATAGCAAAAAGTAAAAAATATTGATTTTTTTTCAAAATTGTCGCTTTATTTTTGTTTATAGCGCAAAAACTAAAAACCGCAGATGTGATCAAATACCAACAAAAGAAAGCTCTATTTGTGGGGAAAAAAGGACGCCAATTTTGTTTGGGAGCCACGTCGCACGACCGCGCAATTGTCTGTTAAAGCGACGCAGTCCCGAACTGTAAAAACACCTTGGGTCTTTAGCCAGCATATTGGTCCGGGGCTTAAGTGGTTAAAGGATACTTTGTTCTTGAGCTTTTCTTGCACTAAAAAAGGTGCCAATTATGGCCGACAATAAACTCTTGTTCATTTAAAATGTATGATATTAATTAAAAAGTCGAATACGAAGGAAAAAATGTATTTGATCCCCTGCTGATTTTGTACATTTGCCCACTGACAAAGAAATGATCAGTCTATAATTTTAATGGTCGGTTTATTTTTTACATATATTTGTGTTATGCTTATACTATTACACATATATATTTTTACGGATTATGTATAACATTTCACTATATAGGGTGTTACTGTTTTATATGATGGTTGTTTTAGTTATATTTCTAATTTTACTTTCATATCTTGATGTATTTTTTGTGGATCAGAGAATTTGTATTTTTGAAGGTGTGTTCACACACATGTTTTAGTATGCACAGGTGAACTGTGACTCCCATTTGGCATGGGGGTGTCTCCTAATCACGGATCCCTCCCGGCCAGTTGGTGATGGGAGTCACATGTTCACCCTTATTTCCTATATGTAGGTAAAGCATTCCATTTCGCACATTAGCCATGATTAAGCACTAGTCCAGTGCGAAACGCATCGGCTGTTCCCCTGTTCCTTTGCTGTAACCTGTGAAGTGATGTACTTGCTGTTCGTTTGAATAAAAGACAACCTTTTTGGTCATCGGAGTGCGGCTATCCATTTCCTTTCTTTGTATCCTATGCATGGTCAGTGCATTGCCAGCACCCACGGTATCCTGAGTCAGTCTAATTCTATATAGTGACCCACCTGGAGCGGTGATCCTCTCTCTTCTCGGTTTATTTTAACAGTGAGTGACAGAATAACAAAAATATCCCCCAAAAAAAACACATTTCAAAAAAGTTATAAATTGATTTGCATTTTAATGAGTGAAATAATTATTTGACCCCTTCGCAAAACATGACTTGGTACTTGGTGGAGAAACCCTTGTTGGCGATCACAGAGGTCGGACGTTTCTTGTAGTTGGTCACCAGGTTTTCACTCATCTCAGGGGGGATTTTGTCCTCTTTGCAGATCTTCTCCAAGTCAATAACCACTTCCCGACCTCCTCATGTACATTTACGTCAGCAGAATGGCACGGACAGGCACATCCACGTACCTGTACGTCCTCTGCTAGACGTGGGTGGGGGGTCCGATCGGGACCCCCCCCCCCCCCGATACATGCGGAGGTCGGGTCCGCTCGGGGAGCGATCCGGGATGACAGCGCGGCTATTTGTTTTTAGCCGCTCCGTCGCGATCGCTCCCCGGAGCTGAAGAACGGGGAGAGCCGTGTGTAAACACGGCTTCCCCGTGCTTCACTGTGACGGCGCATCGATCGAGTGATCCCTTATATAGGGAAGACTCGATCGATGGTGTCAGTCCTACAGCCACACCCCCTACACTAGTAAACACACACACTAGGTGATCCCTAAATGTTACAGCGCCCCCTGTGTTTAACTCCCAAACTGCAACTGTCATTTTCACAATAAAGAATGCAATTTAAATGCATTTTTTGCTGTGAAAATGACAATGGTCCCAAAAATGTGTCAAAATTGTCCGAAGTGTCCGCCATAATGTCGCAGTCACGAAAAAAAAAATCGCTGATCGCCGCCATTACTTGTAAAAAAAATAAAAAAAATAAAAATGCAAAAAAACTATCCCCTATTTTGTAAACGCTATAAATTTTGCGCAAACCAACCGATAAACGATTATTGCGATTTTTTTTACCAAAAATAGGTAGAATACGTATCGGCCTAAACTGAGGAAAAACATTTTTTTATATATGTTTTTGGGGGATATTTATTACAGCAAAAAATAAAAAAAATATTGCATTTTTTTTAAAATTGTCGCTCTATTTTTGTTTATAGCGCAAAAAATAAAAACCGCAGAGGTGATCAAATACCACCAAAAGAAAGCTTTATTTGTGGGGAAAAAAGGACGCCAATTTTGTTTGGGAGCCACGTCGCACAACCGCACAATTGTCTGTTAAAGCGACGCAGTCCCGAACTGTAAAAACCCCTTGGGTCTTTAGCCAGCATATTGGTCCGGGGCTTAAGTGGTTAAGGATTTGAGGCTGACATTTGGTAACTTAATCCTTCAGCTCCCTCCACATATTTCCTATGGGATTAAGGTGTGGAGACTGGTCAAGCCACTCCAGGATCTTAAAGCGGAGTTCTGCCCGCCCCTTTAAAAATTAAGTCAGCAGCTAGACATACTGTAGCTGCCGACTGTTAATTAGTGTACCTTCAGGTGATGGACACTGGCACTCTCCGACAGGAAGTTCCCTCCCTATATAACCCCCACCCATAGTGGGAGTACCTCAGTTTTGTAGCAAGCAATATGCATCCCAAAATTCCCCATAAGAGGGGTGGGAGCTCTGTGTCCCGTGATGTACTACAAGAAAAGGATTTTACAGGTAAGCTGTTAATAAAAATCCCTTTTTCTTTATCGTACATCACGGGACACAGAGCAGCATAGCCATTACATATGGGATGTCCCCAAGCAATGCTCCATGAGGGGAGGGAGACAACCAGAAAAAACCAAACAGGAGGTGCCACCGGACAAGAGGAGATTAAACTGCAGCCCGTAGTACCGCCTGCCCAAAAGCTGAATCGGCGTTCCTCCTAACGTCCATTTGATAAAATTTTGCAAATGTGTGGACAGATGACCAGGTTGCTGCCCTGCAGACCTGAGCCATAGAGACCTGGTGATACGCTGCCCAAGAGGCACTCATAGCTCTAGTGGAATGAGCCTTAACCGATAAGGGTGGACTCTTCCCCTTCAGGCCATAGGCCTGTATAATCGTCTGCCTAATCCACTTAGAAATAGTGGCCTTAGACGCTGCCTGGGCCTTCTTGGGCCCCTCCGGCAGAATGAATAAGACGTCCGTCTTACGAATCTGGGCTGTAGCTTCCAAGTAAATCTTTACAGCTCTAACTACATCCAAGGAATGTAGTAACCTCTCTTCCTTAGAAGAAGGTTTTGGAAAAAATTATGGAAGAATCACATCTTGATTAAGGTGAAAATTCGATACCACCTTAGGCAGGAAGGACGGAAGCGGCCGCAAAACGACCCTGTCCTTATGCAGTAATAAATAAGGTGCCTTACATGACAAGGCTGCCAACTCCGACACTCTTCTGGCGGATGCCATGGCCACCAGAAACACTAGTTTCCTAGTCAAAAGGACCAAAGGTATCGCGGACAAGGGCTCAAAGGGCTGCCTTTGCAAGGCCGATAGAACCAAATTTAGATCCCAAGGATACAGGGGAGCTTTAATCGGGGGATTCACCCGAATAACACCTTGTAAAAAGGATTTCATTAAGGAATGGGCAGCCAAAGGTCTCTGGAAGAAGACCGACAAGGCAGACACCTGCCCCTTGATTGTGCCGACCGCCAAACCTTTTTCCACTCCCAACTGTAAAAACTCCAGGATTCTCCCAATGGTATATTTGCGGGGATCCCATTTCCTGGTTTCACACCAGGTAATATAGGCCTTCCACACCCTATAGTATATTAACCTGGAAACCGGTGTTCTTGCGCTTATAAAGGTGGAAACGACCTGCCCTGAAAGGCCTCTGTTCCTGAGAATCAGGGACTCAGCCGCCAGGCCGTTAAATTTAGGGCCTGTAAGGCAGGGTGGTAGAATGGCCCTTGTGAGAGGAGGTCCGGACGTAGAGGGAGGACCCAAGGCTCCTCTACGGTCATCCTTTTTATCAAGGAGTACCAAGGTCTTCGGGGCCACGCTGGGGCCACTAGAATCGCTGGCTTGCGTTCCCTTTGAATTCTGTGAAGAAGACGGGGTAGCATCCGTATTGGAGGGAAGGCATAGATTAGCGCAAACTGATGCCAAGGGCATACCAAGGCATCCGTCCCGCAGGCCAATGGATCCCTCGTTCGAGAGACAAACTTTGCTACTTTGGCATTGAATCTGGACGCCATAACGTCCACCTCCGGAGTACCCCACTTCCGGCAGATGTCCTGGAACACTTCGGGATGGAGGGACCACTCCCCTGGGGACATTTGTTGGCGGCTGAGGAAGTCCGCTTGCCAATTGTCCACCCCGGGGATAAAGATAGCTGAGATGCAGGGGACATGGGCTTCTGCCCATGAAAAGATCCGATCTACCTCCCTCTGGGCTGCCTGACTCCTGGTGCCACCCTGGTGGTTTATATAAGCTACGGCAGTGGCATTGTCGGATTGTACCCTTACTGGGGAGCCCTGCAGAGTCTCCGTCCAGCCCAAAAGAGCCAACCGAGCTGCTCGGATCTCTAAGACATTTATGGGTAGGGCTGATTCTGCCCTTGACCATTTCCCCTGTAGGGTTAAATCGTCTAGGACTGCACCCCAGCCCGATAGGCTGGCATCCGTGGTTACGATCCTCCATGAGGGGGGACTGAACGATCTTCCTTTCAGAAGATTTTTTGTGACTAGCCACCAACACAGACTCTGCCTTACCGCATTGGGAAGGGAAATGGGAAGATCCAAGGCCTGGAGTCTTTTGTCCCAGGCCGTGAGAATTGCTCTCTGTAGCCTCCGAGAATGGATCTGGGCATAGGGCACTGCCTCGAAGGTGGCCACTAGCTTTCCCAACAGGCGCATGCAGAGGCGTATAGATGGCCTTGTGCTGCTTAGGACTATGTGGATTAACTCCCTTATCGAGTCCACTCTGGACTGGGGCAGGAAGATCCGTTGTCGTCTTGTATCTAAAATCAGACCTAGATACTCCAACCTTCTTGTGGGCTGTAAGGCCGATTTGTCCCGGTTTAGAACCCAACCCAGGGACTCTAGGCAGTTTACTGCTAGCAACACTGCCCGATTTAAGCCGGCCGCTGAGTGGTCGACTACCAGAAGTAAGTAGGCCATGATCAGAATGCCCTGTTCCCTTAGGATGGCTAATACGGGGGCCAGGATTTTCGTAAAAACCCGAGGGGCCGTGGCTAGTCCGAACGGAAGAGCCACGAACTGATAATGCCGATAGTTTAGGGCAAAACGCAGATACCTGTAATGGCCTGGGAAAATCGGAACGTGCAGGTATGCGTCCTTTATATCGATGGAGGCCAAGAACTCCTTTCCTTGGAGGGCGGCCACCACCGAACGAATGGACTCCATTCGAAAGGACCGGACTCTTAAAAAGCGGTTTAATGACTTTGGGTCCAGTATAGGCCTGACGTCGCCGTTTGGCTTCGGGACAATGAAGAGGTTTGAGTAAAACCCTTGTCCTTGCTCCCCTGCTGGTACTTCCATAATCACTCCTTGAGATAGGAGTCGCTCTAGGGCGGACAGAAGTGATGCCTGCTTTTGAGGGTCGCCTGGAAGTCTTGACGTTTGAAAGTGAGGAGGGGGGAACTCCCGAAACTCCAGCTTGTACCCCTGAGTCACTGAGGACAGAACCCATTGGTCGGTAACTTTGGCCCCCCACAACTCCGAGAACAACCGGAGTCTTCCCCCCACTCGAGAGAGTGGGGGCGCCCCTTCACAAGGCTGCCTTAGGGGCAGCCTTAACCGGCTTACGGTTCCACGGTCTCTTGTTCCCTGCAGCTTGCCCCTGTGGCCTGTTTGCAGCTGTGCGTCCAGGAGGCCGTCGATACTGCCTAGAGAATGAGGGCCCTGGAACTGGAGAGGTTGGACGCTTAAAAGAGGGACCCCGGAACCTTTTCTTAACTGGCAAGAGGGTGCTCTTACCACTAGAGATCTTTTGAATATATTTGTCAAGATCTTCTCCAAACAATCTCTCTCCTTGAAAGGAGAATCCTGTAAGGAGCTTTTTGCAGGGGGTTTCTGCAGACCAGTTCTTTAACCAAAGTAATCTTCTCATGTGAACCAAATACAGGGATAGGCGGGACGCCTGTTGGATTGAATCCTTGATAGCGTCTACCGCGAAACATAAAGCTCTAGGTAGGTCGGCCAAGTCCTGAGCCTGTTGAGCCGGGAGGTCCTTTAGGGCCTGCTTGGCCTGGTCCTTTAAAGCCTGGCAGACGCCAATGGCAGCTACAGCTGGCTGGACCACTGCCCCCGCTGTGGCAAAGGATGCCTTCAGTAAGGTCTCAAGCCTTTTATCCACAGGATCTTTGAACATGTGAATATTGTCCACTGGACACGTTAAAGCTTTATTGACACATGATATGGCTGCGTCAACAGTGGGGACAGCCCATTTTTTCGAAAACTCCTCCTCTAAAGGGTACATAACTGCGAACCTTTTAGGAGGCAAAAAAATCCTGTCTGGCTTAACCCAGTCCTGAAATATCAGGTCCTTTAACAAAGGATGGACCGGGAACACCAGGTTGGCTTGGGGCGCTTTTAGGGAGCCCAATGAGGACACAGCGGAAGCCAGAGGCTGAGGCAAAGGCATTTTAAAAGCTGACCGCACCATATCCGTTAAGGACTGAACCCACAATTTTTCTGCGTGAGAAGCTGAAAAAGGTTCTTCTATAGTAGAATCCTCAGAACCTAAATGGTCCAGGTGATCCTCAGCCTGGTCTCCTGTATCTTCCAATTCCTCAGTGGAAAGGACATCTTCCTCAGGAGATTCAAACCTGGGAGACGGGGACCTAGCCCGCTTCTTCCCGGATAAAGAGGCCGTAATAAAAGCGGCCATCCTTTTTTCAAATCCACCCAAGGTGGAGGCTAACATCTCTTCCGTGACATAGGAAGGAGTTGGTTGAATAGGGCCCGCCATAGCACCTAGCAACCCCGATGGCTCACCCAGGGCAGCAACCTCCGGATCCTCCGGGGAGGTAGGGGCAGGTGGATTCTGGGAAATATCCTCCGAGCCCGATGGGGAACCCTTCGGCTTTTTAACACCTTTAGCATTTTTAGCGTTCCCTGCACCCTTAGGAGCCATAATAAACAAATCTGAGATACTCCGCTAATATACAACTAACTGTAATAGCTGGAGAAAAACACACATTTAAATAAATGAGGAAAAAAATTAGGCTAGGGTAATGTTAGACAGAAACTAAACTTCCCAAAACCTAACAAGAGATAACAATATTGAGCCCCAAGGGCTTAATCACATCCTAATATTGTTTCCCTTAATGCTGGGCTAGGAGAGTACCTAATAATAAAAGTACTCTGACTGCTACTTAGTACACCGGCTTTCCAGAGAAAATATGAGCTTAAACAGCTCTTTAGCAAGGTGTGTACAAAAAAAACGGCCACTAGAGCCTCGTTTCCACTGAGCGGATCGGTTCGGTACGGTTCGGTACGGTACGCTTTTTTGGGTGTTTCCATTATGAAAGCGTGCCATAAAAGCGAACCGTACCGGACCATTCTGGGTCCTGCTTCAGATGTGGGGCCATAGAGAATGGAACGGTTCCATTAGGGCGGACCTACAAATACATCTCACTGATTGGTGGACGTGCTAGGCTTTTTTTCTAAACCTTGCATGGTCCCGGATGGTCCGATTTGCAGTGAAAATGCTCTGCAGAATAGACCGGTCCCATTCTAACCGCTCCATTCTTTCTGACCCGAACCGATCCGTGCAGTGGAAACAAGGCATAGGTGTCACTGTGTCAGCATTACATAGGCAAACCTATCCTGCTCAGCTCAGCATCGCTGCTCCGTGTCCCTTCACAGCCTTCAGCAAACTGACAGGCTAAATAGAGTTTTCCCTCTGATGTACAGAGGGGAGGGAACTCCCCGGGCGTCCCCCGCCCCCTCCACGCAGCGTCGGCGCCTATAACAGTGCGCGCGCGCGCTCCCGACGCCGCTCAGCAGGAAGCCATGTGGGGAGAGGAGCCCAGGAGCTGCTGAAAGACACACACAGACATCAGGAAGTAAGTATTTTAAACCTGACATGCTCCCCTTTTACATCTCATGGAGCAAAAACACCTTGTAGCAGCAGCAGCAGTCTATTAGCCCAGCCAGAGGAACAGTATACCTGGGTGTTTGAGCCATCCAGTCATGCAGACTTTGTGGTTTCTCTTTAGCCCATGCACAGAGGCATAAAAAGGCTTTCCCCCAGAGTCCCCTGTGGGGAGCCCACTGACAAACCAAGTTCCGTAGGCCCCCCGCTTACCTTTCCACGCCGCAGGGTATTGCTCATGCAAGAGGCCCAATCTTCCCCCTTCACCGTGGGTATGGTCATAGACCTTCAGGGACCGGGGTCCAAGTCAGGAACACCACACACCTGGACCTATACATCACTACTGGCAGCAGGTATCCATAGGTTAAAAAACCCAGTCCTGGAACCCAGAGTCCAGCCCTCCAAGGAGAGGCATTATAGGCAAAACCCCATCCACGAATTGGGGCCCGGGTACCGTCCACTTTGGCTATGAAGCACCTTGGACGGATCCGGTCGGCTGGCCCTGGTCCCAAGGACAAACTGCAGGCACAACCTTCAACGTGCACCAACACCTAAGACACTGGCGAAAAAACTGAGGTACTCCCACTATGGGTGGGGGTTATATAGGAAGGGAACTTCCTGTCGGAGAGTGCCAGTGTCCATCACCTGAAGGTACACTATATAACCCATATGTAATGGCTATGCTGCTCTGTGTCCCGTGATGTACGATAAAGAAAAAATGTTTTCATAATAAGCATCCTTTACCTGCAGACATTCCTCTTTTCACTTCCTCATTGTTCGTTTTTGCTCAGAAGTTGCTCTATTTCTTCTCTGTTCACTTCCTGCTGGTCTGATTGTAACTCACCACCGTGATGGGAGGCTTTACTGCGGTGGTCAGTAACGTGCTCACCCCCTCCTGGGAACTACATCTGTGCGGCAGGACGCTCTCTACGTGTTAGAGACTTCAAGGAGGTGTGAATTACTGGGCGTGCCGCAATGCATACTGTGAAATGTAGTTCTTACATGAACAAGCGCCGCAAACCAGGAAGTGAATGAGAGAACAGAAACTAGAACGCCGGAGGTGATATAGATGAAGGAATTTAATAGGTATTTCCTCATTTTTTAACAGAATCATTACACTATTCTGTCTGTCTACTTTGCAGACATTCATTTTAGGCAAAAAAATTTAGTGACCCTTTAAGCATCCCTAATAATAATAGGGCACGACAGGTCCTCCTTATGGAGAGATCTGGGATCTATAAGTCCTCTCCGCTATGCTGGGAAGCCTAAGATTGGGGGGGGGGGGGTTTCAGGCTTCCCAGGAAAAAAACAGCAGTGTTTACATCTGCTGGCGCCGCTGCTGGCCTCCGAGGGTCATTGAGATGGCCGAGGACCATATGGTCCCCAGCCAGCTCTATGGTAAACCACTGCCCCTGGCAGGATTCATTCTCCAGCTCCCCAATCACACGGGTGAGCTGGGAGAAGCACCAGAGGCCCTCCTGCCGCCTGTAAAAACAATCAAACCACTATGATTGCTTTTACATTGCAGGGAATCGCCTGCTGAAAAAAAAAAATGATATCTGGATGATGCCTGCAACTATAGGTATCATTCAAATAACACCACTTAAAGTGCCGGGACGTCGTATGACGTCCACCTAAGGATAAAAATAAATAAATTGGATCAGAGCAGCAAAAATAGAAAAATAAATAAATAAAAAAATCGGTATATTTGCAACACATGTATTTAGAACAAGTCAAGCTTGAAAAATATCCGATTACACTAAACTTGGGGGAGGAAGAGGTCCCCTTTAAATGTTACCAGATCAAAACGTGACAGAAGGTGCATTAGCAGCCCTAAATGAACAACAATAGAGATTCACAGCAACTATGAAGTACATGCATCACTAAACCTGATACCTTAATGGATTGAGAGATGCAAGAATTCCTCAGGGAATGGGAAATTGCCGGAAAAGATATGCCACATCCCATAGATGTCTATGAGTCATGGTTGTCAAAATATCCTAGATATATTAGATGACACATAGGCATGCAGGGGGGACTAAAATCAATTATGAGACAAAAGTAATACCATTATGTTTTCTCTTTTTTAAAAAGGAGAGAAAAAACAATCCTGTTGACCAATATTGTAAAAGCATTGTTGGCGAATCAGTAAATATAACCCAATAGAAAGGGTAACAATAGTTTAATTTCAGGAAGTACACAGAGATATTCAAACACTGCCTGAAATAACCGACATGTCTGTGTTGGTTTGCTGTTCTATAATTATTACATTACATCCAGTGCAGCATTTCCCAACCTTTTACCCCAGAGGAACCCTAACAGCGGAAGAAAAAACGCAAATGATTTAATTTTTAAAAAGTGCAGCCAGCCCTTCCCAGTGTCATAAGTGCGCATAGTAATATCTACATACCCCAGACCAACGTCCCAATCTCCACCATACCAGCGTCCTGATCACCGCCACACCCCATACCAGCCGCCCGATCTCCGCCACACCCCATACCAGCCGCCCGATCCCCGTCATGCCCCATTCCAGCCACCTGATCCCCCGCTATGCCCCATTCCAGCCACCTGATCCCCCGCCATGCCCCATACCAGTCACCTGATCCCCCGCCATGCCCCATACCAGTCACCTGATCACCCGCCATGCCCCATTCCAGTCACCTGAACCCCCGCCATGCCCCATACCAGCATCCCGATCACCGCCATACCAGCGTCCTGATTCCCGCCATATACCATACCAGCATCCCGATCACCATACCCCATACCAGCGTCCTGATTCCCGCCATATAGCATACCAGCATCATGATCATCGCCATACCCCATACCAGCCCCCTAAGCCTCGGCATACCCCATACCGGCCACCTGATCACTGCCAAAGCCACCGCCATACCCCATACCAGCCGCCCGATCTCCGCCACACCCCATACCAGCCGCCCGATCCCCGCCATGCCCCATTCCAGCCACCTGATCCCCCGCTATACCCCATTCCAGCCACCTGATCCCCCGCCATGCCCCATACCAGTCACCTGATCCCCCGCCATGCCCCATACCAGTCACCTGATCACCCGCCATGCCCCATTCCAGTCACCTGAACCCCCGCCATGCCCCATACCAGCATCCCGATCACCGCCATACCAGCATCCTGATTCCCGCCATATACCATACCAGCATCCCGATCACCATACCCCATACCAGCGTCCTGATTCCCGCCATATAGCATACCAGCATCATGATCATCGCCATACCCCATACCAGCCCCCTAAGCCTCGGCATACCCCATACCGGCCACCTGATCACTGCCAAAGCCACCGCCATACCCCATACCAGCCACCTGATCACCGCCATACCCTATAACAGCGTCTTGATCACCACCATACCCCATTCCAGCCACCTGATCACCGCCATACCCCATACCAGCATCCTGATCACCGCCATACCCCATTCCAGCCACCTGATCACCGCCATACCCCATACCAGCATCCTGATCGCCGCCATACCAGCCTCCTGATCACCACCATACCAGCATCCCGATCCCCGCCAAACCCCATACCAGCCGCCTGATCCCCACCATACCCCATACCAGCATCCCGATCCCCGCCATACCAGCATCCCGATCCCCGCCATACCCCATACCAGCATCCCCGATCCCCGTTATACCAGCATCCCAATCCCCGCCATACCCCATAGCCGCTTGATCACCGCCATACCCAATACCAGCGTCCCAATCACCGCCATACCAGCGTCCCGATCACCGCCATATACCACACCAGCAGCATGATCATTTGGATGCCTGTCACACAGGAATTTTTCAGGCGCTTTTGGGCCAACAATAGTGCCTGTAAAGTGGATGAAAAATGTCTCCCCTGCAGTCCCAGTGTGAGAGCCCGAGTGCTTTCAGTGTGGCGATGCGCTGAAAGAACGCAAAAAAAGTCCTGCAAACAGCATCTTTGGGGTGGTGAAGGAGCACACCGCTCCTCATCCGCTCCTGCCCATTGAAATTAGTGGGCCTCGCTGCCAAAGCGCCCGCAAAGTGATTCGGCAGCGGCGCTACACTAGCGCATTTAACCCTTTATTCGATAGCGGAATTTAAAAGCGCACCGCGAGCAGCCGAATAGCGCCACTAAAATGACCGTAAATTGCCGTTTTACCATGAACCCATTGTGAAAGCAGCCTTAATGTTTCTCTACACATTTACATTCAAGGCTTGCTACGAATAACTCAGATTTCTCAACTGAACTGTCAAACCATCAAGTTGTCATAACTGATCACGATCAGCACCATGGCAACTGTAGATGAAACCGAGGCCAAGAAACCAGCTTCCTTGGCTGAACTCCAGGCACGATCATTTTAATATATATACGGTATATATATTCCTTTGACAGCCACAAAGGCTATAGTTTCACTTTATGTGCACCAAATGCCTTTGCAAATCCAGATATTACCTTGAAAAGGAAAGGGGGCCATTAGTAATATGCTGCACGTAGCCTGTGCAGAGCTGTGGGAGGGGCCTCACAAAACGTCACTTTCTCCCATAGCTCTTAAAGGGCCATTGACAACATTTTATTTATTTTTTTATTGTATTTTAGTGTAACTATGAGATCCGAGGTCTTTTTGACCCCGTATCTCATTTAAGAGGACCTGTCATTAGGGCTGGGAAAAAAAATCCATTTGAATTGAGATGCAAGGGCAAATCGTTTTTTTTACATAGGTCGGCGCTCCGCGGACTAGGCCGCAAATTTGCGGCCTCGCCTAAAAATCGTGGCCGCAGCTCGACTTGATCCTGGAAAAAGGCTGCGAGGCCGGACCCCGCTAGCGGCCTTTTCCCAGGATCACGGCAGACAAGGCCGAAGTCGGGGCCTCACCTAAAAAAAAAATCCTGCCCGCAGCCATCCTGGGAAAAGGCCGCGAGGCCGGACGCCGTTTGTGGTCTTTTCCCAGGATCACAACGAGCTTCGGGCAGGATTTTTTAGGTGAGGTCCGCTGCCTTTTCCCAGGATCGCGGTGGACTAGGCCGAAGCCTCTCCTAAAAATGTAGGACCGGCGCGGATTTGCAGATTTTTTTGTTGTTGCCCAAAATAGCTCAGCCCTACCTGTCATGCTTTTTCCTATTACAAGGGATGTTTACATTCCTTGTAATAGGAATAAAAATTACACCTTTTTTTTTTTTTTTTTTTTTAAATACAGTGTAAAAAAAATAATTGGTAAAATAAATAAGAAAAACTTTTTTTTTAAAACGCACCCCGTCCCGCTGGGCTTGCTTGCAGAAGAGAAAGCATACTTGAGCAGCGCCCGCATGTGAAAATAATTCTAGCCCTAGATCTCCTCCAACTCAAAACATGCAACCTGTAGAATTTTTTAAACGTCGCCTATGGAGATTTTTATGGGTAAAAGTTTGTCGCCATCCCACGAGCGGGCGCAATTTTGAAACGCGACATGTTGGGTATCAATTTACTCGGTGTAACATTATCTTTCACAATGTAAAAAAATAAAAAATTGGTCTAACTTTACTGTTGTCTTAAAAAAAGTGCACTTGTAAGACCGCTGCGCAAATACGGTGTGACAAAGTATTGCAACGACCGCCATTTTATTCTCTAGGGTGTTAAAACCCCCAAACATTATACATTTCATGCAAAAAAAAAGTTTTTTAACTTGTAAACAACAAATATCAGAAAAAGGCTTGGTCCTTGAAGTGGGTAAAGGGGTTGTAAAGGTAAAAGTTTTTTCACCTTAATGCATTCTATGCATTAAATTGAAAAAACAACTGTGATTAGAGGCCCCCCGAACCCCACCTTTACATACCTGACCCCTCGAAAGTCCCGCGCCATGAACACGCAGGCTTCTAGGCCGTCTTCCCGGCTCATTTATTGGTCGATTGAAAGCAGCGCAGCCATTGGCTCGCGCTGCTGTCAATCACATCCAATGACACAGTGCGCCGGAAGACGGGACTGAGCGATACAGTGAGCGGCTATGGCCGTCAGCTGTATCACGGGAGCGCGCCCACAAGAACTCAACACCATGCGAGCTTGCATGAAAGTGTTAAGTCCTTGCGGGGGGGAGCTGAGACAGCCGCTGAGGGACCCCAGAAGACTAGGTTCGGGGCCACTATAAAACGAGCTGCACAGTGGAGAACATGTAAATTAAAAAAAAAAAAATATTTACTTTAATGATCCTTTAACCACTTGACAACTGGGCACTTAAACCCACTTAATAACCAGACCAATTTTCAGCTTTCGGTGCTCTCACATTTTGAATGACAATAACTCAGTCATACAACACTGTAACCAAATGAAATTTTTGTCCTTTTTTTCCCACAAATAGAGCTTTCTTTTGGTGGTATTTGATCACCTCTGCGGTTTTTATTTTTTTCGCTATAAATGAAAAAAGAACGAAAATTTTGTAAAAAAATGAATTTTTCTTCATTTCTATTATAAGATTTTGCAAAAAATGAATTTTTCTTCATAAATTTGGCCTAAAATGTATACTGCTACATATCTTTGGTAAAAAAAAAAAAAAAAATTGGGATATTATTTAGTCTGGGTGAAAGTTATAGGGTCTACAAGCTATGGTACCAATTACTGAAAATTG
This sequence comes from Rana temporaria, assembly GCF_905171775.1. NCBI lineage: Eukaryota > Metazoa > Chordata > Amphibia > Anura > Ranidae > Rana > Rana temporaria. Next base: position 41,312,171 of record NC_053489.1, on the reverse strand, counting down.
ATCAATTTGATCACATCTGATGTACTGACAGCCTCTCTCATTTCTTGAGACCCTAACATGCCAGAAAAGTACAAATACCCCCTAAATGACCCCTTTTTGGAAAGAAGACATTCCAAGGTATTTAGAAAGAGGCATGGTGAGTTTTTTGAAGTTGTCATTTTTTCCCACAATTCTTTGCAAAATCAAGTTTTTTTTTTTTTTTTTTTTTCCCACAAAAGTTTCATATTAGCAGGTTATTTCTCACACACAGCATATGCATACCACAAATTACACCCCAAAACACATTCTGCTATTCCTCCCGAGTATGGCGATACCACATGTGTGAGACTTTTACACAGCGTGGCCACATACAGAGGCCCGACATGCAGGGAGCACCATCAGGCGTTCTGGAACACCCAGACCAATTCTGACATTCCTCTCCTACATGTAAAAATCATCATTTATTTGCTAGAAAATTACATAGAACCCCAAAACATTATATATGCTTTTTTAGCAAAGACCCTAGAGAATACAATGGCGGTCGTTGCAACTTTTTATCGCGCATGGTATTTGCACAGCCATTTTTCGAACGCATTTTTTTGGGAAATAAAACAGTTTTGTGCTTTTTAAAAAAAAAAACATTAAAGTTAGCCCAATGTTTTTGCATAATATGAAAGACGAAGTTACGCCGAGTAAATAGATACCCAACATGTCACCCTTCAATATTGCACACGCTTGTGGAATGGCGCCAAACTTCGCTACTTAAAAATCCCCATAGGTGACGTTTTAAATGTTTTTACTGGTTACATGTTTTTAGTTACAGAGGAGGTCTGGGGCCAAAATGATTGCTCTCGCTCTAACGTTCGCAGCGATACCCCACATGTGTGGTTTGAACACCGTTTTCATATGTGGGCGGGACTTACGTACACATTCGCTTCTGTATACGAGCACGCGGGAACAGGGGCGCTTTAAATATTTTTTTTTATTTTTATTGTTCATTTTACTTAATTTATTTTAGTTTGACACGTTTTTCCCCAAAAATAAATGTTTTGATCACTTTTATTCCAATTACAAGGAATGGAAACATCCCTTGTAATAGGAATATAGCATGACAGGTCCTCTTTACAGTGAGATATGGGGTCAATAAGACCCCACATCTCACCTCTAGGCTGGGAAGCCTGAAAAAAAACAAGAAAAAAAACGATCCTGGCTTCGATCGCAGCGGTGAGTCAGAAGAAGCACCGGAGGGCGAAGGGAGTGGGGACGTCCCTTTTTGCCTCCCGTAAGAACGATCAAGAGGCGGAACAGCCACCATGATTGTTCTTATGGTGTAGAGAATCGCCGGCTGAAAAAAATGATATCTGAATGATGCCTGTAGCTGCAGGCATCATTTAGATATCCCTGCACAAAGTAAAGGAGCTCATATGACGTGGGCGGGAAGTGGGTAAAACACATTTTTTTCCCCAGAGTATTTTCTGGGTATTGCAAAGTATTGGCCGGGGTATTGCAAAGTATTGGTGCGGGGGTATTGCAGAGTATGGTGCGGGGGTATTGCAGAGTATGGTGCGGGGGTATTGCAGAGTATTGGTGCGGGGGTATTGCAGAGTATTGGTGCGGGGGTATTGCAGAGTATTGTGCGGGGGTATTGCAGAGTATTGTGTGGGGGGTATTGCAGAGTATGGTGCGGGGGTATTGCAGAGTATTGGTGCGGGGGTATTGCAGAGTATGGTGCGGGGGTATTGCAGAGTATTGTGTGGGGGGTATTGCAGAGTATTGGTGCGGGGGTATTGCAGAGTATTGTGTGGGGGGTATTGCAGAGTATTGTGTGGGGGGTATTGCAGAGTATTGTGTGGGGGGTATTGCAGAGTATTGTGTGGGGGGTATTGCAGAGTATGGTGCGGGGGTATTGCAGAGTATTGTGTGGGGGGTATTGCAGAGTATTGTGCGGGGGGTATTGCAGAGTATTGTGCGTGGGGTATTGCAGAGTATTGTGCGTGGGTATTGCAGAGTATTGCGCGGGGGTATTGCAGAGTATTGTGCGGGGGTACTGCAGAGTATTGCTCAAGGGGTACTGCAGAGTACTGGCAGGGGGTACTGCAGAGTACTGGCAGGGGGTACTGCAGAGTATTGCGCGGGGGTATTGCAGAGTATTGCGCGGAGGTATTGCAGAGTATTGCGCGGGGGTATTGCAGAGTATTGCGCTGGGGTATTGCAGAGTATTGCGCGGGGGTATTGCAGAGTATTGCGCGGGGGTATTGCAGAGTATTGCGCGGGTGTTTTGCAGAGTATTGCGCGGGTGTTTTGCAGAGTATTGCGCGGGTGTTTTGCAGAGTATTGCGCGGGTGTTTTGCAGAGTATTGCGCGGGTGTTTTGCAGAGTATTGCGCGGGTGTTTTGCAGAGTATTGCGCGGGTGTTTTGCAGAGTATTGCGCGGGTGTTTTGCAGAGTATTGCGCGGGTGTTTTGCAGAGTAATTGCGCAGGGAAGGCAGAGCATTGCAGAGTATTGTGCAGGGAAGGCAGAGTATTGCAGGGGTTAATGCAGAGTATTGCACAGGGAAGGCAGAGTATTGCAGGGGTTAATGCAGAGTATTGCACAGGGAAGGCAGAGTATTGCAGGGGTTAATGCAGAGTATTGCACAGGGAAGGCAGAGTATTGCAGGGGGTTAATGCAGAGTATTGCACAGGGAAGGCAGAGTATTGCAGGGGTTAATGCAGGGATGGCTGAGCAGGGATGGATGGATCTGTGACTGCAATAGTCACAGATCCATCCCACACTGCTGCTGCCATCCGCGCTCTCCTCTCACACTGTACCGATCGGTACAGCGAGAGGAGGGAGGAACCGGCGTCATCAAATGACGCCGGTTTGTTTACCTGTGATCGCGCCGTCATTGGACGGCGCGATCACATGGTAAAAGACCGCCGTTGCCGGTCAATTACCGTGATCTGTGTAGCGCCGGGTCTCATAGACCCGGCGCGCACAGAATTTTCTGTGTGCGCGCCCGAGGCGGCGCGCATTACTGCTTCTGGTGGGCGCCGTTTCAGAACGGCGACCCCCAGTTAAGCAACCACCTTGCCGCCGTTTGTAGACGGCGGCTGGTGGTTAAGTGGTTAACGAGATAAAATGATTACAAATAGATAAAAATCAATCCTATAATGTGCCTGTAGGTTAGTTTCACTTTTAAACTGGTTTCATGTTCCTGTGAACTAGAGAGACACACAGAACAAAAACAAACAAATCCAGGGCAGCGTTTTGTTTTTAAAATGAATCCGATTGGTTCTGTTAAGTTTTAGACACACAGTAATGACAGCTTAGACCACCGTGAAAAGCTCCCAGTATGATGATTATAAGGAAAAAGACAACCAGGAAGTGTGGAGATCAGAGCAGAATTACAGCCACTTCAAAGCAAAAACGAACAATAAGGACATGAAACCAGTACTGCAGTAAGGTAAAGAAAGCCATTTAGCTAAAAAAAAAAAAATTCCTTTATTGATCCTTTAAGGTGGTAGTAAACTCTGCATTTGGATCTTGATAACCAGTTCAAAATCTTTTACAAACATGCGGATGGGGCCCTTATTAGACTAACAAAGGGGTTCATTTTGGTGGATTTTTTAAATGAGAATACAGATGTAACCCCTCGCCAACCGTAATATGTATTGCCTATATACGTTGCGGTTTGCAAGTGGTTTACTGGTATTACAGGGAGTGCAGAATTATTAGGCAAATGAGTATTTTGACCACATCATCCTCTTTATGCATGTTGTCTTACTCCAAGCTGTATAGGCTCGAAAGCCTACTACCAATTAAGCATATTAGGTGATGTGCATCTCTGTAATGAGAAGGTGTGTGGTCTAATGACATCAACACCCTATATCAGGTGTGCATAATTATTATTCAACTTCCTTTCCTTTGGCAAAATGGGTCAAAAGAAGGACTTGACAGGCTCAGAAAAGTCAAAAATAGTGAGATATCTTGCAGAGGGATGCAGCACTCTTAAAATTGCAAAGCTTCTGAAGCGTGATCATCGAACAATCAAGTGTTTCATTCAAAATAGTCAACAGGGTCGCAAGAAGCGTGTGGAAAAACCAAGGCGCAAAATAACTGCCCATGAACTGAGAAAAGTCAAGCGTGCAGCTGCCAAGATGCCACTTGCCACCAGTTTGGCCATATTTCAGAGCTGCAACATCACTGGAGTGCCCAAAAGCACAAGGTGTGCAATACTCAGAGACATGGCCAAGGTAAGAAAGGCTGAAAGACGATGACCACTGAACAAGACACACAAGCTGAAATGTCAAGACTGGGCCAAGAAATATCTCAAGACTGATTTTTCTAAGGTTTTATGGACTGATGAAATGAGAGTGAGTCTTGATGGGCCAGATGGATGGGCCCGTGGCTGGATTGGTAAAGGGCAGAGAGCTCCAGTCCGACTCAGACGCCAGCAAGGTGGAGGTGGAGTACTGGTTTGGGCTGGTATCATCAAAGATGAGCTTGTGGGGCCTTTTCGGGTTGAGGATGGAGTCAAGCTCAACTCCCAGTCCTACTGCCAGTTTCTGGAAGACTACTTCTTCAAGCAGTGGTACAGGAAGAAGTCTGCATCCTTCAAGAAAAACATGATTTTCATGCAGGACAATGCTCCATCACACGCGTCCAAGTACTCCACAGCGTGCCTGGCAAGAAAGGGTATAAAAGAAGAAAAACTAATGACATGGCCTCCTTGTTCACCTGATCTGAACCCCATTGAGAACCTGTGGTCCATCATCAAATGTGAGATTTACAAGGAGGGAAAACAGTACACCTCTCTGAACAGTGTCTGGGAGGCTGCGGTTGCTGCTGCACGCAATGTTGATGGTGAACAGATCAAAACACTGACAGAATCCGTGGATGGCAGGCTTTTGAGTGTCCTTGCAAAGAAAGGTGGCTATATTGGTCACTGATTTGTTTTTGTTTTGTTTTTGAATGTCAGAAATGTATATTTGTGAATGTTGAGATGTTATATTGGTTTCACTGGTAAAAATAAATAATTGAAATGGGTATATATTTTTTTTTGTTAAGTTGTCTAATAATTATGCACAGTAATAGTCACCTGCACACACAGATATCCCCCTAAAATAGCTAAAACGAAAAACAAACTAAAAACTACTTCCAAAAATATTCAGCTTTGATATTAATGAGTTTTTTGGGTTCATTGAGAACATGGTTGTTGTTCAATAATAAAATTAATCCTCAAAAATACAACTTGCCTAATAATTCTGCACTCCCTGTATAGCTGAAGCCATCAGCCATAACCCTGATACTTTTTTTTTTCAGCGAGTGACAAAAGCGCTCCAAGCGACGTCCCCTCCCGCAGCTCACCAGTGTTTCTCAGGTTTACTGGTTCCACCGGCTCGCCCCGATAAACGTTCTGGTGGTGTAGCCCACTGGTCAGAGGCAATAAAGAGTAGGTCATCTTTGATGGTCTCTATGGCCTTGGAGGACCGGAGCAACGTCACTCATGTTCCAGGGTGGAAGTAAACAATTTTTTGATTAACCATTTGCCTACCGATGACTTTCACCACCTTCCTGCCCAGGCCAAATTTTCAGCGCTCTCACACTTTGAATGACAATTGCGCGGTCATGCAACACTGTACAAATACTAAAAAAAAAAAAAATTCTGTTCAAATAGAGATTTCTTTTGGCGGTATATAATCACCTCTGGTTTTTTACTTTTTGCTAAATAAATGAATAAAAGTTTGAAAGTTTTTTTTTCACAAACTTTTTTTAATAGCCTGTTATAAAATTTTGCAAACCGGTAATTTTTCTGCTGCATTGATGAGGCAGCACTGGTGGGCACTGATGAGAATGCCGATAGCTGGCACTGGTGGGCACTGATGAGATAATGCTGGCACTGGTGGGCACTGATGAGATAATGCTGATAGCTGGCACTGAGACAGTGGTGATAAGTGGCACTCATTAACAGCATTAATGGGCACTGATGAGACAGTAGGGCTGCACGATTCTGGTCAAAATGAGAATCATGATTCTTTTGCTTAGACTAAAGATCACGATTCTCAAAAACTGAATGCCAGAACACCCCCCCCCCCAATATAAATCTGTTGGCGTCATTTGCGTTCCACGCTGGTTACGTAGAACCAGTGCCGGTCCCCCCTTACACCAGGCATTCCCAGCGGGGTCCCCCCTTACACCAGGCGTTCCCAGCGGGGTCCCCCCTTACACCAGGCGTTCCCAGCGGGGTCCCCCCTTACACCAGGCGTTCCCAGCGGGGTCCCCCCTTACACCAGGCGTTCCCAGCGGGGTCCCCCCTTACACCAGGCATTTCCAGCGGGGTCCCCCCTTACACCAGGCGTTCCCAGCGGGCATGCAAGCCCAAAGCAGAAATCCTTTTTTTAACACTTGGACCCTTTTCACACTGGAGTGTTTTTACAGCGTTTTAGCGTTAAAAATAGCGCTCTTAAAACGCTCTCCATGCATCTCAATGGACCCTTTCACACGGAGGCGTTGCACTGGCGGGGCGTTGAGAAAAGTCCTGCAGGCAGCATCTTTGGAGCAGCTTTTGGGCGCTGAAAAAAAAAGCTCCAAAAACACCCCTCTCCATTGGAATGAATTGAAAGCGCTGTAAAGACGCCTGAATAGCGCCTATAATCCGCTCTGAGCTGTAGAAAAGTCACATGATCTCCCAAAAATGTAAACAGGCAAGCAAAAAAAAAAAAAAAAAAGCATATACAACAGCAGGACTGAAATTGCCCATGCTTCAATAACGCTGGAAAAACGCCCACAGCGTTAATTTTACCGCTATCGCCCTAAAAACGCAGTAATAGCGCTAAAGGCGTTTCGCAGTGCCTCGGTGTGAAAGGGCTCTTGAATATGTAAACTTCTTGTATCTTTGGCAAATAAAACCAGTGGGTTTTTTTTAAGTGCAGAAGCCCTTTGGAATATATATATATTTTTTTATTATAGCAAAGCTCCTATAGAATTTTATATACAATATATAAAAAATGATTATAGCAGAGACCTTCTAAAATAAAATGGGGATTGTTGCCATTGTATTATACATTCTGGTATTTGCACAGCGGGTTTTAACCACTTGAGACCCGCGCTATAGACGAAAGACGTCCACAGCACGGCTCTCAGGTGCTGGGTGGACGTCCTGTTGACATTCCCTGTACGTACCGCTGGGGGCGCGCAGAGGGGAAACAACGTGTCCCGGCGCATCGCTGGGAAGCCGATGTGGGTGCCTGGCGGCTGCGATGTCCGCCAGGTACCCGCGATCGGCGGTGACAGCAGGGACATGGAGCTCTGTGTGTAAACACAGAGCTCCACGTCCTGTCAGGGAGAGAGGAGACCGATGCTGTGTCCCTTGTACGTAGAGACACAGATCGGTCACCTCCCCCAGTCACCCCCCTCCCCCCAAACAGTTAGAACACACCCAGGGAATACATTTAACCCCTTCCTCACCCCCTATAGTGTTAACCCCTTCCCTGCCAGTCACATTTATACAGTAATTGGTGCATATTTATAGCACTGATCGCTGTATAAATGTGAATGGTCCCAAAATTGTGTCAAAAGTGTCCGATACGTCCGCCGCAATATCGCAGGACTGACAAAAAAAAAAAAAAAATCGCAGATTGCCGCCATTAATAGTAAAAAAAATCAAAAATCTATCCCCTATTTTGTAGACGCTATAACTTTTGCGCAAACCAAATATACCCTTATTGCGATTTTTTTAACAAAAATATGTAGAAGAATACGTATCGGCCTAAACCGAGGGAAATTTTTTTTTTTTTAACCACTTAAGGACCAGACCAATATGCTGGTAAATGACCCAAAGGGTTTTTACAATTCGGCACTGCGTCGCTTTAACAGACAATTGCGCGGTCGTGCGACGTGGCTCCCAAACAAAATTAGCGTCCTTTTTTCCCCACAAATAGAGCTTTCTGCGGTTTTTATTTTTTGCGCTATAAACAAAAATAGAGCGACAATTTTGAAAAAAATGCAATATTTTTTACTTTTTGCTGTAATAAATATCCCCCAAAAATATATAAAAAAAAAATGTCCTCAGTTTAGGCCAATACGTATTCTTCTACCTATGTTTGGTAAAAAAAAAAAAAAAAAATCGCAATAAGCGTTTATTGGTTGGTTTGCGCAAAATTTATAGCGTTCACAAAATAGGGGATAGTTTTATTGCATTTTTATAAAAAAAAATGTTTTACTACTAATGGCGGCGATCAGCGATTTTTTTCGTGACTGCGACATTATGGCGGACAATTCGGACAATTTTGACACATTTTTGGGACCGTTGTCATTTTCACAGCAAAAAATAGGATTTTTTGTACTCACCGTAAAATCCTTTTCTCTGAAGTCCATGGACGGACACAGCTCCTTAAATCTTGACAAGTGGGTTATGTTCCCTGTTTACAGGAGAGGACTAGGCAGAAACATGTTAAATAGTTAGATACATGTTACATTAACAGAGTTGAACAGCCCCGCCCAGGGGGCGGTCCCTCCAGACATAACCCTCCTCACTGCAGCTTGCAGCCTCAGTTCGTAACAAGCAGTACAAACCTAAAAAGGAGGGGTGGGAGCTGTGTCCGTCCATGGACTTCAGAGAAAAGGATTTTACGGTGAGTACAAAAAATCCTATTTTCTCTTATCGTCCATGGACGGACACAGCTCCTTAAATCTTGACAAGTGGGACGTCCCCAAGCAGTGTCAAAAAACGAGGGGTGGGAAATATATCAGTAAAAACAATTTTAACTTCACCCCAAAACAAGCAGAGCTCCTCAACGGAGGAGGTGCAACTTTAAACAGCCGCCGGCAAAAACTAGCGGCTGAAAAAAACATCATAAGATGCACTCACAGCAACCATGTAAATTCTGGAAAAAGCATGAACGGACGAGCAAATCGCCGCCTCGCACACCTGTGAGACCGACGCATGATGTCGGGAAAAAAAAAAAAAAAACCCAGGAAGCACCAATTGCCCTGGTCGAAAGTGCCGGGACCGGAAAGGGGGGCCCGCCCTTAGGAGCATAGGCCTGTATGACGGCCTGCCCGATCCACCGAGAAATGGTGGTCGACGAGACCGCCAGGCCCTTTTGTGGACCAGACACCGACACAAAAGAGAGTCAGAAGCTCCGAAATGGAGCCGTAGTAGGCTGGTATACCCGCAAAGCGCGTACCACGCCTAAAGTATGAAAGGCCGAAACCTCCTTCGGAAGAAGGGAAGGTCGCGGGCGCACCATCACCTAATCCTTATGGGGGATCAAGCATGGCGGCTTGCAAGACAAGACCGCCAGCTCAGAAACCCCTCTAACAGAGGTAAAGGCCACTAAAGGGGCCACCTTCTGAGATAGTGTCAAGAGAAAATCTCTCTGATGTTTCCAAAAGGAAGGTTCCTGAAGAACCGAGAGCACCAGAGTCAAAACTCATGGGGGAAGAGATGGGCCAAGAGGGGAAAGTATATGACAAACCCCTTGCACACAAAAAAAGGGGACCCACCAGGGAACGGGCCGCAAAAAGGCCACTAAAAGAACACAGCCAAGGCTGAAATCTGCCCCCAAACGGTGCTTTAAGCAATTTTTAGATCCAATCCAAGCTTTAAAAACAGCAGGACCCTGGACATTGAAAGTACGCCCGTGGACGTCACTCCATCCCTTCGCACCAAGAGAGGTGCGACGGTAGATCCTCCGGAAGAAGACTACGGTGCCCTGTTGAGATGACCGAGTCAGACAGACCCTGGTCACCTAAAGTCTGGCTTCCAATAACCATGTTAAGCAAGTCAGTGACTGTACAACAGGAGGAAGTATGGGACCTTGAGACAGGAACCTCCTGCCCTGGCAATCGCCAGGGTGCCTCCGCTACCAGGCGCCCGATATCAGCGTACCAAGGACGCCGAGAGTAATCTGGAGCGATTAGAATCATCGGGATCTCCTCAGCATCCACTCTGTGGAGCGGCCGAGGAAGCAACTACCATGGAGGAATGGCAAAAAATCACCGATACAGACAACACAGGGCCACCAGCGCGACTGACGCGTCTGTACAAGATCACTAGACCTGGCCACTAACTGACACCCTTGCGGCGGAGACAAGCTGCCAGGAGATCCATGCCATGTGAGGCTCACCTCCTGCAAGGGAGCCGAAACACCCCAAGCACAAAGACCAGTCGCCCTGGTCCAGCATCTGGCGACTCCAGTAGTCTGCCTGCCGGCATACCTGATGGTAGACTGAAGCCACGGCCGTGGCGTTGTCCGGCTGAAACCAGATTGGTCGACCACAAGGAGAAGCATAGCCTGATCGCCTAAAATAGTAGGACAATGAACAGTAGACAGCACCTGGTATTCCCAGGCGGTCTTCCACCAGGCACTAGCCAGGCCCGACCCTGGGTAGCTACCGAGACCAGACACATTCAAGGAGGTGTGGTCATAGGTCCACGCAAGTCCAGCGACTCAGGGCCGACTGGACCCCCCAGTTTTGTGAACCTCCAGGTTCACAACCCGTGAGCTGGCATTCGTCGTAAACACCGACCACTGGAAGGAAGGAACAACTTCCCGGACCGAAGAGTCGGGAATCTCTGTCACCAACTCAGAGAGACTCTGACTAGGTGGCGCACAGGAATCTAATGATTTCAGAGACAAGAGATTTTTACCACCTGGACAGTAGTTCCACTGGAAAACCAGGGTGTGGAACTGGGCATACAGTACCACCTTGAAGGAGGCTACCCACAGACCCTGAACCAGCAGGCGCCCGGAGAGAAGACCGATTGCGTGATGCCAATACCTTCTCCGCAGACTGAAGAGTCTGCAATTTCTCCAGGGGAAGAAGGACCTTTGCCACTGAGGAGTCTGGATCAACACTAGATACTCCAACGCTGAGTCGGAACCTAGCATGCCCATAATTTGAACCCTGGGTCGCACACATGTAGGGCAGGCTTGCTGCCACTGAGCTACACTTTCTGGCCTAAACGTTTAACATCCACCCGAATCTTCGGAGGGTCTGAATGGGAATAACCTATCCACTAGGTCGGAGACAGAAGCTGCTCTCAGAAGAAAGTCGTCAAAGTAGCCAATGAGGCAAAGCCTCGCTGTCCCAACAAAATTCAAATAAGTGCGAGCTCCTAGCTGAAAACCCATGGTGCTGACGCCAGATCAAAAGGGAGGGCCACAGGCTGACAGAGACCCTTCTCTCATCACGAAGCACAGAAAAAAACACTGACATGTGCAAAACGGGACATGCATGTATGCGTCCCTGATGTCCGAGGACGTCAGGACATCCCCCGGATGAAGCGCAGCTACCACCGAACAAATGGATTCCATGCGGAACTACCCGACGTTCACAAAGGTATTTAGGGCCTGAGGCCCATAGAAAACCCCAAAACTCTCGTCCTGCAGGAAAGGTAAAATTACCTTGCAGCTTAGCAAATCCCACACTGCCCAAGGCAGACCGACGTGCCGGGAGGGGAAGACACAAGGACAGAACTTTGTTCTGTGGATAGGAGGAAACCCTATCTAGTACTCCGAAGAGACCACCTCGCAGACCCACTAGTCGGAGAGCAGGGAGGTTTCACTGAATTGTGAACCTGCAAGCCGCCCCTCCCACCTAGAGACAGGGAGGGAAGGCTATATACATTGGCAGGATTTGGGTGCCGGCGTGATCGGCTTATGCACCCAGGGACAGATTAGTCCCCCAGCTGGGCCTTTGACGGCCTGGGAGGGTTGCCCCTAAATAATACACACACATAGTGTGTATGTATATTATGTAGGTGTATGCACACATGTCTTTGGAGGAAACCGGAGTACCCGGAGGAAACCCACACAGACACAGGGAGCGACAATGCAAGCTCCAGGCAGATTGGCGTCAGTGTGCAGATTTGAACCAATGACTCTTTTGCTGCCAAGTAATGGAGTTAAGCACTACACCACCGTGTGCATAAAACCATTCTGAAACAGACGCCCTGGATAACAAGGGCGCAGCATTCAATGAAGCATCACAGACCTATATGAGGCCCTGGACCAGCTGGTCCGCTAGGCTAATAACCTCAGGAGAGAGTCGGTGCTCCTCCACTGTCTGGTGCAAAATGCTCACTCTGTGAGTTGTATACAGCACTAGGGGTCAGGACTACTCCAAGATGGCCGCCGAGCGTTCAGAACGCGGCCACAGGAAAAAGGCCAGCACAATGTAAGCTGCGCCATAGCGTGGCTACGACAAAATGGGCGCCAATGGGAGTTTTCAATGTAATTGAAAAATCTCCCAAAAAAATAGCGCCAGCGACCACTGAGACCCCAGTGTAGTGGCCACAATAGGCCGCAAGCCAGACCCCAGCATGGTAAACATGGAACGGGTCAGTACTTCGGATCTTCTATCATTCAGATCCATACAAGTAGGGGTTCCCGCCCGGCGGTGAGGGACTACAAAAGCCCTCAGTGGCTTTTCTCATTCCGCATCTCAGAAGTTATCAAAGTTATCACAGAAGGAAAAAACCTACACAGCGGTCTGATTTGTGTGATCCAAAAAAGACCGAGCCCTCAGCGGAAACCCAGCTGCACTATGCAGCTTAGGAGAGTCCCTTGCAGCAGTAAAAAGCGCACCCATAAATGCCTTATTCTGCCTTTTTTTTTTTTTTTTTTTTTTAACTAGGTACCTAGTCCATGGCTCCATAACAGAGCATTCCCCAGGGGATAACGGGGGAAGGGGGCACTCTTTTACCGCCCGCCCGCAGTCCACCCCCACCCTGGCACAAACTGTGTCCAGGACTAACAATAAAAACTCTGTGGGAATCACAGGTGCTAACACCTGCTGCCACCACCAGCATGTGGGGAAGGACCCAGATACTGACTCCAATATTTACATATAGTGTGTATTATAATATGCACACCTGTCCATACAAATAGACAAAAGCTCCTAGAGCCCTATTCAGGGCCTCTCAACCACTTGCTGCGCTGACCAGGGGTAACCAGGGGACTCCCTCAGGAGGAGACTGCACAGCGCTGCCTGTGAGGAAAAGAACCGTGAGGTAACTTTTGCAGGGACCTGTGTTTAAACAGGAAAAGCCTCCTAGGGCTGTTTTATTTAAGGACAAGTCACAGATACAGCATAAAAAGCAAAACCATTACAGGTGTCACCAATCAGTCAGCGTCTGCTGAAGTATAATCATAAACATCTGTGCTCATCACAGGGCTTTTTACCTCACAGGAAAGCCCAATACAAAAAAGAAAAAACACAGGCCAGATAACAGTCCCCTCAGGAAGGCCCCCTCCCCCCTGACAGCGGCAATGTTAGCAATGCAGCAAGGGAAAGGAGCAGGGAAGTAAGGGGAAGGGACCCCCGAACCCCAGGAATGCCCAGCTGTACCAACCCACCGAAGCAGGAGGGACTGTACTTACCCGTCCGAGCGAGGACTCGCTGACGCATTCCTGACAGACCTACAACCGCAATGGAGGTAGCTGTCGGCCCGGTCCACTGTGATTGAGACAACACCACAGCTCAGTCATATGTGGACCTCGGAGCAAAGCTCACCGGCCCCCCCAGGAGTCATGGGGTATGGCGTGGCAGACCAAGCCTCTTTGCAAAGGTGTGCCCACGCTTGCTGGTCGGACTGAGTAGACTACAAGGATCTATAATATCCAGCCTGTCTCTCAGCCAACAGTTGAAAGAAGATTCTTCAAGAAAAAGTAAAATAAAATAAAATTTCTCCTCAGGGCGCTGGGCCCAAAGGGAGCCATACGTCCTTCTCCTTTGCTAGGCAGAACGAAACTGAGGCTGCAAGCTGCAGTGAGGAGGGTTATGTCTGGAGGGACCGCCCCCTGGGCGGGGCTGTTCAACTCTGTTAATGTAACATGTATTTAACTATTTAACATGTTTCTGCCTAGTCCTCTCCTGTAAACAGGGAACATAACCCACTTGTCAAGATTTAAGGAGCTGTGTCCGTCCATGGACGATAAGAGAAAATGCATTTAAATTGCATTGTTTACTGTGAAAATGACAGTTGCAGTTTGGGAGTTAACCACAGGGGGCGCTGTAGGAGTTAGGGTTCACCTAGTGTGTGTTTACAACTGTAGGGGGGTGTGGCTGTAGGAATGACGTCATCGATCGAGTCTCCCTATAAAAGGGATCACACGATCGATGCAGCCGCCACAGTGAAGCACGGGGAAGCCGTGTTTACATACGCCTCTCCCCGTTCTTCAGCTCCGGGGAGCGATTGCGAGGGGGCGGCTAGAAACGAATAGCCGCGGCATCATCCCGGATCGCTCCCCGCGGGAATCTGACCGCCGCATGTAGCGGGGGGGGGGGGGTCCCGATCGGACCCACGTCTATGCAGGGACGTACAGGTACGCCAATGTGCCTGTCCGTGCCATTCTGCCGACGTATATCTACATGCGGCGGTCGGGAAGTGGTTAATTGGGATATTATTATAACAAAAAGTAAATAGTGTTTTTTTCAAAATGTTCTGTCTTTTTTTGTTTATAGCGCAAAAAATAAAAACCGCAGAGGTGATCAAATACCACCAAAAGAAAGCTCTATTTGTGGGGGAAAAAAAATGATAAAAATATAATTTAGGTACAGCATTGTATGACCGCGCAATTGGCATTCAAAATGCGTCAGCGCTGAAAGCTGAAAATTGGTCTGGGCAGGAAGGGGGTTTAAGTGCCCAGTAATGAAGTGGTTAAATGATATACTATGTTGTTGTATTATTATAGCAGAGATCCTATAGAATTTTATAAACAATATATAAAAATGATTACAGCAGAGACCTTCTATAATAAAATGGGGATTGTTGCCATTGTATTATACATTCTGGTATTGATATATTATTTTTTATCATAGTAGAGATCCTATAGAATTATATAAAAAAATGTTTGAGGGTTAGAAATTATTTTCTGGCAAAAAAAAAAGAAAAATAATGTAACCACAAAGTGTGAGAAAAGGCCAGGACTACGAGGGCACAATACAGATTATTCGCACCGATATCAGACAGCAAAATAATCTCGTGCACAGCCGTTTTATTCTCCGGGGTCTCGGATTACATTGGGGTATTTTCGGGTGTTTTGGGGAATCTTCAGGCCTAAAAATGATGATTTTTGTTATCACATGTTGGAGGAAAACAAAGCCATGTCTCCAGCAGTGAGGGGAAGACGACGATGCCCCCCATTGGGGCCCTCCTCAGTCTATGGGTGAAGTGTTAGGTTGTGGCCCCTCTGTGTTGTTGTGGGGCCCCCCATATGAGGAGGGCCCGGTGTATAACCCCACCCCGCACCCCTCACTCACCCTCCGGGGCCCGTGTGTGTGTGTTTTCTCTCCGCTCTCCTCCAGCCCGGGGGGAGGCAACACCCGCGTCTCCCGCAGGAAGCAGACCGAGCAGCTGCGGCGGCGGCCCCCTCCGCTCCTCCTGGGCCTCTCCGGACTCCCAGGCCGCAGACAACAATCCCCCTTCACGGGTCGAGCGTGCGCAGCTTCGGTGAAAGCGGCGGCTACATCCGGGACACTGAGGAGGGCGGAGGGAGGAGCCGGAGCAGCTAGCGGGAATGTGTGGGCGGGGCCCGCAGCGAACGCGAGGGGGGCTGGATGGTTACCGTGGTAACACGAGCTGTGATTGACGGACGTATATATGGGTGGGGGAATAGGAGGGGCCGAGAATGGGAGGGGACTTGTGCGGTTACCATAGTGAGGCGTTTGACTAGCAGGAAAAGAGGCGGGAAGGAGAAGTAAGGGGAGGGGTTGCTGTTCTGTCATATTCTCCAACTCGTCAGATTCTCCAACCGAGTCTAATATGAAAGAACAGTGGCGGTGTCGATATAGGCAACGAGGAACAGGGGCGCTGTGATTGGTGGAAAGATTGGACCCTGTCCATAGGGGGTGTTGAGGAACAGGGGGGCGGGGATAAAACCAGACTACAGCAGTAGGAGCTGTGATTGGTGGGTTTGCCTATTGGGAAAATGGGAAGGGAGGAGGCGTGTCGATATGGTAATATTGAACAGGGGGCGGGGTAATACTTTATTATGGCAACAGGAGCTATGATTGATGGGGTTTGACTTATTGGGAAGAGGGGCGTGTCCATAGGCGGTAATGAGGAACAGGGGGCGGGGAGATACGAGGTCACTACGGCAAAAGCAGCTGTAATTGGTGGGTTTTACCATTGGGAAATGGGGGAATGTCCATAGGGGGACAATGAGAAACAGGGGGCGGGGATAGTATCTCAATACAGCAGTAAGAGCTGTGATTTGTGGGTTTGACCATTCGGGAAAATAGGCGTGGAGAGGGGCGTGTCCATAGGGGGGTAATGAGGAACAGGGGGCGGGGATACGAGCTCACTACGGCAAAAGGAGCTGTAATTGGTGTATTTTACCATTGGGAAAATGGGGGGCGTGTCCATAGGGAGGCAATGAAGAAACAAGGGGGCGGGGATAGTACCTCACTAAAGCAGTAAGAGCTGTGATTTGTGGGTTTGATCATTAGGAAAATAGGCAAAAAGAGGGGGCGGAGATACGAGTCACTACGGCAATGATTGGTGTTTTTTTCCTATTGGGGTGAGGGGCGTGTCCATAGGGCAGGGTGGCTGGGATAACACCTCCCTACATCAGTAAGAGCTGTGATTTGTGGGTTTGACCATTGGGAAAATGGGCGGGGAGAAGGAGCCCGTGTCCATAGTGGCAATAAGGAATAAGGGGCGGGGATAATACTTTAGGAGCTGTGATTGATAGGTTCGACCACCAGTAAAATGGGCGGGGAGTAGAGAAGGTGGGTGGGGCTGTATTTATACTGGCAAAAGAGGGACGGGGGGGCGGGTATAGTACTTCACTACGGCACCAGGAGCTGTGATTGATGTGTTTGACCATAAGGAAAGTGGGTGTGGCCATGTTTCGGTCAGGTCAATGAGGAAGAGGGGGAGTGGAGATAATACCACGAAATAGGCAGGAAGAGGGGCAATGAGCAACAGGGGGGGGGCGGGGATAATACTTCATTACAGCAACAGGAGCTGTGATTGGTGGGTTTGACCATTGGGAAAATGGGCAGGAAAAAGGGCAATGAGGAACAGGGGGCGGGGATAACACTTTATTATGACAACAAGAGCTGTGATTGGTGGGTTTGACAATTGGGCAGGAAAAAGGGCAATGAGGAACAGGGGGCGGGGATAACACCTCACTATGACAACAAGAGCTGTGATTGGTGGCTTTGACCATTGGGAAAATGGGCAGGAAAAAGGGCAATGAGGAACAGGGGGCGGGGATAACACCTCACTATGACAACAAGAGCTGTGATTGGTGAAGTGTACAGGAAGTAGATGAGAGGAGGAAGTGTCAGTCACAGTGTGTTTGTGTAGGATTGTTCCTCAGGGTACACAGACATGGCTGTGTGTGGTGACATGTCATAACTTGCACTGGCCCCGGGTCACCTCCGTCTTTTATGGCGTCGTAGAAGAAATAACACACGCGTGTGCGTCGCGTTGTTGGCAGAAAATGAGTGACAGGAATCTGGAGCAGCGGATGAACATCAAACTTTATGTGAAGTTGGGGAAAAGCGCAAGTGAAACGTTAGCTCGGTTACAAGAGGCGTACGGCGAACATTCCATGAAGAAATCCAGTGTTTTTGAATGGCATAGGCGGTTCAAGGAGGGGCGGGAAGACGTCCACGACGACGCAAGGAGCGGGCAGCCGAAAACGCAAAGGACGGAGGAGAACGTGGAGCGGGTGCGGACCCTCCTGCGCTCGGACGGAGGGCTGAGCGCGAGAACGATGGCGGAAGAACTGAACATGAACAGGGAGACCGTGCGGCAGATCCTAACGGAGGATTTGGGGATGGGAAAGATCTCGGCAGAGACAGTCCCTCCAATCCTCACAGAAGATCAGAAGGAACGCCGTCTTCATATTTCATCCGATCTCTTGGAGAACGCGGAGGTGTTTGGTCGGGTTATCACCGGAGATGAAACGTGGTGTCTCCAGTATGATCCAGAGACCAAACGCCGGAGGAAAACCAAGAACTCGCCTCGCCCGAAGAACGCACGCACCTCTCGCTCTCCCTTCAAAACCATGCTGGTGTGTTTTTTTGATCACAAGGGGATCGTCCACTACGAGTTCATCAAACGCGGTGCGACGGTCAGCCAACAACGTTACGTGGAAATCCTGGAAAGGTTACGGGAATCGGTTGGGAGGGAAAGACCGGAACTCTGGCCCGGCAAGTGGGTTCTCCACCACGACAATGCTCCCGCGCGGGACGAGTTAAGTGTGCGCCAGTTCCTGGCCCAGAATTCCATTCCCAAACTTGACCAACCACCTTATTCCCCTGACTTGGCGCCCTGCGACTTTTGGCTGTTTCCAAAATTAAAAAATGCCCTAAAGGGACAGAGATTTGATGACGTTTCGGACATCCAGCGCGCCGTGACAAAGGTTCTGCGCCGCATTCCGGAAAACGAATTCCAGGAATGCTTCCGGCAGTGGCGCAGCCGTCTAGAAAAGTGCGTCGCTTCACAAGGGGGCTACTTTGAATGTGATGACAGCCACTAGTGTAGAGGTAAGCAAATTTTTTATTTTTTTTTGTAACCACTAGATTACAGGGGACTCCAAACTAAGACCCTCTAGCCATGGGCGTCCGCTCCATAGGGCAAGGGGGGGCAATTGACCCCCCCTGGAAAATCGAGAAGGTGTTGAAGAGTCTCGCGGCCACGGGCTGTCTGACTGGTCCCGGGCCGGATGTCACACAGCGAGCAGAGTGAAGCTGCCTCCCCCTCCAGTGTTTATGTGTACACAGGGGGAGGGAACCTGCTATGACCCGGCCGTGCTGATGGCTGATCTGAGGTACTGAATGGGATGAGAGGAGGTCCGTCTGTGCTAAAGGGGGGGTTTGTGCTGAATGGGGGTCCATCTGTGCTGAATGGAGGGGTCTGTGCTGAAGGGGGGGTCTGTGCTGAAGGGGGGGTCTGTGCTGAAGGGGGGTCTGTACATTCTCTAGGCTATATTTATATGGGCATGGAGTGAAGCTGAATTATCTCAAGACCCATTTCACACTGTCAACTGGCCGCGTTATCGGTAAAGCGGCGCGAAAAAGTGCCGCTTTACCATAGTTTAAGCTACGTTATTCGGCCGCTAGCGGGGCACTTTTAACCCCTGCTAGCATTTGAAGAAAGGGTTAAATGTGTATCGCCGCTGCGGAAGCGCTCCCCCCCACCCATGCCTCCAGCTGTTGTGGAACTACACGTCCCATGAGGCATTTTAAAACTCTGACATTCACAGACATGACTAGGCATGATGGGATTTGTAGTTCCTGAACAACTGGAGGGCCTTAGTTTGGAGACCCCTGCACTAGAAGACCAGCCACGCAGTTATACTTCGGCAGGTTGGCTCTCCTGGGATAATCGCCATAGCTATACATCAGCCGTTTTAAGACCATTAGGGACGCACGCCCGCGGCACGACGACGGAGCCAAGCGACAGAGCCGTATCTAGTGAAAATGGCGCCTATGGCAAGCACTGAAACTGCGCCCTTGTCAAAAAATTTGAAACCCATCTTTCAGATAACCAGGGACATGGCGGGGACACTGGGGACCACTGGCGGCTGGTGCTGATTTTTTTTGGGGGGCGCAAACAAACTGAAAAAAAACATCAATTGCAGCCACTGTGCCCATCAAATGCAGCCACTACCCTATGTGGATCCGGTCTGGCCAGTCATTGGTCATCTTGGGTGCACCTGTCACTCCCCTCCCCAGGCAGAAGGAGAAATATTAGCAATTGCTGAGCTACTAGCCAGGCCTCAAGGCATACTCGCCACCAGTTGCCCCGCCCAACCCCTACCATGTCCCGCCCCCTAATCCCGCCCCTAGACACGCCCTCATAAATCTCATGAAAATTACACTTAAATGTTTTATGTAGAATTAAGTTATAAAAATAAATATTAACAACAACTTTATCCGTGCCCAAAAATGCAACCTGCCCATGTCTACCAATGCAGCAAAATGTCCCCATTTTCTAGCCAGAGTCCCCCCCCCCCACCACCACACATTGTAGCCAGAGTCCCCCCCCCCACCACCACACATTGTAGCCAGAGTCCCCCCCCCCCACCACCACACATTGTAGCCAGAGTCCCCCCCCCACCACCACACATTGTAGCCAGAGTCCCCCCCCCCCACCACCACACATTGTAGCCAGAGTCCCCCCCCCACCACCACACATTGTAGCCAGAGTCCCCCCCCCCCACCACCACACATTGTAGCCAGAGTCCCCCCCCCCACCACCACACATTGTAGCCAGAGTCCCCCCCACCACCACCACACATTGTAGCCAGAGTCCCCCCCACCACACATTGTAGCCAGAGTCCCCCCCACCACCACCACACATTGTAGCCAGAGTCCCCCCCCCACCACACATTGTAGCCAGAGTCCCCCCCACCACACATTGTAGCCAGAGTCCCCCCACCACCACCACACATTGTAGCCAGAGTCCCACCACCACCACCACACATTGTAGCCAGAGTCCCCCCCCCCCACCACCACCACACATTGTAGCCAGAGTCCCCCCCCCACCACCACCACACATTGTAGCCAGAGTCCCCCCCCCCCCACCACCACCACACATTGTAGCCAGAGTCCCCCCCCCCCACCACCACACATTGTAGCCAGAGTCCCCCCCCCCCACCACCACACATTGTAGCCAGAGTCCCCCCCCACCACCACCACCACACATTGTAGCCAGAGTCCCCCCCCCCCACCACCACACATTGTAGCCAGAGTCCCCCCCCCCCACCACCACACATTGTAGCCAGAGTCCCCCCCCCCCACCACCACACATTGTAGCCAGAGTCCCCCCCCCACCACCACACATTGTAGCCAGAGTCCCCCCCCCACCACCACACATTGTAGCCAGAGTCCCCCCCCCCCACCACCACACATTGTAGCCAGAGTCCCCCCCACCACCACCACACATTGTAGCCAGAGTCCCCCCCACCACCACCACACATTGTAGCCAGAGTCCCCCCCACCACACATTGTAGCCAGAGTCCCCCCCACCACCACCACACATTGTAGCCAGAGTCCCCCCCCCACCACACATTGTAGCCAGAGTCCCCCCCACCACACATTGTAGCCAGAGTCCCCCCACCACCACCACACATTGTAGCCAGAGTCCCACCACCACCACCACACATTGTAGCCAGAGTCCCCCCCCCACCACCACCACACATTGTAGCCAGAGTCCCCCCCCCCCCACCACCACCACACATTGTAGCCAGAGTCCCCCCCCCCACCACCGCACATTGTAGCCAGAGTCCCCCCCCCACCACCACACATTGTAGCCAGAGTCCCCCCCCACCACCACCACATTGTAGCCAGAGTCCCCACCACCACCACCACACATTGTAGCCAGAGTCCCCCCCCCACCACCACCACACATTGTAGCCAGAGTCCCCCCCACCACCACCACACATTGTAGCCAGAGTCCCCCCCACCACCACCACCACACATTGTAGCCAGAGTCCCCCCCACCACCACCACACATTGTAGCCAGAGTCCCCCCCACCACCACCACACATTGTAGCCAGAGTCCCCCCCCACCACACATTGTAGCCAGAGTCCCCCCCCACCACCACCACACATTGTAGCCAGAGTCCCCCCCCCACCACCACCACACATTGTAGCCAGAGTCCCCCCCCCACCACCACCACACATTGTAGCCAGAGTCCCCCCCACCACCGCACATTGTAGCCAGAGTCCCCCCCCCCACCACCACCACACATTGTAGCCAGAGTCCCCCCCCACCACCACCACATTGTAGCCAGAGTCCCCACCACCACACATTGTAGCCAGAGTCCCCCCCCACCACCACCACACATTGTAGCCAGAGTCCCCCCCACCACCACCACACATTGTAGCCAGAGTCCCCCCCACCACCACCACACATTGTAGCCAGAGTCCCCCCCACCACCACCACACATTGTAGCCAGAGTCCCCCCCCCACCACACATTGTAGCCAGAGTCCCCCCCCCCCCCACCACCACCACACATTGTAGCCAGAGTCCCCCCCCCCCACCACCACCACACATTGTAGCCAGAGTCCCCCCCCCCCACCACCACCACACATTGTAGCCAGAGTCCCACCACCACCACCACACATTGTAGCCAGAGTCCCCCCCCACCACCACCACACATTGTAGCCAGAGTCCCCCCCCCACCACCACCACACATTGTAGCCAGAGTCCCCCCCACCACCGCACATTGTAGCCAGAGTCCCCCCCCCACCACCACCACACATTGTAGCCAGAGTCCCCCCCACCACCACACATTGTAGCCAGAGTCCCCCCCCACCACACATTGTAGCCAGAGTCCCCCCCCCACCACCACACATTGTAGCCAGAGTCCCCCCCCCACCACCACCACACATTGTAGCCAGAGTCCCCCCCCCCCACCACCACCACCACACATTGTAGCCAGAGTCCCCTCCACCACCACACATTGTAGCCAGAGTCCCCCCACCACACATTGTAGCCAGAGTCCCCCCCCCCCACCACACATTGTAGCCAGAGTTCTCCCCCCCTGCATCCTACCTGTGCTGGGTAGGAGAGGAGGAGCCACCGCCAAATGGTTCAAACCGCGGGGAACATTACAGCTTTCAATTCAATAGCTGTGTTCCCCGCAGCGTGCGTCTTATACAGCCCCTCCCCTCTTGTCCGGGAACCTTTGATAGACAGATCACCTATCCAATCCTGGGATGGGTTATCTGTCTATCAAAGTGCCCGGACAAGGGGGAGGGGCTGTATAAGACGCACGCTGCGGGGAACACAGCTATTGAATTGAAAGCTGTAATGTTCCCCGCGGTTTGAACGCCGCGGCGGCTCTGCTCTCCTCTCCTTGGATTGGATTGGAATAAATACTTATAGAGCGCCGAATGCGAGTTGTGAAACTCACGTCTAAGCGCTTACCAACAATCTGGGGGTATCCAGTTCCCAAGAGCAAAAAGAAGAAACTAGGACATCGAAGTAAAAGAGGGGAACAGACAAGAAATAAACAGAAATATAAAAAGAGGGGAGGGGGGGGCAGGACACAAAAAGCCTATCCCTACTCCCTGACCATGGACCGCAGCCTGGGATTAAGGCAGCGTCCTGCTAAGGGCTTGGAAGGCCAAGTCTCTATCTGTAGGCTTGTGAAAAAATAAGTGTTTTCAAGCCCTTACGGAAGGCCATCAAGGAGGATGCTCGGAGCTGATGAGCTGATGCTCGCCCCCCCCTGCTCCCAAGCAGCCCACACTCGCCAGACCTCAAAATTTACTCGCAAAATGCGAGCAGGCGAGTATAAATTTTGAGGGCTGCTGTTATCATGCCTAAAGCTGGCCATACATGAGTAGAATTTCACTTTGTGCATTTGCTTTTCATTTGTGGAATTCCAATGATTCCAAATGGAATATTAAAAGCAAACGAATTTTAAAGAACTTTTGATTGACATTCGTCAAGTCTCTGATGGTATTATCGAATGCACTAAATGCGATGTATGAACACCTATCAGTGTGTGGCCAGCTTCATACACCCTTGTCAAGAAGATTGCACCAGTAAATGGATTTGAAGAGCGAGTCACAGTGTCCTTCATCAGGACCATTCAGGTGAGTGGCATTTATCCAAAATCTTGCTGCAAATTCTAGTGATATTTGTAAATCCTATGGGGAGACGGGCTCCCGGCTGCAGAGTCTGGGCTCCTGTCTGTCCCTTCAGTTTTACAAGTTAGATTTCTACCGGACTATTTTCAGAAGAAATCTGAACCAGAGAAAAACCAAGATTTAGTTTTAAAATGAGCTGATCCCCATTTGTACTTGCATACTGCTCCTCATACCTGTGCGAAGGGCTGTCCTTGTTTGCACAGGTGCGGGCAGAGGTGTATTTAGGTTTTGTGCTGCCCTAGGCCTGACTAAACTTGCGCACCCCCTAATTTAAATATGACCCACCCCTTCCTGTCAAAGCCACACCCCTTCTTTAAGACCCGCCCTGTCATATTCATGGGAAGAGGAGAGAGGGATGCCGTGGGTGAAGGACAGAGGGACGCCCTGGGAGAAGGACAGAGGGTTGCCGTGGGTGACGGACAGAGGGTTGCCGTGGGTGACGGACAGAGGGACGCCGTGGGAAAAGGACAGAGGGACGCCGTGGGAAGAGGACAGAGGGACGCCGTGGAAAGAGGACAGAGGGACGCCGTGGGAAAAGGATGCCGTGGGAAGAGGACAGAGGGACGCCGTGGGAAAAAGACAGAGGGATGCCGTGGGAGAAGGACAGAGGGACGTTGTGGGAAAAGCACAGAGGGACGCCGTGGGAAAAGGATGCCGTGGAAAGAGGACAGAGGGACGCTGTGGGAAAAGAATGCCGTGGGAAGAGGACAGAGGGACGCCGTGGGAAGAGGACAGAGGGACGCCGTGGGAAAAGGATGCCGTGGAAAGAGGACAGAGGGATGCCGTGGGAAGAGGACAGAGGGACGCCGTGGGAAAAGAATGCCGTGGGAAGAGGACAGAGGGACGCCGTGGGAAGAGGACAGAGGGACACCGTGGGAAGAGGACAGAGGGACACCATGGGAAAAGGATGACGTGGGAAGAGGACAGAGGGACGCTGTGGGAAAAGAATGACGTGGGAAGAGGACAGAGGGACGCCGTGGGAAGAGGACAGAGGGACGCCGTGGGAAGAGGACAGAGGGATGCTGTGGGAAAAGGATGCCATGGAAAGAGGACAGAGGGACGCCGTGGGTAAAGGATGCCGTGGAAAGAGGACAGAGGGACGCTGTGGGAAAAGGATGCCGTGGGAAGAGGACAGAGGGATGCCGTGGGAAGAGGACAGAGAGGGACATTGTGGCGGTCAATAAGGCCTAGAGAATAGCAGGTTAGGCACTTCCTAATGGCTCAGTCCCTGGTAATAGTAATGGATAATGGCCAACAGGCCCTCTTACCAGACCCAGCTAAATCGCAAACGGCCGGCCGCCCCCTGCAAAGTGCCGCCCTAGGCCTGGGCCTTGTGGGCCTAGGCCAGAATACATCCCTGGGTGCGGGTGTTGGTGAGTATGTCATGGTTGTGGCCTGTTTGTCAGCAAAAATAGGGTTTAACCACTTCAATACCGGGCACTTTCACCCCCTTCCTGCCCAGGCCAATTTACAGTTTTCAGGGCTGTCACACTTTGAATGACAATTGCGCGGTTATGCAATGCTGTACCCTAATTACATTTTGATAATTTTTTTTTTAGACAGATCGAGCTTTCTTTTGGAGGTATTTAATCACCCATCGTTTTTTTATTATTATTTTTGCTAAACAAACACAAAATACCAAACCTTTTTGAAAAGGAAAAAAAAATGTTTTCTTTGTTTCTGTTATAAAATGTTGCAAATAAGTAATTTTATCTTCTTCACTGATGTGCGCTGATGAGGCTGCACTGATGGTCACGAATGGGGCTGCCATGATAGGCATTGATGGAGGCTGCACTGATCTTCTGGGCACTGATGGGGCTGCACTGATCATCTGGGTACTGATGAGGCTGCACTGATCATCTGGACACTGATGAGGCTACACTGATCATCTGGACACTGATGGGGCTGCACTGATCATCTGGACACTGATGAGGCTGCACTGATCATCTGGGTACTGATGAGGCTGCACTGATCATCTGGACACTGATGAGGCTGCACTGATCATCTGGACACTGATGAGGCTGCACTGATCATTTGGGCACTGATGGGGCTGCACTGATTGTAACGGTCACCACCGTTTACGACCTTCCATCACATCCAAGACAGCTTATCGACACTCCAACCGACAGGACCCGATCCCATTTCATTTGCCCAGAATCAAGACGAGACACAGCTCTGTACTTGTTCCAAATGTAATGATCAACTTTAATGGTTTCTTTCAGTCTTATATACAGTACAAGGCATTAAAGGAACAATCAACTCCCCACCCACACACTAAGGCTAATTACTAACCATTCTAGACAGGTCGGCGCCGGCCTATAATTATCATGTCTAATCACTGCACATTCCTTCATTAACAGCACAACAAACAAAACCCCATCACACACTGAGTTCCCTAGGCAGACGTTCCGTCTCCGCATACAGCTTGACACCTATTCACACCTCTGAGCATCAATAGGTTTTAGACAGTGTTATCACACAATTAAAGGCCTTTCAAGAGCCAGCCTTACACAATGGTTAATGGAATATCTTAGGAGTCTATGCAATTAACACCTTTCACAAGGACAATGAAATGTCTTCCAGGCCCTGACTCAATTAGCATGTCACTAGTCAGGGCTAATCATAGAATGAGTCACCACATTGAATAGCCAACAACTTGTGATATCTCAAGACATCCTGCAAACATGATTTATTATTAATGTCCCATCTCATGTAATACATGAATTATGATTAGCCACCCTATGCCCAAAGGGCACAGGGTGGACTCAGACCCAAGAGTTATCAGTGACGCTGACACAGGAGTATCCCCCATCCTCACAAAGTCTCTGGGTGTCCGGGTCATTCCGTTACACTGATCATCTGCGCACTGATGGGGCTGCACTCATTATCTGGGCACTGATGGGGCTGCACTCATTATCTGGGCACTGATGGGGCTGCACTCATTATCTGGGCACTGATGGGGCTGCACTCATTATCTGGGCACTGATGGGGCTGCACTCATTATCTGGGCACTGATGGGGCCGCACTCATTATCTGGGCACTGATGGGGCTGCACTCATTATCTGGGCACTGATGGGGCTGCACTCATTATCTGGGCACCGATGGGGCTGCACTCATAATCTGGGCTCTGATGGGGCTGCACTCATCAGTGCCCTGATTATCAGTGTAAACAGTGTGCTGATAGCTGTTGCCAGTTATTATTGGCACTCCTTTCCTCACACAGCCACAGTGCATAAGAAAAGGCCTACCGATAACTGGCAAATCTGTTTACATGTGATCAGTAGTGATTGGACACAGATGATCCCCTTAGTAAAGGACTGCTGTGATTGTCTATGGACGCCCTCCCAGAACTATAGTGCCACGCTGTAAGCCATTTTTTAGCTATAGCGCTGTACTAAAGTAGTTGAACAGGTGGTGAGTTAGGTGTTGCAGGTGAGTTAGGTGTTGCACCGCTTCCTCACCACTTGTCAGTAGCATCTGAAGCACGATCTGAATGTGGATTGGGCATCAGAGGGAAAGGAGATTTAGACGTAAGTCTAAATCTACCCTTAAAGTGATTATAAAGGCAATAAAAAAAATAAAAAACACAAACATGTTTAATTTTCCTGCTCTGTGTAATGGTTTTGCACAGCACTCCTGGCCCCTCCCTCCTGCCTAGTGCCCCCAGAGCAAGTAACTTGCTATGGGGCACCCAAGCAGGCTTACCTCCGAGCAGCTTCTCTGCTTGTTTATTCACACACACAGAGCTGCGGCTTGGCCCTGTCCCCTCTCTTTCCTCATTGGCTCACTAGCTGTGATTGACAGCAGCGATAGCCAATGCCTCAGCCAATAAGGAGGGAAAGTTCCTGGAGAGCCGAGGTTCTCAAGGTCCATAAAGACATGGGCAAGCGAGTTTGGGGTGGAGGAACTTGACTGGCCTGCACAGAGTTCTGATCTCAACCTGATAGAACACCTTTGGGATGAATTAGAGCAGAGACTGCGAGCCAGGTCTTCTTGTCCAACATCAGTGCCTAAACTCACAAATGTGCGCCTGGAAGAATGGTCAAACATTCCCATAGACACACTCCTAAACCTTGTGGACAGCCTTCCCAGAAAAGTTGAAGCTGTTATAACTGCACGTGCTACACTAACATGATCCATATAACAACCTTTTGTTGTTATTTCTTATTTTTCATGTTTTCTATGTATTTTTATGTTTATACTGTGCTATGTAATCCCAAAACCAATAATAGTCTGCTTTTTATTAGAAACACTACTAGCTCCTGAAGAAGCGATCTTTGTGAAACATGTCGAGCTAAAAATGTATTCTACTACACAATACAGTCACACTTTTTCCCTGTAAAATGTGTTGACCAGCCTTGGATTTTTATTGGATCATCTTTGGTTACTGCAGTTGTTACTGTAGTTTTTTAGTTTTAAATCTATTTGATGTTATATATTGTGTGTTTTATTCCTTTAACTAACCCCTACGGGGCATGTGTTAATAAATGTAATTTGTATTTTTACTATTGGTGCCTATAAAGTTTATTCTTTTGTGTTTTTAACATTTGCTGCTCCAAAATATACCGTCAATTCCACTGAAAAGGTGTATATGGGGTGCGGTGTACCCCCTATGTATTATAAACAGTTGTGTCAACCACTGTGTAGACCCCGTATGAGACCAGGGTCACCAGTTCCAGCAGATTTGCCCAAATTTCCTCTGGGATACTTCCAGTGTCTCCCACCCATTCCACTTTCATGACCTCACGATTTGAGCCACAAATACTACCCTGCAGGGAGGTGTACACATCAGAGATGAGTCTTTTTCAATGTCTGTATGTGTACGTTTTTCCATTGGCAGATCATTTGTCGGAGATGGTGCTCCTATATTTATCCTGAATAAACAAGACACGCCTCAGTCAGAGATATTGGTAAAATCTGTGATTTGGCAACTGATACACAGACAACAGTGTTTGGAAAGACTTTATAGCTGGCCAAATATGGTTTGAATCTCAGCCATTTCAGCAGGGACCGGCCAAGATTTTAAGCATCTATGGGAAGGCTGATTGTACCCAAGTCAGTTCATTGATCGACTTGGGTACAACCAGCATGTCCCTACACCCCCACCCTCCCTTTTGGGAGAATACAATAGTTCTGACTGTGTTGGGGATTCCCCATCTATGGCCTGCAAGGTGTCATGACAGTAGAGTTGGTGAACATATCGGATCCCAGGTGGTACTAGCAGTCAAACACCATAAGATGTACTTTAGCCAAATTCTTACATTTCTTTTATATCTTCTCTTCCAGGCTCAGTTACAGAACCGGAATGACCCTCCACAACTCCTGCTAGACTCCAAGTATATGTTCCCCGTCTTAATCCCCTTCAACCCTTCACTGATCACCATGGACACCATCCACATCCCATCTTCCCTTCGCCTCGACTTCCTCAACAAAGTCTAAAAGGACTACGGAATTTTTTTTATAAACATGACAATAACCCCCCAAAAGAAGACAAAAAAAAACTACTCTTGAAGTATATATGTGGGACCAATCCTGACATCATGTGGAAAACCATTCAAATCTCATCTGCACTGAACCTGATTTTTAATTTATCCCTCCGACAAAAACACTGAGATTTTAAATTTTATTTTTTAAAGTAAAGGATAGCCGAGATTCGTGGAAGAGCGAGTTTACATCGGAGTGTTTCACAAATACGCGGAGAATAAAAAAGAGAAAATATTGTTTTTAAGCTACTGTTATATTTTTAATATAATTTGTTTTACAGAAATGATATCCTCGGATTGAAAACGAAAAAATTTAAAATCTGTCACTTTGTAAATGTAAAATGCTGTAACTGTAAATACAGCTGTAGAGCCCCGCAGCCGAGGGGCCCACGGCAGAAAAAAAAAAAACATGCATTAAAAACTCTCTGTCTCTGTATATTTGTATATTGCTGTTGGCATTAGATACATTGAAAGTGTATATAGTATAAAGGCAGGGTTTTCCAACCGGGGTCAGTGGAAAACGTACACTCTGCGCTAGGGGTCGACCGATATTTCGCTTTTTTAAAGAAATCGGCATCGTCCGATTATTGTGTGAAAACAGGCCGATTGTGGGGGATCAGAAGCAGGGGCGTGCTGGGTAGAAATCCCCCCCCCCCCCCTGGCCGCCCACTGTATTCTAAACGGCTTTTACGGCCGCTGTTTGCTGATTTATTTTTTTCCCCCAGTGGAGGAAGCCTGCAGCTGCGGCTGCCGATTGGCTGTTACTGGCCGCACTGCATTCTGGGGTTTGTAATGTGGAGGCAGATGCGGGGCGCGCAGCACGTCAGGGGACAAATGGAGTTCTCCTTGGCCAGGCGAATGGACGGAACAGAGCCGAGCGCTCTGCTGGTGGGCACTGATATTGTTAATAACATTATTGAGCTGTACTCGTGGGCACTGAGGAGCTGTACTGGTGGGCACTGAGGAGCTGTACGGTGGGCACTGAGGAGCTGTACTGGGGGCACTGAGGACTGGAGCTGTACTGGGGACACTGAGGAGCTGTACGGTGGGCACTGAGGAACTGTACTGGTGGGCACTGAGGAGCTGTACTGGGGGCACTGAGGAGCTGTACTGGTGGGCACTGAGGAGCTGTACTGGGGGCGGCACTGAGGAGCTGTACTGGTGGGCACTGATGAGCTGTACTGTTGGGCACTGATGAGCTGTACTGGTGGGCACTGATGAGGTGGGCACTGTGATGCACTGGTTGGCATTAGTGAGATGCACTGGTGAGGTGGCACTGATAGGCTCCACTGGTGGGCACTGATAAGGTGGCACTGTGGGCTGCACTGGTGGGCACTAATGGATACCGATGGGCTGCACCAGTGGGCACTGATGTGGCACTGACAGGCTGCATTGGTGGGCACTAATAGGCTGCACACCACCTCTCCACCCTAAACAATAACCTCCTCCCCACCTCTCCATCCTAGATTTGCTGAGATGAAGTAAAAAAAACAAACAACTGGCTTAAAATATCGGCCGCAAAAACCGGCAACATATATCGGCCGCCCCGGTTTCTAAATATCGGCATCGGCCAGAGAAAAACCCATAGCGGTCGACCTCTACTCTGCGCAGTACTGACCAACCATTATAGATTTCCACTGTTAACTTCTGTGTACAAAGGAGCGGGAGAGATCACATCCGGCATCCTCTCGGCTCTCTCCTCATCTGGCATCCTCTCGGTTCTCTGTAATTTTGCGGCAAAACTGAAAGCTGTGCAAGCTACCCGCCTGCGTCCTACCAACCAATGACATCATTGTTTGCTAAGGGCAGGTCGGACATCTTGCACAGTTTTCAGTTTTGCCAGCAAACATTGCCGAGAGGATCCCGGGTGTGATCTCTCCTGCTCCTTTGTACGTTTGCTGGCAAAACTGAAAGCTGTGCAAGATGTCCGACCTGCCCTTAGCAACCAATGACGTCATCGGTTGGTAGGACGCAGGCGGGCAGCTTGCATAGCTTTCAGTTTTGCTGCAAACTTACAGAGAACAATATAGAGGAGGAGAGAGTCGAGGGGATGCCTGATGTGATCTCTCCTGCTCCTTTGTACACAGAAGTTAACAGTGGAAATCTATAATGATCAGCCATTAACCGGGCTGTGTGTAATTCAGCTGTGGCAAGGGCAAAGGGGGGGGATTTGTGCTAGGAGGGGGATCTTTGGGAGAGGATTTGTACAAGGAGGGGGGATTTTGGAGGGGAAATTTGTGCTAGGAGGGGATTTAGGATGGGAGGGGGGGATTTGTACAGGTAGGGGGGTTTTGGAGGGGAGATTTGTGCTAGCAGGGCGGATTGTGAAAATTTACAACCTACTGACCACTTAAATCTGTTTGCAGACTACATTTTAGGGCTTTTTCACACCAGGTGCAGTGCGGTAGCGCATATGAAATTACGCATTTTCCCTCACCACACTAAAATGCATTGCCTTTTGCAGTTGTGTGCGGGTGCTTATAATTCTTAATGGCACCCCTATGCAGCCACCAATTGCATGTATGGTTGCTCTCACTAAAACTCACCCCAGTACCATTCATTTTGGTGGGGCTCAATTCTAAAATCATACAGCACCCTTTTGCATGTTTCAAGAGCATAGAGCAGCTTAATCAGACTGGTGTGCCCCAGGGATTGTACGCAGGGTGCCTTGACTGAAAAAAGGTTGAAAAACACTGATATAAAGGATAATTGGAGTTTTAAAAGGCATTCACTGGAGTTGGCTAAAACTGGAGCAGACAGAATCTGGAGCAGCTTACCATGGCAACCAATCAGCTTCTATCTTTCATTTTCAAGCTTAACTGCACACGCTGAAGATAGAAGCTGATTGGTTGCTATAAACAGATGTCCCAGATTCTGTCTGCTCAAGTTTCCCTCACCCTCCTTTATCCCTTTTTTTTTTTTTTTAAGATATCCGGATATACCAAATAAATTTGCCAATATAACCTCTTTTGCTTTTTTACCCTTTGTGCTTTCAGGGCTGCAACCAAAGACCTGGATCAGTATAAACAAGGTTTTATTTATTTCCAGCCTGTCTGCAGTCTACACTGTGTAGTATAAAGAGGAGTATGACTTATGCCGCGTACACACCATCACTTTATGTGATGAAAAAAAACGTCAATTTAAATGACCGTGTGTGGGGGAAAACGTTGTTTTATGTCTTGTGAAAAACAACAAAAAAAAATTGAAGCATGCTTCAATTTTTTGTGTCGTTTTTCAAAACGTTGTTTTTTGTTTCACAAAAAATCACAGGGCCAGATCCACAAAAGAGATACGACGGAGTAACTGCTGTTACTCCATCGTATCCCTTGTCCTAACTTTGGAACTGATCCACAGAAGCAGTTTTCCAAAGTTAGGCAGAAGATCCGGCATGTGTAATTGAATTACACTGCCGAATCTTAGGATGCAGTACCGCATCCGCCGCTGGGGGCATTTCGAGTCGAAATGCCGCTTCTAGTATGCAAATTAGCACTTAGGGCGATCCACAAAGCTTTTCAGCTTCGTTTTTTCGCCGTAAGTTTTAGTTTGCAAGTGTAAAACTAGGGCTGGTGTTACAAAGTGTAAAGTTAGTAACACCATGTAAAAGCCCATTCAAGCGACGGCATTTGGTATGCATTCCTGAGGGAGAACTCCACGGCAATTTGTAAAATCAAAACCGGCATGGGTTCCCCCCCCAGGAGCATACCAGGCCCTTAGGTCTGGTATGGGTTGTAAGGAGACCCCCCCTACGCCGAAAAATCGACGTAGGGGGTCCCCCTACAATCCATACCAGACCCGTATCCAAAGCACGCTACCCGGCCGGTCAGGAAAGGGAGTGGGGACGAGCGAGCGCCCCCCCTCCTGAGCCGTGCCAGGCCGCATGCCCTCAACATGGGGGGGTTGGGTGCTTTGGGGCAGGGGGGCGCACTGCGGGCCCCCCCACCCCAGAGCACCCTGTCCCCATGTTGATGAGGGCAGGACCTCTTCCCGACAACCCTTGCCGTTGGTTGTCGGGGTCTGCGGGCGGGGGCTTATCGGACTCTGGGAGTCCCCTCAAATAAGGGGGCCCCCAGATACCGGCCCCCCACCCTAAGTGAATGGATATGGGGTACATCGTACCCCTACCCATTCACCTGGAGGCAAAAAGTTAAAGTTATTAAACACACAACACAAGGGTTTTTAAAATAATTTATTAGTCTGCTCCGGAGGCCCCCCCTGTCTTCTTTATTAGCTCTAATACCAGGGGGGGCTTCTTCTTCCGCTCTCCGGGGGTCTTCTCCGCTCTCCGGGGGGGGGTTTCTTCTTCCGCTCTCCGGGGGGGGTCTTCTCCGCTCTCCGGGGGTCTTCTTCTATCTTCGCCGCTCTCCGCTGTTGACTCGGCGCACCCCGGTTCTTCTGCAGCTGTCCGGTGCCTTCTCCTTCAGCGCTGGCTGCCTGCTATCTTCGTGTGTTAGCTCAATTACTAGCAGGCAGCCAACGCGGTCTTCTGTGACGTCAGGTTCTTCTTCTCCCTTCTTCCGATGTTGACACGTCGCCTCTTGTCACTGCAATGATGGAAGCGCGCCTTGCATCCCATTTATATAGGCATCACCGTCCCATCATGCTCCTGTAGGTACCCACGTGGTGGCTGCACGTGGGTAGGCACCCACCACGTGGGTACCTGCCGGAGCATGATGGGGCATGATTAGAGCTAATAAAGAAGACAGGGGGGGCTTCCGGAGCAGACTAATAAATTATTTTAAAAACCCTTGTGTTGTGTGTTTAATAACTTTTTTTTTTTTTCCCGCCGCAACTTTTTTAAGCCGGCCCGATCCACAAAACTCGGCGTAACGTAACTTCGCGCATGCGCAGTACGGCCGGCGCGGGAGCGCGCCTCATTTAAATGGGACTCGCCCCATTTGAATAGGAACGCCTTGCGCCGGCCGGATTTAAGTTACACAGCCTGAAATTTCTAGGTAAGTGCTTTGTGGATCGGGCACTTAGGTAGAAATTTTAAGGCAGTGTAACTTAAATGGGATTTTTTAAGTTGCGCCAGGTTTTTGTGGATCTGGCCCACAGTGTGTAGCAAAAAACTACATTTAAAACTACGTTTTTAAACCCGCGCATGCCCAGAAGCTAGTTATGAAGCGAGCTTCAATGGAAAAGAGTGGTGAACATAACCTCGCTTTGCTAGAGCATTGTGAAAAAACGATGGTGTGTAGGCAACGTCGTTTTTGAAAATTGAAGTTTCAAAAACGTCGTTTTTTACTTCACAAAAAATGTCGGGTTTTTTTCATCACATAAAGTGATGGTGTGTACGCGGCATAAGACTAGGAAGGTGCCAGGGATGGGTAGTCTGCTATCCACAATCACATTGGGTGATGGAATCGGTGTGGCTTTACTATCTTTATTATGGGGCTTCCTTCTTCCAAGTAGTTTTGATTTGCCTTGATATTTTCCAATAATTACATGAGTGCAATGCAGTATGAAAATCGCCATTTGTGGCTCTTGACACCGATGGAATTGTGTATGAAATTGTGTATGAAAATCGCCATTTGTGGCTCTTGACACCGATGGAATTGTGTCAGACAGGTGGTTGTTCTCTGTAGACAGACAGGCTGAATATAAACAAAGCATTTGCCTTGGGCTGTGAAAGTAAATCCGGCCATACATGGATTGGAATTCTGCCAGTTCCACAGGGACCAGACAACATTAAATCAATGTTTGGGCAGAGGTTGATTGCACCCGAGTCCATCGATTAACTTGGGTACAACCAGCCTGTCGGATTTTTTATATGCAGTTACTGCCGGCGGCTATAGTTGCTTGCAGTAATCGTTTTCTGGCAGCCGTGACTCCCCCTCTCCTTTACAGCCAAGGAAGCAGCCATCTTGGCTTCTGTTTAATCTGCAGTTGCCATGGTGATGCACGTGATCAGTGATGATGCCAGCCAATTGATGGCTTCACAGCCCGGTTGGGAGCACAAGCAAGGCCATGACAGAACTTCAGCAGGTAAAAGCACACACTTAAAAACATAGTTCATCTTTACAAAAAACCTGTCTATGCAGGTAAGGGATGTTTGTAGAGTAAAACAAACTGTGCAGCTCTGACTAAAGGTGAATAATGTCCTTGCTTTAGGTGGAGGCCATTTACATGCCTTATGAAGCCTGACTGGAATACTCCCAGGATGTTGCTAAGTACTCCCAGGACTTTACTAAGTGAGGCCTAATGGTCACTGATTACTTCCACCATCACAGGAGGGAGCTCTTTCTCTGATTCTAATCTCCTCACATACTCTTTCTCCCCCCTGATGAAGGAGCTTTGAGCTCAACATTTGAGAGCTCACTCCTGTGATGGTGGAGGTGAGCAGTGATGACTAGGCCTCACTTAGCAACCTCCTGGGAGTATTCCAGTCAGGCTTCATAAGATATATTACCACACCTATAGCAAGGGTTTTATTCAAGGTTAGTCAGCGCTGTACAGTTTGTTTTTATCTTAAGGCCCTTTTCACACTGGGAGTAGTGTCGGCAGTAAAGCACCGCTATTTTTACCGCCGTTTACTTTGCAAAATTTGGATTTGGAATGGCTATTATTGTAGCATCACCTGTGTGTTACCAATGTGCTGCATTGTGAATGGAGTCGGAAATCTGATTTAGTGACCTAATAATGTAATAATGCAAAAAAAAAATTGAAAAAAAAAAATACAAATTTATTTTAGTTACAGTATTACCTTAACTTTATTAAAAGTATATATACAGCATATTAAAAAAAAAAAAACACGGCCAAACTTGGTGATAAAAAGGGGATTCTTAGTTCACATGTACTTCAGTACATGTTCAAGCCGACCAACTGCGTCAAAGTGATCCCCATCTGGCCAGTCCCTACTCTATCCTGCATATTGCAACCTAACGTGGTAAAAGGGTGTACTGTTAGGAGTGTGGACATACACTGCCAATATGGGGCACACAGGAACATCTGGAGATGATATGAGCTCCAGACAAAAAATACAGCAATGCATGTCCACAATGGGATAATACCGAAAGTATTTTGTGTTTATTTGAATTTTTTTATGAGCACACCTCTCTGCGTGCACAGATGGCTGCTGGTTCTGTCCACCCTCCTAAACTTTGTGTGTCTCTCTCTCTCTCTCTCTATATATATATATATATATATATACACTGTATTTATACAGTCTCTGGAATACAGTGGCAGCTGGTGCGCCTCACCTGGAGCACCAAAAAAAAAGATCTTTGCAACCACTGTGCCCCATCATATGCAGCCTCTGTGCCCATAACATGAAGTGTATGTGTCCATCAGTTGCAGCCTCTGTGCCCATCATATGCATCCACTCTCCCCCCCCATCTGCTCGCTGTCTGACTGGCACTTACCCCATCTTGCTGGCGGGTCAGGCAAGCGGGTGACGGCGGTGAGCTGCGGGTCAGGCGAAGTGACGGTTCAGTGTGAGAAAAGCAAATATTTATTATCTTTTCTAACACACCTGGGTGGACT
This sequence comes from Rana temporaria, assembly GCF_905171775.1. Lineage (NCBI taxonomy): Eukaryota > Metazoa > Chordata > Amphibia > Anura > Ranidae > Rana > Rana temporaria. Next base: position 41,275,611 of record NC_053489.1, on the reverse strand, counting down.
GTGAGCGCAATGTTCTGCGCTCCAAGTCCGCCTTTTTTGAAGCCTATTAGAGCCCATGGCCACTGGAATTCTAGTAACATGTCACCGATCTACTGTTCCTCGTGAACAGTGATCAGTGATGTGTCACTGGTAGCTCCTCCCCCTAACAGTTAGAATCACTCCCTAGGACACACTTAACCACTTTAGCGCCACCTAGTGGTTAACCCCTTCACTGCCACAACACTTGCATGACAGTTCACACTGCCATATGCGAACTGCTGGGGAGTGTCATTAAATGTTAACGACACCCCCATTTCAGCTCGCGTATCGCACTGCAAACTGACTGTTCGGACATGAATCTGATCACATGTGTGTGAACACCCATGCGATCCGATTCTGGTCCGAACAGAAAAAAGGGTCCTGTGCATGTTTGGACCGAATGCGGTGCGATATCAGCCATACTATCTGTATGGCTGAAATCGCATCGCACAGACATCCCATGTAATGTGAACAGCAGTGCGCTGCGAATTACATGCGATTTCTGGCATCGCACAAGTGTGAACTCTCACAGTCTCTTTTTAAAATTGAGAATTTTACAATTATATTGGAGACTAGAGAAAGGCTTAGATTGCCTAAAGTCTAAAGTATAGATTGCGAGGGCAGAAAAACACTTTTTCTGAATAGAGCAGATCCTCTAGCCCTGGGTAACAGGAAAGAATTCCCTATATATTTTGTGAGTGGAATGTGTAGGAATATAAAATTAATAAAAAATGTATATAAAATTCCCTGAGAACTTGATATCTTTTCCTAGTAAAGGGGAATGTTTCATTACAGGATTTAATCGTATATCCTGTTTTGGAGTGAAGCTAGAAGACCCCTGATGTCTCCATTGAGAGGACCTTGTCACTACTGTCACATAAGGGGCTTGTCAGTACATACATATATACATGGTTAGGACACATGTTAATACATAAACACCTATTACACATCCCTACACACACCAGAAGTGGAAGAAGCAGCCATAGAGCCCCTTCCAGCCTTGCAAATGTGGCCTGTGCATCCAAGTGGTAATGACCCCCGGTCATGAAAGGAATAGTGGCAGATGAGGTTTAATGTAGATAAATGTAAAGTTATGCACTTGGGGGCTAAGAATATGCATGCATCATACATACTAGGGGGAGTACAACTGGGGGGATCTGTAGTGGAGAAGGATCTGGGGGTCTTGGTAGATCATAAGCTCAATAATGGCATGCAATGCCAAGCTGCGGTTTCCAAAGCGAGCAAAGTCCTTTCTTGTATAAGAGAGGTATGGACTTCAGAGACAGAGATATAATTTTGCCCCTGTACAAATCATTAGTAAGACCTCATCTGGAATATGCAGTTCAGTTTTGGGCACCAGTTCTCAAAAAGGACATCGGAGAACTGGAGAAAGTGCAGAGAAGGACAACCAAACTGATAAGAGGCATGGAGGAGCTCAGCTATGAGAAAAGATTAGAGGAACTGAATTTATTCACTCTTGAGAAGAGGAGAATAAGGGGGATATGATCAACATGTACAAATATATAAGAGGTCCATACAGTGAACTTGGTGTTGAGTTATTCACTTTACGGTCAACACTGAGGACAAGGGGACACTCTTTACGTCTAGAGGAAAAGAGATTTCACCTCCAAATACGGAAAGGTTTTTTCACAGTAAGAGCTGTGAAAATGTGGAACAGACTCCCTCCAGAGGTGGTTCTGGCCAGCTCAGTAGATTGCTTTAAGAAGGGCCTGGATTCTTTCCTAAATGTACAGAATATAACTGAGTACTAAGATTTGTAGGTAAAGTTGATCCAGGGTAAATCCGATTGCCTCTCGGGGGATCAGGAAGGAATTTTTTCCCCTGCTGTAGCAAATTGGATCTCATGCTCTGGGGTTTTTTGCCTTCCTCTGGATCAACTGTGGGTATGGAGTTGGGTGTATAGGATTTTACTGTGTTTTTTATTTTGTTTTTTTATTTTTTGTGGTTGAACTGGATGGACTTGTGTCTTTTTTCAACCTGACTAACTATGTAACTATGTAACTATGAATAAAAAAAAGAGGAAGCAATTCAAATGTAAATATACCAAATTTTTATTGTGTGTTTATGAAATTATAATTATGGACCTATACACATTTTTTCCTTTTCCAACTATATATACTCTGATTAAACTAAGAGTCCTTTGGTAAAATCAATTGGCCAGAAGTGAAGATCTAGTGATCCTCTTGCCCATTAGCTGACACACTTTTGACCAAGAGATTCCAAGCCTGCCCACCACGGCAAGGTAGACTCTTCTAGGGCAGGACCTACACTAACTACACTAAGCTACCCTACTGGATGCTAGTCATCCTTTTTCTAATGTTGGATGTATGTTTGTAGTAGGCCTCATCCTATAATCTGTGTGTGCAATCTACTCTCTCCTAATTTGGTTTTCTGTCTGTGTGTATCTATCTAAAGCATGGAGCGGTCAGTTTATATACATCTGGACGTGGCCTGTTAGTGTAGGCGAGTGCATGCCAGTCATTGTATGTTGACCAGTGTGTGTCAGTAAATAAATGTTAGTCCTGTTTTTACCTAGGAACGTAGCCGAACTTATCAGCAAGGCACCCCATTTTCTCTGGACCCTCTTGGTGGTAGATGAGTGCATGTAGGTGGGGCCAGGGGTAGTACCATTACGCTGGGCGCGGGGGAGTGTGGGCAGATGAAACTTGGGGGGAAGTTCCACTGGCCACACTCACCCTATACCCAGGGTGGTAGCGTCCCCTCTTGGTGGTAGATGAGTAAATGTAGGTGGGGCCAGGGGTAGTACCATTACGCTGGGCGTGGGGGAGTGTGGGCAGATGAAACTTGGGGGGAAGTTCCACTGGCCACACTCACCCTATACCCAGGGTGGTAGCGTCCCCTCTTGGTGGTAGATGAGTAAATGTAGGTGGGGCCAGGGGTAGTACCATTACGCTGGGCATGGGGGAGTAAGGGCAGATGAAACTTGGGGGGGAAGTTCCACTGGCCACACTCACCCTATACCCAGGGTGGTAGCGTTTCCTCTTGGTGGTAGATGAGTAAATGAAGGTGGGGCGGGTGGTATTACCAGTATGCTGGGTATGGGGGAGTGAGGGCAGATGAAACTTGGGGGGAAGTTCCACTGGCCACACACACCCCCTGCCCAGGGTGGTAGCATTTCCTCTTGGTGGTAGATGAGTAAATGTAGGTGGGGCAGGTGGTATTACCAGTATGCTGGGCGTGGGGGAGTGAGGGCAGATGAAACTTGGGGGGAAGTTCCACTGGCCACACTCACCACATACCCAGGGTGGTAGCGTTTCCTCTTGGTGGTAGATGAGTGGGTGTATTGGGTTGTGAGGCAGTTGATCCAGAGGAAGGCGAAAAACCCCAGCAAAGCATAATCAAATGTGCTCCAGCTGGGGGGAAAAATTCCTTCCTGATCCCCGAGAGGCAATCGAATAATTCCTGGATCAGCCCTGTGTGTGGGAGGGTGGGCAATTGGAGCCCCACCCTCGGTGGTAGCGTTTCCTCTTGGTGGTAGATGAGTAAATGTAGGTTGGGGCAGGTGGTATTACCAGTATGCTGGGCGTGGGGGAATAAGGGCAGATGAAACTTGGGGGGGGGGGGAGTTCCACTGGCCACACTCACCCTATACCCAGGGTGGTAGCGTTTCCTCTTGGTGGTAGATGAGGAAATGTAGGTGGGGGCAAGTGGTATTACCAGTATGCTGGGCGTGGGGAAGTGAGGGCAGATGAAACTTGGGAAGTTCCACTGGCCACACACCCTATACCCAGGGTGGTAGCATTTCCTCTTGGTGGTAGATGAGTAAATGTAGGTGGGGCAGGTGGTATTACCAGTATGCTGGGCACGGGGGAGTGAGGGTAGATGAAACTTGGGGGGAAGTTCCACTGGCCACACTCACCCTATACCCAGGGTGGTAGAGTTTCCTCTTGGTGGTAGGTGAGTAAATGTAGGTGGGACAGGTGGTATTACCAGTATGCTGGGTGTGGGGGAGTGAGGGCAGATGAAACTTGGGGGGAAGTTCCACTGGCCACACACACCCCCTGCCCAGGGTGGTAGAGTTTTCTCTTCGTGGTAGATGAGTAAATGTAGGTGGGGCAGGTGGTATTACCAGTATGCTGGGCGTGGGGGAGTGAGGGCAGATGAAACTTGGGGGGAAGTTCCACTGGCCACACTCACCACATACCCAGGGTGGTAGCGTTTCCTCTTGGTGGTAGATGAGTGGGTGTATTGGGTTGTGAGGCAGTTGATCCAGAGGAAGGCGAAAAACCCCAGCAAAGCATAATCAAATGTGCTCCAGCTGGGGGGAAAAATTCCTTCCTGATCCCCCGAGAGGCAATCGAATAATTCCTGGGTCAGCCCTGTGTGTGGGAGGGTGGGCAATTGGAGCCCCACCCTCGGTGGTAGCGTTTCCTCTTGGTGGTAGATGAGTAAATGTAGGTGGGGCAGGTGGTATTACCAGTATGCTAGGCACGGGGGAGTGAGGGTAGGTGAAACTTGGGGGGAAGTTCCACTGGCCACACTCACCCTATACCCAGGGTGGTAGCATTTCTTCTTGGTGGTAGATGAGTAAATGTAGGTGGAGGCAGGTGGTATTACCAGTATGCTGGGCGTGGGGGAATGAGGGCAGATGAAACTAGGGGGGAAGTTCCACTGACCACACTCACCCTATACCCAGGGTGGTAGCATTTCTTCTTGGTGGTAGATGAGTAAATGTAGGTGGGGCAGGTGGTATTACCAGTATGCTGGGCGTGGGAAAGTGAGGGCAGATGAAACTTGGGAAGTTCCACTGGCCACACTCACCCTATACCCAGGGTGGTAGCGTTTCCTCTTGGTGGTAGATGAGTAAATGTAGGTGGGGCAGGTGGTATTACCAGTATGCAGGGCCTGGGGGAGTGAGGGCAGATGAAACTTGGGGGGAAGTTCCACTGGCCACACTCACCCTATACCCAGGGTGGTAGTGTTTCGTCTTGGTGGTAGATGAGTAAATGTAGGTGGGGCAGGTGGTATTACCAGTATGCTGGGCGTGGGGGAGTGAGGGCAGATGAAACTTGGGGGGAAGTTCCACTGGCCACACTCACCACATACCCAGGTTGGTAGCGTTTCCTCTTGGTGGTAGATGAGTGGGTGTATTGGGTTGTGAAGCAGTTGATCCAGAGGAAGGCGAAAAACCCCAGCAAAGCATAATCAAATGTGCTCCAGCTGGGGGGAAAAATTCCTTCCTGATCCCCCGAGAGGCAATCGAATAATTCCTGGATCAGCCCTGTGTGTGGGAGGGTGGGCAATTGGAGCCCCACCCTCTGTGGTAGCGTTTCCTCTTGGTGGTAGATGAGTAAATGTAGGTGGGGCAGGTGGTATTACCAGTATGCTGGGCACGGGGGAGTGAGGGTAGATGAAACTTGGGGGGAAGTTCCACTGGCCACACTCACCCTATACCCAGGGTGGTAGCATTTCCTCTTGGTGGTAGGTGAGTAAATGTAGGTGGGACAGGTGGTATTACCAGTATGCTGGGTGTGGGGGAGTGAGGGCAGATGAAACTTGGGGGGGAAGTTCCACTGGCCACACACACCCCCTGCCCAGGTTGGTAGCGTTTCCTCTTGGTGGTAGATGAGTAAATGTAGGTGGGGCAGGTGGTATTACCAGTATGCTGGGCGTGGGGGAGTGAGGGCAGATGAAACTTGGGGGGAAGTTCCACTGGCCACACTCACCCTATACCCAGGGTGGTAGCGTTTCCTCTTGGTGGTAGATGAGTAAATGTAGGTGGGGCAGGTGGTATTACCAGTATGCTGGGCGTTGGGGAGTGAGGGCAGATGAAACTTGGGGGGAAGTTCCACTGGCCACATACACCCCCTGCCCAGGGTGGTAGCGTTTCCTCTTCGTGGTAGATGAGTAAATGTAGGTGGGGCAGGTGGTATTACCAGTATGCTGGGCGTGGGGGAGTGAGGGCAGATGAAACTTGGGGGGAAGTTCCACTGGCCACACTCACCACATACCCAGGGTGGTAGTGTTTCCTCTTGGTGGTAGATGAGTGGGTGTATTGGGTTGTGAGGCAGTTGATCCAGAGGAAGGCGAAAAACCCCAGCAAAGCATGATCAAATGTGCTCCAGCTGGGAGGAAAAATTCCTTCCTGAACCCCCGAGAGGCAATCGAATAATTCCTGGATCAGCCCTGTGTGTGGGAGGGTGGGCAATTGGAGCCCCACCCTCGGTGGTAGCGTTTCCTCTTGGTGGTAGATGAGTAAATGTAGGTGGGGCAGGTGGTATTACCAGTATGCTGGGCACGGGGGAGTGAGGGTAGGTGAAACTTGGGGGGAAGTTCCACTGGCCACACTCACCCTATACCCAGGGTGGTAGCATTTCCTCTTGGTGGTAGATGAGTAAATGTAGGTGGGGGCAGGTGGCATTAGCAGTATGCTGGGCATGGGGGAGTGAGGGTAGATGAAACTTGGGGGGAAGTTCCACTGACAACACTCACCCTATACCCAGGGTGGTAGCGTTTCCTCTTGGTGGTAGATGAGTAAATGTAGGTGGGGCAGGTGGTATTACCAGTATGCTGGGCGTTGGGGAGTGAGGGCAGATGAAACTTGGGGGGAAGTTCCACTGGCCACACACACCCCCTGCCCAGGGTGGTAGCGTTTCCTCTTCGTGGTAGATGAGTAAATGTAGGTGGGGCAGGTGGTATTACCAGTATGCTGGGCGTGGGGGAGTGAGGGCAGATGAAACTTGGGGGGAAGTTCCACTGGCCACACTCACCACATACCCAGGGTGGTAGCGTTTCCTCTTGGTGGTAGATGAGTGGGTGTATTGGGTTGTGAGGCAGTTGATCCAGAGGAAGGCGAAAAACCCCAGCAAAGCATAATCAAATGTGCTCCAGCTGGGGGGAAAAATTCCTTCCTGATCCCCCGAGAGGGAATCGAATAATTCCTGGATCAGCCCTGTGTGTGGGAGGGTGGGCAATTGGAGCCCCACCCTCGGTGGTAGCGTTTCCTCTTGGTGGTAGATGAGTAAATGTAGGTGGGGCAGGTGGTATTACCAGTATGCTAGGCACGGGGGAGTGAGGGTAGGTGAAACTTGGGGGGAAGTTCCACTGGCCACACTCACCCTATACCCAGGGTGGTAGCATTTCCTCTTGGTGGTAGATGAGTAAATGTAGGTGGGGGCAGGTGGTATTACCAGTATGCTGGGCGTGGGGGAATGAGGGCAGATGAAACTTGGGGGGAAGTTCCACTGACCACACTCACCCTATACCCAGGGTGGTAGCGTTTCTTCTTGGTGGTAGATGAGTAAATGTAGGTGGGGCAGGTGGTATTACCAGTATGCTGGCCGTGGGAAAGTGAGGGCAGATGAAACTTGGGAAGTTCCACTGGCCACACTCACCCTATACCCAGGGTGGTAGCGTTTCCTCTTGGTGGTAGGTGAGTAAATGTAGGTGGGACAGGTGGTATTACCAGTATGCTGGGTGTGGGGGAGTGAGGGCAGATGAAACTTGGGGGGGAAGTTCCACTGGCCACACACACCCCCTGCCCAGGTTGGTAGCGTTTCCTCTTGGTGGTAGATGAGTAAATGTAGGTGGGGCAGGTGGTATTACCAGTATGCTGGGCGTGGGGGAGTGAGGGCAGATGAAACTTGGGGGGAAGTTCCACTGGCCACACTCACCCTAAACCCAGGGTGGTAGCGTTTCCTCTTGGTGGTAGATGAGTGGGTGTATTGGGTTGTGAGGCAGTTGATCCAGAGGAAGGCGAAAAACCCCAGCAAAGCATGATCAAATGTGCTCCAGCTGGGGGGAAAAATTCCTTCCTGATCCCCCGAGAGGCAATCGAATAATTCCTGGATCAGCCCTGTGTGTGGGAGGGTGGGCAATTGGAGCCCCACCCTCGGTGGTAGCGTTTCCTCTTGGTGGTAGATGAGTAAATGTAGGTGGGGCAGGTGGTATTACCAGTATGCTGGGCACGGGGGAGTGAGGGTAGGTGAAACTTGGGGGGAAGTTCCACTGGCCACACTCACCCTATACCCAGGGTGGTAGCATTTCCTCTTGGTGGTAGATGAGTAAATGTAGGTGGGGGCAGGTGGCATTAGCAGTATGCTGGGCATGGGGGAGTGAGGGTAGATGAAACTTGGGGGGAAGTTCCACTGACAACACTCACCCTATACCCAGGGTGGTAGCGTTTCCTCTTGGTGGTAGATGAGTAAATGTAGGTGGGGCTGGTGGTATTACCAGTATGCTGGGCGTTGGGGAGTGAGGGCAGATGAAACTTGGGGGGAAGTTCCACTGGCCACACACACCCCCTGCCCAGGGTGGTAGCGTTTCCTCTTCGTGGTAGATGAGTAAATGTAGGTGGGGCAGGTGGTATTACCAGTATGCTGGGCGTGGGGGAGTGAGGGCAGATGAAACTTGGGGGGAAGTTCCACTGGCCACACTCACCACATACCCAGGGTGGTAGCGTTTCCTCTTGGTGGTAGATGAGTGGGTGTATTGGGTTGTGAGGCAGTTGATCCAGAGGAAGGCGAAAAACCCCAGCAAAGCATAATCAAATGTGCTCCAGCTGGGGGGAAAAATTCCTTCCTGATCCCCCGAGAGGGAATCGAATAATTCCTGGATCAGCCCTGTGTGTGGGAGGGTGGGCAATTGGAGCCCCACCCTCGGTGGTAGCGTTTCCTCTTGGTGGTAGATGAGTAAATGTAGGTGGGGCAGGTGGTATTACCAGTATGCTAGGCACGGGGGAGTGAGGGTAGGTGAAACTTGGGGGGAAGTTCCACTGGCCACACTCACCACATACCCAGGTTGGTAGCGTTTCCTCTTGGTGGTAGATGAGTGGGTGTATTGGGTTGTGAGGCAGTTGATCCAGAGGAAGGCGAAAAACCCCAGCAAAGCATAATCAAATGTGCTCCAGCTGGGGGGAAAAATTCCTTCCTGATCCCCCGAGAGGCAATCGAATAATTCCTGGATCAGCCCTGTGTGTGGGAGGGTGGGCAATTGGAGCCCCCCCCTCGGTGGTAGCGTTTCCTCTTGGTGGTAGATGAGTAAATGTAGGTGGGGCAGGTGGTATTACCAGTATGCTGGGCAGGGGGGAGTGAGGGTAGATGAAACTTGGGGGGAAGTTCCACTGGCCACACTCACCCTATACCCAGGGTGGTAGCGTTTCCTCTTGGTGGTAGGTGAGTAAATGTAGGTGGGACAGGTGGTATTACCAGTATGCTGGGTGTGGGGGAGTGAGGGCAGATGAAACTTGGGGGAAGTTCCACTGGCCACACTCACGCTATACCCAGGGTGGTAGCGTCCCCTTTTGGTGGTAGATGAGTGCATATAGGTGAGGGCAGGTGGTATTACCAGAATGCTGGGCGTGGGGGAATGAGGGCAGATGAAACTTGAGGGGGAAGTTCCACTGGCCACACTCACCCTATACCCAGGGTGGTAGCGTTTCCTCTTGGTGGTAGATGAGTAAATGTAGGTGGGGCAGGTGGTATTACCAGTATGCTGGGCGTTGGGGAGTGAGGGCAGATGAAACTTGGGGGGAAGTTCCACTGGCCACACACACCCCCTGCCCAGGGTGGTAGCGTTTCCTCTTTGTGGTAGATGAGTAAATGTAGGTGGGGCAGGTGGTATTACCAGTATGCTGGGCGTGGGGGAGTGAGGGCAGATGAAACTTGGGGGGAAGTTCCACTGGCCACACTCACCCTATACCCAGGGTGGTAGCGTTTCCTCTTGGTGGTAGATGAGTAAATGTAAGTGGGGGGTAGGTGCTATAACAGGATGCTGGGCGTGGGGGAGTGAGGGCAGATGAAACTTGGGGGGAAGTTCCACTGGCCACACTCACCCTATACCCAGGGTGGTAGCGTTTCCTCTTGGTGGTAGATGAGTAAATGTAAGTGGGGGGAGGTGCTATTACCAGGATGCTGGGCGTGGGGGAGTGAGGGCAGATGAAACTTGGGGGGAAGTTCCACTGGCCACACTCACCCTATACCCAGGGTGGTAGCGTCCCCTCTTGGTGGTAGATGAGTGCTTATAGGTGAGGGCAGGTGGTATTACCAGGATGCTGGGTGTGGGGGAGTGAGGGCAGATGAAACTTGGGGGGGAAGTTTCACTGGCCACACACACCCCCTGCCCAGGGTGGTAGCATTTCCTCTTGGTGGTAGATGAGTAAATGTAAGTGGGGGCAGGTGGTATTACCAGGATGCTGGGTGTGGGGGAGTGAGGGCAGATGGAACTTGGGGGGAAGTTCCACTGGCCACACTCACCCTATACCCAGGGTGGTAGCGTTTCCTCTTGGTGGTAGATGAGTAAATGTAAGTGGGGGCAGGTGGTATTACCAGGATGCTGGGTGTGGGGGAGTGAGGGCAGATGAAACTTGGGGGGAAGTTCCACTGGCCACACTCACCCTATACCCAGGGTGGTAGCGTCCCCTTTTGGTGGTAGATGAGTAAATGTAAGTGGGGGCAGGTGCTTTTACCAGGATGCCGGGCGTGGGGGAGTGAGGGCAGATGAAACTTGGGGGGAAGTTCCACTGGCCACACTAACCCTATACCCAGGGTGGTAGCGTTTCCTCTTGGTGGTAGATGAGTAAATGTAAGTGGGGGCAGGTGCTATTACCAGGATGCTGGGCGTGGGGAAGTGAGGGCAGATGAAACTTGGGGGGAAGTTCCACTGGCCACACTCACCCTATACCCTGGGTGGTAGCGTTTCCTCTTGGTGGTAGATGAGTAAATGTAAGTGGGGGCAGGTGCTATTACCAGGATGCTGGGCGTGGGGGAGTGAGGGCAGATGAAACTTGGGGGGAAGTTCCACTGGCCACACTCATCCTATACCCAGGGTGGTAGCGTTTCCTCTTGGTGGTAGATGAGTAAATGTAAGTGGGGGGAGGTGCTATTACCAGGATGCTGGGCGTGGGGGAGTGAGGGCAGATGAAACTTGGGGGGAAGTTCCACTGGCCACACTCACCCTATACCCAGGGTGGTAGCATTTCCTCTTGGTGGTAGATGAGTAAATGTAAGTGGGGGCAGGTGGTATTACCAGGATGCTGGGTGTGGGGGAGTGAGGGCAGATGAAACTTGGGGGGAAGTTCCACTGGCCACACTCACCCTATACCCAGGGTGGTAGCGTCCCCTTTTGGTGGTAGATGAGTAAATGTAAGTGGGGGCAGGTGCTTTTACCAGGATGCCGGGCGTGGGGGAGTGAGGGCAGATGAAACTTGGGGGGAAGTTCCACTGGCCACACTAACCCTATACCCAGGGTGGTAGCGTTTCCTCTTGGTGGTAGATGAGTAAATGTAAGTGGGGGCAGGTGCTATTACCAGGATGCTGGGCGTGGGGAAGTGAGGGCAGATGAAACTTGGGGGGAAGTTCCACTGGCCACACTCACCCTATACCCTGGGTGGTAGCGTTTCCTCTTGGTGGTAGATGAGTAAATGTAAGTGGGGGCAGGTGCTATTACCAGGATGCTGGGCGTGGGGGAGTGAGGGCAGATGAAACTTGGGGGGAAGTTCCACTGGCCACACTCATCCTATACCCAGGGTGGTAGCGTTTCCTCTTGGTGGTAGATGAGTAAATGTAAGTGGGGGCAGGTGCTATTAACAGGATGCTGGGCGTGGGGGAGTGAGGGCAGATGATACTTGGGGGGAAGTTCCACTGGCCACACTCACCCTATACCCAGGGTGGTAGCGTTTCCTCTTGGTGGTAAATGAGTAAATGTAAGTGGGGGGTAGGTGCTATAACAGGATGCTGGGCGTGGGGGAGTGAGGGCAGATGAAACTTGGGGGGAAGTTCCACTGGCCACACTCACCCTATACCCAGGGTGGTAGCGTTTCCTCTTGGTGGTAGATGAGTAAATATAAGTGGGGGCAGGTGCTATTACCAGGATGCTGGGCGTGGGGGAGTGAGGGCAGATGAAACTTGGGGGGAAGTTTCACTGGCCACACTCATCCTATACCCAGGGTGGTAGCGTTTCCTCTTGGTGGTAGATGAGTAAATGTAAGTGGGGGCAGGTGCTATTACCAGGATGCTGGGTGTGGGGCAGTGAGGGCAGATGAAACTTGGGGGGAAGTTCCACTGGCCACACTCACCCTATACCCAGGGTGGTAGCATTTCCTCTTGGTGGTAGATGAGTAAATGTAAGTGGGGGCAGGTGGTATTACCAGGATGCTGGGTGTGGGGGAGTGAGGGCAGATGAAACTTGGGGGGAAGTTCCACTGGCCACACTCACCCTATACCCAGGGTGGTAGCGTCCCCTTTTGGTGGTAGATGAGTAAATGTAAGTGGGGGCAGGTGCTTTTACCAGGATGCCGGGCGTGGGGGAGTGAGGGCAGATGAAACTTGGGGGGAAGTTCCACTGGCCACACTCACCCTATACCCAGGGTGGTAGCGTTTCCTCTTGGTGGTAAATGAGTAAATGTAAGTGGGGGGTAGGTGCTATTACCAGGATGCTGGGCGTGGGGGAGTGAGGGCAGATGAAACTTGGGGGGAAGTTCCACTGGCCACACTCACCCTATACCCAGGGTGGTAGCGTTTCCTCTTGGTGGTAGATGAGTAAATATAAGTGGGGGCAGGTGCTATTACCAGGATGCTGGGCGTGGGGGAGTGAGGGCAGATGAAACTTGGGGGGAAGTTTCACTGGCCACACTCATCCTATACCCAGGGTGGTAGCGTTTCCTCTTGGTGGTAGATGAGTAAATATAAGTGGGGGCAGGTGCTATTACCAGGATGCTGGGCGTGGGGGAGTGAGGGCAGATGAAACTTGGGGGGAAGTTTCACTGGCCACACTCATCCTATACCCAGGGTGGTAGCGTTTCCTCTTGGTGGTAGATGAGTAAATGTAAGTGGGGGCAGGTGCTATTACCAGGATGCTGGGCGTGGGGGGAGTGAGGGCAGATGAAACTTGGGGGGGAAGTTCCACTGGCCACACACACCCCCTGCCCAGGGTGGTAGGATTTCCTCTTGGTGGTAGATGAGTAAATGTAAGTGGGGGCAGGTGCTATTACCAGGATGCTGGGCGTGGGGGATTGAGGGCAGATGAAACTTGGGGGGAAGTTCCACTGGCCACACTCACCCTATACCCAGGGTGGTAGCGTCCCCTTTTGGTGGTAGATGAGTGCATATAGGTGAGGGCAGGTGGTATTATCAGGATGCTGGGCGTGGGGGAGTGAGGGCAGATGAAACTTGGGGGGAAGTTCCACTGGCCACACTCACCCTATACCCAGGGTGGTAGTGTTTTCTCTTGGTGGTAGATGAGTAAATGTAAGTGGGGGCAGGTGCTTTTACCAGGACGCTGGGCGTGGGGGAGTGAGGGCAGATGAAACTTGGGGGGAAGTTCCACTGGCCACACTCATCCTATACCCAGGGTGGTAGCGTTTCCTCTTGGTGGTAGATAAGTAAATGTAAGTGGGGGCAGGTGCTATTACCAGGATGCTGGGCGTGGGGGAGTGAGGGCGGATGAAACTTGGGGGGAAGTTCCACTGGCCACACTCATCCTATACCCAGGGTGGTAGCGTTTCCTCTTGGTGGTAGATGAGTAAATGTAAGTGGGGGCAGGTGCTATTACCAGGATGCTGGGCGTGGGGGAGTGAGTGCAGATGAAACTTGGGGGGAAGTTCCACTGGCCACACTAACCCTATACCCAGGGTGGTAGCGTCCCCTCTTGGTGGTAGATGAGTGCTTATAGGTGAGGGCAGGTGGTATTACCAGGATGCTGGGTGTGGGGGAGTGAGGGCAGATGAAACTTGGGGGGGAAGTTCCACTGGCCACACACACCCCCTGCCCAGGCTGGTAGCATTTCCTCTTGGTGGTAGATGAGTAAATGTAAGTGGGGGCAGGTGCTATTACCAGGATGCTGGGCGTGGGGGAGTGAGGGCAGATGAAACTTGGGGGGGAAGTTCCACTGGCCACACTCACCCTATACCCAGGGTGGTAGCGTCCCCTTTTGGTGGTAGATGAGTGCATATAGGTGGGGGCAGGTGGTATTACCAGGATGCTGGGCGTGGGGGGAGTGAGGGCAGATGAAACTTGGGGGGAAGTTCCACTGGCCACACTCACCCTATACCCAGGGTGGTAGCGTCCCCTCTTGGTGGTAGATGAGTAAATGTAAGTGGGGGCAGGTGGTATTACCAGGATGCTGGGCGTGGGGGAGTGAGGGCAGATGAAACTTGGGGGGAAGTTCCACTGGCCACACTCACCCTATACCCAGGGTGGTAGCGTTTCCTCTTGGTGATAGATGAGTGCATATAGGTAGGGGCAGGTGGTATTACCAGTATGCTGGGCATGGGGGAGTGAGGGCAGATGAAACTTGGGGGGAAGTTCCACTGGCCACACTCACCCTATACCCAGGGTGGTAGCGTTTCCTCTTGGTGGTAGATGAGTAAATGTAAGTGGGGGCAGGTGCTATTACCAGGATGCTGGGCGTGGGGGAGTGAGGGCAGATGAAACTTGGGGGGAAGTTCCACTGGCCACACTCACCCTATACCCAGGGTGGTAGCGTCCCCTCTTGGTGGTAGATGAGTGCTTATAGGTGAGGGCAGGTGGTATTACCAGGATGCTGGGTGTGGGGGAGTGAGGGCAGATGAAACTTGGGGGGAAGTTCCACTGGCCACACTCACCCTATACCCAGGGTGGTCGCGTTTCCTCTTGGTGGTAGATGAGTAAATGTAAGTGGGGGCAGGTGCTATTACCAGGATGCTGGGCGTGGGGGAGTGAGGGCAGATGATACTTGGGGGGAAGTTCCACTGGCCACACTCACCCTATACCCAGGGTGGTAGCGTTTCCTCTTGGTAGTAGATGTAGGTGGGGGCAGGTGGTATTACCAGTATGCTGGGTGTGGGGGAGTGAGGGCAGATGAAACTTGGGGGGAAGTTCCACTGGCCACACTCACCCTATACCCAGGGTGGTAGCGTTTCCTCTTGGTGGTAGATGAGTGGGTGTATTGGGTTGTAAGGCAGTTGATCCAGAGGAAGGCGAAAAACCCCAGCAAAGCATAATCAAATGTGCTCCAGCTGGGGGAAAAATTCCTTCCTGATCCCCCGAGAGGCAATCGAATAATTCCTGGATCAGCCCTGTGTGTGGGAGGGTGGGCAATTGGAGCCCCACCCTCGGTGGTAGGTGAGTGGAGATGTGGGTGTCGGTGTGTGGAAAACGGGGGAGGAGGGACCATCCTTACATACACAGTGCATGCTGGGAGTTGTAGTTCCCCATGCGGACAGAGATTGCTGGGAAATGTAGTCCCTCTGTCCCCTTCCCACGGCGTCCCTCCGGCCTACAGACGTGCATTTTCTCCTCACGAGATGGAACATCTGTATTTGAGAGAAGAGAAATTATATCAGGGAGGGTTTCTTGAAAGAAATGTTCAAAATAAACTCTAAACGATTCTTCTAACTAATAAAAACAATGGCCTTTAGATCTTTTGCATTCATGCTCAAGGGGGTTATACAGCATACTTTCGGCCATCTTTCTCTGCTCAGGTATAGCCAGCCTAATCAATGACAGGCTGGCTGCATGGATACATACACAAATCTAAGGCCGCGTACACACGATCGGGCTTTTGCCCGGCCAAATCACATCGGAATTCCATCGGAAAAAGATAGAACATGTTCTATATCTAAACTCGATAGAATTAATCGGAATTTCCGATGAAAAAACTCTGATGGGGCTACACACGATCGGAAAATCCGATGGAAAAAGTCAGATATTCCGATCGCGTGTACGCGGCATTGCTGTTATAGTGTGTACCGGGACTTATGCACTGACCAAATTCAGATCTTTTGTGCAAGTTCAACCATAGGATATGCATATGTAGCCATGCCGCCGACCTTTCGCTGTATGACCGTCTTGCATGGAAGAAGCCTTACTCAACAATTGTAAATGTGGGAGAACAAACTGACTGATGTAAGACACTTACCCTATTCTGTCTTCTTCAATAGAGAGGTTCCATGGAGATCTCGACTGGGTGGAATGTGGACTTGTGATCGGGACGGTTTCGTCTTTTTCTTCATTGGACATGCTCCATGGAGAGCCCGTCATTTGCTCAGGAAAAGAAGTTTCGATCCTGTATGGAAGAGGGGAGAAATGTTAAGATTTTCCCAAAGGAAATTAAGAAAATAAGCTGTAAATAACTTCTCCAGCTAATAAAATCAATCACTTTTACTCTTAAAATGTAAAAGTGGGTGAAAGGACTGACTGGTGGAAGACACTTACCTCCATCCGCTATTAACATAAGACAGTTTGCATGGTTGTTCGTTTTCGGTGCAACATGATGAATAAGTGACCCTGTATAAGAGAAGAGAGAAATTATATTAAGAGATTCTTAATGGCAATCAACAAAATAAACTGTAAATGACTTCTCCAGCCAACCAAAACCATCACTTTTACTCTGCAATGGTAAAGGTGGGAGAAAAGACTGACTGATGTAAGACACTTACCTCCATTTTCCAGCTCCGTCAGTGTCTGGGTCAGACCCGATGGTCCATTCTAGATTCGTCTCATTGGGGGTCTCTGCAGTGACCGGAACCACTGAAGATCCGGTTCTCTCCTCCTCTTGCTGGCATTGGTCCACCGGGGACTTCGTTCTGATCTTCTTAACGATGGGTGCCCGAGATGTACTTTGGTCCTTACGGGACTTAGATCTGGTCCTCTTCTTAGCTCTGGTCCTCTTAGTGATGCGCGTCTGAGGTATCTGTTGCTGATCTTTGTCCTCTGGGGACTTAGATCTGGTCCTCTTCTTAGCTCTGGACCTCTTAGTGATGTGCGTCTGAGGTATCTGATAGCGATCTTGGTCCTCTGGGGACTTAGATCTGGACCTCTTAGTGATGTGCGCCTGAGGAGGTATCTGATAGCGATCTTGGTCCTCTGGGGACTTAGATCTGGACCTCTTAGTGATGTGCGCCTGAGGAGGTATCTGTTGCTGATCTTGGTCCTCTGGGGACTTAGATCTGGTCCTCTTCTTAGCTCTGGACCTCTTAGTGATGTGCGCCTGAGGAGGTATCTGATAGCGATCTTGGTCCTCTGGGGACTTAGATCTGGACCTCTTAGTGATGTGCGCCTGAGGAGGTATCTGATAGCGATCTTGGTCCTCTGGGGACTTAGATCTGGACCTCTTAGTGATGTGCGCCTGAGGAGGTATCTGATAGCGATCTTGGTCCTCTGGGGACTTAGATCTGGACCTCTTAGTGATGTGCGCCTGAGGAGGTATCTGATAGCGATCTTGGTCCTCTGGGGACTTAGATCTGGACCTCTTAGCGATGGGCTCCAGAACAATTCTGGATCTAAGCCTACGCGCAATTGGTTCATTTACATCTGCAATAAGAAAAATACAGAGATGATTAGTAAACAAGAACTGCTTCCTTTCTGATCAATGCTAAAGACAAATTCCAAATGTTATTTCTATACATTTCAGGCTTTCTTCATAAGTATTAAATCACAGCGGTGATCTGGGGACTTGGTCCTTAGTAGGAGTAGAGATGGACAGAATATTCCCCTATTACCGTCTCCATAATATAAAATATATTCAACATCCAAAATGGAGAATTAATCCCCCACCATAACTATTGCCACATATTCATATATATGATGTTCAAAAGGTTTCCGCACTTTTATTTTTTAGTTGGAAACAGTGAGGGTGGGAGGAGTAATAATTGGTAGTGTATGGGAGGGATGCTAGGAGGATGCATGCAAATACACCTGACCTGTGTGTCTATTGTCATTGGACAGTTTAACCCGCCCTGAATCCAAGGGTGGGGGGAGTGTCTCTGAGTTATTTATCTGTTGCTTGAATAAAGTTAGGGCCCTTTCACACTGGTGCGTTTTTGCCGCGTCTTCGCGGTAAAAATAGGGCTATTAAAACGCTCCCCATTGCCCCCTCCATTGAAATGAATTAAAAACGCGGTAAAAACGTGGTAAAATCGCAGTGAAACCGCGGTAAAATCGCGATTTTAACGCTCCGTTTTTACCGCCTTTTTACAGCGTTTTTACATCGTTTTTTTATTCATTTCAATGGAGGGGGTATGGGGAGTGTTTTATAAACGTTTTAATAGCGATATTTTTACCGCAAAAACGCGGCAAAAACGCACCAGTGTGAAAGGGCCCTTAGTCTGCTGGTTTTTACCAGCAGTTTGCTGGCTAAAAGCCGCTTAGTTGTTATCCCGGAGGAGCGGGAGGACACCCCCGATCTGCGATGTGCCACTTCCGGCGCCTAGACACAGACTGGCACGAAGCCGTAAATGGCCTTGTTCCAGTCTCCTGTATGTAAACACAAGAGCGACGTCACAACGTCACTTCCGGTTTACTCGGCTGCCAATGGCGCCGGTTTTAAAAAAATATATATACAGTATTCAGAATCGCCGTTTTCGGCGATCTGAATACTTTGAAGTGCAAAGGAGGGATTTGGGGTATTTTAGAGCCCTGATCCCTCCATAAACTGTCACCACCTATTACTATCACAAGGGATGTTTACATTCCTTATGACAGCAATAAAAGTGATAAAAATGTATTTATTTATTTTTTAAAACACAATGTAAAAAAAAAAAAAATCATAAAAAAAATTAAATAATAAAAAAAAAAAATTAAAGCACCCCCATCCCCGCGCAGCAAAAAAAAAAACGCTGCACAAATACCGTGTGACATAAAATATTGCAACAATCGCCATTTTATTCCTTAGATTCTCTGCTAAAAAAATGTATATAATGTTTTGGGGTTCTAAGTAATTTTCTAGCAAAAAAAATGCGGATTTTAACTTGTAAACACCAAATGTCAGAAATAGGCTTGGTCATGAAAGGGTTAAACATCATAGATTCCATTCCTAATAAGCGCCTCTGATAGCCAATGGGCTCCATTCTGAAGATAGAACTGCACTACAAGGAGCCTTTACTGCTCCACAAGTGGCAGTTATTCTCAGCCGGATCCAATCAGATTTCATATGTGACCGTGTCTAAAAATAGATCCCGCCTTCTCCTTGTGATGGAGTCCAATCATTCCCAGAGAAAATGCCGTTTCTTCCTGCTAATATTCCTAATGATTATTCCTAGGAAATAGAAACTCCTGTTTCCTATCTATTAGATGGGTAGAAACTCCTCAATGGAAATGAATGGAAGCTCCATTGTGGTAACAATCATAGGATGTAATGGGGGACTTACCTCCTGCTGGAGATACTGCTCGTCTTTTCCTTCCTCTAATTTTCAGGTTGGATGTGGATTCGGTTGTAGTTTTAGTTGTAGTTTCAGTTGTAGTTTTAGTTGTAGATGCGACTCTACCGCTGAATAAAGACATATCGATTCGCTAGAAATAATATCAATCTGAATATCGCTGGAGCTTCACCTAGAGAGATGCTTCTCTATCGCTTCCTGCTTCAAAATGATGCAGACTTCTGTTCTGCCAGCTATTTACCTCCTGAGATCCTGTACCACTGCTGTGATGTCATAAAACCCACTGTCACTTTTTTTTTTTTTTTAACAAAACTTTACGAAATGAACATTCTTGACATTTTTCACATACAGTACATTTTTTTGCTAATAAAGTGCATTAGAACCCCCAAACATGATATATTTTCTGAAAGCAGGGGCCCTGGCGAATAAAATGGCGGCCGTCGCAATTTTTTCATTTAAAGCGATATTCGCGCAGATGTTGATCAGGTGCAAATTTGCAGGAAAAAATGAATTTCGGAGCACACAAACCCATTTTAATCGCTTACAGACCGGAAGATTTTCCCCTGGTAATGACCGCGCCATATTTTACAATACGCCACTGCTGCGCTTTAACTGACAATTGCGCGGTGGCGAGACGTTGTACCCAAACAAAATTGATGTTCTTTTTTTCCCCCCCTGCAATTAGAGATTTCTTTTGGTGGTATTTGATCACTTCTGCGGTTTTTATGTTTTTGCGCTATAAACAAAAATGGCGACAATTTAAAAAAATATATATATTTTTTACGTTTTGCGATAATAAATATCCCCAAAATATCAAAAATCTAATTTCTTCATCAGTTTAGGACAATAAGTATTTCGCAAATGTTATAGCGTCTACAAAATAGGGGATAGATTTATGGCATATTTATTATTTATTTTTTACTAGTAATGGCGGCAATCTGCCATTTTTATCGCGACTGCGACATATCAGACACTTTTTTGGGACCAGTAACATTTATATGGCTCTTGAAAGAGCCGATGTACACCTACGGCGATTTGCGCAGCCGTGCCAACTTGCCGCAGTAAAATTACGCCGGCTGGTCGGTAAGAGGTTAAAACCCCATTTTTTGTGGTGGGGAGGGGGGGGGGGGGGTTATTATTGTAATAATTTTTTTATTTATTACTTCTTGCTATGAGAAGCAACATGTGTTATCTCTGGACAGGTCCTCTTTATGGAGACATTGGGGGTCTATTATACCCTCCATGTCTCCTCTGCCCTCCAACCAATCACACACCGGAGCTAACTGGGGAGACACATGACTGGAGGGAGGAGCCACACTGTACCGAGAGCCAATGACAGTATGGAGGCGGGGTGGGTGAAGCCGAGAGCTGTTCGGGAGGGTAATGTGAGGGGTTGGGATGTTCGGTGCTGATCTATGGAGTAGGTGGGAGGAGCGGCAGTGCACGGAGAGCCAATGAGAGGTTGGAGGCGGGTCGGGGAGGAACACAAGAGCTGTCCAGGAGGGTGAAACAGTAACGGGGGGTGTGGTTAGAGGCGTGACGCTGGCTAATCTGGAAGTTGGAACGAGCTGCTGTGGGAGGGGCTGGGATATATTCGGTGCTGATCTACGGAATATGTGGGAGGAGCGGCAGTGCGCGGAGATCCAATGAGAGGATGGAGGCGGGACGAGCGCGTGCAAAAACTTTCCGGGAGGACGGAAACCAAGTGAACCGGGGTGTGTCTTTGGGAGGACGGGCCGTGGCATAGGGAGGAGCCGCACAAGCTGCTGTGTTTGAATAGGAGGATCGCTGTTATAGGTGGGTGGGGTGTAATGTGGGCGCGGCCGTTTTTAGACTGGGGGTGCAGGGATGTAATGTGGGAGGGGTCTTGTTCTAAGTGCCGACGGTGGAAATGTAATGTGGGAGGAGCCGTGTTATGATTGGAGGCGGGGATTGTAAACTGGAGGCGGAAGGACATAATGTGGGCGGAGCCAGGCGCGGCGATGGGCGGAGCCCATGGACCAGGTTGGGGCGGGGAATAGAGGAGTCGGGGGCCGCTGGACTCCAGACCAAGGACGGATCCAGAGTCTAGTCTAGAGATGGTCAGAGACTGCAGACGTGGTACAAGAGATGGTCAGAGACTGCAGACGTGGTACAAGAGATGGTCAGAGACTGCAGACGTGGTACAAGAGATGGTCAGAGACTGCAGACGTGGTACAAGAGATGCTCAGAGACTGCAGACGTGGTACAAGAGATGGTCAGAGACTGCAGACATGGTACAAGGGATGGTCAGAGACTGCAGACGTGGTACAAGAGATGGTCAGAGACTGCAGGCATGGTACAAGGGATGCAGACATGGTATAAGAGATGGTCAGAGACTGCTGGCATGGTACAAGGGATGGTCAGAGACTGAACACATGGTATAAGAGATGGTCAGAGACTGCAGGCATGGTACAAGGGATGGTCAGAGACTGCAGACGTGGTACAAGAGATGGTCAGAGACTGCAGGCATGGTACAAGGGATGGTCAGAGACTGCAGACATGGTATAAGAGATGGTCAGAGACTGCAGGCATGGTACAAGGGATGGTCAGAGACTGAACACATGGTATAAGAGATGGTCAGAGACTGCAAGCATGGTACAAGGGATGGTCAGAGACTGCAGACGTGGTATAAGAGATGGTCAGAGACTGCAGGCATGGTACAAGGGATGGTCAGAGACTGCAGACGTGGTATAAGAGATGGTCATATGAACGCAGCCCCACCTTTGTATATCAATGCAGCCCCACTTGTGTCTATGACAGTGCCGGCCCAAGACATTGTGCTGCCTGGGACCAAGAATGAAATGCGCCCCCCCCCCCAGAAAAAAAATCTTGCCAACCAAAAGGCCCCCACATTCATTATTTTATATCATGATAACTAAAGGGGACCCGTCGTGGCTCTATACATGTATAAAGGAGTATAAAGAGGACCTGTCATTGCTCTATACATGTATAGGAGTATAAAGAGGACCTGTCATTGCTCTATAAATGCATATAGGCATATAAAAGGACCTGCCATGGCTCTATACATGTATAGGAGTATAAACAGGGCCTGTCATGGCTCTATACATGCATATAGGCGTATAAAAGGACCTGCCATGGCTCTATACATGTATCCAGGAGTATAAAGGGACCTGTGAATTGCCGACGGCCACAATGTCTTTTGCGCAAACTAATCAATGTTCGCTAATTGTGTTTTTTTTTTGTACCAAAAATATGTAGAATACATATTGGCCTAAACTGAAGAAAATAGTTTATTTTTCAAAATTTTGGGGATATTTATTATAGCAAAAAGTTAAAAAATATATATATTTATAGCACAAAAAAAAAAAACGCAGAGGTGATCAAACATCACCAAAAGAAAGCTCTATTTGTGGGAAAAAAAGGACATCAATTTTATTTGGGTAGCGGAGCTGGCGGAACGGGCTGGCGGGCATCAGTATACTTCCCCCCTAAAAGTGCTGCCTGGTACCCATGGTACCACCCGGTCCCATCATAGGGCCGGCCCTGGTCTATGAATGCAGTCCCACTTTTGTCTATGAATGCAGCCCCACTTGTGTCTATGAATGCAGTCCCACTTGTGTCTATGAATGCAGTCCCACTTTTGTCTATGAATGCAGCCCCACTTTTGTCTATTAATGCAGCCACACTGTGCATGGCACTCACCATGGCATTGCCTCGATCACACACACAACAGGTATCTCCTCTCCCGACGTGTGTCATGGAACAAACAGGAGCTGTAGGTCTGTGTTCGGCTCTAGCAAAGTCCCCCCCTAGACGGGCTTGTGTGATAGACAAAACACTGATTTAATCAGTGTTCCATCTCCATCTACTATCACACGAGCAGGTCTAGCACAGGCAGCACAGCCGAACACAGATCCAGCTCTCACACACAGCGAGAGATGGCCAGTGTCATACAAGCAGGAGAGAGGGGGAGCGCTGCAGTCAGCTACAGCTCAAAGCAGCCTCAGGACAGGCAGCTTACCAGCCCTGGTGATGAGAGAGAGTGAGAGACTCGGCAGCGGGAGCTGCAGGCACCGAAAAAGCAGTTTAAAAGCCAATGTGACATGATTTCCTCGGGGGGGGGGGGGGGGCAATTGCCATGTTGCCCCCCCCCCCTGGATCCGCCGTTGCTCCAGACTACACATGGCTCTTCTCAGAGATCTCTTCTGCTTTATTATTGGCTCTTCCCCAGTGTAGTGTATTCCGAGCGCTGCACATTACTGGAGGGGGCGGGGCTGACACTTTCTCTGGGTTTATATATAATCAGCTGTATTTAATATAAATGTGGGCGTGGTTGAGTAGCTGAGCAAACTGGGCGGAGCTGTCACCCCTCAGCCTCTGGTAGTGATGGGTGCTGCCATTGGTGTGTGTAGCACAGTTTTCGAGGTGGGGGCGCTGTCCCTTCTATAATTTCTACCCCCCATAAAAAATAAAAGAGAGAAAAATCACATTAAAACCAGTTAATCAATCTGAATTGGTTCTCATGACACATGACGATATTTGATCATAAATCTATTGCCAAAAATCTACCACAGCCAATTGGCGACCAGCGCCAACCCCACGCCGGTGGTTGCTTTGATCCATTCAGCAGCAGTTTTGATTCAAACTGGGTGTATGGTGGTCACGTGCATGACTCCATCACCCCATCAGTGAAAACCTGACTCCAGTCTAAACTTAAAGCCAGGCAAGGTGTCACCAGGGCAGGAAGTGAGTGTAAATCTCCCCTATGGGGTCACAGACAGCAGTAAATCCAACCCTTCCAACTTTTTAAACAGGGGGCCGGTTCACTATCCCTCAGACCTTTAGAGGGCCGGACCATCATTGCAAGCCCAACCTCACCGTCATTTCAGACCATCATTGCAAGCCCCCCCTCACCACCATTTCAAATTCAGGCCATCATTTCAAGCCCCCTCACCATTGCAAGCCCCTCACGATCATTGCAACCCTCCCCTTCATCATTATAAGCCCCTCATTGCAAGCCCCCCCTCACAATCATTAATTGCAAACCGATCATGATCATTGCAAGCCCCCACCTCATCATTACATCATCATCATCATCCCCTCATTGCAAGCCCCCCCTCGCTATCATCATTGTAAGCCCCTCATTGCAAGCCCCCCCCCTCACAATCACTAATTGCAAGCCAATCAAGATCATTTCAAGCCCCCCCATCATCATCATCATCAGCCCCTCATTGCAACCCCCCCTCACCATCAGCCCCTCATTGCAACCCCCCCCTCACCATCAGCCCCTCATTGCAACCCCCCCTCACCATCAGCCCCTCATTGCAACCCTCCCCTCACCATCAGCCCCTCATTGCAACCCCCCCCTCACCATCAGCCCCTCATTGCAACCCTCCCCTCACCATCAGCCCCTCATTGCAACCCCCCTCACCATCAGCCCCTCATTGCAACCCCCCCAACCTTCATCATTACATCATCAGCCCCTCATTGCAAGCCCCCCTCCCCACCTACATCATCATTATTATCAGCCCCCCCACCATCTTCATTTCATCATCATCATCAGCCCCCCTCACCATCGCAAACCCTCCCTCACCTCACCATCGTAAGCCCCTCACAGCCTTACTGTGCCAAACTGCTGTCACAGTCCCGCTGTGTCACAAAGCTCACAGTGTTGGTAACAGTTCCGGCGCGCTATGATAAATGTCCCGCCCTCCTCCTCCTAGACCAGCTTGTGTGATAGACAGAACACTGGCTCTATCACACAAGCTAGTCTAGGAGGAGGAGGGCGGGACATTTATCATAGCGCGCCAGAACTGTTAACACTGTGATCTCCGTGACACATCGGGATCGCTGTGTTACAACCTGCCATGTAACCGGCGTTGCTTGTCAGGGTGGGGTGGGCCGGTAAAAAGTCCTCCGCGGGCCGCATGTGGCCCGCGGGCCGTAGTTTGAGGACCCCTGTCTTAACCACTTGCCAACTGCCTAACGTACATTTACATCAGTAGAATGGCACAGGCAGGCAAAGCAACGTACCTGTACAAGCTCCGTGCCCGCGGGACCCGCGGATTCGATGTCCGCCGGTGTCCCGGAGCACCAGAACGGGGTGATGCTTAAACAAGGCATTTCCCTGTTCTGCCTAGTGACAGGACAGTGATCTACTGATCGCTGTATAAATTACAATGGTCCCCAAAATAGTGTCAAAAGTGTCCAATGCAATATCGCAGTCAGTCACGATAAAAATCGCCGATTGCCACCATTACTAGTAAAAAATAAAAAAATAAAATGACAAAACTATCCCCTATTTTGTAGATGCTATAACTTCAATATACGCTTATTGCGTTTTTTTTTTTTTTACCAAAAATATGTAGAAGAATATATATCGGCCTAAACTGAGGAAAACATTTTTTATATATTTTTGGGGATATTTATTATAGCAAAAAGTAAAAAATATAGCATTTTTTTTTTCAAAATTGTCGCTATTTTTATCTTTATAGCGCAAAAAATAAAAACCGCAGAGGTGATCAAATACCACCAAAAGAAAGCTCTATTTGTGGGGAAAAAAAGGACGTAAATTTTGTTTGGGTGCCACGTTTTCAGTTTCAGGTGCAAATTTCAGTTAAAGCGACGCAGTGTCGAATTGCAAAAAAATGGCCCGGTCATTGGACAGCCAATTTTTCCGGGCTGAAGTGGTTAAAGGGTCACTAAAGGCAAACTTTTTTTTTTTTTTAAATACCGTATTTATCGGCGTATACCGCGCACTTTTTTTGCCCTGAAAATCAGGACAAAATCGCGGGTGCGCGGTATACGCCGATACCCGCGCCGAGTTTTGAATACTGCGCCGACATATACCGAGCGCAGTACACTCGGGTATAGTCGGGCAGTCTCGGCTCCTTCCGCGCTCACGTCCTGGACGTACAGGACGTCAGCGCGGGTAGCCGAGCATTGCCGACAATACACGAGTGTACTGCGATCTGTATATGTCGGCGCAGTATTCAAACTCGGCGCGGGAAACAAGCGGGGAGGATGCGAGGATGCCGCAGAAGGACGCTGGACCCGCCGAAGATGACACCCGACCCGCCGAAGACGACACCCGACCCGCCGAAGACGACACCCGACCCGCCGAAGACGACACCCGAAGCCGCAGAAGGACGCCGATGGACGCCGCGAAAGACACCAAAACTGTAAGTACAAAAAAAACAAAAACATTTTTTTTCCACAGGATTGGGGGCCACTTTAGGGGTGCCGGGTATACGCGGGAGCGCGTTATACCGCGATAAATACGGTAACAAACATGTTATACTTACCTCCAATGTGCAGCTCGTTTTGCACAGAGTGTCCCCTAACCCTGTCTTCTGGGGTCCCTCGGCGGCTGTCTCGGCTCCTCCTCGCAAAAGCTTTCTACCTTCATGCGAGCTCGCACGGTGGAAAGCTTTTGCGAGCGCGCTCCCGTGATACAGCGGCGGGCATAGCCGCGGACTGTATCACTCGGCCCCGCCCCCCGGCGCGCCGCGTCATCCGCTGTGATTGACAGCAGCGCCAGCCAATGGCTGCACTGCTATCAATCCGTCCAGCCTAGCCAATCAACGGCCAGGCTGGGAACTGAAGACGATCACATGGACGCGTGCGGGAGTTTCGAGAGGTCAGGTAAGTAAAACGGGGGCTCGGGGGGGGGCGGTACCGTCAGATGTTTTTTCACCTTAATGCATAGGATGCATTAAGGTGAAAAAACATTTACCTTTACAACCCCTTTAAAGTTACATAAAGCCCATATATAAAATAAAAATAATAGGAACAGGGCCGGATTTGCTCTCCCTGCCGCCCCAAGGCCAGGTTCCACAATGCACCCCCTCCCCGTCAACCGACCCCCCCCCCAAATCAACGGAGAACGTGCGGCACGGTTAGTTCAAATATGTTTTGTTTGTTTTTTTACTTTTTTATTTTTATTTATTTGTAGCTTGTTGCTTACTTTTTTTAATTTTTGTATAATTTTCTTATTATTTTTCTTATTCTTTACTTTTTTATTTTATTAATTTAATTATTATTTCTTATTATTTATTTATTTTTTATCAATTTATTTTTACTTAACTTTTTTGCTATCACACAGGAGAAAACAATTTCCTGTGTGATAGCAATTGGAGGTGACATGTTCTCTTTATTGACCCTGTCACCTCCAAAACAGGAGTCCTAGCACTGTGCTAGAACTCCTGTCACAGCTGAGATGGGAAGAGCACAGCTCTCCCCTCTCACTGTGTACATCGGCAGCAGGGACAGGAGACAGACTCGGTGGCCGGGGGGAGGACGGAGTCCCGAAGACAGAACCAGCAGAGAGAGGTATGTGGGGTGGGGGGGGGGGGGGGGAGGGGAGGACGGACGGGAGCACATATTTTACAAGTGATTTCGACGACATCGCCGCAATCACTTGTTAACTTACTGCCCTTAACTGTATGTTTCGGGCGTCGGGGGACTCCATGCCACTGCCGCCCCTTGGAGTCCTGCCGCCCCAAGGCCTGGCCTCAGTGGCCTTGTGGGAAATCCGGGCCTGAATAGGAAACTACAATTTTATAATAAATCTCAAACAAAAAATGATGTGATATTAGTTGGAAAAATACATTAAACCTCAGGTCCTAAAGCGACATAAAGCCAGTATATAAAACATTTCAGGGTTTATTTTTACTGTATAAAAGCACAAATATCTACATACAAACATGATGTGAATGTAGCTAGAGCAGCAAATGTCACTTTAAACTAGGGTTGTCCCGATACCACTTTTTTAGGACTGAGTACAAGTACCGATACTTTTTTTCAAGTAGTCGCTGATACCGAATACCGATACTTTTTTTAAATGTGTCCCCAAATGCAGCCATGTCCCCCACATATGCAGCCATGTCCCTCTAGCCATGTCCCTCACATATGCAGCCATGTCCCTCTAGCCATGTCCCTCACATATGCAGCCATGTCCCTCTAGCCATGTCCCTCACATATGCAGCAATGTCCCTCTAGCCATGTCCCTCACATATGCAGCCATGTCCCTCTAGCCATGTCCCTCACATATGCAGCCATGCCCCTCTAGCCATGTCACTCACATATGCAGCCATGTCCCTCTAGCCATGTCCCTCACATATGCAGCCATGTCCCTCTAGCCATGTCCCTCACATATGCAGTCATGTCCCTCCAGCCATTTCCCCCATACCTTTGCCGCCGAAAGCCGCCGCATGGAGAAAATCACATCATTCATTTGAATAGCTGTTTTGCCCGCACGTATAGACACTCCCCCTTGCTCGGAATTGGACGGATCACGATCACCCATCCAATCCCGAGCAAGGGGGAGTGTCTATATGCGCGGGAACACTACAGTTATTCAAATGAAAGCTGCGATGTTCCCGCACGCCGTTTAACCCATGCGGCAGGTTGTGATGCGGCAGGGGGGGGGGGGGGGGGAGTATTCTATTTAGGTATCGGGGGTATTTGCGCATGTACGAGTACTCCCGCAAATACTCGGTATCGGTCCCGATACCGATACTGGTATCGGGACAACCCTACTTTAAACCATACTAAGCCAGCAGTAATAGGGAAGTCCCCCTTTGAGGGCCTAATGCCTTTTTACTCCTATCTCAAATTGAATATTCATGATACAGAAAATCAATGGTATTTCTCCAGCAACCAGTACGGTACTTTTCAGAGCAGATGGTCATAAAACAGATGCAGATCCCAAAAGCTCTTGGTATTCTGGGCTGTAAAGTAACAATTATTTAGAGAGAAACCTTTTAAAAGGCTTGCTACACAGATGCTCAACAAGGTCCCATGTGTCCTCCGCTTAGTGCAGGACGGGGTATTTAGATCTGACTTGGATTCTGCTGGAGTGGATCACTGCATCCTATGGGGGTAGCACCTGTCCGTGTACACATGAGAAGTCCAAACACCAGAGTCAAGGGGTCCAACTGTCCTGCTGGTGTACACAAAAAAGCGCCCTTCCAAAAGGGTACAAAGAGCTCTTTAAAGGGGTTGTAAAGGTTAATTTTTTATTTTCTAAATAGGTTCCTTTAAGCTAGTGCATTGTTGGTTCACTTACCTTTTCCTTCCATTGCCCTTCTAAATGTTTTTTTTTGTCTGAATTTCTCAGTACTGTTCCTCCTCAGTAAGCTTTCCACCATCATCCGAGCCCTTCTGGCTGGGGGTTAGTCAGCGTGCTCGTTCCCTCCCTTGCAGGGGAGGACTGACCATTGAGTCACTCGGGCACTGCCGAGGGCCCCATGCCACTAGGGGGCCCTATCAGGGTTGCCAGGCCCAGTAAAACCAGGGACAGTATGTATAAATCTATGTTTTTATTACATCTGTCCCTGATATGTCCGAAACCAACATGCTTTTGATGTGAAAATCCTGATATTTTAGCTGCCCCGCCTCCTGGCGTGGTGGCCATCTGTAAGCCCGGGGGCCCCATGAGTTAATCTTCTATTGCCTGGGGGCCCCATGAGTTGCTCGCTCCCTCCCTTGGGACTACATCCCAGCGTCTCCCCGCAGGGATGTAGTCCCAAGGGAGGGTACGAGCAAGCTGACTAACCCCCAGCCAGAACGGCTCGGATGATGGGGGCAAGCCAGGGGCGGACTGACCATTCTGGCACTGCCCGAGGGTCCCATGTCACTAGGGGGCCCCATCAGGGTTGCCAGCCTCAGTAAAACCAGGGACAGTATGTGAAAATCTGTGTTTTTTTTTATATCAGTCCCTGAAATGTCCCTTACCGACATCCTTTTGGTCTAAAATGTTATAGATGCCCCATCTCTCCAGTACATTCTCAGTGTGTTTGTGTGTACTGTGTGTCTATATGTGTATTCTGTGTGTCTGTGTGTGCATACTGTGTATGTATACTGTATGTGTGTGTGTTTACAGTACTGTGTGGCCCCATAATCTATTGCCTGGGGGCAGGGCCGTGTTTAATGTTGATTGGACCCTAGGCAAAAACATTCTTGCCCCCCCCCCCCCCCCATGCAATTTTGCTCTCCACCTGCTCTGAGACATACAATAAATATCAGCTAGACTTAAAATCCGTTTACTGTATCAGATCAGGCAGTGATTGCGATTGGTTGCCAGAGGTTACAGCATATCATTACCACTTACTGACTGGTTGCTAGAGATTACAGCACACATTACAGCTCACTGGTTAGTTGATAGAGGTTACAGCACATTATTTCTTGTTGTTGTTTGGTTGCTAGAGATTACAGTACAGTAATACTGCTCACCGATTGGCTGCTGGGTCTGCAGGCGAGTCATCTGTACACAACAATAGGGCAGAGCTGGGCAGCATTAGTAGAAGCAGTTCACACTGAGATATCAGGACACAGCACAGGACTAAAACTCCAAGGGACAAGGGAATTTTAACTGGGATAGTTGGCAAGTATGAGGCAGCTGCTTTTGGCCCCGCAACAATGACAGGGCCCAGGGCAGATGCCCCTTTTGCCCTGCCTTAAAGCGGAGTTTCACCCTAAAAACATGTATTTAACATTCCATTCAGCATAATTCCAACATTTACACTATGCCGTTTTTTTGTTGCTGTACATACCGTCTTATCGTTATTTTCCACCTGGCTTCCGGGTTCTCACTCCCGCGGGACTAGGCGTTCCTATGCAGAGGCTAGATGATTGACGCCTTGTGAAAAACTTTCCCCCCGGCGCATAAGGCGCGCCACCAGTTTTCCGAAAGAAGCCGAACTGCTAGTCGGCGCTATATGGCGCCTGCGCCTGCCGTATAGAGCTGACTGCGCAGGCGTCAGATAGAGCCGGCTACTTTCGGAAAACTGGTGACGTGCCTTGTGCGCCGGGGGGAAGTTTTTCACAAGGCGTCAATCATCTAGCCTCTGCATAGAAACGCCTACTCCCGCGGGAGTGAGAACCCAGAAGCCAGGTGGAAAATAACGATAAGCCAGGTGGAAAAAAAAAATTTAATGTTGTAAATGTTGGAATTATGCTGAATGGAATGTTAAATGCATGTTTTTAGGGTGAACCTCCGCTTTAAAGACGGCCCTGCCTGGGGGCCCCATAATCCTCTATTGCCTGAGGGCCCCATGAGTTGTCAGTCCACCCCTGGGGCAAGCTTACTGAGGAGGAACAGGAAGTGAGAAACTCAAAGAAAAAAACATTTAGAAGGGAACTCGAAGGAAAAGGTAAGTGAACCAACAATGCACAAGCTTAAATGAACCCATTTAGAAAATAAAATACAAACCTTTACAACCCCTTTAAAGTGAGACCATTACTCTAATCTGTCTTTTTCATTGGAATTGTAATAGTCATAAAGTCCTCTGCTAATACAACTTCCTGTCCCATAAAAACGCTTTCGGCTTGAGTCTTCAGTATGGTCACATCGTCGTCCCCGTCCGTAATCAGTCCTGGGGGCTTAAACCTCTGACTGAAATGATTCAGAACCAGCTTCTTTGCATGAGACAAATTTGCAAACTCGGCTGCCATTTTGGGCGTACTGTGACCATTTTCCTTGGCTTTGACCATCTGTTCGTCATCTAGTGTAGCTTCATGAATGAGAAGGTCAGAATCCTGGCAAAGCTTAGCAGCCCCCACTGAGGTGACACCTGAGCAGTCTCCAAGTATGCAAACTTTTCTTCCTGGCATGGGGTCCCCTAGGACATCGGATGGATGAATAATTTGTCCATTCTCTAATGTAACCGAAGAGCCAAGTTTCAGCTTGCCATAAATAGGACCAGGTTGAATACCTGCAAATAAGAACATGGTATTACCATAAGGCTTCTCATTCACAGACTGCCACGTGTGCCATTTTTGTGGGCCACAGCCACCTATACCAACAAAAATGTATTCCGATAAAGAAAACCAGTAAAAAAATTAAATAAAAAAATTAAAACGATTTATTATGGCAATCCCCCAACTGTATGTGCTGCTAGTCTTTCCTCTTATCTATGCCAATTGTCTTCAACCATTGGGCTGTGGCCTTCCCTTTTCTGGGTCATCTGCAAATCTCTCCTACAGTGCCTCCCAGCTTCCATATTGCCCCTTAACCTCCCATAGTGGCCCACAGTGCCCCCCAACCTCTCACAGTGAAGGCCAATCTATGGCAAAGTGGACCTCCATATTGCCCCCAACCTCCAACAGTGTCTCACAGTACCCTTCAACCTCACACAGTGCTTCCCAATGCCCTCCAGAGACCTCATCCCCTACAGGGCCACCAAGGCAGCTGTAAAGTCTGCTTACCCGATCCGCAAACCCCAATCTTCAGCGTCTCTGCTGAGGGAAATACGGGGCTCAGGTAAGTAAAACGGGGGGCTGGGGTGGGCGGTCACTGCCAGAAATGTTTTCACCTTAATGTAAAGGAAGCATTAAAGTGGATGTAAAGCCTCTCTCATCTTTTCTAAACTACTGCCATAGTGCTGATCTATAAGGATATAGATGCCTCCTGCATATATCCTTACCTGTCAAATGTCTCTCCTCTGTCTGTTATGAGAACTGAAAAACTGCAGATTCTGTGGGTGGATCTGTTGTCTGGAGCTCGGTGGGTGGAGTCGTGATGTCACTAACTAACTTCTGCTATGATCACCAACATCCAGTCAAAATCCAGAAAAGAAACCACTTCAAAAAAGGAGTGGGGGTGGGAATTGAAAAATAATGCCCGTCTCCAGGCTAGTGAATGAGTGTAAATAACCTGTCACTCATGACAAGGGGGCGGAACGGACTAAGGTTTTTCTCTGCAAGTCCGTTTTATTTCACTTAACAATAAAAGAGGATTGCTCAGAGCTGGATTAACTCTGTGTGGCAAGACTGGGCACAGATGATAGGAAATCTTATACTGTGCATTGTGACATCAAAAAAAATAAAAAATAAAATGTGGGTTTACATCCACTTTAAGGTGAAAAAACACAAGGGTTTACAACCCCTTTAATCACATAGCCCCAGGATCATTGGTTGCCTTTTACCAATATCCACCAGGCTCTTACAAGTGAGGGAGATGTAGCCTCACACCACCATAGGACAGCTGGACTCTTTCCTACCACCTTCCTCCTGGCTCTCTTCAGTGAGCTTTTCCAAACCCAACATGATCCCTGGACTTGAACTTGTGAAAAGGTACCTAGCTGGGACCTCAGTGTCTTCCTAAAAAATAAAATACAAAATGCTAAGCTCCTGCACCTGGGGCAGGGCCCCTGCACAGTGGTCTCCTCCAGCAGGACTGGACTCAGGAACACTGCACTGCTGCTCGGGCTTCAGACTATGTATAGGCCCTCTCACCACCTACTGGGCACACCTCCACAGCGATTGGCTGGAGTCCTATAAATATTCAGGCTGCATGCCCTGTTCTTCCTCCCACTAAAGTTCTTGAAGACAGGGGGAAGCAACAGAGCAGCAGCCTGTGAAACAATGAGCAGCCCTAGATATTCAACCTTTGAATGAATGAATGAATGAATGAAAACTTATATAGCGCGGCACATGCGAACTTAATCGCCTCTGGGCGCTTGTTGTTCCTGTCTCCTTTGGTATCAAAAGAGATGCGTTTTGATCTTTTTCCTGAATGCTAAGTGGTTCTTCTCCAACCGAATGCTGGTTGGTAAAGCGTTCCATAGTCTGGGACCCTGGACCGCGAATCTCCTTTCTCCTTTGGATTTGTAGTTGACTTTCGGTATCTGAAGAAGATTTTGATCGGTAGATCGCAGAACGCGATTGGGGTTATGAGCTTTGCTCCTCTGATTACAGTGGCGCTAACTAAAATTTACCTAACAGCCTTTTTTACCCTAGGAGGGTGCTACATCTCAGTCCTACATTAACAACCAGAACATCACTAGCCCAACATATCTTAGTACTGGCCCTAGGGGGCATATGCCCCATAGTCCAGCCCTCTTATGGTCATGATAGTTTTACACAATGGAGTAAACCTTAAGAAACAATGTCATTTACCAAGTTCTTTTAGCTTGTTAGCATTGAGTTTGCCTGGCCGGTCCTTCTCAGCAATCACAAACCCAAATGACGGAATGCGATGATAAAGCTTGAACGCTCGAACAACAAACTGCTCGTTTTCAAAGAGCTTGTATGTCCCATCACTTGGATCTGCATGAAGAGTCTGCTCTTCCGAGGATGGACCATTCTTTTCTGCATATCCCGAGAGGTCTCTGAACTCTTCTGCTGGACACTGGTCTTCTGACGGGACCAATTCGTGAACGGAATACGGGAACACTAGCTGGGAGTGAGAGATTTCCAAACTCATGTGGATAAAGTTCCTTAATCCCACTGGACCATAGATGTCTACATGCTGCTTAGATGGATTAGAGCCAGCCTGGAGACTAACAGTACACAGGAAGCCAGGAAGTCCAAACAGATGGTCTCCATGAAGATGAGTGATAAAAATCTTGGTAATTCTGCCTGCAGGAGTGGAAAACAAAGCAAAAATCTTAGCAAAACCAAAATAAAGCTGAACAATAACTTAATAGCTTTGCCAGATTGGCTTTAAAGCTGAACTTCAGTCTTCCCTACAGTCTTGCATAGTTGTACCGAAATTGCTTATCCTGATTTAAAGTGATAATAAACACACATAGCCAGATTCAGAGAGTGATACGCCGTCGTAACTCTGAATCTACGCCGTCGTAAATTTAAGTGTATTCTTAAATTGAGATACACTTAAATCTAGCTAAGATACGACTGCCTGCGCCGTTGTATCTTAGCTGTCTATTTCCGCCGGCCGCTGGAGGCGTGAACACTGATTTACGCCTAGAATGCGCAAATCAGCGAGATACGCCTATTCACGAACATACGCTTGCCCGTCGCAGTAAAGATACGCTGTTTACATAAGGCGTTTTCAGGCCTAAAGTTATTCCACCAAATAGGTGGCGCAGCCAATGTTACGTATGGACGTCGGAACCGTGGCGAATTTTGAAAATTTTACATTGTTTGCGCAGGTTGTCCGTGAATGGGGCTGGACGGAATTTACGTTCACGTCGAAACCAATAAGTCTTTGCAGCGTAAGTTGGAGCATGCGCACTGGGATATGTCCACGGACGGCGCATGCGCCGTTCGTTAAAAAAGGTCAATCACGTCGGGTCACAATTCATTAACATAAAACACGCCCCCCTGTTCCTCATTTGAATTAGGCGCGCTTAGGCCGGCACATTTATGCTACGCCGCCGTAACTTAGGAGGCAAGTGCTTTGTGAATACAGCACTTGCCTCTCTAACTTACAGAGGCGTAGCGTATATGTGATACGCTACGCCTGCCTAACGTTAGGCACGGCTACCTGAATCCAGCTAACACTGTTTAACTAGAAAATGCATTTCCTGAGGAAAATGCGAGTGGGAATGCTGAATAGCTGAGCCCGCACCAAAGCCATTCACCATAACCACTACACTATCTTTAGGACACACAGCTCCTTTCTCTATCTGCAAAGTAGAGAGTATGCTGACTTCCTGGTCGCCCCTCCCCCCTCAAGGAGGTTTCCCCTCCCCCCAGGTCAGTGAGGAGGAATATTGCACTGAGGTAGAAAGCTATTTATGGAAAGAAATTCCATTACAAACGCCTTTTAATTCACAGACCAATACATGAATTACGCCTTCAAACAAAACGTAATAAATCCACAACCGTACATGCGATCGATACAGCGACTTCACCGTTTGAAAGACACGGCCCTTGTGAACGCATCGATATGAAATTTATGTTGATAAAATTAAAATTGTGGCCATGCCAGCGATTTAGAAAAGAGCGTCTTTGTGTGTTTTGCAGGAAAATTTTTAAAATTTTTAACATGACGGTCAATGAGAGTGGTTTTGTCGCTCTTGTCCTTTAGAAGCTCCTGGAACTAAAACTAAAATACGTATCACAAAACTGATCACATTGCCTGAAACCAGACAAGCATACCTACGTTTTGATATATAAATTGTGTATGACAAGTAGATCTTGTGGGCGTGAGAGCAATTTGTTCGCCCTTTTTTTAAAGATAATTTTTGTTTTCAAAGATCTCCACTGTAAAGGTCACATGACACACTCTAAATCCCTTCCATAGGGTTACATTATAACCGATTCCATTTTCTGAAAAAATCGCTAAACGTAAATTGCGTTTTCACAAAAACCGTAAAAGATATCAATCTGAAAAGTCATGTTTGGATAGCTGAATATTTTGTGACCGCTTTAAAGTTTGTTTGGTGTCTGTAAGTGAAAGTATGAAGGAGCTGAAACTTTTGGCAGAACGTGTGTTTTGAAGCAGGAAAAAGGATGTTCTCATTGACTTCAATGTTAAAAAAAAGTGTCTAAAAGCTTAATATTTTAAAAAGTATAAATAGTACAAAAAAACTTGAAGAAGTCCCATCGTTAGCTGAATGAGACGAACATTTTAAAAGTTAAATGGTCTCAATAGCTGAAAGTATGCAGAAGTTACGCAGAGCCAAAAAACGTACGGAATAAAATTAAAATTAAGAAGAAGAACTAGACAATGCATTTCCTGAGGAAAATGCGAGTGGGAATGCTGAATAGCTGAATTGCTGAGCCCGCACAAAAGCCATTCACCATAACCACTACACTATCTTTAGGACATACAAGCAGTGTTCCTTCAGTACTTATAAAGCCTAATATCACACAGCTCCTTTCTCTATCTGCAATATAGAGAGTGTCCTGACTTGACTGGTCGCCCCTCCCCCCTCAAGAGGCTTTCTCCACATGAGGTGGGGGAGGAGGACTGCACTGAGGTAAGGAAAGCTATTTAGGGAATCAAAATACCATTAGAAACGCTTTCATCCACACACAAAATCAGTTATCGAAGCCTTCAAACAAAACGTAATAAATCCACAACCGTACATGCGATCGATACAGCGACTTCACCGTTTGAAAGACACGGCCCTTGTGAACGCATCGATATGAAATTTATGTTGATAAACTTAAAAATGTGGCCATGTCAGCGATTTAGAAAAGAGCGTCTTTGTGTGTTTTGCAGAAACATTTTTTAGACTTTTTAACATGACTCTTGTCCTTTAGAAGCTCCTGGAACTAAAACTAAAATACGTATCACAAAACTGATCACATTGCCTGAAACCAGACAAGCATACCTACGTTTTGATATATAAATTGTGTATGACAAGTAGATCTTGTGGGTGTGAGAGCAATTTGTTCCCCCTTTTTTTAAAGATAATATTTTTTGTGGATGATCTGCACTCTAAAGGTCACATGACACACTCTAAACCTGCTCCATAGGATTACATTATAACCGATAAAATATCACTAAACGTAAATTGCGTTTTCACAAAAACCGTAAAAGATATCAATCTAAAAAGTCATGTTTGGATAGCTGAATATTTTGTGACCGCTTTAAAGTTTGTTTGGTGTCTGTAAGTGAAAGTATGAAGGAGCTGAAACTTTTGGCAGAACGTGTGTTTTGAAGCAGGAAAAAGTGTGTTCTAATTGACTTAAATGTTAAAAAATAGTGTCTAAAAGCTTAATATTTTAAAAAGTATAAATAGTACAAAAAAACTTGAAGAAGTCCCATCGTTAGCTGAACGAGACGAACATTTTAATAGTTGAATGGTCTCAATAGCTCAAAGTATGCAGAAGTTACGCAGAGCCAAAAAACGTACGGAATAAAGGATAAGAATAAAAAGAATAATAAAAAACGAATATCAATACTGGGAATGCTTATTAAAGCATTCCCACTAATTAAGAAGAAGAAGAATAATAAAAAACGAATATCAATACTGGGAATGCTTATTAAAGCATTCCCACTAACTAGAAAATGCATTCCCTGAGGAAAATGCGAGTGGGAATGCTGAATTGCTGAGCCCGCACCAAAGCCATTCACCATAACCACTACACTATCTTTAGGACACACAGCTCCTTTCTCTATCTGCAAAGTAGAGAGTATGCTGACTTCCTGGTCGCCCCTCCCCCCTCAAGAGGTTTCCCCTCCCCCCAGGTCAGTGAGGAGGAATATTGCCCTGAGGTAAGGAAAGCTATTTATGGAAAGAAATTCCATTACAAACGCCTTTTAATTCACAGACCAATACATTAATTACGCCTCCAAACAAAACGTAATAAATCCACAACCGTACATGCGATCGATACAGCGACTTCACCGTTTGAAAGACACGGCCCTTGTGAACGCAGCGATATGAAATTTATGTTGATAAACTTAAAATTGTGGCCATGCCAGCGATTTAGAAAAGAGCGTCTTTGTGTGTTTGCAGGAATTTTTTTTAGACTTTTTAACATGACGGTCAATGGGAGGGCGTTTGAGGCACTTGTCCTTTAGAAGCTCCTGGAACTAAAACTAAAATACGTATCACAAAACTGATCACATTGCCTGAAACCAGACAAGCATACCTACGTTTTGATATATAAATTGTGTATGACAAGTAGATCTTGTGGGCGTGAGAGCAATTTGTTCGCCCTTTTTTTAAAGATAATTTTTGTTTTCAAAGATCTCCACTCTAAAGGTCACATGACACACTCTAAACCTGCTCCATAGGATTACATTATAACCGATAAAAAAATCACTAAACGTAAATTGCGTTTTCACAAAAACCGTATAAGATATCAATCTAAAAAGTCATGTTTGGATAGCTGAATATTTTGTGACCGCTTTAAAGTTTGTTTGGTGTCTGTAAGTGAAAGTATGAAGGAGCTGAAACTTTTGGCAGAACGTGTGTTTTGAAGCGGTAAAAAGCATGTTCTCATTGACTTCAATGTTAAAAAAAAGTGTCTAAAAGCTTAATATTTTAAAAAGTATAAATAGTACAAAAAAACTTGAAGAAGTCCCATCGTTAGCTGAACGAGACGAACATTTTAATAGTTGAATGGTCTCAATAGCTCAAAGTATGCAGAAGTTACGCAGAGCCAAAAAACGTACGGAATAATAAAATTAAAACTAGAAAATGCATTCCCTGAGGAAAATGCGAGTGGGAATGCTGAATTGCTGAGCCCGCACCAAAGCCATTCACCATAACCACTACACTATCTTTAGGACACACAGCTCCTTTCTCTATCTGCAAAGTAGAGAGTATCCTGACTTCCTGGTCGCCCCTCCCCCCTCAAGAGGTTTCCCCTCCCCCCCAGGTCAGTGAGGAGGAATATTGCACTGAGGTAGAAAGCTATTTATGGAAAGAATTACCATTACAAACGCCTTTTAATTCACAGACCAATACATTAATTACGCCTCCAAACAAAACGTAATAAATCCACAACCGTACATGCGATCGATACAGCGACTTCACCGTTTGAAAGACACGGCCCTTGTGAACGCATCGATATGAAATTTATGTTGATAAACTTAAAATTGTGGCCATGCCAGCGATTTAGAAAAGAGCGTCTTTGTGTGTTTTGCAGGAAAATTTTTAAAATTTTTAACATGGACGGTCAATGAGAGTGGTTTTGTCACTCTTGTCCTTTAGAAGCTCCTGGAACTAAAACTAAAATACGTATCACAAAACTGATCACATTGCCTGAAACCAGACAAGCATACCTACGTTTTGATATATAAATTGTGTATGACAAGTAGATCTTGTGGGCGTGAGAGCAATTTGTTCGCCCTTTTTTTAAAGATAATTTTTGTTTTCAAAGATCTCCACTCTAAAGGTCACATGACACACTCTAAACCTGCTCCATAGGATTACATTATAACCGATAAAAAAATCGCTAAACGTAAATTGCGTTTTCACAAAAACCGTAAAAGATATCAATCTGAAAAGTCATGTTTGGATAGCTGAATATTTTGTGACCGCTTTAAAGTTTGTTTGGTGTCTGTAAGTGAAAGTATGAAGGAGCTGAAACTTTTGGCAGAACGTGTGTTTTGAAGCAGGAAAAAGGATGTTCTCATTGACTTCAATGTTAAAAAAAAGTGTCTAAAAGCTTAATATTTTAAAAAGTATAAATAGTACAAAAAAACTTGAAGAAGTCCCATCGTTAGCTGAATGAGACGAACATTTTAAAAGTTAAATGGTCTCAATAGCTGAAAGTATGCAGAAGTTACGCAGAGCCAAAAAACGTACGGAATAAAATTAAGAAGAAGAATAATAAAAAACGAATATCAATACTGGGAATGCTTATTAAAGCATTCCCACTAATTAAGAAGAAGAAGAACTAGAAAATGCATTCCCTGAGGAAAATGCGAGTGGGAATGCTGAATTGCTGAGCCCGCACCAAAGCCATTCACCATAACCACTACAGTATCTTTAGGACACACAGCTCCTTTCTCTATCTGCAAAGTAGAGAGTATGCTGACTTCCTGGTCGCCCCTCCCCCCTCAAGAGGTTTCCCCTCCCCCCAGGTCAGTGAGGAGGAATATTGCACTGAGGTAAGGAAAGCTATTTATGGAAAGAAATTCCATTACAAACGCCTTTTAATTCACAGACCAATACATGAATTACGCCTTCAAACAAAACGTAATAAATCCACAACCGTACATGCGATCGATACAGCGACTTCACCGTTTGAAAGACACGGCCCTTGTGAACGCATCGATATGAAATTTATGTTGATAAACTTAAAAATGTGGCCATGCCAGCGATTTAGAAAAGAGCGTCTTTGTGTGTTTTGCAGAAACATTTTTTAGACTTTTTAACATGACTCTTGTCCTTTAGAAGCTCCTGGAACTAAAACTAAAATACGTATCACAAAACTGATCACATTGCCTGAAACCAGACAAGCATACCTACGTTTTGATATATAAATTGTGTATGACAAGTAGATCTTGTGGGCGTGAGAGCAATTTGTTCCCCCTTTTTTTAAAGATAATATTTTTTGTGGATGATCTGCACTCTAAAGGTCACATGACACACTCTAAACCTGCTCCATAGGATTACATTATAACCGATAAAAAAATCACTAAACGTAAATTGCGTTTTCACAAAAACCGTATAAGATATCAATCTAAAAAGTCATGTTTGGATAGCTGAATATTTTGTGACCGCTTTAAAGTTTGTTTGGTGTCTGTAAGTGAAAGTATGAAGGAGCTGAAACTTTTGGCAGAACGTGTGTTTTGAAGCAGGAAAAAGGATGTTCTCATTGACTTCAATGTTAAAAAAAAGTGTCTAAAAGCTTAATATTTTAAAAAGTATAAATAGTACAAAAAAACTTGAAGAAGTCCCATCGTTAGCTGAATGAGACGAACATTTTAAAAGTTAAATGGTCTCAATAGCTGAAAGTATGCAGAAGTTACGCAGAGCCAAAAAACGTACGGAATAAAATTAAAATTAAAATTAAGAAGAATAATAACTAGAAAATGCATTCCCTGAGGAAAATGCGAGTGGGAATGCTGAATTGCTGAGCCCGCACCAAAGCCATTCACCATAACCACTACACTATCTTTAGGACACACAGCTCCTTTCTCTATCTGCAAAGTAGAGAGTATGCTGACTTCCTGGTCGCCCCTCCCCCCTCAAGAGGTTTCCCCTCCCCCCAGGTCAGTGAGGAGGAATATTGCATTGAGGTAGAAAGCTATTTATGGAAAGAAATTCCATTACAAACGCCTTTTAATTCACAGACCAATACATTAATTACGCCTCCAAACAAAACGTAATAAATCCACAACCGTACATGCGATCGATACAGCGACTTCACCGTTTGAAAGACGCGGCCCTTGTGAACGCATCGATATGAAATTTATGTTGATAAACTTAAAATTGTGGCCATGCCAGCGATTTAGAAAAGAGCGTCTTTGTGTGTTTTGCAGGAAAATTTTTAAAATTTTTAACATGGACGGTCAATGAGAGTGGTTTTGTCACTCTTGTCCTTTAGAAGCTCCTGGAACTAAAACTAAAATACGTATCACAAAACTGATCACATTGCCTGAAACCAGACAAGCATACCTACGTTTTGATATATAAATTGTGTATGACAAGTAGATCTTGTGGGCGTGAGAGCAATTTGTTCGCCCTTTTTTTAAAGATAATTTTTGTTTTCAAAGATCTCCACTGTAAAGGTCACATGACACACTCTAAATCCCTTCCATAGGGTTACATTATAACCGATTCCATTTTCTGAAAAAATCGCTA
The DNA here is from genome assembly GCF_905171775.1 of Rana temporaria. Lineage (NCBI taxonomy): Eukaryota > Metazoa > Chordata > Amphibia > Anura > Ranidae > Rana > Rana temporaria. The sequence goes on along the minus strand of NC_053489.1, from coordinate 41,233,533 downwards.
AACGTAAATTGCGTTTTCACAAAAACCGTAAAAGATATCAATCTGAAAAGTCATGTTTGGATAGCTGAATATTTTGTGACCGCTTTAAAGTTTGTTTGGTGTCTGTAAATGAAAGTATGAAGGAGCTGAAACTTTTGGCAGAACGTGTGTTTTGAAGCAGGAAAAAGGATGTTCTCATTGACTTCAATGTTAAAAAAAAGTGTCTAAAAGCTTAATATTTTAAAAAGTATAAATAGTACAAAAAAACTTGAAGAAGTCCCATCGTTAGCTGAACGAGACGAACATTTTAAAAGTTAAATGGTCTCAATAGCTGAAAGTATGCAGAAGTTACGCAGAGCCAAAAAACGTACGGAATAATAAAATTAAAATTAAAATTAAGAAGAAGAAGAATAATAAAAAACGAATATCAATACTGGGAATGCTTATTAAAGCATTCCCACTAATAACTAGAAAATGCATTCCCTGAGGAAAATGCGAGTGGGAATGCTGAATTGCTGAGCCCGCACCAAAGCCATTCACCATAACCACTACACTATCTTTAGGACACACAGCTCCTTTCTCTATCTGCAAAGTAGAGAGTATGCTGACTTCCTGGTCGCCCCTCCCCCCTCAAGAGGTTTCCCCTCCCCCAGGTCAGTGAGGAGGAATATTGCACTGAGGTAGAAAGCTATTTATGGAAAGAAATTCCATTACAAACGCCTTTTAATTCACAGACCAATACATTAATTACGCCTCCAAACAAAACGTAATAAATCCACAACCGTACATGCGATCGATACAGCGACTTCACCGTTTGAAAGACACGGCCCTTGTGAACGCAGCGATATGAAATTTATGTTGATAAACTTAAAATTGTGGCCATGCCAGCGATTTAGAAAAGAGCGTCTTTGTGTGTTTGCAGGAATTTTTTTTAGACTTTTTAACATGACGGTCAATGGGAGGGCGTTTGAGGCACTTGTCCTTTAGAAGCTCCTGGAACTAAAACTAAAATACGTATCACAAAACTGATCACATTGCCTGAAACCAGACAAGCATACCTACGTTTTGATATATAAATTGTGTATGACAAGTAGATCTTGTGGGCGTGAGAGCAATTTGTTCGCCCTTTTTTTAAAGATAATTTTTGTTTTCAAAGATCTCCACTCTAAAGGTCACATGACACACTCTAAACCTGCTCCATAGGATTACATTATAACCGATAAAAAAATCACTAAACGTAAATTGCGTTTTCACAAAAACCGTATAAGATATCAATCTAAAAAGTCATGTTTGGATAGCTGAATATTTTGTGACCGCTTTAAAGTTTGTTTGGTGTCTGTAAGTGAAAGTATGAAGGAGCTGAAACTTTTGGCAGAACGTGTGTTTTGAAGCGGTAAAAAGCATGTTCTCATTGACTTCAATGTTAAAAAAAAAGTGTCTAAAAGCTTAATATTTTAAAAAGTATAAATAGTACAAAAAAACTTGAAGAAGTCCCATCGTTAGCTGAACGAGACGAACATTTTAATAGTTGAATGGTCTCAATAGCTCAAAGTATGCAGAAGTTACGCAGAGCCAAAAAACGTACGGAATAATAAAATTAAAATTAAAATTAAGAAGAAGAAGAATAATAAAAAACGAATATCAATACTGGGAATGCTTATTAAAGCATTCCCACTAATAAAAAACGAATATCAATACTGGGAATGCTTATTAAAGCATTCCCACTAATAATAAAAAACGAATATCAATACTGGGAATGCTTATTAAAGCATTCCCACTAATTAAGAAGAAGAATAATAAAAAACGAATATCAATACTGGGAATGCTTATTAAAGCATTCCCACTAATTAAAATTAAGAAGAAGAATAATAAAAAACGAATATCAATACTGGGAATGCTTATTAAAGCATTCCCACTAATAATAAAAAACGAATATCAATACTGGGAATGCTTATTAAAGCATTCCCACTAATAATAAAAAACAAATATCAATACTGGGAATGCTTATTAAAGCATTCCCACTAAATATATTCTTCCTTCTATTTCTGTATATAGATGATGGCACTGTAATTAAAAAAAAAAAAAGGCGCAGTGCTCAGATATCTCAAATAGTAGTACCCAATAGTCCAAGGGTAGAGATAAGAAAGTGTATATATATGGACATATAGACACACGAAAATCTATATGGCAGAGGGTCAGTCAGGGCGGCCACCAAGAAAACCAAAAGCAGGTTCCAGTAAGCTAGAGAAAAACAAGAAAAGGGATGTTTTGAGTTACAGAGGAGGTCTGGGGCTAGAATTATTGCTCTCGCTCTAACGATCACGGCGATGCCTCACATGTGTGGTTTGAACACCGTTTTTTCATATGCGGGTGCTTCTCACATATGCATTCGCTTCTGCGCGCGAGTTTGTCGGGACGGACGATTGGAATTTTCTTATTTATTTAACTTTTTTTTTTTATTATTTAAAAAAATAAAATAACTGTGTCACTTTTATTCCTATTACAAGGAATGTAAACATACCTTGTAATAGAAAAAAGCGTGACAGGTTCTCTTAAATATGAGATCCGGGGTCAAAAAGACCTCAGATCTCATATTTAGGCTAAAATGCGATAAAAAAATAAAATAACAAAATGTTGTCATTTGAAAAAATGTAAAAAATAAAAATGGCCCTTTAAGAGCTATGGACGGAAGTGACGTTTTGACGTCGCTTCCCCCCTGCTATGGTATGGTATGGAGACGGTTGAGGGCCATCTTGCCCTCACTCGTATCCATACCCAGCTAGGAAGAGGACCCGATCGCCTCCGGTAAGCTGTGGAGAGCACGGGAGAGCGGGGGGCCCTCTCCCGCAGCCGAGAACAGTGATATTGCGGCGAATTCACCGCAGAGACCACCATTACCGTTAACTGGACCGCCGCCTGAAGAGATGGATACCTGGGTTATGGCAGCAACTGCTGCCATTACCGAGATATCCCTCTTCAAAGTGCCGACGTAAATAGTCATGTGGCGGTCGGTAAGTGGTTATTATACAGCTGTCACATGACCCAGCTCTTTCCCAGCCTGTCTGCAGGGAAAATGAAGCAGGAGGAGCTTCTAGTCCTCTGTTGCTGGTCACATGTTCCAAATATTTTTTATTAAAAAAATAAAAAAAAATAAAAAACGCCTTTGGACTACAGAGTAAAAAAATAATAATTTAAAGCGGATGTCAGCTGAAAAAAATATATTAAAAGCCAGCAGCTACAAATACTGCAGCTGCTGACTTTTAATATTAGGACACTTACCTGTCCTGGAGTCCAGCGCCGTCCGCAGCAGAGGACGAGCTTCTGCCGCCCCCCCCCCCCCCGCCATCCTCGATGAGGGCACCAGGAAGTGAAGCGCCCCGGCTTCACTGCCGGTTCCCTACGGCGCATGCGCGAGTCGCGCTATGCCTGCCGATTGGCTCCCGCTGTGTACTGGGAGCTGAGTGTTCCCATAACACAGGGGGGGGGGGGGGGTGACGTCATGCCCGCAGTCTGCCCGAGACTGTGTGGCCAGAAGTGGGTGCAAATACCTGTCTCCACCCCGCCCCCCCCCTAAGTACAGTGGAACCTCGGATTACGAGTATAATCTGTTCCAGGAGAATGCTTGTAATCCAAAGCACTTGCATATCAAAGCGAGTTTCCTTAGCCAAAAAAGATTGGCGTCTTCTCCCTAGTTATATATATATATATAATATTATATATATGGAATTGTAATAATTTGTTGATTGATCAAATTGATCAGAGCCATATAATTTAGATTTTATCTAGAATGTGTAAAAAAAAAAATTAACAATTTTCAATTTAGTAATAAAGATATTTAGTATTATTTTGCTTTGACTGTCCTTCACTGGTACCGATAAAGTCTATTACATCGGTCCTATTTTCTAAAATATTATAAAGGATGAGGTACCCCCATAGCCGTTCCTTATATGTTTTGTTACCTTATACCCTCTTACGCGCCTCTAAAGTCCGACCAAGGGCTCAATTCCACCCTTTCTTCTTGATTCTACAGTTTACTATGCTTTAGTTATAGACAGGAAAAGCTTTGTAGAGAGCTTCCAGCTAATTCACAAACTGAAGCCTAGTAATTACAGTTTACTATGATTTAGTTATAAATGGACAGGGTCAGTGATTGGTATCTCTATAGATCACTGACTGTACTCATTCAGACAAGCACTGGTAAATTACACATTTACCGTACCCCTTTCCCATTGTTCATAATGACACAACCCCTGCATCAGCTGGCAGGAGATGGGTCGGGGGAGGCCGGAGCTGCAGGGGACAAGGGTGAGCCAGGAAAAAGCCGGGGGGGGGGGGGGGGGGGGGAGAAAGAATATGGATAGGAGAAGGAGTGGGAGTTGCATATAGAGGAACCGATCTCTCTATTTTCCTCCTGAAGCCGCTGAATGCCGGTGATCTGCCAATATGGTTCTGGCTATCAGGATGGTTCCTGTAAGGACTGCGCAGGCGCAATCCTTGCTGACGGAAATCTCCGAACCTCGGCCGGCATCCAGAGCGACGTGGAATTTGAGGAAAGTGGCCAGTCGGCCTCACGTCCTCGCTCGCTCGGCCTCCTGGATCTTTTTTTAACATCCTCCAATCCACGGGGATGTTAAGGAATGAGCCTGGATGCCAGCCGAGGTTCGGAGATTTCCGTCGGCAAGGATTGTGCCTGCGCAGTCCTTACAGGAACCATCTGGATAGGGGAACAATACCAACAAGTCACCGGCAGGAGGGAAGAGGACGAGAAGAAGCAGGCAGAGTCTGCAGGAGGAAAATGGAGAGATCGGTTCCTCTATATGCAGCTGCCACTGCCGCTTTTCCTATCCAGGTGTACAGGGAGGCCGCACAGACCCCCCCCCCCCCCCCGGAGCATGGGGCTAGGCCCCTGTAGGTATTCCCCGGCTCAAATGGCACCGCACTGGACCACAGGAAAATCACACAGGAATGTGCGATTCCTATTGCGGACCAGACCTTAGTGCAAATTGCTGTTGTGACCTCAGTGTTCAGATTCTCCCCCTGTCTCTGTGGTGGTGGGGGGAGAGGGGTTGAGCTTTTATTTTAGAATAGGATTTACCGATTTGCTCTGCAATTAATATTTTCTAGCTTGGTGTACAATGGAGCTGTCAGAGTCTGTGTGTGTGGGTGCGGAGGAGACGGCACAGGCTCTCGTGCACGCCGCACCTGCCGCTTTCTGCGGGGATGGCGACAGCTGTGTTATACGCAGATTGTAAAAATTAATAAGCAAGCAGGAAACACATGGTGGAGAGCATTAGCTCTGCAGGGTTTGCATTTCATTACATTTGTTTAGGGTTGCTATGAAAATAGATGTCAAATAAATAATAATTTCTCAACTAGGGGGATGGGGGCTGCATTGCTTCTGTACATCCGAGGACTCCTCTTCACCCATTCCATAAAATATCACTGAAATTTAAATACCATCATTCACAATATTAAAGCGGAGGTCCACCGAAAAAAAAAAAATAATATTAAAAGTCTGCAGCTACAAACACTGCAGCGGCTGACTTTTAATATTAGGTCACTTGCCTGTCCAGGCTGCCCGCGATGTCGGCACCCGAAGCCGATATCTCCCTCGGATGCTGCCGCCGCCATCTTCAGTAAGGGAATAAGGAAGTGAAGCCTTGTGGCTTCACTTCCTGGTTCCCTACTGTGCATGCACGAGTCATGCTACGCAATCCCACTGGTCCCTGCTGTCTTCTGGGACCTGTGCGTTTCCCAGAAGACAGCAGGGGGTCAGAGTAGGTGCGGGACCTAGCGTAGTTCACCGCGGTGATCTATGCCCAGAAGTGGGAGCAAATACCTGTCTTAGACAGGTATCTGCTCCCCCTCCCCCCCTGAAAGGTGCCAAATGTGACACCAGAGGGAGGGAGGATTCCAAAACACAGAAGTTCCATTTTTGGGTGGAACGCCACTTTAATCACCAAATTTAAAGAAATTATATCACTCTCACAAACACGGCTATTACTTTACACTTAACACCTTCGCATATTTAAAAAAATAATTCTAGGCCTGAGAATTAGGGCCCATTCACACCTGAAACTGCATGTCAGCTGCACGTTTTTTTCCATGCACATGCGTTTAATGTGTGTAGCGCCCCCTTTACTTTCAGTAAGGGCACTACGCTAAAGTTAGTGGGAGAATGAGAGAGGTAAGTTGCTCTCATTCTTGATTGTGTTAAATTTGTCTGTCACCAAATCTGGATTGTTCTGTGGGTCAGACTGCGTTCCAGGGATGCGGTACCATCCCTGGGCGGCAGGTGGCGCCAGAGAGGTCCAGGTGGAGCCGCTTCTTCTCAGCAGCCAATTAGGAGGAGTTTTTCCTCGCGGGGCATGCTGGGGAGGAGTATCTCTGTGGCAGAGGCCGTTCTTGTTTTTTTTCGCGGATTCCTGGTTCCAGGTGCGGCACCCACCTTTAGGGTGTGCGCACATCGCGGGCCCCACCACTATGGCCTACCTGGCCTGGGGTCGCACGATACGCAGAGTTCCTGACTCTGGGCCCTTCTGGCCTGGAGCGACTGATGCCACGGAGGGGCCCCAGTGACTGACTGGGTCCCCCTTCTATTGAGAAGATCCCAGGCTGTATGCCGTTCGGTGGGGGATCGGCTTGAGGAGAACCCGGAGGCAGGTTATCCAAAAGGGCTTGAGCGAACCATCGGGGATCTGGTGACCGGGACATTGACGGGTACACTTGCACTGTCAACCGGTGACCCTAACTCTAATTACTGGGAGGATCTGCTCAATTATTTAGCTCATCCAAGTTCTAGGCCTGTGGCAGAGGTCTCACTACAGCCAGGTCTGTGGCAGAGGCCTGTTCCTCCCAGCAACCTTAACGTGACGCTCCGGCTGCCAGGCCTGTGGCAGGGGTCTGTCCGGGGGCACTTCCCCCACTCTGGCTAGAGTGGCGACGTATTGATGCAACTACAGAACAGCAAGATTGCTTTTCTCTATCCAAGCCTGATACTGCAGAATTTTCTTACTTCATCAACGTACAATTCTACTTCCTCCTCTTCCTTTCTCAGTTGGGGTCCCCCAAGGTTCTGTTCTTGGACCTCTCCTATTCTCAATCTACACCTCCTCCCTGGGTCAGCTGATAGCCTCCCACGGCTTCCAATACCATCTCTACGCTGACGACACTCAAATTTATTTCTCTACCCCTCAACTCACTAGCTCATTTTCCTCACGTATCACTAATTTACTATCAGATATTTCACTTTGGATGTCGCACCACTTCCTCAAACTCAATCTATCTAAAACGGAACTTATCATTTTCCCTCCCCCACGTGCCTCTTCCCCTGATCTCTCTGTCAAAATTAATGGCACAACTATCAGCCCATCCCCACATGCCAAGGTCCTAGGTGTAGTCCTGGACTCTGAACTCTCCTTTAAGCCCCATGTTCAATCACTGTCCAAATTTTACCGCCTCATTCTTCGCAACATCTCCAAAATACGCCCCTTTCTAACCAATGACACCACAAAGCTCTTAATTCACTCCCTGGTCATCTCTCGCCTCGATTACTGCAACTCCCTTCTCATTGGCTTACCTCTGCATACTCTAACCCCCCTTCAATCCATCATGAATGCTGCTGCCAGACTCCATCCACCTTACCAACCGCTCTGTGTCTGCTACTCCTCTCTGTCAATCCCTCCATTGGCTTCCACTCACCCAACGAATCAAATTCAAACTACTAACAATTACCTACAAAGCCATCCACAACTCTGCCCCCAGCTACATCACTGACCTAGTCTCTAAATACCAACCTGTACGTTCTCTCCGCTCTTCTCAAGACCTCCTACTCTCTAGCTCTCTCATCACCTGCTCCCATGCTCTTCTCCAGGACTTCTCCAGAGCCTCTCCAAGCCTATGGAACTCCTTACCCCAATCTATCCGCCTATCTCCTTCTCTACTAGCTTTTAGAGGATCCCTGAAAACCCTCCTCTTCAGAGAAGCCTATCCTACCCACACCTAACAACTGTATTTGCATTTGAGTCCATCTGATCATCCCCCACAGCTACTACCCTTTGTTCCACTTGACCCTCCCTTCTAGATTGTAAGCTCTAACGAGCAGGGCCCTCTGATCCCTCCTGTATTGAATTGTATTGTGACTGTACTGTCTTCCCTGATGTAAAGCGCTGCGCAAACTGTTGGCGCTATATAAATCCTGTATAATAATAATAATAATAATAATAATAAATAATAATCAACCTTTCCTGTCTACCTCACGTTGATGTTGGTCGTGTTGGGCCAACAAATAAAGCATTCAGAAAACCTTATCTACGAACTGGACATTCACTTTTTGCTCTACTCACTACCTTCACCCCTAGACAACACATATAGGTAACCCAATACGCCGATCCCAAATCCCAGCGGCTCCTGAGGGGGTAGCGCTACATGTGTGTTTACATGCAGTTAGTGTGCGGTTTTTCCATCCGCGTTTGTCCTGTAAGGTGTCTTCCTCCTCTTTTCTTTCCTTGAGCTTTCAGGTTCACTGCAACCTGTTTGCACGCGCTTACATTTGTTTGCGTCTGTTTCTGCGCGTTTGCGTTGGGGAAAAATGCAGCATGCTGTGCTTTTTTTTTTTTTTTCACTGCACTTTAATGGTGTGAACTATGCCCATAGGATAACCTGGATTTTGAACTGGCTATGCAATCAAACTGTTTGGTGTGAATGGGCCCTTAGTTAAATCCACCATATATTATATATTTTCTGGGACCGATTTACAGCAGATGCAGTCCAATGAGTTTTTATTCTGTATCAAAAACACATGGACAGTGTTTAACTGCTTGCCAACTGACTCACGCACTTTTACCTGTACGTCAATTTGAATTTTGCACCTGTTCTGCCTTGTGACAGGACAGTGATCTACTACTGCTCCCTGTCATCGGGAGCAGTGATCAATGTCGTGTCACTTGTAGAGAAACCCCCCCCCCCCACACACAAAGAATCACTCCCTAGGACACACTTGACCTCTTCCTTGGCCCCTAGTGGTTAACCCCTTCCCTGTCAGTGTCATTTACACAGTAATCAGTGCATTTTTATAGCATCGGACGATGTATAAATGACAATGGTCTTAAAATAGCATCAAACGTGTCCGATGTGTCCGCCATAATGTCACAGTCACGATAAAAATCACAGATCGCCGCCATAACTAATAAAAAATATTAATAATAGAAATGCCATAAAATCCCCTATTTCGTACACGCTATAACTTTTGCGCAAACCAATCAATATACACTTAGAGATTTTTTTCCAAAAATATGTAGAAGAATACATATCGGCCTAAACTGACAAAAAATGTTTTAATATATATATATATATATATATATATTTTGGGGGGGGATATTTATTATAGGACAAAGTAATATATATATATATTTTTTCAAAATTGTCTTTTTTTGTTTATAGCACAAAAAATAGCAGAGGTGATCAAATACCACCAAAAAAAAGCTCTATTTGTGGGGGGGGGGGGGGGGGAAGAACATCAATTTTGTTTGAAAGCCACGTCGCACGACCGCGCAATTGTCAGTTAAAGCGACGCAGTGCCGAATCGCAAAAAATGGCCCGGTCATTGGACAGCCAAATCCTCCTGGGCTGAAGTGGTTAACATGGATTCCAATGGCCCTAGTTCACATAAGTGCGGTGCATTCCAGAGCAGTCAACAAATGTAGTACATGTTGCATTTTTTCTGTGTTGAATGCATCTGGAAAAACACACTGGAACGCATCAAAAACTCACCAGAATGCATCAAAAAACACACACACATGCAGAAAAACATATGGAATGTACATGCCCTTAAAGTGGATGTAAATCCGCTCTCATCCTCTCTAAACTACTGCCACAGTGCTGATCTATAAGGATATAGATGCCTCCTGCATGTATCCTTACCTGTCAAATGTCTCCCCTCTGTCTGTTATAAGACCTGAAAAACTGGAGATTCTGTGGGTGGGTCTGTTGTCTGGGTGGAGTCGTGATGTCAGTAGACTCCCCGACCACCTCTACACTCCCCTTACACTAAATTCTGCTATGATCACTAACATCCAGTCAAAATCCAGAAAAGTAACCACATGACTTCAGACAAGGAGTGGGGGTGGGAATTAAAAAATAATGCCTGTCTCCAGGCTAGTGCATGAGATATGTAAATAACCTGTCACTCACAGCAAGGGGGCGTAACGGACTAAGGTTTTTCTCTGTAAGTCCGTTTTATTTCACTGAACAATAAAAGAGGATTGCTCAGAGCTGGATTAACTCTGTGTGGCAAGACTGGGCACAGACGTTAGGAAATCTTATACTGAATATTGTGACATCAAAAAAGAAATAAAACATTTTCGGGTTTACAACCACTTTAATTTAAATGAGGAAAAAAAAGGAGGGGAAAATGCACAGAAATGCAAGAAAAACGCACCAGAATGCATAAAAAAAAAAAAACAGCGCATGCAGAAACACATCTGGAACTCAGAAATTGTTGTGTGAACCGGTCCTGAAAGCAGGGACCTCAGAGAACATTTGGTAGTTTCAAATGTTTACGTTACACAAAACACAAGTTTCTCAAGCGGAATTTTCAGTAGGAGATACACTTAAGTTAAAGCGGAGTTCCACCCAAAAGTGCTCGTTGTACTTCTTCCCCCCTCCAGTGCCACATTTGGCACCTTTTGGGGAGGGGATAACTGTTTTTCACAGGTATGCTGTCCCCACTTCTGGGAGCCTCAGCTGCTGGTATTGACATCACCGCGGGGCTTCCCTACTCCTCTTTCCCAGGCCCCAGGCAAGTGGGAGAGAGGAGCGGTGCCTTGCGCATGCGCAGTAGGGTTCCCGGCGTGAAGCCGTAAGGCTACACTGCCGGATTCTATTACCCGCAATGGAGGCGGCAGACATCGCTGGACTCCAGGACAGGTAAGTATCTGATTATTAAAAGTCAGCAGCTGCAGTATGTGCGGCTGCTGGCTTTTCATTTTTGCACCGGTGGGCAGACCTCCGCTTTAATACACAAAGGTAATATATTACCAATTTTTTTGTTCAAATATAAAACACAGGGTTGCGGAAAGTGAGGAAGGTCTTTACGGACAGTGTCCCAGGAGCTGCCTGCCACTCAGTCTCCACGGGTAGAAAATTAATGAGGGAAATGGCCAAGTCCTCCTTCAGACCTGGACTCTAAGGGCCAGATTCTCGTCCAGCGGAGTATCTTTGCGGCGGCGTAACGTATCCGATTTACGTTACACCTCCGCAACTTAGACGGGCAAGTGCTGTATTCTCAAAGCACTTGCTCCGTAAGTTGGGGCGGTGTAGCGTAAATCGGCCGGCGTAAGCCTGCCTAATTCAAATTTGGAACAGGGGGGCGTGTTTTATGTAAATGTTCTGTGACCCGACGTGATTGATGTTTTTCACAAACGGCGCATGCGCCGTCCGTGGAAATCTCCCAGTGTGCATTGCTCCTAATAAGCCGCAAAGACGTATTGGTTTTGACGTGAATGTAAATTACGTCCAGCCCCATTCACGGTCGAGTTACGCAAACTACGTAAAATTTTCAAATTTAGTCGCAGGAACGACGGCCATACTTAACATTGGTACGCCGCACTTACGCCACCATATAGCAGGGGTAACTATACGCCGGGAAAAGCCTAACGTAAACGGCGTAACTTTACTGCGTCGGCCGGGCGTACGTTCGTGAATTCGCGTATCTAGCTGATTTACATATTTCGATGCGTAAATCAGCGTACACGCCCCTAGCGGCCGGCGTATATATGCAGTTACGATCCGACGGCATAAGAGACTTACGCCTGGCGGATCTAATAGATATCTATGCGTAACTGATTCTAAGAATCAGGCGCATAGATACGACGGCACAACGCAGAGATACGCCGTCGTATCTGCACTGAGAATCTGGCCCTAAATCAGTGTCCTTCAGCAGGTCTCCCCCCCCCTCCTCAGGCCCTTAACACAGAAAATTCTGGGGCCCAAATGGTAGTCACTTGCCCTTAGGAGCAGTATCACTAAGACCACAGCCCCAGGAGTACTAGAACCCTCCCTAACGAGGCTAGAACAATCGTCTCATGCCTCCTGTCTACTTCTCACCTCCCCAGACACCTTCTAGACACCTTCTGGACACCTCCTTCCAGGGACTGGCCAGGGCATTATAAATATTTGGCCAATCATTTGAATTTCCCTCCCTATGCTCTGGAAGCTACTACAAGGGGAAGCAATCAAACAGCTCACGAACCCTGATTAGACAAAACCAATCAACAACCACTCTACTCACTACAGTGGAGCCAAAAACACATTTTTCCTATCGGCCCAACTAGTATCTCCTTTGCCCGACTAGAAGTCCTAAGTCTTCCCAGTTGAATGACGTTAGCCAATTTCTTTGAGCCTAGACTGTCATGGACATACCCCCAGGAGGGGCATCATCATTCTGGCCTGGGATCATTACTGGTGCGTTGTTCAATGCAGAACAAAGGACTCCCCATCAGGGGAGGGCTGGGCAGGGTGGCAATTGCCTCCCAGGCCACCCTGACCTTATGGCCGGCAGCCGCTGCCCGATACCATTTTCTTTTTATTCTGGTTTAGGAAGCTGGGCCAGGGGCATGGCCACGGCGGCCAACCACTAGCTGTTGCATTCTGGGAGATGTAGTCCACGCTCAAGCTCCCGGTGGGTCGAAAACAGAGCAGCGCAGAGGAAACTACAACTCCCGGAGACCGGATTCTTGGAAGCAGGGTGTGTCAGGGAGTCGGGACGCAGGGCTGGGTGCTGACTGGAACTTGACCCCAGGACCAGGAGGCCGTGGCGTGCAAGGACCTGCTGAGATCACTGTGGTGAGAGACCCTGACCCCCCCCCCCCCCATACACCCAAAGTAACCTCCCCCAGTGATCAGGCTGCATTGTTGGCTACACTGGTGAGGCTGCATTGAAAAACCAGATGGGCCATGGATGGTGAGCTGATTCGGCGGTTCAATGGGCCAATTGACTGAACTTGCCCCCCAGGCCTAAGGCTGCCAGCACTCCCCTGCTCCCCAGAAAGAAGAAGATCTGTTTTTGAACTTTATAAATCGGCTTTGTCCACTCACCTGCTTTAAGGAGGCTTTTCATGAACTGAGTCTGCGTTCCCTCTCCACAGTCAAACAGCCAACATTCTCCTTCTGTCCGCAACACGAGAGCCGAGGCCCCTCTACAAAGAGATGGATAGGCAGATCCAGTCCCTAGGAAGGTGACGTCCATAGACATGTCAACTAAAATCAATGTTCACCTTAGAGGGATCCGTAGCATAGAACCTGTGGGGGAAAAATAAAAATAAAAGGCTGGTAAAGTGCTTATTAATTTGTGTTTAAGCCCTGGATGGGGCGCTGTTCTTTGTTTGTGCCGCTAATTGCAACACAACATTGCGCCGTCCGGTGTAGTTGTGTAAATGGGTTCATAGACTTCTATACGTCTGTGTACAGATGCATACAAAACTACACTGCAGTAATGTGCAGTAGGACGCATGTTTTACTACGTTATCGCAGCGTGGTGAATGGGATCTTCTATAACTCTGGGTCTTTCACATGGAGCTGCTCCGCTCTGTTCTGCAGGGGAACCACGAGTGGATCCCCCCTAAGGCCGCTTTCACACCGATGCATCAGCAGCTGTAAAGCACCGATATTGTAAGCGGCGCTTTACCGTTGTTTTTGCCGAGGTATTCGGCCGATAGAGGAGCGCTTTTAACCCCCGCTGTGGCCCGAAAAAGGGTTGAAACCGCTGGCGGTTTGGCCACGCCGCCCATTCATTTCAATGGGCAGGAGCTCCTTCACCGCTCCAAAGATGCTGCTTGCAGGAGTTTTTTTTAACATCCTGCCAGCGCATCGCCTCAGTGTGAAAGCCCTCAGGCTTTCGCACTGACACTGCAGGGAAGACGTTTTTCAAGCGCTTTACAGGCACTATTTTTAGTGCCAAAAGCGCCTGAAAAACGCCCCAGTGTGAAAGGGGTCTTAATCAGAGCTGAATGGGACAGATGTCAGTTTTTCATGCTAGTTTCGTTTGTGTCCACATTTGCACAGTGGACGCGGACGATCCCGCAATGGTTCTATGGGTGGCTGGATGTAAACAGACTTGTGCCCGTTTACATCATGATACCTCTGATCCGTCACATTTAAAGCGGAGGTTCTGTGGGAAAACTTTTTTTTTTTTTTTAAACACTAATCTGCTGCTTTTACTAAAGTATTTATTTTACTCACATGTCCCGTTTTAGCAGCTGCCAGGATCCTCTTTTCCCATAAAAGAATATTTTATAAAATATAGTGATGGACATTGCCATCTTAATTGTGGGCACTCTGAAACCCTCCTTCTTCCGGGATGCGGCGAGCCGCGCCGTCAACACTGCAGAGTTGCTATCACAACGGCCGGCGGCGTCCTGAAAAGGACACGCCCCGCTGTGATAATTACAATAGGGGAAGATGTATCAGCCCTCCCTCATCATATGACGCGCTTTGCGAGTCATGTGACCCGCTTCCCGCGTCACATGACATCCTAGCTAGCGCGAGACTACAGCGCCTAGCTATTTGAGATGACCTGCACGTCACTCACAGGAGAACACACAGTCAGCTCCCAGAATGCAAAGAGCCGTCGGGGAATATAGCGACACGCCCACTCCCCGCTCGGCTGAAAACCAGGAAGTAGAGGAGATAAGAGGTAAGGGAGCATTTAAAAAAAAAAAATGCAACGCTATCATCTGTAAATAGGGTTAAAGCTAGCAATGAGGGTAAACCTCCGCTTTAAGTGGTATTAAAAGAGTTGTAAAGGTAGGTGATTTTTTGTTATCTTAATACACTCACTTTATGTACACTTGCGAGTGCGGACATACCCGCAAGTGTATGTAAGGTGCCTCGCAAGTACTGTACAGACATTTTGCAGCTGCAGTAGAAGGAGATGAGGCTCCGAGAGAGTGGCCCGCCCTATTCCAGTGTGCCTCTGACCCCCCCCACTACACCCTAGAAGTAAAAAGGTATTCCATTAAGTACATTTTCATTTTACATGCATGCTCAGGTCCCATTGTGTACTTAAAAGTGGGGTAAGCCTGTAAAAAAAGTCTTCTCTGTGCCGCACCCACCCTAATACTTACCCGAGCCCCATCTCCATCCAGCAATGTCCACGAGTGTCTCGGCCGTCCACAACACTCCCTCCTCGTTGGCTGAGACACAGCAGCGGCGCCATTGGCTCAGAGAGAAAGGGGGGGGCGGGCCGCAGCTCTGTGTCTGAATGAACACAGGGAGCTGTGATTCAGCTTGGGTGCCCCCATAGCAAGCTGCTTGATGTGGGGGCTCTGGACAGGAGGAAAGGGCCAGGATCACAGAAGAGGGACCCAAGAAGAGGAGGATCCGGGCTGTTCTGTGCAAATCCACTGCAACTGAGCAGGTAAATATATTTTTTTTTTCCAATAATGTAAACATCTCTTGTGACAGCAATGGGTACGCGAAAGACCCTCTTTATGGAGAGTAAGGATGAGTTCAGGCGTGTTTGTAATGCCACGCCCCCGCCAGGAAGCTGACACTCCGCAGCGCTAATCACAGGTAATGAGACACTTCCCGATCCGTCCAGCCACGGATTGGGAAATGTTGTAACAGTGATTAGCGCTGCGGAGTGTCAGGTTCCTGGCGGGCGCGGGCATGTGGCATTGTGAACATGCCTGAGCTCATCCTTGATGGAGAGATCCCTCCTCTGCCCTTAAAAGCATTCAAAACACCAAAATGAATGTTTCTGAATGCTTTCGTATAAAAGAAAAAATGGCACCGACAGTTTACAAAGTAAACCGGACGTGATGTCATGTCACGGTTTACTATTACAAACAGCCGATCCCGGCTTTGCTTGGCTGTCCAGCCAGCCGGTGGATGCACCCTCTGGTTGCTTGGGTTTCCCGGTGGAACAGGAGAGTCCGAGAGATTCGCAGAAGGGGGTGGGAGGGGACGCCCCTTCACGCTGCATGTAATAGCAATCAAGCAGCTGGTGAGCCACTCAGGTTGCTATTACAAGAGAGCCGACCGCCAGCTCTACAAAACGATAACTGTGGGCATCATCCCGGCATTACCACCAAAAGTACCATGATGTACGGGTAGGTCACTGGACGGGAAGTGGTTTAGGGCCATGTGCGATTCACATGCGATCTGGATGTAGTGAGATTTCAGTTAATTTGATTTCCCTTCTAAATGTTTTTTTCTTTGTTTTCTTTCTGGCTGAATTTCTCACTTCCTGTTCCTCCTCAGTAAGCTGTTCTGGCTGACTAACCCACCATGAATGATGGGGGTAAGCTTACTGAGGAGGAACAGGAAATTAGATATTCAGACAAAGAAAAAAAACATTTAGGGCTCTTTCACACGGGCGGACCGTTCAGGTCCGCCTGCCATTTTTTTAGGCGGACCTGAACGGGCGCTCCGTGCTCCTCTATGAAGTCGCAGTGACATGCCCACTGACATCCGACCCGCCAAAGTGTGACGGAGGAAAAACCTACTTTTCCATCCGTCTGGCGGATCGGGTGAACACGGACAGAAGCGGAGAAAAGACAGGGCGGACAGTGTGCAGGGACCGCCCTGTCATCCCCCCCGGCTTAGCGGGGATCAACGGAGCGATCCCCGCTGAGCAAGCAGAGGTTCACAGGGCGGATCATTACTGATCCGCCCCGTGTAAAAGGGGCTTAAGAAGGGAAAATCGAAGGAAAAGGTAAGTGACCCAACAATGCACTAGCTTAAAGGAACCTATTTAGAAAATAAAAAACGAACCTTTACAACCCCTTTAATTCTGAATGTGCATTGCAGTCAAGTAAACGTTTTACTGTGCATTTGTGCAATGCAATGTTATTTTTATTAAGCTATTGTACGGCCCTTTGGTCATATCGGGAGCCACACACGAATGTGGTGCGGGAAACCTGCGTTCTGTGCACATTTCCTGCATCATGTTCAAAACGTACTGCACTTGTGCTCTGCAGTAGGAGTGCAATGCTAACAACACCCTGAACACAAGTCGCAAACGCAGTGCGTTGCCTGCACCGAATTGTATGGCGAAGAAGTACCATGCAATTCGGTTGCACTGCGTTTTTTAAAGTGGTGCATGCTCTACTTTTTGTTGAGGTCCGGCGCTATTTCACCAGTGTGAACCCAGCCTTAATTCTGAATGTGCATTGCAGTTAAACAAAACTCGAATTGCATTAACAACGCATGTGATATGCACAGCAATGTGGAGAAAATCACATGCAATGTCTGGCATCGCATAAGTGTGAACCTAGCCTAATTCTAAATGGCACCACAAAGCACTGTTAGGCGTGGTTCACACCAAGACCCCTTTCACACTGAGCCGCGGCCGCACTAGCGCTGCTCATTTTAGCAGCGCTTTAGCGCTGTTTAAGCTGAGCTTTTCGGCCGCTAGCGGGGCACTTACAACCCCAAAGACGGCGCTTCCAACCCGCTTTTCAGGTGCTTTGGAAGTGCTGCCCATTCATTTCAATGGGTAGGGCATTTTGGGAGCGCTCCCAAACGACCCCAAATAAGCTGCTTGCAAGACATTTCCCAACGTCCCGCAAACGCACCGCCCCAGTGTGAAATGACACACTGAAATGAATGGGAGGCAATTTTCAGGCATTATTTAGAAGCTTTTTCTAGGGCCTGAAAACCACCTCAGTGTGACAGATGTGACTTGAGTCGCACGACAATGAAAACCGCACTGTTTTTAATGGTGTCCGTTAACCACTTCCGGACCGCCGCATGTACATATACGTCGGCAGAATGGCACATGTACGTACCTGTACGTGCTCTGCTTGACGTGGGTCGGGGGTCCGATCGGGACCCCCCCCCGGTACATGCGGCAGTCCCCGTGGCTTCAGGCGCGGCTATTCGTTTATAGCCGCCCCGTCGCGATCGCTCCCCGGAGCTGAAGAACGGGGAGAGCCGTATGTAAACACGGCTTCCCCGTGCTTCACTGTGGCGGCTGCATCGATCGTGTGATCCCTTTTATAGGGAAACTCGATCGATGACGTCAGTCCTACAGCCACACCCCCCTACAGTTGTAAACACACACTAGGTGAACCCTAACTCCTACAGCGCCCCCTGTGGTTAACTCCCAAACGGCAACTGTCATTTTCACAATAAACAATGCAATTTAGCCTAGGTTCACACTGCTGCGAATTCAAAATCGCGGTAAAATGCGCGATTTTACCGCGATTTCGCGGCTGCGATTTTGGCCGCAATTTAATGTAAATCGCGGCCCGAAATCGCAAAAAGTAGTACAGGAACTACTTTTTGAAATCGCAGATGCGGCGTCGCACTGATTAGGACAGTGCCATTGCCGACAATTGCCGCCGATTTGAGATGCGATTTGACATGTCAAATCGCATCTCAAATCGTTCCAAATCGTACCCAGTGTGAACCAGGGCTGAAATGAATTTTTTGCTGGGAAAATGACAATGGTCCCAAAAATGTGTCAAAATTGTCCGAAGTGTCCGCCATAATGTCGCAGTCACGAAAAAAAATCGCTGATCGCCGCCATTAGTAGTAAAAAAGGAAAAAAAATAGAACTATCCCCCATTTAGTAAACGCTATAAATTTTGCGCAAACCAATCGATAAACGCTTATTGCCATTTTTTTTACCAAAAATAGGTAGAAGAATATGTATCGGCCTAAACTGAGGAAAAAAAAAATGTATATGTTTTTGGGGGATATTTATTATAGCAAAAAGTAAAAAATATTGCATTTTTTTCAAAATTGTCGCTCTATTTTTGTTTATAGAGCAAAAAATAAAAAACGCAGAGGTGATCAAATACCACCAAAAGAAAGCTCTATTTGGGGGGAAAAAAGGACGCCAATTTTGTTTGGGAGCCGCGCACATCAATACAACTCGGCACGGAGCAATTTTGGAAAAGGTTCCTGCACTACTTTGGTGCGGTTTACAGTGTGTTTTGGCCCCCATAGAATATACAAATTACTTCCAAGTAGCACTACATAATCGCACTGAAAGTCATACGCCTTACAATACCGGCCTATGCACCCACCGTACACCCGAGCTTTGTGTTAATGAAAGTTACGTGTCAAAGGGGCACCGCCAATCCATTCAAAATTAATGGGCTGCCTTAACATAATGCACATGAACACGCATGCAGGAACGCACAGCGAATATGTAAAGGGGCCCTTATAAACAAAGAAGTTTGTTTTGTATTTACAACCATTAATAGAACTGACATCACCTGCAATCCTATATATTTATATTGTACTATGAAACCCATCAGTCATTATGTTATATGTAATCTACAGGCAGCTTCTGCTCTTCTATTCCCATCTCCTCTCACCCTCCACACATCACACAAACCCCCTACTTACTGCACACAACCTTTTACTGACTTGCTTCCTGGAGACTGCAGCAACCACGTGTCTCTTCCAGGAGCAGGAAGTCGGCCATATTGCTACACCCACAGTACACAGGTCGGCCATCTTTCTACACCCAGAAGCCTTTTTTTTTAGTGCTGCTGTATAATGACAGGAAAACAAGTAACATCATATACACTGCTAGATATTATAATAGGATGGTGGCTATTTTTAAATAGAAGGACCAGAGCATGTTTGGGCTTATTTCTTGGTAGAACTACAGGTCCCAGCAAGTGCAACATCTCAGGTTTAAGGATGAGCTCCAGCTAGGGTTGCCACATCATCCCTTTACTCCAGGACACATATTAATTATACAAGTTCTGTGGCTGATTAAGGTGGTAATTAAACTCACTAGATGCCTTATCTGCATTAAATCAGCCTCAGAACCTGTGTAATTAATATGTGTCCTGGATTAAAGGGATGATGTGGCTATCCTAGCTCCGGCGTGTTCGCAAACCCCACGTGCAGAGCCCGCCAGGAATTCGGCACTGCGCTAATCACAGGCAGTGAGACATTGTCCGATGCTCGGCTGCAGAGATCGGGAAATGTCTCACTGCCTGTGATTAGCGCAGTGCCGAATTCCTGGCGGGCTCTGCACGTGGGGTTGGCGAACACGCGGGAGCTAATCCTTACTCAGGTTAATAAGTATATCCCTCCCTCACGATTGCTTTCTTTTTTATTATTATTATTTATTTTGCTTTTTTATTTTTACATTGTCCCTTTCATTTTATTTAATTTTTTATCATTTTTATTTTTATCACATGGAATGTAAAAATCCCCTATGATAGCAATAGGTAGTGACAGGTACTCTTTTTGGAAAAATTTGGGGTCCATTAGACTCTAGGGCCCGGATTCACGTAGAAGCGCGCATCTTTGTGCGGGCGTAACGTATACTATTTACGTTACGCCTCCGCAACTTTGACAGGCAAGTGCAGTATTCTTAAACCAAAGTTGCGGCGGCGTAGCGTAAATAGGCCGGCGTAAGCCCGCCTAATTCAAATGTGGAAGATGTGTGAGTGTGTTATGTAAATTTAATGTGACCCCACGTAAATGACGTTTTTTACGAACGGCGAATGCGCCGTCCGTGTAAGTATCCCAGTGCGCATGCTCCAAATTAACCCGCAAGAAGCCAATGCTTTCGACGTGAACGTAAATGACGCCCAGCCCTATTCGCGAACGACTTACGCAAACGACGTAAAACGTGAAAAATTCCACGCTGTTCCGACGTCCATACTTAACATTGGCACGCCTCATCTACGCCTCATATAGCAGGGGTAACTTTACGCCGGGAAAAGCCTAACGTAAACGGCGTATCTGTAATGCAACGAACGGGCGTACGTTCGTGAATTGGCATATTTAGCTGATTTACATATTTCTAGGTGTAAATCAGCGTACACGCCCCTAGCAGCCAGCGTAAATATGCAGTTGACATACGACGGCGTAAGAGACTTACGCTGGTCATATGTTATACAAATTCTGGCATATCTGATTCTTTGAATCAGGCGCCAAGATACGACGGCTCAGACTCAGAGATACGACGGCGTATCTGGAGATACGCCGTCGTATCTCCTACGAGAATCTGGGCCTAGATCTCTCCTCTGCCCTTAAAGCATCTGACCACACCAAGATCGGTGTAATAAGATTAGTGTGACCAGACGTCATCGTTTTCCAGGGACAGTCCCCGGAATGAGGCACTGTCCACGGAGGTAGTCTGTCCCCGGTTTTGTCCCTGCTCTGCAGGGCCGTGGAAGTCTGGTCAACTGGCATGTATGTTCCAGGTCCTGGGCACCTTCCCGGGTGCAGTGTACCGGAATGGAATAGAGGACACTGCCAGTGCAGCCACCCTACTAAATTCATTTCCGGAACTGGTTGCTAGGGCTGGCTCCGTCTGGCGTCTAGCAACCAGTGATGTCAAAGACAATCAGACAGCCCGTGCCTAGTGCTGCACTACTCTTTGCACCCACCTCGACAGTCGGGACCCCCTACTCCTCCTGTCAGCCCACCCAGTGCCCGCTGTGTCAGCCCACTCGCCCGCTGTGTTGTCAGCCCACTAGGTGCCAGCTGGGTCAGCCCGCCTGCTGTCAGCTAGGAATGGATGTGCCGGACTGCTCCTACTGCTCAAGTGGCAGGCGGAGAGTCCGGCGATGACATGAGAAGGCAGAAGTGGCTGAAGCTGTCAGGCTGACCGTAGAGGAGCGAACAGTGTCCAGACTCCAGTCTCGGATCCTCTCCTCCCCCCTCCTCCCTGCACTTCACCGCAAAGACCGAGGACATGTGCTGCATAGGGTGACCACATATCCAAACTACAATTCAGGGACATCCCCCTTCCCAAAAATCAGCTTGTGCTATAACGAATCACAGCACAGTGATTGGAAAAATCATAAATGCCGCCTCTTGTGTCCAATCACAAACAGGGGGCGGGAATTGTGCTCCTCCAGGCATTCCTGGCCAGGACAAGTACTGTCAGTGAGCAAAGCGGTGATGTGGCGGCCTTTTTTGGGGGCATCAGATTGGCCCGGGGGGTGGCTGTGTCAGTTTCATTCCTTGACACTGTATTGTCCTGGCATGAAGGTGCCCGGGTACAGACCTGCAAAATGCGGGACTGTCCCGGGCAATCCGGGACACGTGGTCATCCTAGTGCTGCAGGAAGTGAGTGACACCTACAAGGAACTGCAGTAATTCAGGTACAGATAACATGGGGACATACACCACAAGCTGGACCGGGCTTATGTCGGGGCTGTGACAGTGTCATGGTCTTACCTCTCTCCTGTCTCCTTCGTTTGACATGTGCTGGCGGCCATCTTGGTTTCTGGGTCTCTTGTAGCCTTCCACCCTGCGGCTCCTCCTTCCCACTGGGAGGAGCTGGATGCCTGGCTCATATATATAGGAGGTCTGTGGCTTCAGTTCCTTGCTTGGTCCTCCTGTGTTCACATGCTTCTAAGACGGCTGCTGCTTCTGGTTCCGATCCTGGCTTCGTCTGACTTCCCTGCTGGTTCCTGATCCTGGCTTCGTCCGACTACCCTTCTGGTTCCTGACCTCTGGCTTCGCAAAGACTCTGCTTCGGTTTTACCATCCGTTTGGACTTTTGCTTTACAGCTTGATTTTCAAATAAGCCTTCTTATTTTCACTTATCTCTTGTTGTACGTCTGGTTCATGGTTCCGTAACATTAGGACCAAGCCATGAATTTTGACGGTACAGGGCCATCCTCGCTACCCACGCTGGTTGCCAGACTTGATCAGCAGGATTACCTGTTGGGTCAGTTCGCCGTGGCGTTGCAAACCCTGGTTGAACGCACGGCTCATTTCGCTCCCATTGCCGATGGGTCGGTTGTCGCTCCTACTGCCGCTCCGGTTGTTGCGCCAGAGTCTACCCCGACACCTGTTGTTGCGCCTGCGGTGTTTCGGGGTATGACCGGTTCTGCCCCCCTTCCACAGCGATTTGGGGGAGAGCCAACTCAGTGCCGAGGTTTCCTTAACCAAGTGGGCATTTATTTCGAGTTGCTGCCACATGCCTTTCCCACTGAGAGATCAAAGGTGGGCTTCTTGATCTCGCTGCTCTCGGACAAGGCCTTGGTCTGGGCCAGCCCTTTATGGGAGAACAACAATCCGGTGGTTGCCGAGTTTTCCGGTTTTGTTGCTTCTCTTCGGAAGGTATTCGATGTGCCGGCTCGCGCCGCCTCTGCTGCGAAGCTCCTTATGTCCGTCAGACAGGGTTCACGATCCGTAGCCGAATACGCCATTGAGTTTCGTACCCTGGCAGCAGAGGTGGGCTGGAATAATGAGGCTCTGGTCGCTGCTTTCTCTCATGGTCTCTCGGATGCCTTGAAGGATGAGGTTGCAGCTAAGGACCTACCAGTGGAGCTCGAGGCTCTTATTTCTTTCCTGATTTTGATTGACACCAGACTCAGGGAGAGACCTTCCTTTAAGGAGAGCCTGCGGAGGCCTCCTAACAGTTTGGCGCCTACGTTTGCTGTCCCACCCGTGCCTCCCTCTCCTCCCACGCCTCCTGGGGTTGACTTGTCTGGGGGTGAACCTATGCAGCTGGGGTTTGCTCGCCTGTCCGAGGGGGAGAGGGTACTCCGGAGACGCGAGGGCCAATGCATGTACTGTGGTCTCGTTGGGCATTTTCGGTTGGCATGTCCGAACCGTCCGGGAAACGCTCGCACCTGAGATCCTGTCGGGGGCAGATCTTGGGTGGAGTCTCCTCGTCCCCGGTTTCCCGTGTTGATAAACCACTGATCACTGTTGTCCTCTCCTGGGTCGGGGGCTCGGTGACGACCCAGGCGTTGGTGGACTCTGGTGCTGGTGGTTTTTTCATTGATAGTGAGTTCGCTGCCGCCAATTCCATTCCTCTGCAGGCTCGAGGTTCCCCGCTGGCTCTAGAGGCGATAGACGGCAGACCCCTCCAGCCGTCACACGTGACTCATGAGACCCTTCCAGTGGGGATAGCCATTGGTGCCGTTCACAGAGAGTCGGTCTGCTTCCAGGTTATTTCGTCTCCACACTACTCGGTGGTCTTGGGGTACCCCTGGCTCCAGAAGCATAATCCGACTTTTGACTGGAGATCGGCCGAGATCCTCTCATGGTCACCACAGTGTGGGGCTAGTTGCATCCATGGGCCTGTCAAGTTGCTGTGTACTTCCTCGGACTCTCTGTTGTCTCCTGAATACGAGGAGTACCGGGATGTATTCGATAAGGTGCGCGCAGTTCCCCTACCTCCGCACCGCCCATACGATTGTGCCATAGAGTTACAACCTGGTGCCGTTCCTCCTCGCGGCAGGGTCTATCCACTGTCGGTTGCGGAGAATGAGGCCATGGAGGAGTACGTGATGGAGGCGCTGTCCCGTGGTCACATTCGCAAATCCTCGTCCCCGGCAGGGGCTGGATTTTTCTTTGTGAAAAAGAAGGACGGTGAGTTGAGGCCTTGCATCGATTACAGGGGCCTTAATCGCATCACGATCAAGAACGCTTACCCGATACCCTTGATTTCCGAGCTGTTCGATCGCCTTAAGGGGGCCACGGTCTTTACCAAACTCGACTTGAGGGCGGCATATAACCTGGTAAGGATCAAGGCGGGCGATGAGTGGAAGACCGCGTTTAACACCAGGACCGGTCATTATGAATCCTTGGTTATGCCCTTTGGGTTGTGCAATGCGCCCGCAGTCTTTCAGGAATTCATCAACGATGTTTTCCGTGACCTGTTGCAGCAGTGTGTGGTGGTCTATTTGGATGACATCTTGGTATACTCTGAATCCATGGAGGCCCACATTCTGGATGTCAAGCGAGTGTTGCAACGGTTACGAGAGAACAAGCTGTTCGGTAAGCTTGAGAAATGCGAATTTCACCGATCCCAGGTAACCTTCTTAGGTTACATAATTTCCGCTGAGGGGTTCTCCATGGACCCTGAGAAGGTTTCGGCTGTCTTACAGTGGCCTCAGCCCAGTGGTCTTCGTTCCTTGCAGCGCTTTTTGGGCTTCGCCAATTATTATCGGAAGTTCATCAGGGACTTCTCCATGCTGGCCAAGCCTCTCACGGATCTGACCAGGAAGGGCAGTAATTCCCAGGTCTGGCCGCTCGAGGCCATCTGGGCTTTTGAGGCCCTAAAATCCGCCTTTGTGTCGGCCCCGATTCTGTCTCATCCCAACCCTGGGTTGCCCTTTGTCCTCGAGGTGGACGCGTCTGAGACGGGAGTAGGCGCCCTTCTGTCTCAGCGTAGAACACCAGAGGGTCCGCTGCTTCCTTGTGGATTTTACTCCCGGAAACTGTCTCCCGCGGAGTGCAACTATCAGATTGGTGACAGGGAGTTATTGGCCATAGTGCAGGCTCTCAAAGAGTGGAGGCACTTGCTCGAGGGTTCGGTGGTTCCGGTTCTCATCCTGACGGACCACAAGAATCTGACCTACCTTTCTGAGGCCAAGAGATTGACACCACGTCAGGCGAGATGGGCTCTGTTCTTGTCACGTTTTAATTACGTGGTCTCCTACCTACCCGGTTCCAAGAACATCAGGGCGGATGCCTTATCACGGCAGTACTCCGAGCTGTCCAGGGAGGAATCTATACCGACTTCGGTCATACCTCCGAATCAGATCCTGGCCGCCATTCGCACCAGCCTGACCTCTCCCCTTGGTGAGCAGATTTTGGCGGCTCAATCTGGTGCTCCCTCTGGGAGACCCAACGGCAGATGTTTTGTGCCTGAGGAGTTGCGCACTCAGTTGTTGCGAACCTACCATAACTCCAAGACCGCGGGGCATCCTGGTAAGAATCAGCTATCCTGGGCTGTTTCACGTCTGTTCTGGTGGCCTTCCCTACGTTCCGACATCGCCGCATATGTAGCGGCATGCTCCGTTTGTGCCCAAAGTAAGTCCCCTCGGCACCTTCCGTTGGGCCTGCTGCAACCCATAGCCACCGGGGAGCGCCCATGGTCACACCTGGGGATGGATTTCATTGTGGACCTCCCTGCATCCCGAGGCCATACGGTCATTCTCATGATTGTGGATCGGTTTTCCAAAATGTGCCACTGTGTTCCTCTCAAGAAGTTACCCTCTGCACAAGAGTTGGCCACGATTTTTGCCTGGGAGGTCTTCCGGTTGCACGGTTTGCCCAAGGAGATAGTGTCGGATCGGGGGAGTCAGTTTGTGTCCAGGTTCTGGCGCGCCTTTTGCTCCCAGTTGGGGATTCATCTCTCCTTCTCCTCGGCCTACCACCCTCAGTCCAATGGGGCCGCAGAACGATCCAATCAGGCCTTGGAGCAATTCCTTCGTTGCTATGTCTCCGATCACCAGGACAATTGGGTTGACCTCCTGCCTTGGGCTGAGTTTGCCAGGAACACGGCGGTGAACTCTTCCTCTGGGACGTCTCCCTTCATGGCCAATTATGGGTTCCAACCTGCCGTGTTACCGGAGGCATTCTCTCCCCAGGATATTCCGGCTGTGGAGGATCACCTTTCCGTCCTACGCGCCTCTTGGGTACAGATCCAGAAGTCCCTTGAGGTCTCTGCGCAGCGCCAGAAACTCCAGGCTGATCGCAGACGAGCGCCTGCTCCTTCCTACCAGGTCATAGAATCAGTTACGCATAGATATGCCTAAGATCCGACAGGTGTAACTGTGTTACACCGTCGGATCTTAACTGCAAATTAAAAATGGGCGCGGGGGGCGTTCTCGCTGATTTACATTGAGAAATATGTAAATCAGCGAGATACGCCAATTCACGAACGTACGCGGGCCCGACGCAGTGTTGTTACAACGTTTTCGTAGCGGCTTTCCCAGCGTATACTTACCCCTTCTATGAAGCGCAGCCAATGTTAAGTATAGCCGTCGTTCCCGCGTCAATTTTTTTTTTTTTACGTTGTTTGCGTAAGTCGTTCTCGAATACGGATGGACGTCATTTACGTAAGCGTCGAAACCACTGACGTCCTAGCGACGTCATTGGGAGCAATGCACGCCGGGAAAATTCGCGGACGGTGCATGCGCATTTAAATTGGCGTGGGAACCCGCCTGATTTAAATAGTACACTCCCCCTAGCCGCGGAATTTGAATTCCGCCGGGGGTTTTACGATCCGCCGCCGCAAGTTTGGAGGTAAGTGATTTGTGAATTACCCACTTGCCTCTCAAACTTGCGGCAGCGGATCTTAAATCACATAGATCACGCGGATCTAAAGATCCGCTGATCTATGTGAATCTAGCCCAAAACATTTCTTTCATTATGCATATAGTAGTGGAGAATGGTTAAAACTGCTGTTTGAGTGTGGTTTTTTTTTTGCCATCTGTATGTTATTTGGGGGATTTCCCCATCATTTCCTGTCCTGTAGACGCAACAGGAAGTGAGAGGATATCTTTCCAAAAGCAAGGAAATCTCCTGTTAGTTGTCATGGGGTAAAGTGACCCCATTGGAAGATTTCCCTCTAATCCTATTCTGGTGACAACCCCAAATTTTGGATCTATCCTCAGTTTCGTTCACTGTGACAGAAGTGATCAGGACAATTAGAGAGGGTGAAGGTGGCAGACAGCAGTAAACAGGCTCTTTAAAGCGGAGGTTCACCCTAAATTTGGACTTTGGCTCAACTAAACTAGCAGGCAGAGACAATAATTAATCCATTGTTTGTTTTTTTTATTGGCGATCCTTACCTTAGTCAGGCAGCAGTTTCTCCCGTCACTCAATATTCCCAGCGGGAGTGGGCATTCCTAATCACAGGCTGTGATTGACGTGCTTCCGACCGGCGCATACTGCGCGTCACGATTTTCCGAAAGAAGCCGAACGTCGGTGCGCAGGCGCTGTATAGAGCTACTCGTGACGCGATGTATGCGACCATCGGAAGCCTGTCAATCAAATAGGAACGCCCAGTCCCGAAGATCATACCTGGAAGCGGCGGAGAAGATCTATCTCTAAAACGGTAAGTACAGCTTCGATTTAAAAAAAAACCCACCCGATTCAGCTTCACAAAATGAGCCTCAATCTAATGTTAAAAAAAAAAATTTGGGTGCACTCCCGCTTTAATTAGGCGGTCGCCTAAGGCCTCGCACTCACAGGGGCCTCGCGGCCACCTAACTTACCCAATGCATTACCCCAGTTTGGAGGGACAGGGGACCTTAAAGCTGCTGTGCTCAGACAGTGTTAAGAGCCCTTACTCAGAAACAGGGCCGCCAACGTCCCTAACAATCAGTGACTCCACCCCTTGTGACGTCAATAACCCAGCATGCCTACGTCAATGACATCACAAGGGGGCGGGTTTACCAGGTGACATCACCAGGTGGCCCCCACCCATTAGTTATTAAAGAGCAGGATCTTTGGGGCCACCTTGTTAAAGGGGGCTTCCAGATTCTGATAAGCCCCCCTGCCCGCAGACCCCCACAACCACCGGCCAGGGTTGTGGGGAAGAGGCTCTTGTCCTTGAAATATTTTTCCCATCATGGGTGTGAGTGGGGCCCCATGTCAAGTTTTGCCTAAGGTCTCACAAAGCCTAGAGCCGCCTCTGGCAATAACAACACGAAAGTGGTTCTAATTTCTTACCACTACATCCAAATTTAACCACTTGCCGCCCGGCCTATAGCATATTGACAGCCGGGAAGTGGTTCTGTTTTCCTGACTGGACATTATAGGACGTCCAGCAGGATACCATGCTGGCGCGCGCCCGTGGGGGAGCGTAGCGTGGCGATTGTGAGTGCATCGTGTCAGTCTGACACGCCGAATCTCCGATCATGGTAGTAAGTGCCCACCATAGTGCCAATCAGTGCCCACCATAGTGCCAGTGTCCATCACAGTGCCAATCAGTGGCCAGCATTAACACCTGTCAGTACCTGCCCAATCAGTGCTGCCCATCAGTGCCATCTATTAGTGTCCATCAATGCCACCTGTCAGGGCTAATCAGTGCCACCGGTCAGTGCTGCATATCAGTGCCCATCAATTCTACATATCAGTGCCACCTTATCAGTGCCGCCTCATCATTGCTCGTCAGTGAAGGAGAAAACAACATTTTATAACAGAAACGAAGAAAAAAAATTTTGTTTAGCAAAAAATAAAAAGCATAGAGGTGATCAAATACCACCAAAAGAAAGCTCTATTTGTGGGGAAAAATTAGTTTGGGTACAGTGTTGTATGACCGTGCAATTGTCATTCAAAGTCTGACAGCTCTGAAAGCTGAAAATGTTTCTGGGCAGGAATGGGAGAAAGTGCCTGGTATTGAAGTGGTTAAATAAATAATAATAATAATAAAAAAAAAACACATTTTGATTTTTAGTAATTTAAAGTGGAGGTTCACCCAAAAACCTTTTTTTTTTAACATTAGATTGAGGCTCGTTTTGTCAAGGGGAATCGGGTGTTTTTTTTTAAATCGAAGCAGTACTTACCGTTTTAGAGAGAGTTCTTCTCCGCCGCTTCTGGGTATGGGCTGCGGGACTGGGCGTTCCTACTTGATTGACAGGCTTCCGACGGTCGCATACATCTCGTCACGATTTTCCGAAAGTAGCTGAACGTCGGTGTGCAGGCGCCGTATAGAGCCGCACCGACGTTCGGCTTCTTTCGGCTATTCGTGACGCGATGTATGCGACCGTCGGAAGCCTGTTGGAAGACTGTCAATCAAATAGGAACGCCCAGTCCCGAAGACCATACCCGGAAGAGGAGGAGAAGATGCAGCTCTAAAACGGTAAGTACGGCTTCGATTTAAAAAAAAATACCCGATTCCCCTTGACAAAATGAGCCTCAATCTAATGTTACATTTTTTTTTCCGGGTGAACTCCCGCTTTAAGAAAAGGCCAGAGATGCATACTGTAGTGGGATAAGAGAGCCGTGTTTAATATTAACTCAAGATGTAAACAGATCACCCCTGTGTTGGAGATCCCCATGTCTGGAACTCCTGATTATCAGTAAAACAGGCACACCTATCTATTAACTTTTGTTAGGTAGGAAGCGGGGAGAAGAACTGAAAATACGCTAATGCCGCGTACACACGCTCGGAATTTCCAACAACAAATGTGAGAACCCTAGCGGGGGTCCCACAATTAGCTGCAAGAGGCAGCCACATTAAAAGCAATGGGTAGCTGATGACTCCTGGCAATTAATTGCACCCAGTTGCTTGTAATCTCTCATGCAGAAATCGCATACGAGTGCGTCCAGACCGATCACTCACATATGATAGCTAGTGTTAGTGCTGGCATAAGGCTGCTTAGGCAGCTGCCTAAAGGCACGAGGATGAGGGGGGGGGGGGGGGAAGACAGCCGCACTCCACACAAACGTAGCCTTTATTGTTAAAGCGGAGTTCCGGACACAATTTCACTTTTTAAATATAAATACCCCTGTAATACACAAGCTTAATGTATTCTAGTAAAGTTAGTCTGTAAACGAAGGTCCGTTTTGTTAGGTTGTTACAGCATTTAGACACTTTATAAAAATAGAAATTGACTGGGGCCATTTTAAGTGTGGGCATCATGAAGCCAGACTGTATGACTTCCTGGATTTCAGCCTTGCAGATCTCACACATGCTCAGTGCTGCACAAGCAGTGTAATAGGTTTCAGATCAGGTTTCAGCACCTGTACTGTCCAAGTCACATGATTCTTTGAGACTGGGGAGTGCACAGACTCCTGGAAAGTTACACCCACTACAATCCCAGGAGTCTGTGCGGTGTAGGTTAGGAAGCTTAAGCACCTAGGTGCAGGAAGAGGGAAGATTAACTATTCTGCCTAGCAACAACACTTTGAAGGCATCTAAAAAAAAAAAATTTCTTAAAGGACTAATGACATTTTTTTTAAACTACTGATGTAATGTTATATTTATGGGTGGAACTCCACTTTAATATCAGGAACAAGCACAAAATTAAATCACGAGTATAGTGTGAAACGCGTCAGCTGAGCTGTCCTGGTTGCTGTGGCTTGTAGTGCTTGTTCCCAATTTTACCAAGAAAGGCTACGTTTGTGTGGAGTGTAGCTGTCTAGAAAATTTCTTCTCCAGTATGAGGAGATTGGGTGCAAGGGCAGTGGCGGCCCATCCATTAGGGGCGCCGCCCCCCCCAATCCATGCGTCCGGCCCCCTAATGTACATTTGGGGGGCCAGATGCATGGATTCCAAGGGGAAATTTGAAGGGGGTATGCTAGTAGTGGTGATTTAGGGGGGTTTGTGTTGGGGGGGAGGATTTGCACTAAGGGGGGGGGGGTTGTGCTAGAAGAGGTGATATGGTAGAGGGGGTAGGGGAATTGTGCTAGTAGGGATGATTGGGGGTTATTTGTGCTAGGAGGAGGGATGGGGGGATTCGTTCTGGGCGGAGGGGGGGGGGTTGAAGTGGGTGGAAGAGGATGTGTGCTCAGAGGGGAAATGTGAAGGGTAGAGGATTTGTTCTAGGAGTGGTTATTTTGTTTTTGGGTTAAGGGCATTTGTGCTGGGCCGATTTGGGGGATGGGGGGCAAAGAATTATTCTGGGGGCGGGGGGGATTTTACCAGAGGGCTGATTTGTATTAGGAGGGGGTGATTTATGCTTAGGGGTAAACAAGCAGATTAGCACTCATTTTTTTGGGGGTGGGGGTTTGCCGATACATGTTGATCATACATGGTGTGGGGGGGGGGGGTAATTTGGTATCTTCACTCTGGGTTCTAGATGACATTGTCCCGGCACTGCAGAACAAGGCATGGTAAGTCAGTAATGGGGAAAAGACCAGTCACAGGCAATACTGGCGACTAGTCCTTTGCTTTCTGCCTGGGGCACAGGCGTTGGGTTGGGGCACAGGCGATGGGTTGGGGCACAGGCGATGGGTTGGGGCACAGGCGTTGGGTTGGGGCACAGGCGCTGGGTTGGGGCACATGCATTGGGTTGGGGCACAGGCGATGGGTTGGGGCACAGGCGTTGGGTTGGGGAACAGGCGTTGGGTTGGGGAACAGGCGTTGGGTTGGGGCACAGGCGCTGGGTTGGGGCACAGGCGCTGGGTTGGGGCACAGGCGTTGGGTTGGGGCACAGGCGTTGGGTGGGGGCACAGGCGTTGGGTTGGGGCACAGGCGTTGGGTGGGGGCACAGGCGTTGGGTTGAGGCACAGGCGTTGGGTGGGGGCACAGGCGTTGGGTGGGGGCACAGGCGTTGGGAGGGGGCACAGGCGTTGGGGCACAGGCGTTGGGTGGGGGCACAGGCGTTGGGTGGGGGCACAGTCTCCATAGCTCATACCCTGTTTAGCGTGTTGCACCATACAGAATTAACCAGCACTGCCAAGATCAGTTTTTTATTCATATATCAACTTTTACTTTACAATGGAAATATAAAACAGCTTATAGTTACAATTCATTGAAATGACAATAGATTACAGAAGAATGAAAGGTAAAGCTTTGATGGTGACAGTGAAGGAGCCTCAATCTTGTAGGGCTGCAGTTGGGTTGGGGAACAGGCGTTGGGTTGGGGCACAGGCGTTGGGTTGGGGCACAGGCGCTGGGTTGGGGCACAGGCGCTGGGTGGGGGCACAGGCGTTGGGTTGGGGCACAGGCGTTGGGTTGGGGCACAGGCGTTGGGTGGGGGCACAGGCGTTGGGTGGGGGCACAGGCGTTGGGTGGGGGCACAGGCGTTGGGTTGGGGCACATGCATTGGGGCACAGGCGTTGGGTTGGGGCACAGGCGTTGGGTGGGGGCACAGGCGTTGGGTGGGGGCACAGTCTCCATAGCTCATACCCTGTTTAGCGTGTTGCACCATACAGAATTAACCAGCACTGCCAAGATCAGTTTTTTATTCATATATCAACTTTTACTTTACAATGGAAATATAAAACAGCTTATAGTTACAATTCATTGAAATGACAATAGATTACAGAAGAATGAAAGGTAAAGCTTTGATGGTGACAGTGAAGGAGCCCCAATCTTGTAGGGCTACAGTTTTCATTGTGTCAATTTTCAGATATCTTCAAACGCGTTTGATACACTGGAAGAGAGAAAGAGAGAAAAAAAATAATAGATTTGCATTGTTGTTGCTTTATAACTTATCTGCAGTTTTAAGATACAGAATGAAGGCAGGTTCCAGCCATGCATCCCAACGGGTCAAGACCAAGAACCTATTTTTGTTGCCCACTTGAAGACCAGTCCTTTTCTGGCACTTTTTGTAAGTTCAAATCATTATTTTTTGCTATAAAATTACTTCTAACCCCCAAACATAATATATATATATATATATATATATATATATATATATATATATATATATATATATATATATATATATATATATATATATTTTTAGCATACACCCTACCGAATAAATGGCGATTGCTGCAATTTTTTTATATCACACAGTATTTGTTTAGTGGATTTTAAACATCAAAAAAATACACTTTAATTAATTTAAAAAAACAGATGACGTTACGCCGAGTAAATAGATACCCAAAATGTCACGCTTTAAAAATGCGCATGCTCGTGGAATGGCGACAAAATATGGTACAAATTAGGCGACATTTAAAGGGGTTATAAGGGTAAAAATTTTTACTACCACTGACCCCAATAATGAGAAATGTTTCCTTCCATTGACACCAATGGTGGGGCATTTTTCTTTCCACTGCCACAACGATGGGTCACTAGTCTTCCCCCTCCCCCCTCGAAATCAATGATTAGGCATTTTTCCTTCCACTGACATCAATGATGGGGCATGATTATTACTATACAGGATATAGCGCCAACAGTTTGCACAGCACTTTACAATATAAAGGGTGACAGTACAGTTACAATACAATCAAATACAAGAGGCATAAGAGGGCCCTGCTCATACGAGCTTACAATCTAAATAGGTGGGGTATTTTTTCTTCCATTGGCACCACTGGGTCACTAGTCCCCCCCCCTCCCACTGGCACTAATGATGGGACACTAGTCTTCCCACAGACACAAACAATGGAGCATCGTTCCTCCCACTGACACCAATGATTGGGGACCATTCCTCCCACTGATACCAATGATGGGGGACCATTCATCTCAATGATACCAATGGTGGGGCACCACCCCTCCCCCTCCTCATTACCTCTCATTAGTGGCCACCAGTGCATAGGAGGAATCCCTTCAGTTCTCCCACATAGAGGAGTTTGTCTCCCATGGTTGAGATGCAGGATCTTTCATTCTATTACTAGGTCAGGACCCACTAATTGGGGTACTTTGTCGCAGTAAGTGGGCTTAGCACTATATGACCATATAGTGTGACAAAACCCCCCCGTATTTTTTTGAATATGTTCAGTTGTTTTTCACTAGTCTTGCAGGATAAATGTCATTCTTGAATGTGTGCGCTGTAATCAGTTTTGTATTTTTTCCACTCCTCCCACTGACACCAATGATGGGGGGACCATCATTGGGGAAGCTTTAACCATTTTTTCTGTCCCTAATGCACAACAGGAAGTAAGGAAAAATCCCCTCTTAGAAATTTTGGAACAGGCATCTACATTTAAAGATTTCACCTTACCATCTGTTATTGGAACATTCAAATTTGGCATTTCACATCAGTTTTTATTCAAGTGGCACACAATGGTTAAGTCATAAAAGTACTGGACATTTTTTTTTTAACCTTCATGCATTCTTTGCATTAAGATAAAAAACCTTCTGCATGCAGCCCCCCCCCAACCCCTCTTAATACTTGCATGACCCCATTTTTAAAATTAAACTTTACAACCACTTTAAAGCCCAAAATTATTTTTTTATTTAAATCAGTACAAGGAAGCATACCAGCTCCAAAGAGCAATAGTGAGATGCAAGAGGGCCCAAGCTCTTGACCACAGACGTAGGTTGAGACTTAACTACTTCAATACCGGGCACTTCCCCCTCCTCCTGCCCAGAACATTTTTTATTTATATCAGGAAACCGGTCCACATGAACCATATACATAAAACAAAATAACATAACAGTTTACAACTCAAGGCACATGTGCAGAGCATACAGAGTATCAATGACAATGTTGCATAAAACTATTTTAGGTATACGTATACTGGGGGGTACATAGCAAACATGTTGTGGCAATGGCATAAATTGCCCCCATTGTCAGGCCCCGAAAGAGGATAGTGTAACTCCATCCCTCCGGGATTACCATGCTACCCTGTCGTCCGGCAACCCATTTTTTCCAAAACATAGAACAAATTTGGAGTAAAGAAAAGGTGGAGAAAGATTGCGCCCGTGGGCACATAGAGCGAGAAGGAAGGGGGAAGAGGTAGTAAGCGGTCTCAGGGGGTAGGGGAGAATAGGGAGCAGTCGCGGGGGGGGGGGGGGGGGATTCGCAAGCATGGTCCCACGCCGTCAGCCCAGAGCTGTCATTCATCGCATCAGGCAATCTAAGGGGATCTCTAGGTCCCATACAGTGAATCGTCAGTTAGTCTGGTCTACCCCTCTGAGGGCCTGGCCCTCCGTTGAGTACTTGAACATGTTCCATGATTGCCACATCTTGGAGTAGGATTCGCACCCAACTTGGCTTGTGAGGATAAAAGGTCCTCCATTTGGTTGATGTCCTCGACCCTCTTAAGCCACATGGCGATGGTCGGTGGACGCTGAGATTTCCACAGGAGTGGAATGCAAGCCTTTGCTGCGTCAAGTAGGTGTCTGATGAACGATCTTTTATAAATATTGGCCGGGGTGTCAGTGGCGTGTAAGAGGAAGTATGCCGGATCATCTGGGACCGGTCTGTCAGTGAATTTTTTGACTATTTTGCGGACTTCCCCCTCCAGTAGGACTGTAACCCTGGACAGGTCCAGAAGATGTGGAGAAGAGTGCCCCTTTCCTTTTGGCATCTCCAACACATATCTGAAGTGGAAGGGAAAAACTTGTGTAATGACGGAGCCCTGTACCACCGTGTGAGAATTTTGTAGTTAGTCTCCTGTATTTTGGAGCACAAAGAGGACTTGTGTAAATTTGAGGATATGCTGTCGCTTGCTGGCGGAGAAGTGGCAATTCAGATCTCTCTCCCACTTAACTAGGCTCAGAGGCTGGAAGTCCCCCGACGGTGTTATGAGCATGTTATATGTCAAAGAAAGTGCGAGTGGTAACGCCCCTGTTCCTGTGCAGAGTTCCTCCAGAGTCGTAATAGGGCGGGTATCAGGGGTCGGGGGTGTCAAAGGTTTGAGAAAGTGGCTAAGCTGAAGTGCCCTTAGAAAGTCCAGTCGGAACTGGCCCTCCGGATCGGAGAACTCCCCAATCGTTTTACACCTTCCCCTGCTACTGAAGTGTGAGGCAAGGTAGAGTCCTTCCTCCTTCAGGGCTCGAAAACTCCCGTCATCGATGCCTGGCCCCGGCCGTAGAATAGAGTGTCGGGAGAAAAGGGGAGATCCGGATGCAAGTTGTGCACATACCCTTACAGTGGTACCTATCAGCGGGTGTCGTTTAAGGGTGGAAGGTAGGGCTGAGTAACACCAAGGGGCCCCCTGGAGGTGAACTTCAGTCTGTGCTTGCTCCAATTGCGCCCAAAGTTTGGAATCCTTGTGGCGACACCAGTCTAATAACCTACTCAGGTGGACTGAAGTATAATACGAGCGGATGTCCGACATTGCCAGACCTCCGTGTTGCTTGAGTAAGTGAAAGTATTTTCTTATGTATGCGGGGTCTTTTCCCCGCCCAAAGGAACTTTATAAAGGTCGAGTGCATTTGTTTTAAAAAGTCTGCAGGTATTTGGATTGGAAGGGCTTGTAGTAGGTAAAGAAACTTGGGTAGTACTGACATTTTAAGAATGTTGCAGCGGCCAAACCAAGAGTGTAGGCCAGTGCCCCATTGGTCCAGGAGTTTTTGGACGGTTTTCAGGAGGGGCGGGAAATTGAGTTTGAAAAGATGGGCGAATTTGGGGGGGATATGTGTACCCAGGTATTTCAGGGCCGTGTCAGTCCATTTTAAGTTAAAGCTATCCTGGAGGTGTGCTAGTTGAGGATGTGGGATGCCCACCCCCATCGCTACTGATTTGGTAAAGTTTATTTTTAGGTTGGAAAGCTGTCCGTACACGTCGAATTCCTGCATCAGGTTGGGAAGTGAGATGATAGGGTTGGTCAGGGAGAACATTAGGTCATCCGCGTACGCCGACACCTTATATTGAGATTTGCTGACCACCACGCCTGAGATATTCGGGTTCAGTCTAACATGGCACAGGAAGGACTCCAGGGACAGTGCAAAGAGCAGTGGCGATAAAGGACAGCCCTGCCTGGTTCCGTTGGTAATCCGAAACGGTTCGGAAAGTACCCCGTTCGCCCTCACTCTCGCCAAACACTTTCTCAGCGTCTGTTCCAAGAAATAAGCACAGTGTTTTGTTACTATTGACTAAGTGCAGCAAATTCAGTACCTTGGTGGTATTGTCCCTGGCCTCCCTGGTTGGGACAAATCCAACTTGGTCCCAGTGAATTAGGTGCATCAGGTGCTGTTGTAGCCTAGTGGCAACAATCTTGGCTGCCCAGAATTTTCAGCTTTCAGTGCTGTCCCACTTTGAATGACAATTGCGCGGTCATGCAACACTGTACCCAAATTCAAGTTTTATAATTTTCTTCCCACAAATAGAGCTTTTTTTTTAATGGTATTTGATCACCTCTGGAGTTTTTTTTTGTACTATAAACCGACACTTTAAAAAAAATAAAAACTGATGGGCACGGATAGGCATCATTGATGAGGAGCTACTGACAGACATTAATGAGTGGCATCTGAAGGGCACTGATTGGCCCTGTTTGGGCACTGATTGATGCTTTTATGGGCACTGGCATTCTGGAGAACAGGCTGGCAGGTGATAGGCAGTTATTGGCAGCCGATGGGCACATCTGATGGGGGCTGCACTGATAATCAGTGTGCTTGATTTTCAACGCAGACTACCCTCTGAGCTGATCAGCTCTTCCTGTCAGCGTGAACCGAAGAAACCTCACCTACTATGTAACTATGTAGCTGTGATTGGTCATAGCTGATCACGTGTTAAGAAGCCTCTGTCAGAGGCTTCATACCACGATCGGTGTTACGGTATGTCAGACTGACACACAGCTACTTCAATAAACGCGATGTGTGCCCCCACGGGCTCACTCCAGCTGGTTATCCTGGTCTCGTCATATGACGTTCGATCAGGATAACTAAACATCTTGGCCACCATGTCATATTGCTATACGATGGGCGGCAAGTGGTTAAAGATGGTGCACCCTTGCTGGGCTCAACAGAAGATAGGGCAGATCTTAAAAAGGTGCCCATAAGTGACAATCCAGGTTTTCAATCTATACAATTGTTATGTTGAAATCTAAAATTTGGCCCGTGCATGCATTTATTTTTTAAAAGTATGGTTAAAAAAAAAGAAAAAAAAAAAAAGCTTGGTTCATCCCAGTCTAAACTAAAATCAAGGCGAACAGTATTTTAAAGATTGATCAAGTTTTCCCCCCACAAATATTCATTGGAACATCAAATTGGGAAAACAAATACATGTTTCTTTGCTTTATCGGGTCAATGTTATAATGAAGATTAGCTAAATAGAAAAGATCCAATTAAAAATTGACAAATTAATTGAATTGATAAAATAAAAACTTCTATGACCAACATTTAATCTGGAGTGAGATCTGTCCACTGGCCCTTTATAACTACCAGAATTAATTTCACAATCTGTGTTAAATACACCATATAAGTAAAACTCTGTGGATAACTGACTATTATGCCTATATAAGCTTGTTGGACATCCCAGTTCCAAACCATGGCCATTATTATAGACTTGTCCTTTCCCTCATTTGTGGCTTCAATGAATTCCACTCTTCTGGGAAGGCTTTTCACAACACTTTGGAGTTTGTCTGTGGGGGATTTGTGCCTATTTATGAGGTCATGTAGTCAGGGCCGATCCTAGGCAGGGTGCATTGCACCCAGGCGCCTGCAGAGGTGGGGGCGCCGAACATCTAACAGACTCTCCAACAGAAGCCCTCTCTGTGTCCATCAGAGGCCCCCCTCCATGTCCCAATAAAGTACTCTGCTTCTCTTCCCGTATTTTGTTTATTGTTAAGAGATCATGTAAGGATCCCAGATTAATGAAGACTTCGTGGGGGAGCATCTCTGTGGTTGAGTCGTTGCCATAGAAACATTTGTAAGTGGGAGGAGTTGGTAAAATTACGACGCCCATGTGGGGGCGCCAGAAATATTTCTGCACCCAAGCGCCTGTGACCCTAGGATCGGCCCTGCTGGAGGAGAGGACCTGGCTTGCAGTCAATGTTCCAAGTCATGTCCAGTTCTGGGCACCAGTCCTCAGGAAGGATGTACTGGAAATGGAGAGAGTACAAAGAAGGGCAACAAAGCTAATAAAGGGTGTGGAGGATATTAGTTATGAGGAAAGGTTTTGAGCACTGAACTTATTCTCTCTGGAGAAGAGACGATTGGGAGGGGGATACGATTTCAATTTACAAATACCGTACTGGTGACCCCACAATGGGGATAAAACTTTTTTGCGCAAAAGGAGTTTAACAAGACACGTGGCCACTCATTAAAATTAGAAGAAAATAGGTTTAACCTTAAATTACGTAGAGGGTAATTTACTGTAAGAGCGGCAATGATGTGGAATTCTCTTCCACAGGCGGTGGTCTTAGCGGGGAGCATCGATGGTTTAAAAAAACGATTAGATAAGCACCTGAACGACCACAACATACCAGGATATACAAGGTAATAATATAAATCACACACATTAGGTTGGACTTGATGGACTTTTTCAACCTCACCTACTATGTAACTATGTCAAAAGGTGCACAGTAGGGTTGAAGTTCTTCCACACCAAATCCATCAAAGCATTTTTTTATGGCACTGGCTTTTTGCAAAGGGGCACAGTCATACTGAAACAGAAAGGGGCCTCCTCCAACTATTATCACAAGGTAGGAAGTGCACAGATGTCTAAAATGTTTTTTGTACGCTTTAGAATTACCAGTACCCATCACTGGAAACATCTGAACTCCCTCATTTTGAGGGTTGTCCACAAACTATTGGCCATATAGTGCAAGTACAAATCACGATTCACATTATTCCTTAAATATTTGTAGCAACTCCTTTATTTTAATATCCTGATCCACTGCAAAACAAATACGTACATGACAAATTAATATCTGTACCCCAACGCACAAAATGATGGTTCCAAAGATCAAACAAGTAATTTTATCATATTCATTTATTGATCACGTAAAAAAAAAAAAAAAAAAAAAGAAGTACAAAATTCACAATAAGCATAAAACAAAGTATAAGTCTAAACAGAAAATCCTTCTAAACCTGTCACATCTGAATTTTGTAAAACATGGCTTGAATTGATCTTTCATTTTCAGTTGTTCCCTCATTTGCTGGCCCACAGGCAGCCAGGTATTCACATGAATGCAGACAATAGATTCATTACATCCATTTCCGAGTGCACAAAATAGTTGCCGTTTCTCTAAAGCTGGCCATACACTGATAGAAATGCCATCAAGACTGGAAGAATTTGGATCAGTGTGCAGGCTTAACCACTCAACAGTAGTCATGTCGAAAATATTCCATTGATCAGTGGCTGCAACCAATCACCAGGTGCCGCTGTCAGAATTTAATGAATATAATGTCCCAGCGTGGTGCACTATAGGGATGCCTTCATCCATCTCTTTTGTGTGGTTGGAGGAATCTATTGGTTTTTGGCTGCCTGAATGAAAAAAATGTAATATAAATAAAAAATAACCATGCATGGCCAGCTTGAGAAGGTGACAGATTCCACTGCAATGGGAATTACCAAAAAGTACGGTTTTAAAACCTTCCCTGAGAAGTGTGGCTGGAAGTAGTGCTTGACCGCTATGTCATTCACAGTGCTTGTGAATTTGCAGCTTTGGACGGATATTAAAAATGGTGGAAAGAAAACAATGCAATAGGGAAACATTTCAAAGCATTAGGATTACACTTGAAAATTCTTTAATAAACACCATTGAAACCAAAGCATTATGATTTTGGTCAGAAAGAAACCCGTTTCCATACAATGGTCATAACCCATCACCACAATGTTGATTAACCAAGGAAAAAATAAAACCAGAAAGGAGTATATACTAATAAGATCTTTGGGGTTTATCAGAAGAAAAGGCTCACATCATAAATTTAGCGCTAGGACACCACATAGCTTGTTACACCACATAGCTTGTTACACCAGGACCAGTCAGACCAAAACTGGCGTTTCGGATTTTGGTAGATGCTGGACAGATGAACAATTTTATAATTTTCTTGTCTCCCTCGGGAGCTGTAGTGGTGAGATGGTGTGTGGCAAGTGTTGGGGTTTGCATACCTGATATATCCTTGTGGATGACAACATGCTATGCAGTGGAATAACGTCCTTACAGGAGGTCT
The DNA here is from genome assembly GCF_905171775.1 of Rana temporaria. Lineage (NCBI taxonomy): Eukaryota > Metazoa > Chordata > Amphibia > Anura > Ranidae > Rana > Rana temporaria. The sequence continues at coordinate 41,192,411 of NC_053489.1, read as the reverse complement.
CCAATTTACAAGCCAACCTCAATGCTCTGTCTAATTGGGCGACTATGTGGCAGATGAGGTTTAATGTTGATAAATGTAAAGTTCTGCACTAGGGGGCCAAGAATATGCATGCATCTTACATACTAGGGGATCTGTAGTGGAGAAGGATCTGGCAGTTTTGGTAGATCATAAGCTCAATAATGGCATGCAATGCCAAGCTGCGGTTTCCAAAGTTTTGGAATACCAACTGCAAGATGTAAACCAGTATAATTCACATGTGTATGTTCTTCAAAGTCTTAGGTACAAAATGCACATCTCATCTGAAGTATTTATGGCCAAAGATCTTGTCCAAATATCCAAACAAGTTTCTATTTAGTCCAGCTTAACAAAGCCAATGTCCTTTGCATACTGCCTGAAGCACTGGCGGCACATGTTCAGTCCATATTTGCGAATCAGTCCATGTCGGTTGGAACGCACTCGGCAGGAGTGGGATCCCTGGCCGAACTTCCTTGGGCGACTCCAGTACAGCTGCTGGTGGCCCATCGTGCTGGGCTCTCTGCTCGGGAAAAGCAAGCTGCGGTTTCCAAAGCGAGCAAGTCCTTTCTTGTATAAGAGAGGAATGGACTCCAGACAGGGAGAGAATTTTGCCCCTGTACTAATCATTAGTAAGACCTCATCTGGAATATGCAGTTCAGTTTTGGGCCCCAGTTCTCAAAAAGGATATCGGGGAACTGGAGAAAGTACAGAGAAGAGCAACCAAACTGATAAGAGGCATGGAGGAGCTCAGCTATGAGGAAAGATTAGAGGAACTGAATTTATTCTCTTGAGAATAGGAGAATAAGGGGGGATATGATCAACATGTACAAATATTAAGGGGTCCATATAGAGAACTTGGTGTTGAGTTATTCACTTTACAATCAACACAAAGGACAAGGGGGCACTCTTTACGTCTAGAGGAAAAGACATTTCATCTCCTGGCTACTTTCCTAAATGTACATAATATAACTGGGTAGTAACATTTATAGGTAAAGTTGATCCGGGGAAAATCCGATTGCCTCTCGGGGGATCAGGAAGGAATTTTTTCCCCTGCTGTAGAAATTTGGATCATGCTCTGCTGGGGTTTTTCACCTCCCTCTGGATCAACTGTGGTTATAGAATTGGGTATATGGGATTGTACGATATTTTTTATTTACTTTATGGTTGAACTGGATGGATTTGTGTCTTTTTCAACCCGTCTATGTAATTATGAAGGGTTTTCACCTTCACTGCTGTATTTTTTATTTATTTTGTTTTATGACGAATGTAAAAGGGCAGATCAGGTAGAGATAGTGAATGATGGCACCATACCCAAAGAGGATCTGTCCCAGGCATTCCATTTAAAAAAAAAAAACAAATCTATAGTACCACTAGCTGTTGGTGTTCCATTTTTCTAATCTCAACAACGGTGTTGAGGAGTTGGGACTGGGAAGGGATCTCGTTCATCCTTTGATATTGAGGGATAAGTCTCCTGACCGTTTAGGATATGCACAGTCAGTTGATGGCTTAGAGAGACCTTGAAATGTTCATCCCAGGAGGTAGTGAAGAGGATCTGAAGGCAGATTATGAAGAATGTAAAAAGGAGGAGTTGGAACACACAAAGAACAGCAGGGCACCCAAAACTTTTAAGTGAACGGGAACTAAGCTGGGAATTATGGCAGGAAGATCTCACTGTAGAAGCATCCAATTAGTTGGGGGCTGACGCTGACTCAGACCACCCCCTGTATTAAAACACCAATTTTGAATGGACTGAAGCCTTAGTAAATTTGTTGACAACAAAAGCGGGACACTGATGGGATGAAAAAAAAAAAAAGAAAAAAGTATTCAAGGATGAAACTGGTCCTTTAACTTTATTGCATAGCTTTTGTCAATAGGGAAGTGGCTTCCAGTGGAACATTTCAACACACGTTATCTCAAAATGTGGAAGAAATCCTTGACTATAGATTTGCGATTTTCTTGGAGAACTGAAGAATTAGCTAGACATTTGGGATCAGCTTGCTAATCCAATCCCCACCAGGACCAACTTGGGTAAAACATTGATCATTCATGGGCTTTAAAATGACCCCATACTAGGAATAGTCCAGATACAAAGGATTCAATCCATCCAATTTTGTACACAGTGAGGAATAAATATAAGAAAGATTTTGATCATTCCTCCAATAAAAGTTCCCCTAAAGGGGATGTTCGGGCACAACCCACATTTAAACCCAAACCTCAACTGCGCCATCTAGAGCAGTAGTTCTTAACCTGGGGGTCAGGACCCCCTTGGGGGTCAAATGGGGATTTGCCAGGGGTCACCGAATCCTGGGCTGTTCCTGAGGCCCGCACCGCTCTCCCAGCCTTTTTGCTGCCCAGCAGGGCTGTTCCTGGGGCCCGCGGCCGCCCACTCAGCTTCTTCACAGCTGCCCATTCAGTTCACAACATTGGCTGGGGAACAGAAACTAGATGACTGGCGAGGAATGTGAAATGGGAGGAGCTGGAGACCCTATCTCCTGATTTTGGCATAGGTGTCACTGCTACGAGATACCACAAAGTCGGAGACACAGTAAGTAACACAACCTGTGATTATAGTTGCCATTAAAAATCCCCACTACAGTTCTCAGATCAGCAGATGACCTTGATCAAGAGAACCTAAGTCGGCTGATCAGAACTCCCCGCCAGCACTGCCACTCATCCCAACTGCCTGCCAGCACTGCCACTCATCCCAACTCCCCGCCAGCACTGCCACTCATCCCAACTCCCTGCCAGCACTGCCACTCATCTCATTGACTTGCCTTGGGTGCGGACAACCCATGCTACGAAAATAATTTTACTGTTAGGGGTCCCCACAACTTGGGAAATTTTATCAAGGGGTCACTGCACTAGAAAGGCTGAGAACCACTAATCTAGAGCAACCTATCTCAACCTTTTCAACACAGAGGAACCCTCAAAATAACTTTCCGGTCTCAGGGAACCCCAGCTAGAAATGTCTATATACACACACAACTCATGATACATTGGTGTGATGGTCGGTGGGAAGAATGTTCCTTACACTTGTGGTCATTGCGAAGAATTACCTCCTTATAGATAGCTAAAAGAGATCAATGGTGTCTGTTGGAACTTATCTAAGAGTCAGAAATTGCTCAAGGAACCCCTAGCAACCTCTGGAGGAACCCTCGGCTTCCATGGAACCCTGGTTGAGAAACCCTGATCTAGAGCATGTCGCAGCGTTATTTTCTTCTTTTACCTCGTTCCCTTAGAACAGTGGTTCTCAACCGTGCTAGTGGCGTGACCCCTTGATATATTTTCCAAAGTTGTGGGGACCCCCAACAACAAAATTATTTTCATAGCGTGGGTTGTCAGCACCCAAGGTAGGCCAAGTAATTTGCGCCACTAACCCACGGACATGTAGTGCTCCCTGGGTCCCTTCCACTAGTACAGTATTAAAACCCATTATGGTACATTTTAGGATGTACCACTCTCTTTGTTCTTTCTTTCTTTCCCTTTTATCTCTCTATATCCTAATTTTTTTGTTTTTTTCTTCCCATCCCTCTCTCTAGCTTCTTGTTCTTTCTATTATTCTTTCTCTGCCTTTTTACTTTGTTCCTCCCTCTTTTTCTCTCCTTTCCATGTATTCTCTATTTGTATTCTTCTCTTGGTGGAGGGAATGAGATGAGCGGCAGTGCTGGTGGGGGGTGGGATCAGTGGAAGTGTTGGTGAGGGGTAGGATCAGCGGCAGTGCTGGCGGGGAGTTCTGATCAGCCAACTTAGGTGCTCTTGATCAAGGTCATCTTCTGATCTGAGAACTGTAGTGGAGACTTTTAATAGCAACTATAATCACAAGTAGTGTTACTCACTATGTTTCTGGCTCGGTCGCAAAAAGGCTAGGAGAGTGGTGTGGACTTTGGGAACAGCCCAGGATTTGGTGACCCCCTGGCAAATCGCCATTTGACCCCCGAGGGGGTCCCGACCCCCAGGTTGAGAACCACTGCCTTAGAAAAAGCATTTATTATTTCCCTGTGACATCATGAGGCTGATGAAACTCTTGAAGGGGCAGTTTCTGGAAGCTCAGTTCTTACTGATGTAGGCATAATCCCAGAAGTACAACTCCCAAAAGCCCCTTTCCTACACAGGGTGTATGGGCAAGCTCTTGGGGGTGGGGGGGTCAAGGCAGTATTTTTACTGAGATATGAACATTAAGTACCGTATTTATCGGCGTATAACACGCACCCTAACTTTAAGAGGGAAGTTTCAGGAATAAAACTTTCCACAGCCCCCTGCGTATAACACGCAGGCACAGTTTACTCTCTATTTTCAGAGTAAAAAAGTGAGTGTTATACGCCAATAAATACAGTATTCCCCTGTGCTACTAAGATTTTACTTCTTTCTATACACCTACTTTTGGAGGCGCGAGAGCCCTTTACATTTTATTTGACATGTTTATATGCAGCCATCTTTTCCTTAGAACCAAAGTGCAGAATTTACACAGAATCTGGCAGCTCTGAAAAGCGGGGGGCAGAGAGCCGAAGTTACATCAGTGAGGAGAGCTCTAAGAGCTGATTGGAGGGAGAGGACACACCCCTTCACATAGCACACAGGAACAGAGCTGAGGCTGTCAAATGAGCTCCCACCCCTGTCACCTTTCTTCTCTTGGTGTCAGTAAAAACATGTCAGTAGTGACTCATGCAGAGAGCAGAGGAAGGAAGCAGACAGAAATAACAGTTAGTGCTCTGGTTTAAGACAAGTACACACTATAGAGCCGGGATCCTCAAACTACGGCCCTCCAGCTGTTGCGGAACTACACATCCCATGAGGCAATGTAAAACTTTGACATTCACAGACATGACTAGGCATGATGGGAATTGTATTTCCTAAACAACTGGAGGGCCGTAGTTTGAAGACCCATGCTATAGAAGGATATGCTTTGTTCATATTTAATGTCACTTTAAGGAAAACGTAAAATTAAACATGAAAAAAAAGCAAACATTTTCGAAACACGTTTCCTTTGACAGCGACACCCTTTATCACAATATGAAGCATTTTTCTGTGCACCTAAATTTGCGCTTTAGGAAATCTGATCATTTTTATTTATTTTTGTGCAGTGGCTGTGTTTTTTTGTGCTGTAGAATGCAGCAAAAGGACAAGCATCTGGTGTAAACATCTTCCCACCAAAAAAAAAGAAAAGCAACTTTTATTGTATAACAAATTTTCTCACTGTTCACCGGGCATGCCGACACAGAGGCAGTTATTAGAGCTCAGATAAAATTCCCACACCAAGAAAACATAAGAATTTAACTACCGAATATACTCGAGTATAAGCCGACCCGAATATAAGTCGAAGCACCTAATTTTACCACAAAAAAAATGGGAAAGCGTATTGACTCGAGTATAAGCCTAGGGTGAGAATGCAGCAGCTACTGTAAGTGGAAAAGAGGGTCAACAATGCCCATCTGCAGCCTCACTGTACCCATAAGCAGCCTCACTGTGTACCTTAACCGCTGTGTCAGTATTGATGAGGAGGGAAGGAGAGCCATATTACGCTGTACATTGTACCCTCTGATTCACAGCAGGGCTGTGTGTATAGGAAGTCCTCGCCGTCCCGTCTCCTCCTCGTCTGTCCATGACGAAGAGGGTGGTGGAGCTTTGTTACAGTGGACGGTGCGGACTTCCTATACACAAAGCCCTGCTGTGAATCAGAGGGGACAACGTGAAGCATAATATGGCTCTCCTTCCCTCCTCATCAATACCGACACGGCGGTTAAGGTGCATAGGCACAGTGAGGCTGCTTATGGGCACAGTGAGGCAGCAAAGGAAACCTGATTTGAGTATAAGCCAAGGGGGGCTTTTTCAGCACAAAAAAAATGTGCTGAAACACTCGGCTTATACTCGAGTATATACGGTAAGTATTATCTGACCATTGTGTCAAAAGTTACTTGCAACTCAAATTCTCATTAGCTTAAAATGAACACTCACCAAAGTTTCCTATTTGAAAATATCAGAGAAAAACAGTACCTGGAATACTTCATAAAACACTTCAACTCTCCAATTCAATAGGCAGACACACAAAGCATGTCATTATATAAGCCGTTTCACCATTGTGAATTAAAATCTGATTGGCTGGCGTGGCTTACTTTACATTGCGTACTATAACTGCCCTTTGTACTGCTTTACACCAAAAGCATGTGTGACATACGCAGACCAATCCTCATTCAAAAATAGTTAGAACAGGACCGACTCAATATCAGCGCCATATGCAGTTTGATATCTAAAGAGAATGACCACTTGGATAAAAAGACAGTAGAACCCAAAATCTGTGGAGTCTTCTAACCTGTTCGTGCTTCACTAAGGCCGCGTACACATGATCAGTCCATCCGATGAGAACAGTCCAAAGGACCGTTGTCATCGGTTAACCGATGAAGCTGACTGATGGTCTGATGTGCCTACACACCATCGGTTAATTAACCGATCGTGTCAGAACGCGGTGACGTAAAACACAACGACGTGCTGAAAAAAACGAAGTTCAATGCTTCCAAGCATGCGTTGACTTGATTCTGAGCATGCACAGGTTTTTAACCGATGCTTTTGCATACTCACGATCGGTTTTGACCCATCGGTTAGGCGTCCATCGGTCAAATTTTAAAGCAAGTTCTCATTTTTTTGACCGAAGGATAACTGACCGATGGGGCCCAAACACGATCGGTTTGGATCAATGAAAACGGACCTTCAGTCAGTTTTCAACGGTTTTGACTGATCGTGTGTACGCGGCCTAATGGTTGCATGAATACCAATTCACATGGATAGTCCCTACAATATTACATTTGTCCAGCAATGACCAATCGTAGCCACAACACAAGGAAATGCATGACACTACACAATGCAGGGTAACAAGCATTACTGACCTCTAAACAAAAAAGGTGCATATTTTGGAAAAACTGGCCAATAAAATGGACAAAAATATATCTTCATTCAACTTTGCTTGTTGATCCAATTATCATTAACGCCTCGTACACACGATCGCAATTTCCGACAAGAAAAACCAAGTTTTTTTTTTCCAGCAGGAAAACGGCTAAAACTTGTCTTGCATACACACGGCCACACTAATCTTGGATGAAATTTCGAACGTCAAGAAGGCGGTGACCTACAAGACGTGCGATGAGCTGAGATCAATGAAGTTCAGTAGGCAGTTCGGCTCTTCTGCTTGATTCTGAGCATGCATGTTTTTTTTTGTCGTAATTGCATACAAACGATTGCGATTCCCGATGGGAATGTCATGAAAATTTAGATCCTGCTCTAAATCTTTTCTTGGCCGAAATTCTCACAGAAGAAGTGCGATGGAGCATACACACGGTCAGCATTTGCGCCAAAAAGCTCACATACACACGGCCACACTAATCTTGGACAAAATTTCGAACGTCAAGAAGGCGGTGACCTACAAGACGTACGACGAGCCAAAATCAATGAAGTTCAGTAGGCAGTTCGGCTCTTCTGCTTGAGCCTACTTGGATTCTCTCTTCAGGGATCGCGATCGCGTGTACGAGGCATACCACTCAGTGGAAAGAGGTTCAGATTTTTCTAACCCAAACATTAAAATGGTGGAGCCAAGTGGCGTTGACCATGAAATGATTGTTGGTAGTTCCAGCATCTCAAAAACCAGAGACCTCCTGGGACCTTCATACCACTAGTCTCAAGAGTTTACAAAGGACTGTGCCAAAAACATAAAAAAGTTCTGAGGGTAAATAGACCTTGTTATCAAAAGAAGTAAAAAAAGACTGTGGCAGAAGGACAGTTCTGAACATACAATATTGTGGAATCTTGAAGAGCAGCAGAAGACCTCAATGGTTTGCACATCAGCTAAGAAGTCAAGAAGGCTAGAGTGGGAATGGAACCACCAAAAAGCCAACACCAAGGCTGAAGATTGTGGTGACAAATCTCATATGGAGACGGAAGGACAGCATTTAAACCGGAGGTTCACCCCAATAGCATGTATATCTGACCAACTCCCTTATAGTCGTAACAAGTACTGTCCGCAATTCGTTTTTTTTTTATGCTTTACGTACCTTGTAATCCATTTTTTCAATCTACTTCTCCCTGCGGGAGTAGGCGTTTCTATGCCTAGGGGGATTGTCATCTGGGAGGTCGCCCAGATGATTGACGTCTGTTCGCCCCGCCCCCCGTATTGCGTAGGCACGCACGAGTTACGGTGCTTTCCGAAAAAAGCCGAACAGGCGCCGTATAGAGCCGACTCACATCTCCGCATGTTCGGCTTTTTTCAGCAGCCCCGTAACTCGTGCGCGCCTACGCAATACGGGGGGCGGGGCCTTTTCTGCCAGGGCGAACAGACGTCAATCATCTGGGCGACCTCCCAGATGACAATCCCCCTAGGCATAGAAACGCCTACTCCCGCGGGGAGAAGTAGATTGAAAAAATGGATTACATGGTACGAAAAGCATAAAAAAAAAAAACGAATTGTGGACAGTACTTGTTACGACTATAAGGGAGTTGGTCAGATATACATGTTATTAGGGTGAACCTCCGCTTTAACATGATCCACATGAATCCTTTGGGATGAGGTTCACAGCATGGATGTGTGGCCAATCACTGCGAAGGAAGTATATGATGCTATGAAGTCAATATGGACTAAAGCCCCCCCCAAAAAAAAGGTTTCCAGCACCTTATTAGGCCTATTGTACAAAGAACTCGCTGAAGGAAAAAGGGGGGTTATAGATGTACCTAATAAAATGGGAATTGAAGGTATAAATATATAAAACATGTCCTGACCAATGCCAGCAGATAACTGGTAAAACCCAACAAAGCAACACCTAATAAAATACAATTTTGGAAGTTTCAGAAACTTGGGGGAAATGGGAGATCAGTTTTCGGACCCTGAGTGAAGCTGTTTTCATACAAACTGCTGCCTTCTTGCTAGTAATCTCAATAACACAGTCAGTCTTAAAGGGGAGTTCCACACAATTTTCCAACTTTACATTAACTGCATTTTAGAAATCTAATCATTGTTCAATGGAAACATTTATTTTTTTCCTTATGCCCTGTACACACAATCAGATTTTCCGTCGTAAAAAAAGTTGGATGGTTTTTCCGACGGAATTCTGCTCAAGCTTGGCTTGCATACACACGGTCACACAAGTTCTCTGAACTCTCGACCGTCAAGAAAGCGGTGAAGTACAACACTACGACGAGCCGGGGAAATGAAGTTCAATGCTTCCGAGCATGCGTCATAATTTTGTGCACGGAATTGCCACAGACGATCGGAATTTCTGATCGGAATTTTTTCCGTCGGAAAAATCGTTTTTTTGTACTCACCGTAAAATCCATTTCTCTGAGTTCATGGACGGACAGAGCAGCCTTTGACCTTAGGGTTATATCAGCTTCCTTCCAGGAGACCCTAAGGTCAAAGGCTGCTGTGTCCGTCCATGAACGGAAGAGAAAATTGAGAACCTGCTCTCAATAATTTAATGGTGGAAATTCCATCAGCAAAAGTCCGATGGAGCATACACACGGTCGGAAAGTCAGTTTAAAAGCTCACATCGGACTTATGCTGTCGGAATTTCCGATCGTGTGTACTGGGCATAAGGGTTATCTGGGTAGGAGAGCTTTCAGTGGTGTTTCCAGTCTCTGCCCCCCTCGGATATGGCCGTCATATCCTGCGGCGCACTGTCTCCTGGGAGCTATGTGTCCTAATTCCCAGGAGTCAGTGTGGGTGGCCCGCCGCTCGTTCTTGCAAAATCGGAAGTGACGCGATGCCAGTTTATCTTCGTTGCCGTCACTTCGGAAGTTTACGGCAACTTCGGAAGTTTACGGGACTGCACGCCGTACATACTGCGCATGCGTGAGCAGGGGTGGTGCATACTGGTAGCTCAGCAGCACCGTATCCCGGAACTGTACGCTTGTGAGCTTCACATGCCCACAAGCAAGATGAAAAAGGCCAGGAACAAATTTTATACTTAATTTTTTATATGAAACCGGACATCGGTGGATGAATTTAACAAAAGTAGTGAGTGTTAAGGCCCACACACACACAATCTGACTTTTTGAGAACAAATGTCCGCCTGACCTGTTTAATCGGACAACCCAACCACGTGTACAACAAACTTTTTTGCTTTTTTCATTGGACAAGTGTTCGCTGTGAGAACAGCAAACTTTCCGGCAACAAATGTCCTACGTCGGACTTAAAGGAACACTAAAGGCAGAAATATAAAAAAAAAAAAAATAACAAACATGTTATACTTACCTCCACTGTGCAGCTCGTTTTGCACAGCGTGTCCCCGAATCCGGTCTTCTGGGGTCCCTTGGCGACTGTCTCGGCTCCTCCTCGCAAAAGCTTTCCACCTTCATGCGAGCGAGCTCGAATGGTGGAAAGCTTTTGCGGGCGCGCTTCCGTGATACAACAGCGGGCATAGCCGCCAACTGTATCACTCGGCCCCGCCCCTGGCACGCCGCGTCATCCGCTGTGATTGACAGCAGCGCTAGCCAATGGCTGCGCTGCTATCAATCCGTCCAGCCTAGCCAATCAACGGCCAGGCTGGGAACCGAAGAAGATCACAAGGATGCGCGCGGGACTTTTGAGGGGTGAGGCAAGTAAAACGGGGGTTCGGGGGGGGGGCGGTACAGTGGGATGTTTTTTTACCTTAATGCATAGGATGCATTAAGGTGAAAAAACATTTACAACCCCTTAAAGTACAAACACGCATGCTCAGAATCAATGCTAAAGAACAGCCAACAATAGCAGAAGTTGCCCACAGGGTGGCGGTAAAGAGCTGAAAAACCACGTGATCTGGTGAAAGTTGGCTGAAAAAGTCCTGACGTATGTATGCATGCCAAGTTCACGGGCAACACCCATTCGGAGCAAAATCCGCAGAAAAGTCAGTTGGAATTTTGATCGTGTGTATGAGGCTTTAAATTGCAATGTTAAACGTATGAATTGTTTATATTTTTTTATATATATATATATATATATATATATATATATATATATATATATATATATATATATATATATATATATATATATATATATATATATATTAATTGTCGTTGGAACTCCGCTTTAAATGGCCGACTACACATCCCAATAGGTTGCACTGCACTGCAGAGCAAATATTAACGCAATATTAGAGTACGTAAAATTAAAATTCACACACATATTTGGGAATGTTCCAAGAACGATTCTCTTGCTACCAAAATTTCACAGTTTGGATTATTTTTTTTCCAACAGATAAAACAGTTTGTATTTTTAATAGATATAAAAAAATGGACGGTTGGTGTTAAAAGGTTTAAACCACTGCAAATCAAAGTAAAACAAATAAAATAAAATGCCAATAAATTACATTTTACAGAAGGCAGTATACTATACTGCACTACAGTTTTCTAACTGATATAAAGCCCAACAATGCATGCTGGGAGATAATGCCCATACGGTTGTACTAAATCCATGCCTGCACTACAGTATACTGAGAGGCATGAATGGATACATAAACAATATATTTAACATTTCATAAATATATATATATCACTGTAAAACCTCTTTATGCTGTTATAACGTATAGGTAGGTATACCATGCCATGTAAAATTTGCAATATCCTATTATATATTAAATTGATCTGTGCTCATTTTCTTTGGAGTCGTGCAAAATATGGAGGACATTGCGAGATTGTCAGGCCTATTCAATAAACATGAAAGGCAATACCCCCCACAAAACATATTTCTTTTTAATATCATTTAGCAACAATCGCATTTCACTTAATTTAAAGCCTAACTCCCGCACCCGTAGTAAAAACACACTGCTCTGCGGAGTGGCGCGGGGCTGCCATTCGTTCTGAATGCCACCTCCCACGCATGTAAAATCGCAGTGTGTGTGCGGGAACCACAGGGAAATAGAACGGTCAAAAAGACCATGCGATTTCCCTGTGGGGGGGTGCGTTTTTTGAAAAGGTGCAAACTTCCCTTTTTTTTTTTCGGAAACGCAGGCGCGGCAGCCCATTCACTTGTGCAAAACGCATCACGCAAAAACGCTAAGCATCAATACAGTGAAACCTCGGATTGCGAGTAACACGGTTAACGAGCGTTTCGCAATACAAGCATTTTTTTTTCTAAAATCCTGACTCGGTTTGCTAGTGTTGTCTCGCAAAATGAGCAGGATTCAAGCCTCTGCGGTGTGCAGTACCGCATTTGGCCAGAGGGTGCAGGGGCGACGGAGTCGAGCCGATCAGAAATACTCAAAAATACTCCGTTCCCGAGTTCAGCCGAGCTGTCCCAAAAATTTCTGAGGCTTTCTGGCGCCCCCCCACCTCTGGCCACGTGCGGTATTGCATGCCATAGAAGTCAATGCGGAACCAATTATTTTCCTTTCCATTGACTTCTATGGGGAAACTCGCTTTGATACGCGAGTGCTTTGGATTACGAGTATTCTCCTGGAACGGATTATGCTCGTAAACCAAGGTTCCACAGTAGTTTGTTTGGACCAAGCTGCTGTAAACAAGTCATTTGCTTCATTGATACATGTGCCAGCTGGGAGTGCTGTATAAATTGTATGTGGCATCTGCGACATGTAGCATTCAGAGCTGCGTTTCGGTAGCGAGATGGGGCTTCCCGTCCCTGAATAAAAACGAGTCGGGCTGAGCGCTGCTCATCCATTCACAGGAAAACATTGTATTCGATCAATGAACACAAGGCTTCTTCCAATTGGCGGAGATGGTGATGTCAGCCACCCACGTCTTTATCTCAGCTTTGTATTCATTGAGGAAATACAAAGCTTCCTATGAATAGCTGAGCAGCGCTTAGCCCAACTCAATTTTGTTCCAGTTCAGTTTTGTGCATCCAAAAACGCATAAAATCGCATAAAAAAAATTGCTTGTGTTCCTTAAAAATCGCACTAGAAAGAGCCTGGTAGAACATCGTATTCTACATTAAAAGAATCCCTTTTGGTAAGACTTGACATTCAGGTAATGGGACAGATTTTTGTTTTCCTCTGTCAAGGGCAGCATATTGAAAAATGGAAGCTGTAAAAGGCACAAGAAAATTGAAGGTCGGAACCCAATTCTCATGCATGGTCACGTAATAAAGTGATCTCTCGGGATGGAAGGGTCAGAACATTTTGTGAGCCTTGGATGCGTACGCTGGCCAATCGTAGACGTCCGGTAAGAAGGAGTCGTACTCCGTTTCCCACACTTTGGAACGCACGTAGGCGTTCTTATCTAGCGGCTCCGGGTACTGGAAAGCCATGCCATTTCTGTACACAAACTCCATCACCTGAAAAATAAAAAGAAAGGTGGACAAGTGGTGTGAGCTTTAATCTTTACAGAAATGAAAAATAGCACTACTGTCTATAAGCTACGCCCCCTAGGAATTTAGCATTAATAGTGATAATAAAGGTTTGGCTTTTGAAAAAAAAATAGCAAAACAACATACATGTCATACTTGCCTGCTCTGTGTAATGGTTTTGCACAGAGCAGCTCCAATCCCCCTCTTCTCAGGTCCCCCATCGGTGCTCCTGGCTCCTCCCCCTTGATCAGTGCCCCCCAATAACAAGCCGCTTGATAGAGGATTTATCCCTTTCCTGTACCCAGGGGTGGACTGACCATTCGGGAACTCGGGCACTGCTCGAGGGCTCCATGCCACTAGGGGGCCCCATCAGAGTTGTCAGCCTCAGTAAAACTAAGGACAGTATGTAAAAATCTGTGTTTTTTAAAAAAATCCCAAGATTATAGCTGCACCACCTCTCCAGTACCTTTTCAGTGTGTGCATGTGTATTCTGTGTGCATGTATACTGTGTGTGTATATTGTGAGTTTGTGTGTGTACACTATGTATGTATACTGTGTGTGTGTGTATACTGTGTGGCCCCATAATCTATTGCCTGAGGGCCCCATAATCTCCTATTGCCCAGGGGCCCCATAATCTCCTATTGCCCGGAGGGCCCATAATCTCCTATTGCCCGGGGGCCCAATAATGTCCTATTGCCCGGGGGGCCTATAATCTCCTATTGCCCGGAGGGCCCATAATGTCCTATTGCCCGGAGGGCCCATAATGTCCTATTGCCCGGGAGGCCCATAATGTCCTATTGCCCGGGAGGCCTATAATCTCCTATTGCCCGGGGGGCCTATAATCTCCTTTTGCCAGGGGGCCCAATAATGTCCTATTGCCCGAAGGGCCCCATAATCTCCTATTGCCCAGGGGGCCCATAATCTCCTATTGCCCGGAAGGCCCCATAATCTCCTATTGCCCAGGGGGCCCATAATCTCCTATTGCCCGGAAGGCCCCATAATCTCCTATTGCCCGGAAGGCCCCATAATCTCCTATTGCCAGGGGGCCCAATAATGTCCTATTGCCCGAACGGCCCCATAATCTCCTATTGCCGGGGGCCCCATGAGTTGTCAGTCCGCCCCTGCCTGTACCCCCACTCTATCTAAAATTTAAATAAAAGTGTTGGCTATGCATACACTTTAATAGTGTGATGTGACCCAGAACAAGCGGCACTTACTTTAACAGCGATACATATGGAGACTTCACGGATGTTGGACAGCGGAGGGTACAGACGGCCCTGGTCCAGCTCTTCAGCTGTTAGCTGTTCTGCCAAAGCCTAAGGAAAACAGTTAATAATGAGATTAAAAACTAACAAAAACAATATTTTGACGATTTTTTTTTTTTTTTTTTAAGATTCTAAATATATTAACATCAATAAAACTGTTAAAATCCATGTACTGTATTCAGTTTTTTAAGATGCTATATAAAACAATGTACATGGTATTTTTTGCAACTACTTCCCACCCCGCCTAATGTCAAATGACGTCCACAAGGTGGCTCTGCCATCCTGGGTGGACGTCATATGACGTCTTTAGGCCTCCCAGCCGCTAGGGGGTGCGCGTCGCCACGTCACTCGGGTGCCAATGCGTGTGCCTGGCGGCCGCGATGTCCGCCGGGTACCCGCGATTGGCAGTTACAGAGCCAGGGACGTGGAGCTCTATGTGTAAACACACAGAGCTCCACGTCCTGTCAGGAAGAGGAGACCGATGGTGTGTCACTTGTACATAGGGACACAGATCAGTCCCCTCCCCCCACAGTAAGAATCACTGCCTAGGGAACACATTTAACCCCTTGATCGCCCCCCCCTAGTGTTAACCCCTTCCCTTCCAGTCACATTTATACATGTGAATTGTCCCAAAATAGTGTCAAAAGTGTCCAAACTGTCCGCCGCAATATCGCAGTCCTGACAAAAATTGCAGATAACTGCCATTACTAGTAAAAAAAAAACTTCATAATTCTATCCCCTATTTTGTAGACGCTATGGGCCAGATTCAGAAAGAATCGCCTATCTTTAGGCGGGCGTAGCGTATCTCAGATACACTACGCCGCCGTAACTTAGAGCGGCAGGTCCCGTATTCAGAAAGAACTTGCACTCTAAGTTACGGCGGCGTAGTGTAAATGGGCCGGCGTAAGCCCGCCTAATTCAAACTCGGCTGGTAGTGGGCGTGTTGTATGTAAATGATTCGTGACCCCCACGTAAATGACGCGCTTTACGAACGGCACATGTGCGCGCATGCTCAGTATCACGTCGAATTTTCTCCCTAAGATACGTCGGCTCAATGTTTAGGCGACGTGAACGTAACCTACGCCCATTCACGGACGACTTACGCAAACGACGTAAAATACGACGCTGTTCCGACGTCCATACCTAACATGACTTACCCCTGCTTTAGGTGGGATAACTTAACGCCGGACCGACGCCTTACGTAAACGGCGTATCTAGATGCGCCGGACGGAACTACATTTGTGAAACGGCGTATGTAGGTCATTTGCATATTCGATGCGGAAATCAACGGAAGCGCCACCTAGCGGCCAGCGTAAATATACACCCCAAGATACGACAGCGTAGGAGACCTACGCCGCTCGTATCTTGGCAACCGTGAGGCGCATCTGATTCTTTGAATCAGGCGCCAAGATACGACGCCTCACACTCAGATTTACGACGCCGTATCTGGAGATACGCCGTCGTAAGTTGTTTCCGAAACTGGCCCTATAACTTTTTCTCAAACCAATATACGCTTATTACAATTTTGTTTACCAAAAATATGTAGTCTAAACTAAGAAAAATATATATTTATATAAAAAAAAAATAAAAGAAATTGGGATATTTATTATAGCAAAAACATTTTTTTTTCAAAAATTGTCGCTTTTTTTTTGTTTATAAAGCAAAAAATAAAAACCGCAGAGAGAAAATACCACCAAAAGAAAGCTCTATTTGTGGGGGAAAAAAAAGAAGGACGTCAATTTTGTTTGGGAGCACGACCGCGCAATTGTCAGTTAAAGCGTGACAGTGCTGAAAGCTGAAAATTGGCCTGGGCAGGAAGGGGGTGAAAATGTCCGGTATTGAAGTGGTAATTACACACACACTATATATATATCTGATCCCTTTCATTTATTACAGCTTCTTATATAGCATTGAATCATCCAACACTGGACGGCTCAAATACAAAAAGTGTCAGGGGCAATTCACACTGCAACACAGAGCGGCAGGGAGGGATTCACCGCTCCAGCAGCTATGCGTTGCCGGCTGCACTAGGGGGCAGTTTGATGCCCAATTTATTGTATTACACTGCCTCCTTTTTTTTTTTTGTTTCGCATGAGCTTTATTTGAAGCGTACAAAATGTACACTTCATGCGCTTCAAAGTGCGGCAGTGCACTGCGCGACACTGCAGTACGATTCAGGCCGGTGCAATTTTTGTGTGTTTTACCATGTGGTAAAACGTCTCTTCACCCACAGTGTGAATTGGCCCCAAGGCCCCTTTCACACTGGGGTGGCTGCGGCATCGGCGCTTTACTGTCGTATTTGCGGGGGTATTCGGCTGCTAGCGAGGCGCTTTTAACCCGTGCTAGTGGCCGAAAAAGGGTTAAAAACCACCCGCAAAGCTCTGCTGCAGCAGCGCTTTGCCGGCAGTATAGCTGCGGTGCCCATTGATTTTAGAGGGCAGGAGCGGTATACACACCGCTCCTTCACCGCTCCAAAGATGCTGCTAGCAGGACTTTTTTTTACCGTCCTGCTAGCGCACCACTCCAGTGTGAAAGTCTTTGGGGCTTTCACACTGGAGAGACAGCAGCGGCTCTTTCAGGGCGTTTTGCAGGAGCCATTTTTTGTGTTATAGCGCCTGCAAAACTCCTCAGTGTGAAAGGAGTCTAAATCAGATACGACAGCTTCAAGGCTACTGCTCTGCTGTCTCCTTTTTTTTTTTTAAAGGGTAATTTTATCGACACTTATTTTATTGCCACACTTATTATTTGGTATTTGGATATGCTGAAATGAAATGTACAATAGAGTACAAGAACAATCAGAATAAATCATGTGCATATATCAGTCCTATCACAATAAAATGCCTAACATTGCAAAATACAGAACAAAAACTAGGAAATACAGAACACACGCTGGTGACAGTCATATATGAAGAATATTTTACATACATGGAGTGATCAAGATAAGGGCAGACTGCACAGGAATGGACTCCTAAAAGCTGTGCCGTCTCCTTAGCTAACTTGTGGTGCTCTGGGAATCCTTTGCAATGCATTATATGTTTATTTGTAAATCAAGGATTAAATATATACAGAAAAAAAAAAAAAACACGAAAATAAAGCTAAATACTACATATTACAGAATTTCTCACCTTTGCAGCTTCAAGGAATACACGATCGCTTATGTGCCGCACCCCGCTCAGGATGACCGCCAAAGCCACGCCTACAAGAGCAAAGGGGACACAGCTTAATGACAGTGGGAATAACAAAGGCTTGATTTTGAGTATTTCACTGCATGTCATTTTTATTCACATGGCAATTTTTTTTTTTTTTTCTTTTACATACATTATACAATTTTCTTATTAAATTTTCTTTAGATTTACCTTCAACAATGAAGTGCAAGTGCCTGCCTGATTGCATACAAATTGAAAGTATTTAAGTTTGACCTCATATTATATGGTTCCTTTTAGGGGTGCACCGATATATCGGTGCCGATACATAATCGGCCGAAAACAGCTGTTTTGGGCACATGCCGAAACCGCTTTAAAATTGCCCATATGACTAGTGGCTGCAGATCGGTAAAACACACTGAAACTGTCTTCGCTTTGCTCGCACACAGCCCCGCCTGCTCCTAACCACGCTGCGATAAACAGAATGCCGTTCTAATGCTGAGATGTTTTCTGTCTATCACAGCGTGGGGTTAGGAGGAGGCGGGGCTGTGTAGCAGAGCGAAGACAGTTTCATCCTACGGGCGGCGGTGAGTTTCTTTTCTTTTCTAACCGGCGGGTCTCTGTTGCTGGGAATCCTGGACTGCAGGCCAGCGTGTAGAGGAGGGGAGGAATAGAGCACAGCCCGGCATCCAGGAGCAGTCCATCTGCCTATCTGGAGATCATCCCCGGCTCGGCACCGGGCTCCCCTGATCACACCCCTCCGTCCCCATCCCCCCCCCGAGCCGGGGCCGCGCTGTATTAAGTAATGTTGGCTCAAGCTGCTCCAGCTCCTGCACGGGGGTCTCTGCACTCCGCTCACACATCTGTACCAAGGCAGAGAGAGAGAGAGACAGCCCATACACAGCAGCACTGTGCCCAGTTCTAGTGCCATCCCTGTGCACTGCTAGAAGGATGGTGGTGGCACCAGGACAGACCTGATGGATGATCCTCTTACTGATGTTACAGGAGATGTATGCTCTCTGCACTGAGTGAATGGGCAGCAGGCTCTGCTCATTGTCTCCTCACCACACTCATACAACATGTTTTTGGTGAGGTGACAGGGTTAAAAAATAGAGAACCTGTCACCTCCAATTGTTATCACAATTGCTAAATTATTAAAATAAGTAATTAAAAAGTAAAGAATAAGAAAAATAATATAAAAAATAAGAAAATTATACAAAAATAAAAAAAGTAAAACAACAAGCTACAAAAAAAAAAAAATGATAAAGTAATAAAAAAAAAGGAGGTGGCAATTCGGGGCAGAGTGAAGCGGCAATGGGGGGCACAGTGAGGCGGCAATTGGGGGCACAGTGAGTGTATGTTTTAACATACAATTATTTAAAAAAAAAAAAGTAATTTTCGGTTTCGGCCTGACATTTTTTTTTATTTTGGTTTCGTTTCGGCTCTGAAATTTCCATTTCGGTGCACCACTAGTTCTGGTAAATCTAAAAGAAAATTGTACAAAGAAATAAATAAAAAAATAAAAAATTGTATAATGTGTGGGTAGCCTAACTATTGGTTAAAATTGGATACATTTACACGCTTCCTGCAGGACATCCGACGGGTCACTGACAGTTATCCTGCATTACCTACGTGAGTACACCTGGGTGGTTATATTACCTGTTCCTCTTCAATTTCTTCATGACATTATCGGGCCCCTTTTACAAGGTGCAGACTTCGTTTTGAGGAATAAGGGATCTGTTTGCTGATCAGAGCAGAGCAGGCAGATGACAGGTCCATGTCCATTCTGCATAAACTGAGCGGACATGGACCTATCACAGAGCCCGCTCTGTTCTGATCAGCAAACCGATCCCTTATTCCTCAAAACGAAGTCTGCACCTTGTGAAAGGGGCCTGATAATGTCATGAAAATATTGAAGAAAAAACAGGTAATATACACTAGGGGCCAGATTCACGTAGCGCAGCGGATCTATAGATCCGCTCGATCTACGTGAATTAAGATCCGCTCCCGCAAGTTTAGGAGGCAAGTGGCTAATTCACAAACAACTTACCTCCAAACTTGCGACGGCGGATCCTAAATCCCCCGGCGGAATTCAAATTCCGCGGCTAGGGGAGTGTACTATTTAAATCAGGCGCGTTCCCGCGCCGATTTAAATGCGCAGGCGCCGTCCGCGAAATTTCCCGGCGTGCATTGCTCCCACTGACGTCGCTAGGACGTCAGTGGTTTCGACGCTTACGTAAACGACGTCCGTCCGTATTCGAGAACGACTTACGCAAACGACGTTAAAAAATTCAAATTCGACGCGGGAACGCCGGCTATACTTAACATTGGCTGCGCCTGATAAAAGAGGGGGTAAGTATACGACGGGTACGCCGATACGGAAACGACGTAAGAACACTGTGACGGGTCCGCGTACGTTCGTGAATTTGCGTATCTCGCTGATTTACATATTATTTATCGTAAATCAGCGGGAACGCCCCCGGCGCCATTTTTAAATTGAAAAATAGATGCGACAGTGTAACACATTGTAACACTGTCAGATCTTAGTCCTATCTATGCGTATCTGATTCTATGAATCAGGCGCATAGATAGGACCAGTGTAAGTCAGAGATACGATGGTGTATCTGTAGATACACCATCGTATCTCTTTGTGAATCTGGCCCTAGATGGCCGGGTGTAAAGTGACTCCGCTGTCCATATACGCCCAACTGCCATCTGAACAACTGATAGGCGGACCCTTTTTGTGTGAAAGGGGCTTTATATTTTCTTATTTCTTATATTTTTGCACTCGCTTTGATATATAAAATAAAAAGTCCATGGGCAGCCATAAAAAGCTCTGTATGTTCAGAATCACTTGTGAAATTGTACTCTCTGACCCCCTGTGGGTAATATAATGTGTTTCTTGTGGTCAGAGATGCAGCTTGTCTCTCGGGACTGGTTCCCTAACTTGACTCGATCAACAGTACAATGGGGCATCGCATCAAATATACATGTATTTTTTTTGTCTGTGTATTTAGCGGTTTGGTTCAGCTTTAAACAATAATACGTTTGTATGATAAAGATAAAATATTCCATAATTAAAGTTTTTCTTTTTTCTGTACCTGGAAAAACGTAGGCATTGTTACCCTGGCCAGGTTTGAAGGATCGCCCATCACTTAAGGTCACCATATCAAAGGGACTTCCACTGGCAAATAGACAGCGGCCCTAAAATTAGGAAGGAAGAGTCGTCAATGAACAAACAAGAAACGAATTACCAACTAGAGGTACAGTGAAAACCAAACAGAACTTAATAAGAAAATCTTATATGAAGCTCCATAGTTTTGCCTTAACACATTACAGTGCAATCCACACCCCAGATACACTATATTACCAAAAGTATTGGGACGCCTGCCTTTACACACGGACTTGGCATCCCAGTCTTAATCCGTAGGGTTCAATATTGAGTTGGCCCACCCTTTGCAGCTACAACAGTTTCAACTCTTCTTGGAAGGCCGTCCACAAGGTTTAGGGAGTGCGTCTATGGAAATGTTTGATCATTCTTCCGTAAAAGACTATGGATACATTATTGGCAGCTACCCTATTACATAAGACAGACATGCTACAGAACAAGAGCCATCATAATAGAGACACATTACAAGAGACTGGCAGAGGAATCGTGGTCTTCAGTGGCCAATGCAACCCTACCGGCAGTGACAAAAACCCTCTCAGCTGGTGTGTCCTCCCGGTTAATAGGAGAGCTCTCAGTAGAGGGTGTGTCCTCCCAGTTAATAGGAGAGCTCAGTCGGGGGGGTGTCCTGCCGGTAATAGGAGAGCTCTCAGTAGGGGGGGTGTCCTCCAGGTCATAGGAGAGCTCTCAGTAGGGGGGGTGTCCTCCAGGTAATAGGAGAGCTCTCAGTAGGGGGTGTGTCCTGCCGGTAATAGGAGAGCTCTCAGTAGGGGGTGTGTCCTCCCGGTTAATAGGAGAGCTCTTAGTAGGGGGTGTGTCCTCCCGGTTAATAGGAGAGCTCTTAGTAGGGGGTGTGTCCTCCAGGTAATAGGAGAGCTCTTAGTAGGGGGTGTGTCCTCCCGGTTAATAGGAGAGCTCTTAGTAGGGGGTGTGTCCTCCCGGTTAATAGGAGAGCTCTTAGTAGGGGGTGTGTCCTCCCGGTTAATAGGAGAGCTCTCAGTAGGGGGGGTGTCCTCCAGGTAATAGGAGAGCTCTCAGTAGGGGGTGTGTCCTCCAGGTCATAGGAGAGCTCTCAGTAGGGGGTGTGTCCTCCCGGTCATAGGAGAGCTCTTAGTAGGGGGTGTGTCCTCCCGGTTAATAGGAGAGCTCTTAGTAGGGGGTGTGTCCTCCAGGTAATAGGAGAGCTCTCAGTAGGGGGTGTGTCCTCCAGGTAATAGGAGAGCTCTCAGTAGGGGGTGTGTCCTCCAGGTAATAGGAGAGCTCTCAGTAGAGGGGTGTGTCCTCCTGGTAATAGGAGAGCTCTCAGTAGAGGGGTGTGTCCTCCCGGGTAATAGGAAAGCTCTCAGTAGAGGAGTGTGTCCTCCCGGGTAATAGGAGAGCTCTCAGTAGAGGGGTGTGTCCTCCCGGTTAATAGGAGCGCTCTCTGTAGAGGGGTGTGTTCTCCCGGTTAATAGGAGCGCTCTCTGTAGAGGGGTGTGTCCTCCCGGTTAATAGGAGCGCTCTCTGTAGAGGGGTGTGTCCTCCCGGTTAATAGGAGAGCTCTCTGTAGGGACTGTGTCTAATCTCAGCAAACAATTACTTCCACAAAATGAGCAAGGATACTCTTCAGCATTCTGGCAGGGGACGGGCTTTTGTTTTCAGTCTGTTGCAAACTTTGCACACCTTTTGTTTTAAATAGCTAGGAATGCGTTTAGCGGATTTAAAACTAAACGTTAAATTAGTCTTCAATCTGCAAAGTACCTCTGTCCATGTATACGCTTCCTCCGCCGTACACTCCGCCTGTGTGGTTGGATTACTGAGAGAGAATATGACCGGCCTCTCATTAATTGCACTCATTGCCTTAACAACGTCTTCTGTAAACAGTCTTCCAGCCCCGGCAACACCTAAATAGATAAAATAATTGAATGTGATCATTGTTTACCTGGTTGGGTTTAACTGCTTGCCAGCCGCATTACTACGACAGCAGATTGGCACTTCCGGGTAGGGGTCGCGCTCGCATGCCGCTTGGCTCCCCGGCTGTGATAAGAGAGCACAAGTCGATCAGCGGGTGCTGGCAAATTCATGCGTGCCGGCACCCACTGATCAGTGAGGAGAGACAGGATAGACCTCTGTCTATGTAAACAAGGCAGAACTCTGGCCTGTCAGCAGGGATGTGATGGGGAGACTCAGCCCACCAGGCTCAACGTATAAGTAAAACATGATTTTTGGGTGGACTGACCATTACTGTAACCCAACATATACCTAAAACTGAAATCAGTTGTTTGGCCTGGAGTGGCACTTTAACAACAAAGGTGCTAATAAGGGTCATAATACCTCTTTAATGCCTTACCTATAAGGCCTCATGCACACTGGACGTTTTTACAGCTGCGGTTTTTGGCTTCAGACCTGTTTTTTCTGCAGCCAGTAAACACCCCAGCATGTTATCCTATGTGTCCATGCACACACAGGCCGATATCAGCAGTTTTTGTCAGGCCTCGTACACACGACCGAACATGTCCGCTGAAACTGGTCCATCGGACCAGTTTCCGCGGACATGTCTGACCGTGTGTAGGGCCAACCGGACAGGTTTCCAGCGGACAAATGTTTCTTAGCATGCTAAGAAACATGTCCACTGGAAGCCTGTATGTCGGACATGTCCGGTCAGTACGATTTATCGGACATGTCCGCTGGCCCGAGAACCCGCGCATGGCGTCATAGTGATTCGACGCATGCATGGAAGCATTGAACTTCCGGGTTCGCGCACGTCGCCGCGTCATCGTCATCGCGTCGTCACCGCGTATTCTGTCCGCAGGGAATTTGGTCTGATGGTGTATACAGCCATCAGACCAAATGATCCCAGCAGACATGTCCGATGAAAACGGTCCGTGAACCGTTTTCATCGGACATGTCCGCTCGTCTGTACGAGGCCTCAGGAGTGTTTTCTGGCTGGAAAATCCCTCCGGAACTAGTGGGTTTTAAAGCGGTTGTATACCCTTTTGTTTTTACTTTTACCTACAGCCAAGCCTATAAGGCTTAGCTGTAGGTGAAAAGAATATCTCCTAAACCTGTACGGTTAAGGAGATATTCCCTTTGCATGCAGCTGCTGACGTCAGCGGCGCATGCGCTCTGAATGCCCAGCAGACGCTGCCAGGCCTTGCATGGTTCCGGCCACTCACAGCACCGGAGCCGCAATACCTGGAAGACACGCCGAGGGAAAATGTCCGCTCCCTCAGCGTGGACCGGGATCACCTGCTGACACCTCGTTCTGAAGTAAGCCTTTCATAATTAATTTAAGAGACATTTTTCAGCTGTAAAAACGCGCTAATGCCGCGTTCACACGGTCGGAAATTTCAGACAAAAAATGTTCGATGTGAGCTTTTGGTTGGATATTCTGACCGTGTGTAGTCTCCATCGGACATTTGCTGTCTGAATTTCCGACAACAAATATTTGAGAGCTGGTTCTCAATTTTTCCGACAACAAAAGCTCTTGGCGGAAATTCCGATCGTCTGTAGCCAATTCTGACGCACAAAAATCCTACGCATGCTCAATCAATTCGACGCATGCTCGGAATCGTTGAACTTAACTTTTCACGGCTCGTCCTAGCGTTGTACAAGCGTGTTCTTGCCGTTCGGAATTTCCGACAACATTTGTGTGACCGTGTGTATGCAACACAAGTTTGAGCCAACGTTCCGTCAGAAAAAAAATCCATGGTTTTGTTGTCGGGATGTCAGATCGCGTGTACACGGCATTAATGTGATAAAAGCTGAAAAACGCGGTTATTCTGCTTTTATCCGCATTTTTGAGCCATAAGCTTTTATGGGAGTATAGCTTTGCCTAAAAAAAAAAAAAAAAAAAAGCTAGAAGACACTACAGCTAAAAAACTCTGAAAAATGTATTCTACAGCTAACTCTACTGGCGTTTTTATAACGTCCAGTGCACATGAGGTCCTATGGCTGCTAGGTGGAAGTGCTAACCACTTAGCCACTGTAGGCAGCACAGTCACTAAGTGGTTAGCATTTCCGCTCAACAGCACTAGGGTTGTTGGTTCAAATCCCAACCATGGCACTACCTGCCTGGAGTTTGCATGCCCTCCCTGTGCCTGCGTGGGTTTCCTCTGGGTACTCTGGTTTTCTCCCACTGGTAGGTGAATTGGCTACTATCTAAATTGGCCCTATTATGTATATGTATGCAAGATCTTCAATTGTAAGCTCCTTGATTGAGGGCAGGGACTGATGTGAATGTACAATATGGCCCGGATTCACGTAGCACTTACGCCGACGTATCTCGAGATACGCCACGTAAATGTATGCCATCGTATCTGTGCGCCGTGCCCAACTAGAACTAGATACGCCTGAAATTAGGCTTCATCCGACCGACGCAAGTTTCCTACGCCGTCGTATCTTGGGCGCATATTTACGCTGGCCGCAAGGGGCGCTCCCATTGATTTACGATCCGAATATGCAAATGAGTGAGATACGCCGATTCACGAACGTAGTTGCGCTCGGCGCATAATATACGCGGTTTGCGTAAGGCTTACGTCCGGCGTATAGTTATTCCCCATCTATGAGGCGCAACTCAAGCAAAGGTATGGACCTGGGAACTGCCGTCGTATTTTACATCGTTTACGTAGTAGTACGTGAATAGGGCTGGGCGTAGGTTACGTTCACATCGTAGGCAGTGATCCGTCGTATCTTAGGGAGTAGTTTTGACGTGATTCTGCGCATGCGCACTGGGATGCGTCCACGGGACGGCGCATGCGCCGTTCGTTCGGCCCATCATTTGCATGGGGTCACGGTTCATTTAAATGGATCCCCCCCACTTCCACCTACTTTGAATTAGGCCGGCTTACGCCTACGATTTTACGTTACGCAGGCGCAACGTTGGGAGCAAGTGCTTTGTGAATACTGTGCTTGCCTCTCTGTGTTACGTCGGCGTAGCGCATATGAGATGCGCTACGCCGGCAGAAATATGCGCCGCTGTCTGTGAATCCGGCCCTATATGTGTAAAGCGCTGCGTACATTTACGGCGCTATACAAGTACCTGTAGTAATAATAATAATAAATAAAACACCTCTATCATGCCTTACCTATGATGGCTGTGGGCTTCAGAACATTGACAGCATCCAGAAAGCTTTTCACAGGCTGATCAGGAGAAGAGTGTCCAAAAGCCTCTTGGTTACCGTCCACCCCTTCCGCACGTCCCTGCATAAAAAAAAAAAAAAAGTATGTTTTTATCTATGAGCAATACATAATGCAGGACCAACTTCTCTGCCAGCAGAGCGCACATTTTCCAGAATCCTCTCGAGATTCTCTAAATCCATTATCATTGTTAAAAAACACATTTGGATGGTGCAAGATTCTTGGCTAAGCCCCTTGGCTCCGACTTGAGACACATCCCCACACCGGCTGCTGGATCTTCTGTGCCAAGATGTGTAGGATTCCTTTACACCACTTAAAATATAATCACTGACTGCACCACCCACCACAGGGGACAGTATAAAAACATGAATTCAAATTATTACATGGCAAATCAGAAGCAAAACATTTCAGGCCCAAGTTCCAAAATCTGATTTTATGGCAATACCAGATCAGGCACATTTTCCCCTCCTGCAATCTGCTTATTATTATTTTTCAGCACAATGCTCCCTGCCTAGGAAATGTTCATAAACATTCTTCCCTATGAGTGCCTGCAGCCAACACTTGCATGCGGCTGCTTGCTCGCAACCCTGGAGGCAGTGGCGGCTGGTGCTCAATTGCAGCCACTGTGTCTTTTAACCATTTAAGACCTGGACCTTTAGACAGCTAAAGGACCTGGCCAGTTTTTGCGTTTCGGCACTGCGTCGCTTTAACTGACAATTGCGCGGTCGTGCGACGTGGCTCCCAAAGAAAATTGGCGTCCTTTTTTTCCTACAAATAGAGCTTTCTTTTGGTGGCATTTGATCACCTCTGCGGTTTTTATTTTTTGCGCTATAAACAAAAATAGAGCGACAATTTTGAAAAAAATTCAATATTTTTTACTTTTTGCTATAATAAATATCCCCCAAAAATATATAAAAAAAATGTTTTCCTCAGTTTAGGCCGATACGTATTCTTCTACCTATTTTTGGTAAAAAAAAAAAAAAAAATATCGCAATAAGCGTTTATCGATTGGTTTGCGCAAAATTGATAGCATTTACAATATAGGGGATAGTTTTATTGCATTTTTATTATTTTTTACTACTAATGGCGGCGATCAGCTTTTTTTTCATGACTGCGACATTATGGCGGACACTTCGGACAATTTTGACACATTTTTGGGACCATTGTCATTTTCGCAGCAACAAATGAATTAAAAATGCACTGTTTACTGTGAAAATGACAATTGCAGTTTGTGAATTAACCACAAGGGGGCGCTGAAGGGGTTAAGTGTGACCTCATTAGTGTTTCTACCTGTAGGGGGTGTGGCTGTAGGTGTGAAGTAATTGATTGTGTTTCCCTATAAAAGGGATCACTCGATCGATGACGGCGCCACAGTGAAGAACGGGGAAGCCGTGTTTACACACAGCTCTCCCCGTTCTTCAGCTCCGGGGACCGATTGCGGGACTCCAGCGGCGATCGGGTCCGCGACCCATGGCTGGGCACTTAAAGAGGACGTACCTGTACGTTTTGTGCCCAGCCGTGCCATTCTGCCGACGTATATGTGCAGGAGGCAGTCCTCAAACGGTTAAACGCAGCCACTGTGCCCATCAATTGCAGCCGCTGTGCCCATAAATTGCCGCTACTATGCCCATCAATTCCTGCAAGTGTGCACCCCCCGCTTGGCACTTACCTTGCCTCGATGGGGCAGCGGTGTCCTCCACGCTCCTTGATGTCTTCTTCCGTCTATGATTGAACGCCGATAGGCATCCAATCACAGTGCCTGTCCTTTCAGCAAATCAGGTGACAGATAATATGGATTGTACGATATATATTTTTTCTAGTAGATAGACTTTTGTCTTTTTTCAGCCTGACCAACTATGTAACTATATAAGAGACCCGAGCACCCAATTGGCTGAGAGGCGGTTCAGTGTTAGGAAAGCAAATATTCATTCGCTTTCCTAACACAAAGCTAAGCAAGGTGAACTTACACAGGACCCCCACCTCACCCCCAGTCCCGTTGACCTGCAGCGTGACAATCTCCCGTTCTGAGCCCTGCTATAGCCGGCTCCGAGGCTTAGAAATCCCGAAGCTTAATCTTCTAAATTTACCCAATCAAGAGGAACGTTTAGGAGCATTCTCATTGGTCGGCGCTATCACATGGGTAGTGTCGACCAATCAGAACCCGTGTAGCCCATCGTCTCAGCGGGGAAGAAGACCCCTGAATGCCGAGGGGATTGCTAAGCCTCTGTAAAGGTGAACTTACACTTTAAAGTGAAGATTTTTTTGTAATTTTCCAAAAAAAAAAAATCTTCCACGCACTCAACATCCCTGCCAGCAAATAGCTTGGGGTTTCCAATTTCCAAAACTGGGTCATTTGTGGGGTGTTTGTACGGTCCTGGCATTTCTGGGCCTCCAAAACTGCGATAGATAGCCGGGAAATTAAGTGGGGGAATTACGCACTTTGAAAGCCTGAAGGTGGTCATTGGTTTTTGGCCCCCTACGTGGCTAGGCTCCTAAAAATTCTCTTATCCCCATACTGAAGAGAAGTAGCAGAATGTGTTTGGGGGTGTAATTCCACATATACCCATTGCATGTGTGAGAAATAGCTCATTAAAAGTGACAACTTTGTGTTAAAAAAAAAAAAAAAACACAACTTGTGGAAAAAAAATAAATAAAAATCTTACATGCACTCAACATTCCTCTATAGAAATGGCTTGGGGGGGGGGGGGGGGTCTGCTTTCCAAAAAGGGGTCATAGGAGGGGTTTGTACTAGCCTGGCATTTCAGGGCCTCTGAAACTGTGATAGGTAGTGGGGAACCGACATGAGGAAATGACACCCTTTGAAAGCCTGAAGGTGGTCATTGGATTTTGGGGACTTGTATAGGCCACCAGAAAGTCTCTCACATGTGGTATCTCCATACTCGGGAGAAGTAGCAGTGCGTTTCGGGGTGTAATTCCACATATACTAATGGCACGTGTAAGAAATTTCTCATTAAACTGACAACTCCGTGTACAAAAAAATAATATACATACATTTTGTAATTTTCCAAAAACTTGTGGCGAAAAAATGTTCCATGGACTCAACATGCCTCTCAGCAAAAACCTTGGGGTGTCTACTTTCCAAAATTAGGTCATTTGTTTGTTTTTTTGTACTGCCCTGGAATTTTAGCGCCTCAAGAAATGTGATAGGCAGTAAGAAAGTAAAAGCTGTGTAAATTCCAGTATATGTTCCGTATATATACTTGAGTATAAGCCGACCCGAATATAAGCTGAGGCACCTAATTTTACCACAAAAAAATGGGAAAACGTATTAACTCGAGTATAAGCCTAGGGTGGGAAATGCAGCAGCTACTGTAAGTGGAAAAGAGGGTCAACAATGCCCATCTGCAGCCTCGCTGTGCCCATTTGCAGCCTCACTGTGCCCATTGTATGCCTCACTGTGCCCATTTGCAAGCCTCATTGTGCCCATTGTATGCATCACTGTGCCGATCTGCATACTTGAACTCCCTCTGTTTCACAGTCGACCGGCTGTCCAGTGTAACAAAGCCCCGCATCCTCCTCGTCTGTGATAGGCAGACCACTCAGTTTCCCAGCGGTGAGTCAGTGTTCCGCCTATCACGGATGAGGACGAGGAGGAGGCGTGGCTTTGTTACACTGCACGGCCATTGACTAGACTGATGTCACAGCGCCGGGAGATCAGGCACACGAGGCTGCAGATGGACACAGTGAGGCAGGGAGACTTGAGTTAAAGCCGAGGGGGACATTTTCAGCACAAAAAAAATGTGCTGAAATTTGAGTATATACGGTACCATAATTTGTAGTCGCTATAACTTTCATACAAACCAATTAATGTACACTTATTGGGATTTGTTTTATCAAAAGACATAGCGGAATACATTTCGGCCTAAATTTATGATGCAATTTGATTTTATTGGATATTTTTTTTATAACAAAGTAGAAACAATTATTTTTTTTTTCAATTTTTTTTTTGTTTCTTATTTATACTGCAAAAAAAAAAAACTAGTGGTAATAAAATACCAAAGGAAAGCTTTATTTGTATGAAAAAAATATGTATAAAAGATTAATTTTGGTACATTGTTGCATGACGGCACAATTGTCAGTTAAAGTAGTACAGTGCTGAATAGCATAAAAATGCTCTGGTCATGAAGGGGGTAAAACGGAAGGAGATCAAGTGGTTAAATGTGATAGAGAGGAACCCCATGCATGCTGTCATTGGAGGGGGACTCTGGGGGTAGGAGGCGAGTGCTTAGGAACATGGGGCCAGATTCACGTAAAGCGGGCGCAGCGTAACATAACCGGTTTACGTTACACCGCCGCAATTTTTCCGAGTTAGTGCCCACAAAGCACTTACCTGTAAATTTGCGGCGGTGTATCGTAAACAGGTCCGGCGCAAGGCGGCCCAATTCAAATGGGGCGGGTACCATTTAAATTAGGCGCGCTCCCGCGTCGGACGTACTGCGCATGCTCCCGTCGCAAATTTCCCGACGTGCCAACGTTTTGTGAATCGCGACGTGAAAAAAGATTTACGCCGGGAAAAATAAAAGATTTAAAAAAAATTCAAAAGCGACGCGGGAAAGACAGGCATACTTTAACATGGTGGAGTACTTTTACACGATGTTAAAGGTGCCCTATCTTTGCAAAAGGAAATCTAACACTCGCGACGACGCAACGACGGGAAAAATCTTCGTGGATCGCCGTAACTCCTAATTTGCATACCCGACGCTGGTTTACGACACAAACTCCCCCCAGCGGCGGCCGCGGTACTGCATCCTAAGATCCGACAGTGTAAGTCGGATCTTCTGCCTATCTATGCGTAACTGATTCTATGAATCAGTCGCATAGTTAGAAACAGAGATACGACGGCGTATCAGGAGATACGCCGTCGTATCTCTTTTGTGAATCTGGCCCATGTTGTATATTATATCCTAAATACGGGTGTAACATGTAACAGGTTACTAAAAGGTGAACTTATCCTTTCAGACTTCCTGTGATCCCCAATGGGGGGAGAAAAGGTAAAAAAAGTTTTGGCTACACATATACATTACTGATATCAATATGGCTCACCTGGACCAGTAATCCATATTTATCAAACATCCATATCTTTTCCCGAGCTGCCTCGGCTGAGATTCCGTTTTCCATCATGGACATGACGATGAGGTTTGCAATACCTAAAGCTGCCTGTAGGATGTAGAAAGTAGGTTATTTTACCAAGAGTTAAATCTGGTGTGATAGCTGGCAAAATAGGGATCATTAGATATAATCAGATCTTCACTTAGGGGTGTACTCACTTTTGTTGCCGGCGGTTTAGACATCAATGGCTGTGTGTTGAGTTATTGAGTGGACAGTAAATTTACACTGTTATACAAGCTGTACACTCACTACACAACATTGTAGCAAAGTGTCATTTCTTCAGTGTTGTCACCAGTGTTAATTTTGTCGACTAAAACATTTTAGACTAACTTAAAGCGGGAGTTCACCCAATTCGTTTTTTTTTTCTCTTCTCCCCTTAGATTCCTGCTCGTTTTGTCTAGGGGAATCGGCTATTTGTTTTAAAATATGAGCCGTACTTACCCGTTTTCGAGATGCATCTTCTCCGTCGCTTCCGGGTATGGGTCTTCGGGAGCGGGCGTTCCTTCTTGATTGACAGTCTTCCGAGAGGCTTCCGATGGTCGCATCCATCGCGTCACTCGTAGCCGAAAGAAGCCGAACGTCGGTGCGGCTCTATACTGCGCCTGCGCACCGACGTTCGGCTTCTTTCGGAAAATCGTGACGCGATGGATGCGACCGTCGGAAGCCTCTCGGAAGACTGTCAATCAAGAAGGAACGCCCAGTCCCGCAGCCCATACCCGGAAGCGACGGAGAAGATGCATCTCGTAAACGGTAAGTACGGCTCATATTTGAAATCATCTAGCCGATTCCCCTAGACAAAACGAGCAGGAAAAAAGTAATATATACAAGTGAACATCCGCTTTAATATAATTTTAGTTGACCAATATAAAACAGGCCCCTTACTGAAGAACTCACACCCATTCGACGTAACGCGTATAGGGGGGGGGGGGGGGAGTCGCAATGGTGACATCATCCCGCAAGCATGCTGCTGTTCTATGCATCCTGAAGTCTGCACTGCTTAAGTGCTTCATTTGTGAGTAATGTTTTACGGTTTTTATTGGGAATAATAAACCTTTAGCATACAGAGAGCACTAGATTTGGTGTTTTTTTAATCCTAGGTTGTACCAGAGCCATCTGAGGGAGATCCAAGGCTGGTTGTTAGCCAGATCAAAGATTTATGGTGACACAGACAGAATAGGAGCTCCATGCCAGGCTGATTCACATATTACCCTCAGAGGGAATCTGCTTTATCTGACCTGCTGGTAAAAAAAGGGGTCAGCTTGTGAGGTGAGCGGCTAGGATATCGAGGTGGAGGAGAGCACCAGCACTATATTATTTTGCACAATTTGGTGAAGTCTTCACTTTGGAACAAACTGAGGACCTTCTTTGCACTTTATTATTAATGTCACAATTGAAATGTTATAATCACTTTTGATTTCAGTGTAGTGCCATTCTAATCTATGGAATAGGTACTATTAACACTGTATATTGTTACACCCAGTCTGAACAAATTGATTTTTCACATTGCTTTAGGTTTAATCGTTTATTCATTTGATTATTAAGTAGGGCTGTAGAAAATAACTATTAATGCCTCAATTAATCGTTCATTTTTTTGATCGATCAAATTCTTTTGGTACTCACCTCTCCGCCGGCTTCCGGGTCTTCAGGGAGTTCCGTTGGAGATCCGGGGACGTCACAGACACCGGCGGGGCTTGCCCTGTCATCTGAAGGGCTCCTTTGCTGTGCCTTCATATCTGTATGCCGGCGGGACCTTACTATCTGCCACACGCAAGGGCTGTTACACTTCCCTCTATCAACCTGGGATTCTACAACCATCCACTGGGAGTTGTGATCGTTCCCTTCACAAGACATCTACATGCCGACGGACTGATGTTAACCTCTCCTCATCTGGATTCAGCAGTGGTATCGCTGTACCCATTATTATACCAGTATCATACTTGGCTACATGTTTTTATGACTGCTTTTGTTACCGTTTGGTATTACTCGCACCATTTTTACAGTTTATGTAGCTTCATTGATTTTATCTCCAGTGCAATATTTATTTTGTTACCTATTTGAAGACTATAAAAGTTTTAATGCTATTCCCATCGAGCGCTGCCTTTGTTTTTCTTTTGTATCCTGCTATCCATTTTTCCAGTGGTTGGTAGCTGCACTGGGAATCAGCCTGCAAGGAGATCAGCTAAAAGTAGTTGGATCTGTATGTGCGTTATAATGAATCAAAAATTAGTCGATTAATCGATTAAAAAAGTCGATTAAATCGAAAACGAAAATATTAATCAGCAACAGCCCTATTATTAAGAATATGAATTATATTGGCAACGCGGCACTGTTTTGTTATTTAAAATACGACTAAAACAATTGAGATAACTAAAATACGACTAAAACTAGAATGGCATTTTAATCAAAAGACTAAGACTAAAACTGAAATTTGACGTCAAAATTAACCCTGGTCTGTAGTGCATGTTCATACCTCAATACCATAAATAATAACATATTGGATTTTTCACTCCAGCAGTATAAGAGACTTTGGAAATTGTAGAGAAATGCTTAAATACTGCCTTACAAGTATAACTGCACCCATTAGATTTTAGATGACTAAAATTAGTTTTTAGTCGACTAAAATGTACTGCAGATTTAGGGCCAGATTCTCGTAGATCGGCGTATGTTTGTGCGGGCGTAACGTATCCTATTTACGTTACGCCTCCGCAACTTAGACGGGCAAGTGCTGTATTCTCAAAGCACTTGCTCCGTAAGTTGCGGTGGCGTAGCGTAAATAGGCCGGTGTAAGCCCGCCTAATTCAAATTTGGAACAGGGGGGCGTGTTTTATGTAAATAACTTGTGACCCGACGTGATTGACGTTTTTCACGAATGGCGCATGCGCCGTCCGTGGAATATCCCAGTGTGCATTGCTCCAAAGTACGCCGCAAGGACGTATTGGTTTCGACGTGAACGTAAATGACGTCCAGACCCATTCACGGACGACTTACGCAAACAACGTAAAATATTCAAAATTCGACGCGGGAACGACGTCAATACTTAACATCGGTATGCCGCATGTACGCCACCATATAGCAGGGGTAACTTTACGCCGGGAAAAGCCTAACGTAAACGGCGTATCTGTACTGCGTCAGCCGGGCGTACGTTCGTGAATTCGCGTATCTAGCTGATTTACATATTTCGACGCGCAAATTAGCGTACACGCCCCTAGCGGCCAGCGTAAATATGCAGTTAAGATCCGACGGCGTAAGAGACTTACACCGGTCGGATCTAATAGAAATCTATGCGTAACTGATTCTATGAATCAGGCGCATAGATATGACGGCTCGGATTCGGACTTACGACGGCGTACATGGCGCTACGCCGTCGTAAATCCTTTGAGAATCTGGGCCTTAGTCGACTAAATATGACTAATGCCGCGTACACACGATTATTTTTCGGCATGAAAAAAAACGTTGTTTTTCAAAAACGTCATTTAAAATGATCATGTGTGGGCTTCACATCATTTTTCAGGTTCTGAAAAACGACAAAAAAAAAATTCGAACATGCTGCATTTTTTAACGTCGTTTTAAACAATGTCTTTTTTCGGGTTGTAAAAAACGATCGTGTGTGGGCTAAAACGACGTAAAAAACCTGCGCATGCTCAGAAGCAAGTAATGAGACGTGAGCGCTCGTTCTGGTAAAAGTACCCTTCGTAATGGAGTAAGCACATTCATCACGCTGTAACAGACAGAAAAGCGCAAATCGTCTCGTCGTTTTAATGATGAAGATGGGAAAAACTTCGTTTTTTGGACATGCTGAAAAACGATCGTGTGTATGCGGCATAAAACATTTGCAGAAGACTAAAATGGGAATAAAACTAAAATGCTATTATTGGGCCAGATTCAGGTAGGAGATACGACGGCGTATCTCCAGATACACCGTCGTATGTCTGAGTGTGAGGCGTCGTATCTTGGCGCCTGATTCAAAGAATCAGATACGCCAGAATTTGTCTAAGATACGACCAGCGTAAGTCTCCTACGCCGTCGTATCTTAACTGCTGGTCGCTAGGGGCGTGTACGCTGATTTACGCCTAGAATATGTAAATCAGCTAAATACGCCTATTCACGAATGTACACCCGGCCGTCGCAGTACAGATACGCCGTTTACGTTAGGCTTTTTCCGGCGTAAAATTACCCCTGCTATATGAGGCGCAGCCAATGTTAAGTATGGACGTCGGGCCAGCATCGAATTTTCTGTCGATTACTTTGTTTGCGCAAGTCGTTCGCGAATAGGGCTGTGCGTCATTTACGTTCACGTCGAAAGCATTGGCTTTTTGCGGGTTAATTTGGAGCATGCGCACTGGGATACTTTCACGGACGGCACATGCGCCATTCGTAAAAAGCGTCATTTACGTGGGGGTCACAATAAATTAACATAAAACACGCCCACATGTTCCACATTTGAATTAGGCGGGCTTACGCCGGCCTATTTACGCTACGCCGCCGCAACTTTGCTTTGTGAATACTGCACTTGCCTGTCAAAGTTGCGGAGGCGTAGCGTAAATAGGATACGTAACGCCCGCACACAAATACGCGCTCCCTACCTTAATCTACCCCTTAGTCTTTAGACTAAATGCCCGTACACAAGATCGGATTTTCCGACAACAATTGCGTTATGGCATGCTTTAAAACGTTTGTATGCTCCATCGGACAATTGTTGTCGGATTCTCCAACAACAAATGTTTTATAGCATGCTCTAAAATTGTCCGACAACAAATGTGTCTTGTCGGATTATCCGATCGTGTGTACACAAGTCCGTTGGAATAAAATCCAAATTACAAACACGCATGCTCTGAACCAATGCTAACCATAAGACAACATTAGCAGAAGATGCCCAAAGAGTGGCGCAAAAGAGCTGAACAACCACGTAGTTTTGTGTATGTTGGCTGAAAAAGTTCTGCCGTCTGTATGCAGAACAAGTTCACGGCCAACGCCCTTCCACGGATTTGTCCGATGGAAATCCGCTCGCGTGTACGAGGCTTAAGACTAAAACTAAATGAACACTGGTTATCACATGAAAAGTTATAATAAAATATGTACAAAAGCGTGAGGGGTGTAAATCCTTGCATACCTCTCCAGCACCAAGGAACAGAACTCTTTGCTCCGTAATGGGTTTATTAATGGCGTTCTGTGTGGCGAGAAGACCAGCCAGCGCCACCGAAGCCGTACCTAAAGACACAAGAGAAAGCAGAAGCTCCAATAAAACAAGCTGTACAGATGAACGTTCAGCTCTTTCTTTATACCAACAGAATTTGTTTGTTCTTTGTTAGGACAGTTGGCAAGTCACATAATCCATGTTATTCCTCCATTTACTGCATTTCCCAGCTGGTGCAGAATGACGGTTGATAGTGGGGGTACACCCAGCACAGAGCATTGTGCTTTCCCATCAATAATGTACACTATGAGGGCAGAAGTTTAAGAACGAAAGGCCATCACACCCAGGGCCGGTACAAGGCAGGGGCAGACGGGGAGAGTGCCCTGGGCGCTACCATTCCGCATAGGAAGGGGGCGCAGTTCTGACACACAGACCAGTACACTTGTTGTGTGTGTCATAGTAGGGTTGCCACCTGTCCGCTTTTAACACATGTGCCCGGGATTTCACCCGCCTGAGACCCGGGCACATACCGGCAGTCCAACTTTGCTGTGACCAGTGGTGTAGCATGGGGCAGACTGATCTCTGGCATCCCGCGCCCACCATCACTCACTGTCACACACTACACTGGAACACTGTTGCGCTCTGAGCCCAGCGATGGGCAGCGGGCTCCCTGTGATTGGCCGAACGGACCAGTCATGTGTGGGCGGCGAACATGAGGGTCTGTGATTGGCCCGGCGGCGCTAGACTGTAGGTGATTGAGGTTTCTGCTTGATCCCGGACCCGGAGTCCCGTCTCGCTATCTGGCGTGCGCTGTGCATCTCCTGTCCTGAGGCATCTCTCATCTGCTCCGTCAGCATCCCCCTCTCTCTGTGTCAGCATCCCCCTCTCTCTGTGTCAGCATCCCCCTCTCTCTGTGTCAGCATCCCCCTCTCTCTGTGTCAGCATCCCCCTCTCTCTGTGTCAGCATCCCCCTCTCTCTGTGTCAGCATCCCCCTCTCTCTGTGTCAGCATCCCCCTCTCTCTGTGTCAGCATCCCCCTCTCTCTGTGTCAGCATCCCCCTCTCTCTGTGTCAGCATCCCCCTCTCTCTGTGTCAGCATCCCCCTCTCTCTGTGTCAGCATCCCCCTCTCTCTGTGTCAGCATCCCCCTCTCTCTGTGTCAGCATCCCCCTCTCTCTGTGTCAGCATCCCCCTCTCTCTGTGTCAGCATCCCCCTCTCTCTGTGTCAGCATCCCCCTCTCTCTGTGTCAGCATCCCCCTCTCTCTGTGTCAGCATCCCCCTCTCTCTGTGTCAGCATCCCCCTCTCTCTGTGTCAGCATCCCCCTCTCTCTGTGTCTGCATCCCCCTCTCTCTGTGTCAGCATCCCCCTCTCCCTGCGTCAGCACCCCCCTCTCCCTGCGTCAGCACCCCCCTCTCTCTGTGTCAGCATCCCCCAGCTTCATTCACAACACCGATGCTCTGGGACGGCGGGTTGGAAACCCACACAATCTGGGCTTGCCAACCTGCCATCCCAAAGCAGGAGGTCAAGGGCCACATCAAAGGGCTCCGCGGGCCACTGGTTGGGCCCCCCTGATCCAAGACTAACCTATATAGCCCTGTAGAGAAGAAATCACTATACATACCATTTTTAAAGCCAATTAGGTTCAGTTTCCAGCGGCGGAAGCTCTGCAGGGGACACGGCCGACAACGACTGGGAAATTATTGCGAAGTGATGTGACCCATGGACTTACTATGGGGCTTTCGTTGTAGGCTGTGTCCTCTGTACCTGCCTCTAAAGTGAAGCCATGGCTGACATCTCAGCGTGAGATCGGGTTGGCTTCAGAAAAAGGTATGTATAGCGATTTCTTCTTTACAGGGCTATATAGGTTAATAATAAATCAACCCTTTCATCCGTGGCTGGGTCAGGAAAATTCTTACAAGGCTGAAGTGGTTAACCACTTCATTACTGGGCACTTAAACCCCCTTTGTGCCCAGACCAATTTTCAGCTTTCAGCGCTGACGCATTTTGAATGACAATTACGCGGTCATACAACACTGTACCCAAATTATATTTTTATCATTTTTTTCCCACAAATAGAGATTTCTTTTGGTGGTATTTGATATCTGCGTTTTTTTTTTTTGCGCTATAAACATAAAAAGACAGAAAATTTTGAAAAAAAAACACAATATTTTTTACTTTTTGTTATAATAATATCCCAATTTAAAAATAAAATAAAAAAAAATTCCCTCGGTTTAGGCCGATACGTATTCTTCTACATATTTTTGTTAAAAAAAAAAAAAAATCGCAATAAGCGTATATTGATTGGTTTGCGCAAAAGTTATAGTGCCTACAAAATAGGGGATAGATTTATGGGTTTTTTTTTACTAGTAATGGCGGCGATTTTTTTGTCAGGCCTGCGATATTGCGGCGGACGTATCGGACACTTTTGACATAATTTTGGGACCATTCACATTTATACAGCGATCAGTGCTATAAAAATGCACTAATTACTGTATAAATGTGACTGGCAGTGAAGGGGTTAACACCAGGGGGTGAGGAAGGGGTAACATGTGTATCCTGGGTGTGTTCTAACTGTGTGGGGGAGGGGGGTGACTGGAGGAGGTGACCGATGCTGTGTCTCTATGTACAAGGGACACAGATCTCCTCTCTCCCTGACAGGACGTGGAGCTCTGTGTTTACAAACAGAGCTCCACGTCCCTGCTGTCACCGTCGATCGCGGGTACCGGGCGGACATCGTGGCCGCCAGGCACACGCATCGGCACCCGAGCAATGCGCCGGGCACGTTGTTTCCCCGCTGCGCACCCCCAGCGGCGCGCAGCGGGGAATGACGTCTTTCGTCCATAGCGCGGATCCCAAGTGGTTAAAAAAACAAAACGATTGGTCAAACCTTTAGCTCTGTGCCAAGTAAAGAATCTTCCACCTAGCAAGCAAGACTTGGACAGGGCAACTCAACCTAAAAACAAGAAGTCGTACCTTGAATGTCATCATTAAAAGTGCAATATTTTTCCCGGTATTTCCTCAGGAATCTGAAGGCGTTGTGGTTCCCAAAGTCTTCAAACTGGATTAGCGTATTCCGACCATATCTGAGAATAAAGGACACACAAGTGTATATCGTCCGCCATTATTAACTGCAATTAGTATTCGACCGCAGTCAACATTGAAATGGTTTGACTTATCACAATATACTAACCCCTTTCCGCCCAGCCCCCGGCATCTCTTTAACCACTTCCATACCGGGCACTTATACACCTTCCTGCCCAAGCCAATTTTCAGCGCTGTCGCAATTTGAATGACAATTGCGAAGTCATGCTACACTATACCCAAACAACATTTTTTAATCATTTTGTTCTCACAAATAGAGCTTTCTTTTGGTGATATTTGATCACCTCTGCGATTTTTATTTTTTGCTCAACATATAAAAAAAAAAAAAAAGCGAAAATTTTGGGGAAAAAAAAAAAGTTTTTCTTTGTTTCTGTTAATTTATTTTGTAAATAAGTACCTTCAAGAAGTATCTTCTTCAATGCCAGGCACTGATATGGCGGCACTGACGGGCACTGATATGGCGGTACTGACGGGCACCGATTAGGCGGCACTGATGATGGGCACTGGTATGTGGCACTGGTATGCAGCACTGATGGGCATTCATAGGCGGCACTGATAGCTGGCACTGATGGGTACTTATGGGTGGCACTGATAGGTGGGCACTGATGAGCACTGATAGGTGGCACCGATAGACACTGGTGGGTGGCATTGCTGAGCATCACATTTTTTGGGCACTGATTGGCATACGTTATGAATACATTTTTACTGGGGGAATTCTATGGGGACTTACCTGGCCATCCACATGTTGGGTGCTTCCCTGGTGGTCCTGGGTGGCATCCTGGTGGTCCAGTGTGGGCATCCGAGGGGGGCTGCTCTAAAACAAATCAGCGCAAACCCCCCCTGTCAGGAGAGCCGCCGATTGGTCTCCTCTACTCGCGTCTGTCAAACGCGAGTGAGGAAGAGCCGATCAATGGCTCTTCCTGTTTACATCGTGATCAGCCTGATTGGACACAGCTGATCACGTGGTAAAGAGCCTCCGCCGGAGGCATATAGTGTATGTGCAGTGTGTGTGCGTTAAAGCAAGAGGTTAAAACAGAACTATGGCCAGGTTATGGGAATTCCAATATCTACACATTCTTAAAAAAAAAAAAAACCCGTAGCTGCATGTACTGTAGAGCAATTATTTTTTCGGCTAGTCTGAAAGCTATGCTTTTTTTTGCCCATGATGCAATCTCCACTGAAATCAATGGAAACGCATGAAAACATGTTGACATGGGTTTCCACGTGTCGATGAGGACACAAGTCATAATATACATCAAAACGCATCGATACAAGTGAACACCAGTCATGAGCATTTATATGCA
Source organism: Rana temporaria (assembly GCF_905171775.1). NCBI lineage: Eukaryota > Metazoa > Chordata > Amphibia > Anura > Ranidae > Rana > Rana temporaria. The sequence goes on along the minus strand of NC_053489.1, from coordinate 41,151,775 downwards.
TCACGATGCGCGACAAGCATCATGACACACAAGGACACCCATCTTAACGTGTTCATGGATTTCAATGGAGGACACATGAAGGTGTGAATCCTGCCTAAGCCATACAAGATGTCGCATTTTCTCCTTCCATCCCAAGGGCCACATGAAAGAGAAATTACTCTTTTCATCCATCCACGCTAAACAGGAATCTGCACTGCCGGCTAATGTATGACAGTCTCTACTCCATCAGCTGTAAATATACAGTAGTACCTTGGATTGCGCGCATAATTCGTTCCAGAAGAATGCTTGTAATGCAAAGCACTTGTATATTAAAGCGAGTTTCCCCATAGGAATCAATGGACACTCAGGCCCAGATTCTCAAAAGAGATACGACGGCGCATCTCCAGATACGCCGGCGCATCTCCAGATACGCCGGCGCATCTCTGCCTAGCGCCGTCGTATCTATGCGACTGATTCTTAGAATCAGTTACGCATAGATAACAATTAGATCCGACAGGCGTAAGTCTCTTACGCCGTCGGATCTTAACTGCATTTTATTTTTTTGGGCCGCTAGGTGGCGCTTCCGTCGAAATCCACGTCGAGCATGCAAATTAGCTAGATACGCGAATTCCCGAACGTACGCGCGTCCGACGCAGTAAAGTTACGACGTTTACGTTAGGCTTTTCCCGGCGTGAAGTTGCCCCTGGGTCTATGAGGCGCAGTCAATGTTAAGTATGGCCGTCGTTCACGCGTCGAAAATTTATAAAATTACGTCGTTTGCGTAAGTCGTCCGCGAATGGTACTGGACGTAATTTACGTCCACGTCAAAACCAATGACATCCTTGCGACGTCATTTAGAGCAATGCACGCTGGGATATTGTAGGGACGGTGCATGCGCAGTTCGTTCGGCACGGGGACGCGCTTCATTTAAATGAAACACGCCTCCTACCCGCCGAATTTGAATTCTGCCGGGTGATTTACGCTACGCCGCCGCAACTTTACAGGCAAGTGCTTTGTGAATAAAGCACTTGCCTGAAAAACTTGCGGCGGCGTAACGTAAATGAGATACGTTACGCCCGCACAAGTTTGCGCCCATCTACGTGAATCTGGGCCTCAGAGACCGATCAGAGCTGCTCGGATGCACTCGGAGACACTTGGGAACGGAGTGTTTCAGCGTGGCTCAGAGTACGTTGGAGTGGCTCTGGCACCCCCGCATCTCTGGCCAAATGCAGTACTGCACACCCCAGAGGCCTGAATCATGCTCGTTTTGCAAAACAACGTTCGTAAACCGAGTCAGTTTTTTTTTTAAATAATAGCTTGCATTGCGAAAAGCTCGTTAACCACGTTACTTGCAATCCGAGGTATTACTGTACTACCAAGGTGACTGCATCTGATTGGCCAGTCACTGTGTGGCTGACAATTTTCCAATGAGCACCTTCCATTTTCCAATCAAAGTTTATCAAGCTTGGTGGTGTCAACAGGGTTTGAATTTCAACCGATTCGCCAGAAATTGGCAAAACTTGTGCCATATATAGCAAAATCACAACAGAAATTCTGAAGTAAACTCAGAACACCTGCTGTTTGTTTACATATTAAAACAAATGCTGCCCCAGAGGACATAAGAGGAAATATGGTTATTTTAGTGTCTGTTGAAAACCGAGGATGAATTTCCCCACAATGCAGCAGCTACAGAGGTCAGTAAGGGCTTGTTTAAAACATCATTCATTGCTTGTTAAAGCGGAGTTCCACCCAAAAGTGGAACTTTCGCTTTAACCACTTACGGACTAGCTAGCTGCCATAACCCAGATATCCTCTTCTTCAGGCAGCGGTCCGGTTTCCAATAATGGTGGTCTATGCGGCAGATTCGCCGCAAGATCCCCGTTATTGGTGGTGGGAGAAGGCCCCCCTCCCGCCGCTGGCAGCGGCGATCGGGTCCTTCTTGTGGCTGGGTCTGGAGACAAGTGAGGGAAAGATGGCCCCCACCCGTCTCCATACCATAGCAATCAAAACGTCACTTCCGCCAATAGCTCTTAAAGGGCCATGGCTCTTCCTGGTCTCCTTGCCGCCTAGGCGACTCCTCCTCTGCCCCTAGGCGGCTCCTTCTCTGCCCCCTCCCTCTCTGCAATCTTCTGGGACGCGTCACAGGTCCCAGAAGATTGCCTGGCCACTAAGTGAGCGCAGCGCCACTCGCGCATACGCACCCTGCTGTGAAGCCGCAAGCGGTCATAGCTGGGTGCCCACACTTGCCATCGCCGCGGGGAGGAGCGAGGCTTCGGGCGGCTACATCGCTGGACCGTGGGACGGGCGAGTGTCCATTTATTAAAAGTCAGCAACTACAATTTTTGTAGCTGCTGACTTTTAATAAACATAAAAAAATGGTGCAACTCCGCTTTAAAAATATGTAAATATTTGAAGAACTAAAGCCATAGATTCACTTCTAACCCAAATATACAGGCTTACAACATTTTAAAGGGGTTGTAAAGGAAAACATTTTTATTCCTAAATGGCTTCCTTTACCTTAGTGCAGCCCTCCTTCACTTACCTCATCCTTCGATTTTGCTTTTAAATGTCCTTATTTCTTCTGAGAAATCCTCACTTCCTGTTCTTCTGTCTGTAACTACACACCGTAATGCAAGGCTTTCTCCCTGGTGTGGAGAAAGCCTCTTGAGGGGGGAGGGGGCGAGCAGGAGTGTCAGGACGCCCATTAACACGCAGCTCCTTTCTCTATCTGCAAGTAGAGAGTGTCCTGACTTGCCTGCTCGCCCCCTCAAGAGGCTTTCTCCACACCAGGGAGAAAGCCTTGCATTACGGTGTGGAGTTACAGACAGAAGAACAGGAAGTGAGGATTTCTCAGAAGACATAAGGACATTTAAAAGCAAAATCGAAGGATGAGGTAAGTGAAGGAGGGCTGCACTAAGGTAAAGGAAGCTATTTAGGGACAAAAATAAATTCCTTTACAACCCCTTTAATAAACAAAAATTACATTAAAACTCGAACTACATCACATAATAAATAATGAAAAACATTTTTTGTTATACCGGTCGGTGACAGCATCCATGAATTCATCAATAAGATCATCGTACAGCTGGGTCCGGTCCCTTTTCTGATACAGTCCCATATAGAACGGGTCTTTCAATAAAGCCTGAATAAAAAATGCAACGTCAAATTTATGTCGGGTTACCTTTTAAGTGTCCTTATCATCATGTACCATGTATGAAGAAACCTACCGGATTGTCGGTGCCAACATCAATTACTACCGGGAGACACGACCGAGGGCGTATACCGGCACAAGCTGTATACAGGCACAGTTTTCCAACAGGGATACCCATTCCATAAACTCCCAGGTCACCAAGCCCCAAAATCCGCTCACCGTCCGTCACTACAACCGCCTGAAACAGAACAACAAGATCTTTTATGGAGAAGGTTTTCAGTTTGTCAATATAGTAGCCAAAGACCTATAAGAATTTTTATTTTATTTTTTTGTATCTGGTTGGGAGAGATTTCTCTTCACTTCCTGTCTCCGAGAACTAACAGGAAGTAGGTAAAGTTTATTTAACCACTTGCTTACTGGGCACATAAACCTCCTTCGTGCCCAGGCGAAATTTCAGCTTCCGGCACTGCGTCGCTTTAACTGACATTTGCGCGGTCGTGCGACGTGGCTCCCAAACAAAATTAACGTCCTTTTTTCCCCACAAATAGAGCTTTATTTTGGTGGTATTTGATCACCTCTGTGGTTTTTATTTTTTGCGCTATAAACCAAAAAAGAGCGACAATTTAAAAATATATATATATATTTTTTACTTGTTGCTATAATAAATATCCCAATTTTTTTTTAAAAAAACAATTTTTTTTCTCAGTTAAGGCCGATACGTATTTTTCAACGTATTTTTGTAAAAAAAAAAAAAAAATCGCAATAAGCGACTGGTTTGCGCAAAAGTTATAGCGCCTACAAAATGGGGGATAGATTTATGATTTTTATTTTTATTTTACTTGTAATGGCGGCGATTTGCGATTTTTTTGTCAGGGCTGCGATATTGCGGCGGACGTATCGGACACTTTTGACACAATTTTGGGACCATTCACATTTATACAGCGATCAGTGCTATAAATATGCACTAATTACTGTATAAATGTGACTGGCAGTGAAGGGGTTAACACTAGGGGGGTGAGGAAGGGGTTAAATGTATTCCCTCATTGTGTTCTTACTGTGTGGGGGGAGGGGACTGACTGGGGGAGGTGACCGATCTGTGTCCCTATGAAAAGGGACACAGATCGGTCTCCTCTCTCCCTCACAGCACGTGGAGCTCTGTGTTTACACACAGAGCTCCACCTCTCTGCTGTGTAACCGACGATCGCGTATGCCTGGTGGACATCGCGGCCGCCAGGCATCCACATCGGCTCCCGAACGATGCGCCAGGCACGTTGTTTCCCCGCTGCGCGCCCCCAGTGGCGCGCACAGGGAACAACAACAACAGGACGTCCACCCGGCACTTGAGAGCCGCGCTGTGGAAGTCTTTCGACCATAGCGCGGATCTCAAGTGGTTAAAAGGAAAGAGAATTTCCCTCTTTGACAGTCGTTTCCAGAACAAGAAATTGGAAGATTTCCACTAATCTCCCTTTCAGGCGACAACTCTAGAAATTGATTCAGCATCAGCAAGGAGGCTGTGCCTTTGGAATCCAAAAAACAGTAAAAAGGTAGCCCAACTTTTTGTATAAGGTGAAAGATTATATTTGCGCTGAGTAAATAGATACCCAACATGTCACGCTTTAAAATTGCGCACGCTTGTGGAATAGCGATAAACTACAATACTTAAACGTTTTTAAAACGTCGCCTATGGAGATTTTTACAGTTACTAGTTTTGAGATAGAGGAGGCCTGGGGCTAGAATTATTGCTCTTGCTCTAATGATCGCAGCGATACCTCAAACCTGTGGTTTGAACACACTTTTCATATGCGAGCACAACTCACGTATGTGTTCGCTTCTGCGCGTGAGCTCGACGGACGGGCTCTTGAAATTTTATTTTTTCATCGTTCTTTTAAAAATATATATTTTTCAAGTCACTTTTATTCATATTTATTAAATATCCCTTGCAATAGAAATAAGTATGACAGGACCTCTTAAATATGAGATCTGGAGTAAAAAAAAACATTTACATTTGCGGGCACAATTTACGTATGCGTTTGCTTCTGCACGCGAGCACGGAGGGATGGGGCGATTTAATTTTTGTCGGCTGCAGTGGCGGTGCATCCATAAAGGGCGCACGGGCGCCGCCCCCTCTCTCTCACCATAGATAGATTAATGCATTGCATGAATTTATGGTCGCCGCTGCCACCCCCTATTCATGCACCAGAATTACAGCGGTGGGGTATCTTTTGGAAGCAGCCGATTAGAGCCGTAGGCTCCAATAGGCGTCCAAAAAGGTGAACAGCGGGCACCATGCTGGGCGCTCGCTGTTCACTCAGCGCTGTGTTAGGAAAGCAAATAAATCGCTTTTCTAACACCGAACCGCCTGCTCAGGTCTGTTACCTGTCACCTGATTGGCTGAAACAACAGGCCTATCAGGCGTCCGATCATAGCAGAGGATGGGAGAAGACATCGAGGAGGACATCGCAGTTTCCTGCTCCCCCACCGAGACAAGGTAAGTGCCGGGCGGGCGGGAGATGCACAGTGGCAGCGTTTGACGGGCACAGTGGCTGCGTTTGACGGGCACAGGGGCTGCGTTTGACGGGCACAGGGGCTGCGTTTGACGGGCACAGGGGCTGCGTTTGACGGGCACAGGGGCTGCGTTTGACGGGCACAGGGGCTGCATTTGACGGGCACAGGGGCTGCATTTGACGGGCACAGGGGCTGCATTTGACGGGCACAGGGGCTGCATTTGACGGGCACAGGGGCTGCGTTTGATTTTTTTTTTTTTTTTTTTAGTTTGCACCCCCACAAAAATTCTGAGCACCAGCCGCCACTGGTCGGCTATAAAAAACGGTACCAGGGTAATGCCTGCAGCTGTATTCATCATCCCCGGCACAACACGGGGGGAAGCGGCACTGCATGTAGTAATTACTGTGTGCCAGGCACACCCCCTGCGCATGCCTATGGGCGCAGCTCTGCACAGAAACCAATCAGCTTCCAGGTTTTATTGTCAAAGCTTAATTGAACAAGCTGAAGTTAGAAGCGGATTGGCCACCGTGCACGGCTGCAGCAGATTTAGCATTTTCCAGTTTTAGTAAATCAACCCCCCCCCCCCCCCATGAGCCAAGGAACTTGTATATTGCATTTTCCTTGGATTCTGTGGCTCACCGCCACAATTTCCTGAGATAAGGGACACGGATGTAAGGTGGCCGGATGCCAGGTATTCATGGCGGCAGAAAGTTGCACTCAATTAGACTCCGAGTTCAAAAGTTTACTGCTGGTGCCTGCCAACCTTCTTATCTGTAACAGTCAGGCGTGTCCCTGTGCACCGCCAAGGGCCATTCTGAACTCCGTCACCTAGAAGCCTTCCAGGATAAAGAATTTCATCACTCCTTCTTCCCCTGTGCCATCCCATAGTGCAGCGAGAATGCATTGACAACCCTCTGTCAGCATAGCGGTCTGTACTGTGTGTATTACAAGCATACTAGGGGGGTGGGATATACAATCATTTCATGGATATTCATGGAGAGGCCTAACAGAACAACAGAGCAGTGGCGGCTGGTGCTCAAATTTTTTTGGGGGACGCAAACAAACTGAAAAATACTTTCAGTATTTGCAGCCTCACTGTGAGCATCAAATGCCAGCCACAGTGCCCCATCAAATGCCAGCCACAGTGCCCCATCAAATGCCAGCCACAGTGCCCCATAAAAAACTGCCACTGTGCCCCCCCCCCGCCATCTGACCAGCACTTACCCTATCACAGTGGCGGGTCAGGCAGCGGGTGACGGTGGCCAGCGGTAGGACCTTGTAGCGGGTCAGACAGAGGCGCACTGTGTCCTCCATGCCCTCTCCTCCTGATAAGCGTCCAATAGCAGCACCTGCCCTTTCAGCCAATCAAATGACAGGAAACAGACACGCGCTTCCTGATTGGTGGAGAGGTAGGTCAGTGTTAGAAAAGCAAATCAATATCCGCTTTTCTAACACGTCTGGGTGGACTCCAAACGCAATGCTCTGGGTTCAGAGTTCACCTTTTTTGAAGCCTATTAGAGCCTTTGGAAACCAAATAGCAATACCTATATATTGATTTAAAAATCGATATACCGTATTTATCGGCGTATACCGCGCACTATTTTGCCCAGGGCAAAATCGTGGGTGCGCGATATACGCCGATACCCGCGCCGAGTTTGAATACTGCGCCGACATATACCGAGCGCAGTACACTCGTGTATAGTCGGGCAATCTCGGCTACACTCGCGCTCACGTCCTGTACGTCCAGGACGTCAGCGCGAGCATTGCTGACTATACGCGAGTGTACTGCGCTCGGTATATGCCGGCGCAGTATTCAAACTCGGCGCGGGAAAGTGGGAAACGAGCGAGGAGGACGCCGCAGAAGGACGCCGGACCCGACAAAGAGGACACCCGAAGCCGCAGACGGACGCCGGACCCGACGAGGCCGCCGATGGACGCCGTGCAAGACACCAAACTGTAAATACAAAAATCTTTTTTTCACAGGAATTTCTGGGCAAATTTAGGGGTGTGCGCTATACGCGGGAGCGCGCTATACCCCAATAAATACGGTAGTTAGAAAAACTAATTCTTGAGCATGTCAGTTTATGGGTCCAATTATTGAAGCCCTTTACAAGGAATAAAAAACAACGATCCAGTGTGCCAGTGTGAAAGGGTTCCAACGCCACTTTTTCGGACTTTGTTGCAGAGTTCCACATTTTTGTTGCAGAGGATGCTTAAAATATCTTAGTGCAGATTTCTGGGAAAATCAGCGAGCCAATCACACAAGCAAGAAATAGCATTTCTGGGGGTATTCCTGTACCAACGGTGTACAGAATGCCTCCAGGTTGACATATTGCATTTAATTTGATAGAAAATGACAGCACTGCAGATTGAAAAGGAAAGACAATTTTTAGAAGAAATTACAATATGGCTTGTGGCATTTGTATATGTGATAATTTATTTTCTGCCATTTTCCCCATGAAAGTGGAGTTACACGTTAAGCATCTTCATCACAATTATATCCAGTCAGGGTGCAGATTAAGCGCTTGCTTACCAGTCGCCGCAGTTATACTGCGGCAGGTCGGCTCGGCTGCGTAAATCGCCATAGGTGTACGTCGAGGGCTCGTACACGGCGATCTGTGGGCGCGCATGCCCCGATTGGCCAGCCGGGGAGCCAATCAGCAGGTTCGGCGGACTTGATGACCACTGGCCACCCCCGATCGTTCCCAGCAGAGAAAGAACAGGGATCTGTCAAAGTAAACAAGGCAGATCTCTGTTCTGATAGGGGAGATCACACAGATCCTGTCTTTCTGCTATGCAGGAAGATGGATCTGTGTGTTGTCCCAGGCAGCCCATCCCCCATACAGTCAGAAACACCTCCCAGGGAACACATTTAACTCCTTGGTCGCCCCCGATGTTAAACCCTTCCCTGCCAGTGTCATTAGTACAAGGTCGGTGCATATTTTTTTAGCACTGATCACTGTAATCATGTCACTGGTTCCCAAAAAAGTGTAAAAAATGTCAGTTAGGTGTCCGATGTCTGCCGCAATATCGCAGTCCTGCTAAAACTCGCAGATCGCCGCCATTACTAGTAAAAAAAAAAAAGCCATAAATCTATCCCCTATTTTATAGATGCTAAAACTTTTGTGCAACCCAAAATTTTCCAAAAATATGTAGTACTGTAGAATACATATTGGCCTAAATTGATAAGAAATTTGATTTTTTAAATATTTTTATTGGATGTTTTATAGCAGAAAGTAAAACAAAATATATATATTTTTTTTCTTCAAAATTGTCGGTCTTTTTGTTTATAGCGAAAAAAAATAAAACTTTAGAGGTGATCAAATACCAGCAAAAGAAAGCTCCATTTGTGGGGGGGGGGAAAAAAGAGATTTTTAATACAGCTTACCTGTAAAATCTTTTTCTTGGAGTACATCACGGGACACAGAGCGGCATATTCATTACTATATGGGTTATATGGAGTACCTTCAGGTGATGGACACTGGCAATCTCAAACAGGAAATGCCCCTCCCTATATAACCCCCTCCCATAGGAGGAGTACCTCAGTTTTGTAGCAAGCAGTATGCCTCCCAAAATGGTCCCCAAAAGAGGGGTGGGAGCTCTGTGTCCCGTGATGTACTCCAAGAAAAAGATTTTACAGGTAAGCTGTATTAAAAATCTCTTTTTCTTTATCGTACATCACGGGACACAGAGCGGCATATTCATTACTATATGGGATGTCCCAAAGCAATGCTTACAATGAGGGGAGGGAGAACATCTCCAAGACAAAAGGATTTAATTTAGAGATATACTCAAATCATAATAAATCCAACTTAGTTGAGAAAAAACATTTTACATTTTAAATTTAACTCAAAAAGGGGAGCCCCCGGAATCCGAGGGTCTCAAACTGCAGCCTGCAGCACTGCCTGCCCAAAGGCTGTATCAGTATTCCTTCTTCCGTCCAACTGGTAGAATTTTGTAAACGTGTGGACAGAAGACCAGGTTGCCGCCTTGCAAACTTGAGCCATAGAGATCTGGTGGTGTGCTGCCCAGGAGGCGCCCATGGCCCTAGTAGAATGAGCCTTTAATGATACTGGAGGAGGCAACCCTTTCAAGCCGTAGGCCTGAGTGATTAACTGCTTAATCCACCTTGAGATGGTGGACTTTGCAGCTGCCTGCCCCTTCTTGGGCCCATCCGGTAAAATGAACAACACATCTGTTTTCCGGATCTTCTCTGTAGCTTTAAGATAGGCCTTCATGGCCCTGACAATATCCAAGGTATACAGCAACCCTTCCTTTCTGGAAGTAGGTTTAGGGAAGAAGGATGGTAATACCAAATCCTGGTTTAGATGAAAACTGGATATAACCTTCGGTAGGAAGGAAGGATGAGGGCGGAGAACGACCTTGTCCTTATGAAAAATAAGATATGGTTCCTTACAGGATAAGGCCGCCAGTTCTGATACTCTTCTGGCGGAAACTATGGCGACCAAAAATACTAACTTCCTTGTCAGTAAAACCAAAGGAATTTCAGCCAACGGCTCAAACGGTTGTTTCTGTAAACTTGACAGAACAAGATTTAAATCCCACGGGCAAGGCGGGGATTTAACTGGAGGATTAATACGTAAGACCCCTTGAAGGAAGGTCTTAACCAGCGAGTGGGTGGCCAGCGGCCGCTGAAACCACACTGACAAAGCTGAAATCTGTCCTTTGATTGTGCTTAATGCCAGTCCTTTATCCACTCCTAGCTGGAGAAAACTTAATACTCTATCGATGGTAAACTTGCGAGAAAGCCATTGCTTGGACTCACTCCAGCCTACATAGGCCTTCCAGACCCTGTAATAAATCACCCTAGAGACCGGTTTCCTGGCTCTGATTAGGGTAGAGATTACTTTCTGAGACAGACCTCTACCCCTGAGAATCAGGGATTCAGCCTCCAGGCCGTCAAATTTAGATGCCGTAAGGCAGGGTGGCGGATCGGACCTTGCGATAGCAGGTCTGGCCGTAGAGGAAGAGTCCAAGGGTCTCCCACTACCATCTTTAGGATTAGTGAATACCATGCCCTTCTGGGCCATGCTGGAGCTACCAGGATGACTGGTATGTGCTCCACCCTGATCCTGCGCAGCAGGCGGGGTAGTAACTGGAGCGGGGGAAAAGCATAAAGAAGTTTGAACTGATGCCAAGGGCAAACCAGCGCATCGGTTCCGCAGGCCATCGGATCCCTTGAGCGGGATATGAACCTGTCTAGCTTCTTGTTGAGTCTCGATGCCATGACATCCACGTCCGGCACTCCACAAATCTTTCAAGCACTCTGCCAAAGATGGGGATGTAGGGACCATTCCCCCGGCAACAGAGTCTGGCGACTTAAGAACTCCGCCTGAAGGTTGTCCACTCCTGGAATGAATATTGCCGATATGCAGGGCACATGAGCCTCTGCCCATAGGAGAATCAAGCTCACCTCTCTCTGAGCGGCTTGACTCCTGGTTCCCCCTTGGTGATTTATGTATGCCACGGCCGTGGCATTGTCTGATTGAATTCTCACCGGGAACCCCTGCAATTTGGACGTCCAAGCCCTGAGGGCTAGTCGAGCAGCTCTGAGCTCCAAGATGTTGATGGGCAACTGCCTCTCTGGCTTTGCCCAAGTACCCTGGCGAGTGCAACCATCCAAAATTGCTCCCCAGCCCGTCAGGCTGGCGTCTGTGGTTACTATCTTCCAAGCCACTGGGCTGAAAGACTTCCCCTTCACTAGATTCTGAGGGTCTAACCACCAACACAGACTTTGTCGGACTCTTGATGAGAGCGGCAAAGGGATATCCAAGGCCTGTGGCCTCCTGCTCCATGCTGACAGGATGGCTGCCTGCAGGATGCGAGTGTGGCTCTGGGCGTACGGTACCGCCTCGAATGTGGCCACCATCTTGCCTAGTAACCGCATACATAGGCGAATAGTCGGTTCTTTCTTGCTTAGAACCAGTAGGATTAATTCCTTGATGGCTTTGACCTTCATCAGAGGTAGAAACACCCTTTGTTGTTCTGTGTCTAACCTCATGCCGAGATATTCCAACTGCCTTGTGGGCTGGAATGCTGACTTTTCTCGATTTAGGACCCAGCCGAACCTCTCGAGGTATTGGACCGTGAGGGCCACTGCTCGTTCCAAGCCAGGAGACGAGTGATCTATGACTAGGAGGTCGTCCAGGTACGCTAGGATCGTGACCCCTTGGATCCTTAGCTTGGCTAGGATTGGAGCTAGGACCTTCGTGAACACCCGGGGGGCCGTAGCCAACCCAAAGGGAAGCGCCACGAATTGGAAATGACGCGAAGCCACCATAAAGCGTAGATATCTTTGATGTGGCTGATAAATTGGAACATGAAGGTAGGCATCCTTTATGTCTATGGACGCCATGAAGTCGTCCTTTTGGAGTGTGGCAGCTGCTGACCGCACGGATTCCATCCGAAATGAGCGGACCTTTAGGTATGCATTTACCATTTTTAGGTCCAAAATTGGCCTGACATCTCCATTGGACTTTGGGATGATGAATAGGTTGGAGTAGAAACCCAGCCCTTGTTCTAGGACTGGTACCTCTACTATTACTTCCTGGGAGAGTAGATGATTTAATGCCGTCATTAATGCGGCTCCCTTCTCCGGATCGTTTGGAATCCTTGACTCCTGGAATGAGGAGGAGGAAACCTTAGGAAGTCTAATTTGTAGCCCGTGGCCACGGAAGACCGTACCCATTTGTCGGGAATGCTGGCTTCCCAAACCTCTGAAAAGAGACGCAGCCTTCCCCCCACCTTCGTGGGTGGGGGCGCCCCTTCATAAGGTCGGCTTGGGGGCTGGTTTTGCTGGTTTGCGAAACCACTGCTTCTTGCCTCTAGCAGCCTGTCCCTGCGATTTGCTGTTAAAGCTAAAGTTTGCTCTCGCAGGAGGCCGTCGATACTGTTTGGCATTAGAGGGCCCCTGCCCAGGGGAGTACTGTCGTTTAAACGCAGGCCCCTGAAACTTCTTCTTGGTTGGCAAAAGAGTGCTTTTGCCGCTTGAAATGGTCTGAATGTATTTATCCAGGTCTTCTCCGAAGAGTCGTCCTCCATGGAAGGGGAACCCTACCAGGAGCTTCTTGCATGGGGGCTCGGCCTCCCAGCTCTTTAACCATAAGAGTCTTCTCATATGGATAAGGGATAACGATAAACGTGACGCTTGCTGGATAGAATCCTTAATCGCATCTACCGTAAAGCGTATGGCCCTAGGGACATCCGAAAATTCTTCTGCCTGCTGGGCAGGAATAAGTTTAAGCATCTGCTTAGTTTGATCCGATAATGCTTGTGCAACCCCAATCGCAGCCACAGCTGGCTGCACTACTGCCCCTGCAGTAGTGAAGGAGTTTTTAAGTAGTGCTTCCAAGCGTTTATCAACCGGATCCTTGAACACCTGTATGTTTTCTACAGGGCATGTTAACGATTTGTTAACACATGAGATGGCTGCGTCCACCGCAGGGGTAGCCCATCTCTTGGAAAATTTATCTTCCATAGGATATAAGGCAGAGAATCTTTTAGGTGGTAAAAAGATTTTATCTGGCTTGCTCCAATCTTGGAACAAAACTTCCTCTAGCAGAGGATGGATCGGAAAAACTGCGTTGTTTTGAGGCGCCCTTAGTGAGCCCAAAGCTGAAACAGTCGATACTTGGAGATCTGGTACTGGCAAGTTGAATGCACTATGGACCAAGTCCGTTAAGGCTTGAACCCACCAGCTCTCCCCTTGGGAGACTGCTCCAGACTCCCCTGTATCCGGATCCTCGATCCCCGAACCTGCTTGGTCCTTGTCCAAGAGGTCGTCCAATTCCCCTGAGGAAAGGACCTCCTCTTCTGAGGGTCCACGCTCGGGCGACGGAGATCTATTCCGTTTTCTGCCCCGCATAGCCGTGGCTATCATTTTTTCCATTCTTTTTTCCATCTCCTTTAAAGAGGTGAATAATACCTCGTCCGTGACCATCCTAGGGTTGGACTGACCCGAGTCAGCTCCAGCCCCAGATCCCGATGGCCCCAAGGCTCCCTCTCGGGAAAGCAGCGGCATAACTTTGTCCGAGACCTCAGACTCTCTGGGGGAATCCCCACCTCTTGTACCCTCTGACCCGGATGCCATGGTACAATACCGAGGTACGCCTGCTAACCTATCGGTATTTGGAACTATAAATAGTTAATTGCCCAAACACCTGTTTGGGGGATAAAAAATGCCTTCTCTCCCTTAAATGGATCTTTTCTTTTCTCTTTTTTTTTTTTTTTTTTTTAAATCCAAGAAAGAAAAAACATTCTGTCCCCCTTAGTAGTATTGCCAAGAAAAAACTACTGAGATAGAAAAGAACAGCCTATTTCTAGGCTTGAAGACAGTCTTATGAAGACTGTAATATCTTTTTTGGCCACTGTGTGTGCTCGGCGCCCCGTGCTGCCGCTCTGGTCTCTTCCTCCTCAGTTCCAGCATAGACTGAGCTGATGGAACGAAAGGAAGGACCGCCCCTTCCTTAAACCAACTGACCCGCCCTTCCCCCCTCAGCTAACGGCGCGAAATTGCGCCTATACACGGGGACGCGCGCGCGCGCGCACCCGCCGACGGGGGGGGGGGTGGGGGGAAGGGAGCCCACGAGGAGGCCAGCGTTTGCCTGACATCCAGGCTAAGGAGAAGGAAACATGCAGCATCGCCTGGAGGCTTGCAGGTAAGCACAGCTCTCTGAACACACACACACACACACACAGCCCCACTCAATGCTTTTCAATACTACCAGGGAGGTCACCTCTTATGGGGAAATAACACATAGAGCCATCCTATCATTAAGATATGTGACTTACTTTGCCAGATGCAGCGCATAACTTTAGGCATGTCCCCTGTGACCCCCCAGAAAAACCTGCTAAGAACCAAGTTCCGCAAGTTTCCCCTCACTTACCTGCTCCATGCCGCAGGACTTTGCCAAGCAAGAGGCCCAATCTTCCCCCATCTCCGTGGGGTTGTCTAGACCTTCAGGCCCTGGGTTCCTATGAAGGATCCACTGTCCTGGGCCCATATAGCACTCTGGCAACAGAAACATTAGGCCCCCAAAGGTTTCTAAGTTCTGGGCCCAGGGTCCAGCTCTCTAAAAAGAAAGGCATTATGGGCTATACCCCAAGGGTTTGGGGTCCGGTTACTGACCACTTTAGCGCTGAGGCCTTTGGACAGAACCGGTTAGCTCACCTAATCCCAAGGATGCGGAGGCAAGCTAAACCATGACCAACACCTAAGACACTGGCGTAAAAACTGAGGTACTCCTCCTATGGGAGGGGGTTATATAGGGAGGGGCATTTCCTGTTTGAGATTGCCAGTGTCCATCACCTGAAGGTACTCCATATAACCCATATAGTAATGAATATGCCGCTCTGTGTCCCGTGATGTACGATAAAGAAAAAGGACATAAATTTGTGTACAATGTCGCACGACCGCACAATTGTTAAATTAACGCAGTGTCGTACCACAAAAAAAATTGCCTAGTCAGGAAGGGGGTAAATTCTCTGGGGCTGATGTGGTTAACAACTTGTAATACCGTATTTATCGGCGTATACGCGCACTATTTTGCCCTGAAAATCAGGGCAAAATCGTGGGTGCGCGGTATACGCCGATACCCGCCTTCCCGCGCTGAGTTTGAATACTGCGCCGGCATATACCGAGCGCAGTACACTCGTGTATCTTCGGGCCATTTCGGCGCCTCTCGCGCTGACGTTCTGGACGTACGGGACGTCAGCGCGAGAGTAGCCGAGCCTGCCCGACGATACACGAGTGTACTGCGCTCAGTATATGTCGGCGCAGTATTCAAACTCGGCGCGGGAAAAGAGCGGGGAGGACGCCGCAGAAGGACGCCGGACCCGACGAAGAGGACACCCGAAGCCGCAGACGGACGCCGGACCCGACGAGGCCGCCGATGAACGCCGCTCAAGACACCAAAACTGTAAGTACAAAAAATCTTTTTTCCACAGGAATTCGGGGCAAGTTTAGGGGTGCGCGCTATAAGAGGGAGCGCGCTATACCCCAATAAATACGGTAGTTACTTTGTCAGGATAATTAATCACCATGTTCTCCATACACTCACCTTTACATCGGTCTCTGGCCAGTTCTCCAAGATGGATCGGATATGTCCTTTGTCAAAGATGGAAATGTACAAACCCCTGCAAAGCAAACACAGAGTTTTGTCATTAGAGAGAAGACAAACCTAAAAAGGGAGGACATTTTTAGAAAATAGATCTTGAGGAAAACAAACTTGTTGGGCCTCTTTCACACCGAATGCCTAAAAACTCCATGGTTCTGGGCATTCAAGGATGGGGGAATCCTCCCTGCTGAGCTATTGTATTTCAGACAGAACACACCGATCAGCATTGCTGGTTATAGCCGGCGGTGCTGATTGAGCAGCATTTATCTGACAGGCTGGATGTACAGAAGTCAACTGGTAACTGTCCCCCATGCATGGATCGACATACGGCTGATCCTTGCTGAACCCCCAAAATTTTGATCCTTGTATGGCCGGCTTAACTACTTGCTGACCACCCGCTGTACTGTGGCAAGGTGGCTCAACTGCACAAATTGCCGTAACGGTACAGCGATTCGAGCACCAGCATTCATGCGAGTGTGCTCCGATTGGCCAGCGGGGGAGCCGATCTGTGGGTCCGGCGGACTCGATGTCCTCCAGCCGCCCGCAATCGTTCCCTACAGAGACAGAACGGGGATCTGCCAAAGTAAACAAGGCAGATCTCTGTTTTGTCAGGGAATGACACCGAGATCCTGTCTTCCTGCCAAGCAGGAATCTGTGTGTTTCCCCAGTCACACAGTCCCCCCTAATCACAAACAGGAAACACATTTAACCCCTGATTTTAAACCCTTCCCTGCCAGTGTCATTAGTACAGTAACAGTGCATATTTTTTAGCACTGATCACTGTAATAATGTGTCAAAAATGTCAGGTAGGTGTCCAATCTGTCCGCCCCAATGTCGCAGTCCCGCTAAAAATCACTGCTATTACACATACATACATACATACATACATATACACACACACACACACACATACATATATAATATATATATATATACACATACATACATACATACATACATACATACATACACACACAGGTATATATATATATATATATATATATATATATATATATATATATATATATATATATATATATATATATATATATATTAGTGCTGTCAGTTAAACGCGCTATTAACGGCGTTAACGCAAACCCATGTTAACGCCATAAATTTTTTTATCGCGCGATTAACGAGGCGGCGTTCGGTGGTTATACCGGGATGATGCCTGCAGCTGCAGGCATCATCCCGGTACCGTTGTTTAGAGCGGGCGATCGGCTATCCAAACATAACAACCGATGCGGCTAAAAGCCGCTCGGTTGTTATGCCGGAGGAGCGGGAGGGGACATCCCCCCCCCTCCCGCCGCCTTTTGCCGCTCTGACCGGGCCTCCCGTCCCACCGGGAGACCCGATCCTAGATCCGCCGCCTTCTGTGTCCAGGTTGGAGACTGACACTAAGCCGTAAGCGGCTTTGATTCAGTCTCCGCATTGAAACCACGGAAGCGGCGTCATGACGTCACTTCCGGGTTTCTCGGCTGCCAATGGCGCCGGATTTAAAAAAGTACACAGTATTCAGAATCGCCGTTTTCGGCGATCTGAATACTTTGAAGTGCAAAGGAGGGCTCGGAGGTCTTTTAGACCCCCGATCCCTCCATAAAGAGTACCTGTCACCACCTATTGCTGTCACAAGGGATGTTTACATTCCTTGTGACAGCAATAAAAGTGATCAAAATGTAAAAAAATAAAAAAACACAATTTAATATTATAAAAAAAATAAAAATAAATAAGAAAACAAAAAAAAAATGTTTTAAAGGGTGAACCTCCTTAATCGCGCGATTAATCGCGAGTTAACTATGACATTAATGCGATTAATCGCGATTAGAAATTTTAATCGCTTGACAGCACTAATGTAAACATCCCTTGTGACAGCAATAGGTGGTGACAGGTACTCTTTATGGAGAGATCAGGGGGTCTAAAAGACCTCCGAGCCCTCCAAAGTATTCAGATCGCCGAAAACGGCGATTCTGAATACTGTGTACTTTTTTAAATCCGGCGCCATTGGCAGCCGAGAAACCCGGAAGTGACGTCGTGACGCCGCTTCCGTGGTTTCAATGCGGAGACTGAATCAAAGCCGTTTACAGCTTAGTGTCAGTCTCCGCCTGAACACAGAAGGCGCCGGATGGAGGATCGGGTCTCCCGGTGGGACGGGAGGCCCGGTCAGAGCGGCGAAAGGCGGCGGGAGGGGGGGGGATGTCCCCTCCCGCTCCTCCGGCATAACAACCGAGCGGCTTTTAGCCGCATCGGTTGTTATGTTTGGATAGCCGATCGCCCGCTCTAAACAACGGTACCGGGATGATGCCTGCGGCTGCAGGCATCATCCCGGTATAACCCCCGAACGTTAATCGCGCGATAAAAAAATTGACGGCGTTAACATGGGTTTGTGTTAACGCCGTTAACGCGTTTAACTGACAGCACATATATATATATATATATATACCGTGTTTCCCCGAAAATAAGACGGGGTCTTATATTAATTCTGGCTACAAAAAACACACTAGGGCTTATTTTCAGGGGATGTCTTATTTATTTATGGTATGTACAAAAAAGTTTCTCCCCCTGTCAGCTCTGGAGTCAGCATTGTGAAATTCTGTAATCCCAAAAATAAACCTTTGTTTAAAGACCTCATAAAATGATGTAATCGGTTCTGTAAAAAGATAATATCATGTGTCTCCTTGTGTAACATTATTGTGGAAAATACCTTATTTACAGTGCCACTTGCCGCTCACGTGACCCGCTGGAGCTCTTCTTTCCTACTCCAAATACTGCAGAGGGAGGGGCCAAGATACCCAATGACGTCAGCCCCACTCTAAGTACTGCAGTGGGTAGGGGCTTAATAAAGTTTTATTGAAAAAAAAAAAAAACAGCTGACATCAGCCGGGAGGAGAGGAGAAGAGCTCCGGCGGGTCACATGAGCGCCCAGCAGTGCTGTAAATAAGGTATTTTCCACAATAAAGTCACAAAAGGGAGACACACTGCACATTATATAATCTTTTTACAGAACAGATTACATGTTTTTACAAGGACTTTAACTAGGGCTTATTTTTGGGGTAGGGCTTATATTGCAGCCATCCCAGAAACTCACGCTAGGTCTTATTTTTGGGGTAGGGCTTATTTTCGGAGAAACAGGGTATATATATATATATATATATATATATATATATATATATATATATATATATATATATATATACACACACACACACACACACACACACACACACACATATATATATATATATATACACACATATACATACATACACACATACATACACACACACCGGTATATCTATCCCCTATTTTGTAGTTGCTATAACTTTTGCACAAACTAATACGCTTATTATTTATTTTTCCAAAAATATGTAGAAGAATATACATCGGCCTAAACTGATGAATACATTTTTTTTTATTTATTTTTTTGCATATGTATTATAGCAGAAAGTCTTGTTTTTGTTTATAGCGCAAAAAGAAAAAAACGCAGAAGTAAATCACATTTCAATTTGGGTACAGCGTCGTACAACCGCGCAATTGTCAGCTAAAGTAACGCAGTGCCATACAGCTAAAAACGGCCGGGTCATTAAGGGGGTAATTCCGTCTGGGGCTAAAGTGGTTATTATAGTAAAATTTCTAATACAGCATAACACAATTAGAAAAAAAAATTAGGGCTGTGGAAATTAACTTTTAATTAATCGATTAATCTTTAATTTTTTTGATCGATCAAAATTATTTAGATTTGTACTCACCTCTCCGCTGGCTTCAGGGAGTTCCGTCGGAGATCCAGTAACGTCACAGACACCGGCGGGGGTTGCCGTGTCCATCTGAAGGGCTCCTTTGCTGTGCCTTCATATCTGCATGCCGGCGGGACCTTACTATCTGCCACATGCAAGGGCTGTTACACTTCCCTCTATCAACCTGGGATTCTACAACCATCCACTGATAGTTCCCTTCATGGGACATCTACATGCCGACGGACTGATGTTAACCCCTCCTCATCTGGATTCAGCAGTGGTATCGTTGTACACATTTTTATACCAGTATCATACTTAGCTACATGTTTTTATGACTGCTTTTGTTACCGTTTGGTATTACTCAAACCATTTTTACAGTTTATGTAGCTACATCCATTTTATCTCCAGTGCAATATTTATTTGGTTATCTACTTGAAGACTATAAAAGTTTTAATGCTATTCCCATCGAGCGCTGCCTTTGTGTGGTTTTTGTATCCTGCTATCCATTTTTCCAGTGGTTGGTAGCTGCACTGGGAATCAGCCTGCAAGGAGATCAGCTAAAAGTAGTTGGATCTGTATGTGCCTTATAATTAATTGAAATTAGTAGATTAATCGATTACACAAAAATTTTGATCAGCAACAGCCCTAAAAAAAAATTAAAAAAAATAAAAACTAACTTTGGTCTCCTGAAGATATGTCCATACTGTGAGCAGGCCAGGCCGACGGTGGGGGTGTAGACAATGGGCATCAACCTCTCAATGTCATCCTGTAAGACTCTGTAGAAGAGCTTCTCGTTCCTCTCCTGAATCCCCATCACATAGATGTATCTGGAACAGACAAGCCAAATGTAAGACTGCTGGCTGGCAGAGAAAAAATACCAAAACTCCACGGACGTGTAACAAAATCAATTAGATGGTCTAACAAAACAGAATAAATGTGAAGGTATATACACACACACACACACACACACACACACACACGAGGAAACAATGGCAGAAAATATACTTAGATTACCTAAAGAGGCAGTCAATACCAAAAAAAATAAATAAAAAAGCTGTAGGTACTTGGAGGTGCTTCCTTATATCTTCAGCGGCCTCCCTACCTCTAATGACCGGTAGACGCGATAAGATTATCGTAACGAATCGACCTTTTTTTTTTTGGGCACAGCTGTGTGCATCGGCGTAGGTGTACGTCGGCTGCTCTAGGGCAGTGTTTCTCAACTCCAGTCCTCAAGGCGCACCAACAGGTCATGTTTTCAGGATTTCCCTCAGATGAAATGGCTGCGGTAATTACTAAGGCAGTGAAACTGATTAAATCCCCTGTGCAAAATAATGGAAAGCCTGAAAACATGACCTGTTGGGGGGGCCTGAGGACTGGAGTTGAGAAACACTGCTCTAGGGGGCCCGACGCCAATGCGCGTAGCCGGCGGCCGCTATGTCTGCTGGCCACCCGTGATCGCTTCTCAGAGAGCCAGAACAGGGATCTGTCAATGTAAAAAAACAGATCTCCGTTCTGTCAGGGAAGTAGATGGAGATCTGCTGTTCCTAGTAATCAGGAACAGCGATGTCTCTCTACTCCCTGTCAGTCCCCTCCTCCCCAGTTAGAAACACCTCCCTAGGGAACACTTAAAGCGGGGGTTCACCCTAAAAAAAAAAAAAAAATTCTAGCATGCCATCAAGCATACAAGCGTGATCTACAGTACGCCTTTATTTTATTTTTTGGCGCCGTACTCACAGTTTACTGCCGTAGTGAAGTTTCAGACTCCCCGCAGGGAATGGGCGTTCCTATGCAGAGGGAAGATGATTGACGGCCGGCTATGGCGCGTCACTCTTTCCGAAAATAGCCGGAGTAGGACTCAGCGCTATACGGCGCCTGCGCACAGACATCGGAGCTGACTGCACAGGCGCCGTGAAGAGCCAAGTCCTATTTCGGCTATTTTCGGGAAGCGTGACGCGCCATAGCCGGCCGTCAATCATCTTCCCTCTGCATAGGAACGCCCATTCCCCGCGGGGAGTCTGAAACTTCACTACGGGAGTAAACTGTGAGTACGGCACAAAAAAAAAAAGGCATACTGTAGCTCACTATGCTGGATTTGATGGTAGAAACTTGGTTTTTAGGGTGAACCACCACTTTAACCCCTTGATCGCCCGCTAGTGTTAACCCCTTCCCTGCCAGTGACATTTATACAGCAACCAGTGGATATTTTTAGATCCGATGGCTATATAAATGTCACTGGTCCCAAAAGAAGTGTCAAACGTGTCCGATCTGTCCGCCACAATGTCGCAGTCCTACAAGGAAAAAAAAAAAAAAAAAAAAAAAAAAACACGCTGATCGCCGCCATTACTATTAAAAAAAAAAATTATAATAAAAAAAATGCCATAAATCTATCCCCTATTTTGTAGACGCTGAAACTTTTTCGCAAACCGACCAAAAATATGTAGAATACATATTGGCCTAAACCAGTGTTTCTCAATTCCAGTCCTCAGGCCCCCCCAACAGGTCAGGTTTTCAGGATTTCCATTATTTTGCACAGGTGATTTGATCAGTTTCACTGCCTGAGGCTGGGTTCACACTACTACACTACTTTGATCCTACTTTGCTCTGTGTTCAATGTTTCCCTATGAGAGCGTCTTGTAGCGTCCTACACAAGTCGGTCCGACTTTGAAAATGCTCCCTGTACTACTTTTGGTCCTACATTGATCCTACTTCAGGCCCATTGAATATCATTGAAGTCGGACCAAAGTAGTATCCTGTTCATGAAAGTAGGATGGATGTAGGACCAATGTAGCAGAGCAAAGTAGGATGAAAGTAGTGTAGTAGTGTGAACCCAGCCTTAGTAATCACCACAGCCTTTTCATCTGAGGGAAATCCTGAAAACCTGACCTGTTGGGGGGGCCTGAGGACTGGAATTGAGAAACACTGGCCTAAACTGATGAAGAAATTATTATTTTTTGGATATTTATTATAGCAAAAAATTGTTTTTTTTCTCCAAAATGTTCACTTTTTTGTTTATAGCGCAAAATATAAAAACCGCAGAGGTGATCAAATAGCACCAAAAGAAAGCTCCATTTGTGGTGGGGGGAGGACATAAATTTTGTTTGTGTACAGTGTCGCACGACCGCGCAATTGTCAGTTAAAGTGACTTAGCGCTGTATTACAAAAGATAGCCTGGTCATTAAGGGGGTAAATCCTTCCGGTCCTTAAGTGGTTAATGAGCCTGGAGCTCAGCTCCAAGACCGTCCTGTAGAGGCAGACGGTGTGCAACCACTTTGGAAACATTCGGATTGTTTTAAGGTTATTGATTGGCTTAAAATTAGCACAAAGCCTTTCATAGAAATGTTCACATTGGCCTCACAGCAAAAAAACCTAAAAAGTCAGTGGGGTAGATTCAGGTAGCTTTGCCCATTTTTTACAGAGGCGCAGCGCACCGTTTTGCCGCTACGCCTCCGTAAATTTCCTGCGCTACGCTTGATTAACGGGGAGCAGTAGCTCCTTAAATTGCGTGTGCGCTCCGGAAAACTGCCCGGCGTAAGGGCGCGCAACTTAAATGATCCCGTAGGGGGCGTGGATCATTTAAATTAGGTGCGTTCCCGCGCCGAGCGTAGTGCGCATGCTCCGTCGGGAAACTTTCCCGACATGCATTGCGGTAAATGACGTCGCAAAGACGTCATTTGCTTCAAAGTGAACGTGAATGGCGTCCAGCGCCATTCACGATTCACTTACGCAAACGACGTAATTTTTCAAAAACGCGACTTGGGAACGACGGGTATACGTAGCATTGGCTGCCCCTGCTAATAGCAGGGGCAGCCTTACGCAAAAACCGACGTACGCAAACGACGTAAACTGCGTACGCAGGGCTCGTGTAGGGTTGTGAATCGGCGTTAGTATGCAATTTGCATACTATACGCTGACCACTACGGGAACGCCCCCTAGCGGCCATCGTAAGAATGCAGCCTACGATATGACTGGCATAAGAGCCTTATGCCACGCATATCTTAGGCTGCAGTCGCCTGAATCAGGAGCATTCTACTACTATGGTTACGCAGACGCAATTGCTTTTTGAATCTGGGCCAGTGGAATTAGCGGCGCCTACACTATAGAACGTACTTCTCCAGGGGGTCCTCCATCTTTCGGAGGTTTTTGTGGAATCTGGACGCCTGGATGTCTTGGGTCTCGATCTTGGAGGGTAACAAACCTTGCAATCCAAGGATCTGCCTTTCCTGCAGCGTGAATGCCATTCCCTAAACAGACAGAAGAAGATTAGTGGTTGGCCGGTTAGTTGCAACATATGAAAGTCATAAAAAGGAACCTACTTTTGTACAATAGAAAAAAGGTTTGCTTTATTAGGCCCCATTTAGTCTTGTGAACGGGGTCAATCGGGATTAGCTGTGAGATCCCCAACTGGGGTTTAGCTCCCCGCTGAAAGCAATGGGCGGCTGACCACTCCTGCAGCCAATCACAGACATTCACATGTAATTGCTCATGCAGGGATTACCTGCTGATTATCTACCCTGGACGCAGACACTCTGCATTCAAAGTCAATCATTCACAGGTAATTGCTTCATAAGCGATGACATGCGATCGACTACAAACAGCTGCTGGAACTGTCCGCCCCCTATGGTTTTCAATGGAGCTTCTTGCCTGCAGCTAAACACAGGAAGCCAATACAACAATTGAAATAGTTCTGAAATAGTGCTGCTACCCCAAATTATCCTTGATGATTATCGGGATGAGATAGAGACACATGTGCCCCGGATGGGCCCACTACTAAGGCAATCAAAAGTCCAATAATTGTCCAAATAATCACAGGAAGCCCCCATTAGGTCTCCCGCAACTAATTAAAAATGGCCCCATTGCAAGCGTAAATGAGGCCTTACCCTACTTACTTACCCTACTTTCCGGTGGCGGCTGGTGGTTTTTTGTTTTGGGGGGGCCGGAAAACACCCTCCTCCCACGGCACCTCAAACCCCCCCAGCTGTCCACCCGCACTTACCCCATCTAACTGGCGGCACATCAGGCAGCGGCAGGAATCGGGGGATCGGTGGGCACAACAGGCGGCGGCGGCACATCGGGCAGCGGCTCCTGTGTCTTTTCCTCCTCGCTACTGAGGAGCGTCTCCTCCCCTCCTCCTAGGCGTTCAATAGGATCACTTGTCCTTTCAGCCAATCAGGTGACGGGTATCAGACCCGCTTCCCAATTGGCCGGGAGGAGGATCAGTGTTGCAACAGCGAATATTCATTCGCTGTTGTAACACCTGGGTGGGCTTGTAACACAATGCTCTGCGCCCCGAGGCGATCCTATTTTAAAGCCTATTAAAGCCTCTGGCTCTAATCAGATGCTTTAAAAAAAAAAAAAAAAACACCCCCTCCGCTGTAACTCATCGGTGGTTCTTCACAGAGGCTTCGGTGGTTCTTCACAGAGGCTTCGGTGGTTCTTCACAGAGGCTTCGGTGGTTCTTCACAGAGGCTTCGGTGGTGCTTCACAGAGGCTTCGGTGGTGCTTCACAGAGGCTTCGGTGGTGCTTCACAGAGGCTTCGGTGGTGCTTCACAGAGGCTTCGGTGGTGCTTCACAGAGGCTTCGGTGGTGCTTCACAGAGGCTTCGGTGGGGCTTCACAGAGGCTTCGGTGGGGCTTCACAGAGGCTTCGGTGGGGCTTCACAGAGGCTTCGGTGGGGCTTCACAGAGGCTTCGGTGGGGCTTCACAGAGGCTTCGGTGGGGCTTCAAAGAGGCTTCGGTGGGGCTTCAGAGGCTTCGGTGGGGCTTCACAGAGGCTTCAAAGAGGCTTCGGTGGGGCTTCAAAGAGGCTTCGGTGGGGCTTCAAAGAGGCTTCGGTGGGGCGTCAAAGAGGCTTCGGTGGGGCTTCAAAGAGGCTTCGGTGGGGCTTCACAGAGGCTTCAGTGGGGCTTCACAGAGGCTTCGGTGGGGCTTCGGTGGGGCTTCACAGAGGCTTCGGTGGGGCTTCACAGAGGCTTCGGTGGGGCTTCTCAGAGGCTTCGGTGGGGCTTCTCAGAGGCTTCGGTGGGGCTTCTCAGAGGCTTCGGTGGGGCTTCTCAGAGGCTTCGGTGGGGCTTCTCAGAGGCTTCGGTGGGGCTTCTCAGAGGCTTCGGTGGGGCTTCACAGAGGCTTCGGTGGGGCTTCACAGAGGCTTCGGTGGGGCTTCACAGAGGCTTCGGTGGGGCTTCACAGAGGCTTCGGTGGGGCTTCACAGAGGCTTCGGTGGGGCTTCAAAGAGGCTTCGGTGGGGCTTCACAGAGGCTTCAAAGAGGCTTCGGTGGGGCTTCAAATAGGCTTCAAAGAGGCTTCGGTGGGGCTTCAAAGAGGCTTCGGTGGGGCGTCAAAGAGGCTTCGGTGGGGCTTCACAGAGGCTTCGGTGGGGCTTCACAGAGGCTTCGGTGGGGCTTCACAGAGGCTTCGGTGGGGCTTCACAGAGGCTTCGGTGGGGCTTCACAGAGGCTTCGGTGGGGCTTCACAGAGGCTTCGGTGGGGCTTCAAAGAGGCTTCGGTGGGGCTTCAAAGAGGCTTCGGTGGGGCTTCAAAGAGGCTTCGGTGGGGCTTCACAGAGGCTTCGGTGGTTCTTCACAGAGGCTTCGGTGGTTCTTCACAGAGGCTTCGGTGGTTCTTCACAGAGGCTTCGGTGGTTCTTCACAGAGGCTTCGGTGGTTCTTCACAGAGGCTTCGGTGGGGCTTCAAAGAGGCTTCGGTGGGGCTTCAAAGAGGCTTCGGTGGGGCTTCAAAGAGGCTTCGGTGGGGCTTCAAAGAGGCTTCGGTGGAGCTTCAAAGAGGCGTCGGTGGGGCTTCAAAGAGGCTTCGGTGGGGGCTTCACAGAGGCTTCGGTGGTTCTTCACAGAGGCTTCGGTGGTTCTTCACAGAGGCTTCGGTGGTTCTTCACAGAGGCTTCGGTGGGGCTTCAAAGAGGCTTCGGTGGGGCTTCAAAGAGGCTTCGGTGGGGCTTCAAAGAGGCTTCGGTGGGGCTTCAAAGAGGCTTCGGTGGAGCTTCAAAGAGGCTTCGGTGGGGCTTCAAAGAGGCTTCGGTGGGGCTTCAAAGAGGCTTCGGTGGGGCTTCAAAGAGGCTTCGGTGGGGCTTCAAAGAGGCTTCGGTGGGGCTTCACAGAGGCTTCGGTGGGGCTTCACAGAGGCTTCGGTGGTTCTTCACAGAGGCTTCGGTGGTTCTTCACAGAGGCTTCGGTGGTTCTTCACAGAGGCTTCGGTGGTTCTTCACGGAGGCTTCGGTGGGGCTTCATAGAGGCTTCGGTGGGGCTTCAAAGAGGCTTCGGTGGGGCTTCAAAGAGGCTTCGGTGGGGCTTCAAAGAGGCTTCGGTGGGGCTTCAAAGAGGCTTCGGTGGGCTTTGCCATAGATTTCTATGGAGTCTTTAAAGACGCTTTGAAGCATCACTAAAGCTACATGGAGTATAATTTTTTGAATTGAAGCCAAAGCAAACCAAAAGCAAGGTGCAAACAGGACTGTAAGCTAACCATTTTATTTAGTGACAGGAGCTTTGACTGGCATTCAGAAAGCTTTAACAAAGCCTTGTTTTGTGTAAACTAGTCATTAATGTGTGTTGAAGCTGAAGCAAGTGT
Source organism: Rana temporaria (assembly GCF_905171775.1). NCBI lineage: Eukaryota > Metazoa > Chordata > Amphibia > Anura > Ranidae > Rana > Rana temporaria. The sequence goes on along the minus strand of NC_053489.1, from coordinate 41,124,694 downwards.
AAGACCCATTTCATACCGAGGAGTTTTTCCAGTCGGTTTATCGCTAAAAATAGCGCTTAAATACCATCTGAAAAACTCCTGCCCTGCAGTCTCGAGGGCTTTCGCTGGCGGGACCGCTCCAAAAGTCCTGCCAGCAGCATCTGAAGAGCGGTGTGTTTACCGCTCCTTCCCATTGAAAATAAAGGGACACCTCTGCAGAGGCGCATTGCCGGCGGTATTAACCCTTTTCCGGCCGCTAGCGGGGGTTAAAACCACACCGCTAGCGGCCGAATACCGCCGCAATTCCGATGGTATAGCGCCGCTAAAAATAACGGCACTATGCCATCAGCGCACCTCCCGCCCCAGTGTGAAAGGGGCCTAAATGAGACCCAACTGTGTAGGACCTGCAACCCGTTAAGCAGGGGTTAAAGAAATAAAAATGGGGAGGCAGGTGAAAATCTGCTTTAAATAAAAATTCGTGTTTCTAAATACAATCTGTTATGACATTGGTATATGGGACACCCATATTTTTTATTACATTACAAGTCCTTGGTCCAAATCTCAGTCTCTTCCACATTCCAAAGACATGCTGGTAGGTGAATTGGCCCCAGTATGTGTGTACAAATAGGTAGATTCACACACATTGGCCTAACTTTAGGGCGGCCTAGCCTGTTTAGGCTACACCGCCGTAAATTAGTTAGGCTAGTAGTGATTCACAATCTACTTACCTGCTAATCTATGGCGGCGTAGCCTAAAACGAGCGGGCGTAAGGGTGCCTAATTCAAATTGCTTGGAGGGGGGCGTGTTATATGGAAATGAGGCTTGACCTCACGTTTGACGTTTTTTGATACTGCGCATGCGCCGGGCGCCTACATTTCCCAGTGCGCATTGCGGCTAAGTACGCTGTACGGGCCTATTGATTTCGACGTGGACGACGTAACTCCCGATTCGCGGACGACTTACGCAAACGACGCAAAAATTGCGAACCTTGCGGTGGGAACGGCGGCCATACTTTAACATTGTTATTCCACCTCATAGGTGGAATAACTTTAGGCCACCTAAGGCCTTACGGAAACGACGTAATTCGATGGCGTAGGCCTGGCGTACGTTCGTGAATCGGCGTATCCCCTCATTTACATAATCTACGCCGACCGCAATGGAAGCGCCATCTAGCGGCCATCAGAAACATTGCAAGCTAAGATAGAACGGCGCAAGCCGGCCTATCTTAGCTTTGTTTAAGCGTATCTCTGTTTGAGAATACGCTTAAACAAACGCCGACGTAGATTCAGAGTTAGGTCGGCTTATCTACTGATATGCCGGCCTAACTCTTTGTGAATCTACCTAAAACTGTCTATACTTAGATCACATTTTGCATGCCGGTGACTTGTCCTGAGGTGACTTGTCCTGAATGTTCCCCTATGGGGGAAGTTCCTCCACTCACTGCGCAGGCGCAAACTTCCCGACGGAAATCCCCGAACCTCGCCCGGCATCCAGGCTCATTCTTTAACATCCCCGGGGATTGGAGGATGTTAAAAAAAGAGCCAGGAGGCCGAGCGAGCGAAGCGAGCCGTCCGAGCGCAGCGAGGACGTGAGGCCGACTGGCCACTTTCCTCTAAGTCCACGTCGCCCTGGATGCCGGCCGCCGCTCGGGGATTTCCGTCAGCAAGTTTGCACCTGCGCAGTGCTTGACGGAACTTTCCCGATGGCTGGAACCAGCTCAGCGCATCACTTCGCGCATGCGCTGGAACTTCCATGATACATGGAACCAGCACGTCAGATCACCGGTCTCAGGCCAAGCAATTGGGGAAAGTTGAGAAAAGACCTGGTGACCTACTACCTTGTAAAAAAACTAAAAAATTGCCAAGAAAATTCTATGAAAAGGTTTTTCAAGCGTGCCAGCGTTGGAATCGCAGAGTCCGATACGACTGAACAGATATATACATACGAGTTTCTACCCTTATTAAGGCCACATGTGTGACAATATTGGACGGTTCCCATCCCAGGTACATCCAGGGAAGCTCCTCACCTTGTTGGTCCTTGGACTAAGCAGAAGAGCTTTTCCCTTCTCTTTGGTGTGTACGAAGCGTCGTGCCGCGGTGCCATTTACCAGGATTTGAAGTCTGGACAGCATTTTGGAAACCTGAGAACAGCAGGAAATGAAAATAGATTTGTGATTTGAATCAATAAATGAATGTATCTTGTTCATTCTTTAGATCACACAATAATATAAAAACAGGACATTGCAGAGACTGGCAGCAAGCATGTGAGTGGTGAGGTGGAGGTAGAGGTGGTTGCAAAACTCTTACATATACCCAGGCCACAGGTGATACACAGAGATGAAACAAACCCTCCTACATAAGTTGTACCCGTTTATCGGCAGTGTTTTCTACAGCCCTTTAAAGCGGGAGTTCACCCGAAATTTTTTTTTTTAACATTAGATTGATGCTCATTTTGTCAAGGGGAATCGCTTCCGGGTATGGTCTTCGGGACTAGGCGTTCCTATTTGATTGACAGGCTTCCGACGGTCGCATACATCGCGTCACGAGTAGCCGAAAGAAGCCGAACGTCGGTGCGGCTCTATACGGCGCCTGCGCACCGACGTTCGGCTACTTTCGGAAAATCGTGACGCGATGCATGCGACCGTCGGAAGACTGTCAATCAAATAGGAACGCCCAGTCCCGCAGCCCATACCCGGAAGCGGCGGAGAAGATCGCTCTCTAAAACGGTAAGTACTGCTTCGATTAAAAAAAAAACACCCGATTCTCCTAGACAAAACGAGCATCCATCTAATGTTAAAAATTAACTAAGAGACAGATAGAAATGAGAGGAATAGGAGAAGTATTACTAAATCAGGATGGAAGCGGGAGGGGGGACGGTGGGGTGCTTAATCTTTTTTGTGCTCCTTACCATCTCTCTAATAATTCGATAATATAGTTTAAGTAAGTGGTTGAACCACAATGTATAATCCTGTAAAGTAATTCTTGAAATAAATAAAGAATTTATAAAAAAAATTAACTTTTTGGGTGAACCTCAACTTTAAAGTCCAAAATGTATAAAGCTTGTCCGAGCTGTCAGAAAACAGGGAGCTGAAATTACACTCTGCAGAACTCTGTGAGGAGAGCTCCGACAGCTGATTGGCAGGGAGGGACCACCCCCCGATGATTGGAGGGGAGGGACATCCCCCCGACAAACACACACAGAGCTGAAGCTGTCAATCCCAGTGAGTGTGCTGGAGATCCCCTGTTGTCTTTTTTCTCTTGGTGGCAAGAAAACCTGTTGTCGGGTAGCAGAGGAAGGAAGCAGCAGAGAGAAATGGCACTTGGTGCTCTAAATTGGGACAAGTACACACTAAAGAGCAGGGATCTCAAACTGGCAGACCTCCAGCTGTTACGAAACTATGTCCCATAAGACATTGCAAGGCTGACCATTACAAGCATGACTCCCACAGGCAGAGGCATGATGGGACTTGTAGTTTTGGCTATATTTTTTGCCCAAAAAAAAAAAATTTCTCATGCCTTTAAAATCTCTGCATATGTTACCCCTCTACTCAAAACTAGGAACCAGAAGTGCCATTTTACACATCTCTACTGGGTCATTAGCAGGAATGGGGAGATCGGTGACTGGATGCCACCGACGTACCTAAAAGGGTTAAAACGGCTACCTGGAGCTCTTTAATGGGCCCTCTGGTCTTGAAATGTATTGGAACTGCACCGTCTGATTTTATTATTATTGATATGGTGCCAACAGTTTGCGCAGCGCTTTACGACATAAGGGCACACAGTACAGCTACAATACAATTCAATACAGGAGGGATCAAAGGGCCCTGCTCATTAGAGCTTACAATCTAGAAGGGAGGGTCATGTGATACAAAAATGTGATAACTGTGGAGGATAAACTGATGGAGAAAATGACAATACAGTTGCTAGGTGTGGGTAGGAGAGGCTTCTCTGAAGAGGAGGGTTATTAGGGATCGTCTAAAAGCTAATGGAGTAGGAGATAAATGGACAGATTGGAATAGGGAGTTCCATAGGAATAGAGAGGCTCTGGAAAAGTTCTGGAGGCGAGCATGAAGAGGAGGTGACGAGGGAGTTAGACAGCAGGAGGTCTTGAGAGGAACGAAGAGAACAATTAGGTTGGTATTTTGAGACTAGGCTAGTGATATAACTGAGGGCTAAATTGTGGAAGGCTTTGAAAGTTGTTAGTATTTTGAGTTGAATTTGTTGGGCGAGCGGAAGCCAGTGGAGTGATTGACAGAGTGGAATAGCAGACACTGAGCGATTGATATCCACTTTAACCACTTGCCGACCAGCGCATGCACTTTTACGTCGGCAGAATGGCACTGACAGGCAAATGGGTGTACAGGTACGTCCCTTTAAATTTGCCGCCGTGTGGGCCCGCTGTCCCGCGATCGTGTCACAGATCGGCAGAACGGGGGGGATGCCAATATAAACAAAGGATCTCCATGTTCTGCCTAGTGACAGGACACTGATCGTCCACTCCCTTCATCAGGAGCAGTGATCATTGTCGTGTCACAGTAAGCCCCGCCCCCACACAGTTAGAATCACTCCCTAGGACACACTTAACCCCTTACTAGCCCCCTAGTGGTTAACCCCTTTCCTGCAAATCACATTTATACAATAATCGGTGCATTTTTATAGCACTGACCGCTGAATAAATGTGAATGGTCCCAAAATAGCATCAAAAGTGTCTGATCTGTCCGCCATATTGTCGCAGTCAGGCCGCGTACACACGGTCGTTCCAAACCGATGAGAATGGTCCGACGGGTCATTTCCATCGGTTCACCGCTGAAGTGGCCTGATGGTCTGATGTGCGTACACACCATTGTTCCAAAAACCGATCGGGTCAGAACGCGGTGACGTCAAACACACGACATGCTGAATAAAACGAAGTTCAATGCTTCCAAGCATGCGTCGACTTGATTCTGAGCATGCGCGGGTTTTGAACCGATGCTTTCTGTACTAACCATCGGTTTGGACAGATCGGGCAGCGGGCCATCGGTTCGATTTTAAAATTTTGGACCGAAGGACAACAGACCGATGGGCTATACACACGGTCGGTTTGGACCGATGAAACTGAACCTCGGTCCATTCTCATCGGGTTTTGTCCGACCGTGTGTACGCGGCCTCACGATAAAAAAAAAAAGAGAAAAGAAAAGTGACCGGCCTCTCCTGTGCCCTATACAGGCAGAGAAGTGACCAGCCTCTCCTGTGCCGTATACAGGCAGAGAAGTGACCGACCTCTCCTGTGCCGTATACAGGCAGAGAAGTGACCAGCCTCTCCTGTGCCGTATACAGGCAGAGACGTGAGCGGCCTCTCCTGTGCCGTATACAGGCAGAGAAGTGACCGGCCTCTCCTGTGCCGTATACAGGCAGAGAAGTGACCGGCCTCTCCTGTGCTGTATACAGGCAGAGAAGTGACCGGCCTCTCCTGTGCTGTATACAGGCAGAGACGTGAGCGGCCTCTCCTGTGCCGTATACAGGCAGAGACGTGAGCGGCCTCTCCTGTGCTGTATACAGGCAGAGACGTGACCGGCCTCTCCTGTGCCGTATACAGGCAGAGACGTGAGCGGCCTCTCCTGTGCCGTACACAGGCAGAGAAGTGCCCGGCCTCTCCTGTGCTGTATACAGGCAGAGAAGGGAGCGGCCTCTCCTGTGCTGTATACAGGCAGAGAAGTGAGCGGCCTCTCCTGTGCTGTATACAGGCAGAGAAGTGGCCGACCTCTCCTGTGCTGTATACAGGCAGAGAAGTGACCGGCCTCTCCTGTGCTGTATACAGGCAGAGACGTGACCGGCCTCTCCTGTGCTGGATGCCCGACAATCGGGAAGGCAGCCAATGAGTAAATAGCTCTGCTGTGATAATCCCACAATCCCCAGGCTTCACATCCGCAGTAAATAAAGTAATGAAGAATTCAATAGTTACTCATTAGCTGGAAGAGTAATAAAATATTTACTTGATCTTCATACGTCTTGTAGGCTCACACTGAGAGCTCAGTTGAACTTTCAGTTTAGGTAGACCTAATAAGTTCCAGCTGCATCAAAGCAAAAGATGTGCAAAGTCTTACAGTTCTTTAGAAACAAGCCACAGCCCGAGTAGAAAAGCCTGTCCCTTGCCGGCATGTTGTCAGAACAGGACCCTCGACTTCTGTGTGCAAACGGTCTCCCTGCAAATGTCAGATACCCCCCCTTGCTGGGCCACAGCTAGAGCTCTCTGTGAAACAGGGCATGCAAGCTTTGCTGATTGGAAAGCTCTAGCTTGGACTCAGCATAGGGACCTCTGCAGAGAGACCACTGCTTCCACACAGATAAAAAAAAGGTTCCTTCTCTGCAGCATGCTGGCAAGGGACAGACTTTTCTGACTAGGCTGTGGCTTGCTTTCTAAAGAACTAAGATTTGGCACATTTGTGTTGATGCACCCGGAATATATTATTAACCACTTCCCGCCCGGCCCATTGTAAAATGACGTCCACAACGGACCTCTAACGATCCGGGTGGACGTCATATGACGTCCTGGGCTTTGCGGGTGGATATCCGAATGATGCCTGCAGCTAGAGGCATCATTCAGATATCCTTCTCTTCTGCCAGCGATTCTGCACAACGTAAGAACGATCATAGCGGCGGTTTCTTACAGGCGGCGGGAGGGGACATCCCCCCCTCCCGCCGCCATCCGGTGCTTCTCCGGGCTCTCCCGTGCCATCGGGGGCCCGGAGAAAGAATCGTCCGGCGCTGGCAGGAAGCATAGAGATGACTGGTGACCAGATGGTCACCAGTCATCTCTATGACCGTCGGAGGACCCGGGCGCGATGTGATGACGTCACGCCCGGGTCCCCGTAAGTAAACAAAGCCGCGATTGCAGCTGCTAAGCAACAGTAAGCATGAGATCGGTGAATTTTTTTTTCACCGATCTCATGCTTTCAGGCCTGGAGGAGAGATGTGGGGTCTTATTGACCCCGCATCTCTCCATAAAGAGTACCTGTCACACACATTCCTATTACAAGGGATGTTTACATTCCTTGTAATAGGAATAAAAGTGATAATAAAAAAATAAAAATAAAAAAAAAAGAAGTGTAAAAAAATAAATAAATATGTAAAAAAAAAGAAATACATTTTTTTTTTTTTTTTTTTTAACGCCCCTGTCCCCAGTAGCTCGCGCACAGAAGCGAACGCACACGCAAGTCCCGCCGACATATGTAAACGCCGTTTAAACCACATATGTGAGGTATCGCCGCGTGCGCTAGAGTGCCAGCAACAATTCTAGCACTAGATCTCCTCTGTAAATCTAAACTGGTAACCTGTAAAAAATTTCAAGCGTTGCCTATGGAGATTTTTAAGTACCGAAGTTTGGCGCCATTCCATGAGTGTGCGCAATTTTAAAGCGTGACATGTTAGGTATCTATTTACTCGGTGTAACATCATCTTTCATATTTTACAAAAAAATTGGGCTAACTTTACTGTTTTGTTATTTTTTTAATTCATGAAACAATTTTTTTCCCAAAAAAAAAGGGGTTTGAAAAATGATTGCGTAAATACCGTGCAAGATAAAACGTTTCAATGACTGTCGTTTTATTCCCTAGGGTGTCTGCTAAAAAAACATATATAATGTTTGGGGGTTCTGCGTAATTTTCTAGCAAAAAAATTATGATTTGTACATGTAGGAGAGAAGTGCCAGAATAGGCCCGGTATGGAGGTGTGTATAAAAGCCCGGTATGGAAGCGGTTAAAGACTCTGGGTGCTTTCTAAAGAAAATCAACTGTAAGGCTTTGGAAGCTTTTATCTATATCGAGCAGCCTCTCTCCTCCAGAGGTTGCTAGGGGTTCCTTGGGAAACTACCAGTGACACCAATTACCTTTTTGCTTTTGTTGGTCCTTCTCCACCAGGATGCCCTTTTCTATTAATCACCTATATAACAAAGCACCTCATTGACCAATGTAAGGGGGCAAAGCACTGACCACCAAAGTAAGGGGGCATTTCCCACTGACCAAAGTAAGTAGGCATTGTTTCCACTGGTCACCAAAGTAAGGGGCCATTTTTCCCACTGACCACCAAAGTAAGGGGGCATTGTTTCCACTGGCCACCAAAGTAAGGGGCCATTTTTCACAGGCCACCAAAGTAAGGGGCCATTTTTCCCACTGACCACCAAAGTAAGGGGGCATTGTTTCCACTGACCACCAAAGTAAGGGGGCATTGTTTCCACTGGCCACCAAAGTAAGGGGCCATTTTTCACAGGCCACCAAAGTAAGGGGGCATTTTCCCCACAGACCACCAAAGTAAGGGGGCCATTTTCCCCACAGACCACCAAAGTAAGGGGGCCATTTTTCCACTGGCCACCAAAGTAAGGGGCAATTTTTCCACTGGCCACCAAAGTAAGGGGCCATTTTTCCACTGGCCACCAAAGTAAGGGGGCATTTTTCACAGGCCACCAAAGTAAGGGGGCATTTTTCACAGGCCACCAAAGTAAGGGGGCATTTTTCACAGGCCACCAAAGTAAGGGGGCATTTTTCACAGGCCACCAAAGTAAGGGGGCATTTTTCACAGGCCACCAAAGTAAGGGGGCATTTTCCCCACAGACCACCAAAGTAAGGGGGCATTTTCCCCACAGACCACCAAAGTAAGGGGGCATTTTCCCCACAGACCACCAAAGTAAGGGGCCACTTTTCACAGGCCACCAAAGTAAGAAAGCATTTTTCCACAAAGTAAGGGGCCATTTTCACAGGCCACCAAAGTAAGGGGCCATTTTTCACAGGCCACCAAAGTAAGGGGCCACTTTTCACAGGCCACCAAAGTAAGGGGCCACTTTTCACAGGCCACCAAAGTAAGGGTCCACTTTTCACAGGCCACCAAAGTAAGAAAGCATTTTTCCACAAAGTAAGGGGCCATTTTTCACAGGCCACCAAAGTAAGGGGCCATTTTTCACAGGCCACCAAAGTAAGGGGCCATTTTTCACAGGCCACCAAAGTAAGGGGCCATTTTTCACAGGCCACCAAAGTAAGGGGCCATTTTTCACAGGCCACCAAAGTAAGGGGCCATTTTTCACAGGCCACCAAAGTAAGGGGCCACTTTTCACAGGCCACCAAAGTAAGGGGCCACTTTTCACAGGCCACCAAAGTAAGGGGCCATTTTTCTATTGGAACGGGTGCATCCAAGCTACTACCTCTTGTGCAATGTCTGGTGAGACTCAAGAACACAGCACTCAGCCTAGGCGATAAGAAGATTGCCAAGACCCTGAAACTGAGCTGCAGTGTGGTGGCCAAGACCATACAGCGGTTTAACAGGACGGGTTCCACTCAGAACAGGCCTTGTCATGGTCGACCAAAGAAGTTGAGTGCACGTGCTCAGCGTCATATCCAGAGGTTGTCTTTGGGAAATAGACGTATGAGTGCTGCCAGTATTGCTGCAGAGGTTGAAGGGGTGAAGGGTCAGCCTGTCAGTGCTCAGACCATACGCCGCACACTGCATTAAATTGGTCTGCATGGCTGTCATCCCAGAAGGAAGCGTCTTCTAAAGATGATGCACAAGAAAGCCCACAAACCGTTTGCTGAAGACAAGCAGACTAAGGATAAGGATTACTGGAACCATGTCCTGTGGTCTGATGAGACCAGGATAAACGTATTTGGTTCAGATGGTGTCAGGCGTGCAAAGACAAGTGTGTCTTGCCTACAGTCAAGCATGGTGGTGGGAGTGTCATGGTCTGGGGCTGCATGAGTGCTGCCGGCACTGGGGAGCTACAGTTCATTGAGGGAACCATGAATGCCAACATGTACTGTGACATACTGAAGCAGAGCATGATCCCCTGCCTTCAGAGACTGGGCTGCAGGGCGGTATTCCAACATGATAACGACCCCAAACACACCTCCAAGACGACCACTGCCTTGCTAAAGAAGCTCAGGGTGAAGGTGATGGACTGGCCAAGCATGTCTCCAGACCTAAACCCTATTGAGCATCTGTGGGGCATCCTGAAACGGAAGGTGGAGGAGCGCAAGGTCTCTAACATCCACCAGCTCTGTGATGTCATCATGGAGGAGGGGAAGAGGACTCCAGTGGCAACCAGTGAAGCTCTGGTGACCTCCATGCCCAAGAGGGTTAAGGCAGTGCTGGAAAATAATGGTGGCCACACAAAATATTGAAACTTTGGGCTCAATTGGGACATTTTCACTTAGGGGTGTACTCACTTTTGTTGCCAGCGGTTTAGACATTAATGGCTGTGTGTTGAGTTATTTTGAGGGAACAGTAAATGTACACTGTTATACAAGCTGTACACTCACTACACAACATTGTAGCAAAGTGTCATTTCTTCAGTGTTGTCACATGAAAAGATAGAAGAAAATATTTACAAAATGTGAGGGGTGTGCTAACTTTTGTGAGATACTGTATATTTTTCTGAATAGGTAGATAACATTGCCCCTTAGAACGATATGAGATCTAGTTCTGTAACCTTCACATGGTTCCTCTGCCTGTGAGGAAAGTATTTATAGAGGACTTCTGACGATTATGCTTTGGTTCAGCGAGTCCCTGGCGGGATGTTGTGACATGAAACAAGTGCTGTATACACTGTCCTCATCTCTCAGGGGTGATAGAGAACAGAAAGCAGCTGAGTCAGGAGACAGGAACATGGTCAGCAGACAGAGATCCTGATGACGAGGTCATCCCGACAAAGCTAAATGGGAACCGCACGTTGTCTATTACCGCTATGTATATCTGTCACGTGTGACTGGTCCAGAGATTAACATTGAAGTCTATCTTTAGGCAATACTATGAGGGCTCTACTGAAGGGATAGCAAACATGGACATTACTTTTTTTTTTTTTTTATTAAAGAGGTTCTTCGGTCATAGTTTGAAAAATTAAAAGTCAGCAGCTACAAAAACTGTAGCTGCTGATTTTTAATAAATATACACTCACCTGTCCCAGGATCCAATGGTGTCCTCACCCAGCCAGTTTCGTCACTGAGCTGTCAACCTGCAAGAAGTCACAGCTGGCTGCCCGTGCTTTGTATGCCGGCCAGGGCTGGTGCTAGGATATTTGACACCCTAGGCCAGGGATCCTCAAACTACGGCCCTCCAGCTGTTGCAGAACTACACATCCCATGAGCTCTGGCGTGTTATTTGGATATACTGTATATATTTATTTCGTGGCCCCAACGAATCCCAGAGCGCTGCTCAGGACTAAGGATGAGCTTGGGCGTGTTATTTGGATATACCGTATTTATCGGCGTATAACACGCACAGCCTCACCATTGCCATGAATGCAGCCTCACCATTACCATGAATGCAGCCTCACATGCGGCATAAATGCAGCCTCACATGTGGCATAAATGCAGCCTCACATGTGGCATAAATGCAGCCTCACATGTGGCATAAATGCAGCCTCACATGTGGCATAAATGCAGCCTCACATGTGGCATAAATGCAGCCTCACATGTGGCATAAATGCAGCCTCACATGTGGCATAAATGCAGCCTCACATGTGGCATAAATGCAGCTTTACCATTGCAATCAATGCAGCCTTACCATTGCAACCAATGCAGCCTCACATGTGCCATAAATGCAGCCTTACCATTGCCATCAGTGCAGCCTGATCAATGCCCATCTGCAGCCTCGGAGGGGGGGCGGGACGAGTGCCGACAGATTACAAACAGGAGAATCTCTTGTTTACCCTGTGGCCTCTTTAATACAAAGTCCCGCCTCCTATGAACAGTCGTCCAATGGCATCCCAGGAGACGGGACTTGCTGAGTAAACAGGGGGTTCTCTTCATGTAATCCGACGGCGCTCGTCCTGTCCCCTCCAAGGCAGTGCCGATAAATACGGAATATATCTTTTGTGGCCCTGGGGGACAGAAACAATATATATATCCAAATCCCCAGGGGGGCCGTATTATATTAACAGGGGGGCCGCATTTGGCCCGCGGGCCGGACTTTAGACATGCCTGCCCTAGGCGAAACCTCATTTTGCCACCGCCCTGGCTCCACCATCTTTTCCCTGCCCATGTATACCCCACCTTTTTAATGAAGCGCCCATCAAATTCAGCACACCAGCGCCCATCAAATGCAGCCCACCAGCGCCCATCAACGCAGCCTACAAGTGCCCATCAATGCAGCCTACAAGTGCCCATCAACGAAGGTTTGCTTGCTTCCATTCATTTGGAAGTCGGGACACAGACACAGTCCTCCACCACTGCTGCACCTCTGACACTATGTGCGAACGGAGCTGCCAGCTGAGACTTAGTTGCTTGCTGCAGAGAGAAGAGAGTAGGAATACCAGCGGCCGGGCGCCCTAGGCGGCTGCCAAGTGGTAGCATCAGTCCTGAAGCCGGCGCTGGCAGCTGGTGTTCTATCGAAAAATGCCCTCCGTGAAATAATGCCCCAGATGGATCTGCGAATGCACAGTACCAAACGTCACTCCAGTTGATATGTTGATCAGCTGGCGTGACGTCAACACAGCGCATGCGCAGATCGTTGGAGGCATTTTGATGGGAGATGGTATTCGACGGGCAGTATTCAAAGCTATGCAAACAGCGGAGGGAGAATGTACTTGTCAGATTGTGCCTCGATGTTGCAGGGCATGTTTTTCGTGTGCTGAAGGGCGTCTTTTGCCTGTGTCTAATGCCGCGTACACACGACCGTTTTTCATGTCATGGAAAAAACGAAGTTTTTCTCGACGCGATTCCTCTCAAGCCTGTCTTGCCTACACACGAAAAAAATGTTCAAGCAAAGCGCGGTGTCGTACAACACGTACGACGGCACTGTAAAGGGGAAGTTCCATTCGAATGGCGCCACCCTTTGGGCTGATTATGCTAATCTCCCGTCTCAGAACGTGCTTCTGAGCACTCCTGTTTTTTTCCCCCGTTGTTAAAGTGTACACACGACCGTTTTTCACGACGAGAAAAAAATAGAGCAGGTTCTACATTTTTAATGCCCATTTTTCTCGACGAGAAAAATGCTCTGGAGCCTACACACGACAATTGAAAAAACGGTCGTGTGTACGCGGCATAAGGGCGGGTTGCAACACACTCACAACCCGCTCCGCTACAGCGAGGCTCAATGTGACAACTATGTTCCACCCGCTGTTTGCATAGTGTCGGATAATGCCTCCGACGATCTGCGCATGCACTCTGTTGACGTCACGCCAGCTGGTCCAACATATCAGCTGTAGTGACGTTTGGTACTGCGCATGCTTTAGCCACTTGCGGACCACCGCATGTACATTTACGTCGGCAGAATAGCACGGACAGGCACATTGGCGTACCTGTACGTCCCTGCCTAGACGTGGGTCGGGGGTCTGGTGGGGACCCCCCCCGGTACATGCGGCAGTTCCCGTGGCTGTCCGAGCGATCCGGGATGAGGGGGCGGCTGTTCATTTTTGTCCGCCCCCTCCGGATCGCTCTCAGCCAATCCGAGCGCTCCCCCTGCGTGTCACTTCCTCCTCCTATGTAAACACAGGAAGAGGGAAGTGATGTGATCTCTCCTCTCGGCGGTATTTTCAACCGCCGCTGAGGAGAGATCACATCACACAGTGAGTCTGCAGTCTGCACTACACTGACACCAGTACACGCAGGCACATTAACCCCTTGCGATCGCCCACCCCCCCGTCACAGTGTCACTGAATGCAGTGATCATATATGTACTGATCACTGCATTTAGTGTCAGTGTGACAGGCAGTTAGTGTTAGGTCCAGGGTAGCCCCTGTACCCCCCCCTAATAAAGTTTTAACCCCTTGATCACCGCCCTAGTTAACCCTTTCACTCCCTATTGCCAGTGTCACTAAGCGATCATTTTTCTGATCGCTGTATTAGTGTAGCTGTTCCCGCTAGGTAGCTATTTTTTTTTAATTGTGATTTTTTGTACTAAAGACATGTGGCTGAATACATTTTGGCTTAAATGTTTGACTAAAATTTTGTTCATTTGATTTTTCTTATAACAAAAAGTAAAAAATATAGATTTTTTTTCAAAAATGTCGCTCTATTTTTGTATATAGCGCAAGAAATAAAAATCGCAGAGGCGATCAAATACCACCAAAAGAAAGCTCTATATGTGGGAAGAAAAGGACGCAAATTTTGTTTGGGAGCCACGTCGCACGACCGCGCAATTGTCTGTTAAAGCGACGCAGTGCCGAATTGTAAAAACCCCTTGGGTGATTTAGCAGCATATTGGTCCGGTCCTTAAAGCGGTGGTTCACCCTCCATAACAACTTTTTAGCATAAAATGAGGCATAGTAGCGCGAGCTACAGTATGCCTGTCTTTATTTTTTTATCCCCGTACTCACTGTGCACTCGTAGAGACAAGATTACGACTCCCCGCGGGGAATGGGCGTTCCTATGGAGAGGGAAGGTGATAGACGGCCGGCTCTGGCACGTCACGCTCCCCGAAGACAGCCGGAACAGGTCTCGGCTCTTCACGGCGCCTGCGCACAGACTATGCGCAGGCGCCGTGAAGCGCCAAGTCCTATTTCGGCTATTTCCGGAGAAGTTATGTTTAGAATTACGATTGCCCTGGGGTGGTAATCAAACACCCCTTAATATAAGGTGCCACATCCTAAATAATGTAGATAAATAGAAAAAGACTAAAGAGTCTAAGACTGGGAGAAAGTGGACTTTGTAGGCACCAGATTTTTAGAAAAATATAAATAATTTTAATTTAAACAGTACAGTAGCACAAAAAACACTGAACAATTGCTCAATATACGATAAAGAAAAACAAAAAATACAGAGAAATACACAAATAACTCAAATCAACAAATCACTAGATTTATAACAAAATATACGTCCCAACACCACCAACTTCGCAGCTGCCTAGATAAGCATTGGCACCTCTTGAGCGAAGATGTGACCATCGGTAAATATGTCAAACGCAGACCCGAAATAGTCTTTAGAAAGAACACCTCAATTGGTAATAAACTAACATCAAGCCACTATCAAGTCAAAACCAATTCATTGACCCACATTCAGAGTCCAGGTATTTCTAAATGTGGCCATTGCTCCTACTGCACATGGGTGCAAGCTGGCACAAAATTTTGCCTACCCAATGGGGAAACTTTTATTTTTAACATTTTTTATTATTATTATTTATTTTTCATTTTCTTTATTTATTATTTTTTTTAATTAATTTTTTTTTTTTTTTTTATTTATTTTTTATTATTTTTCAATTTTTTCCATTTATTTTTCCATTCATTTTTCATTTATTAATGTAATTTATTATTTTTCATTTATGTTTCGTTATCCCTTATTATTTATTCATTATTTTTTTATTTTTATTTTTATTTTCATTTTTATTTCATTTTTTTATTTTTTATTTATTTCTTATTTATATTTATTTATTTCCAATTTTATTTTTATTTTTATTATTATTTTTTTGTATCTGTATTTGCGTTTTCATTGGTCTGACGTTGACGCTTGAGTCACCGCCTTTGGTCTGACTATTATTAATCCAAAGAAGCGTTGATTTCACTTTCTTTTGTTTTTCTAAAAATAATTTTCATTACAGACAAATTTGACCAATATCCCAAATCTCTATGATTGGATCAAGTTATAGTATTCAGCCAGTCTGTTTTAGTGGCCTAATTGGCCCCATTTCGGGCCGTCCCCAATTCCCTTTCCTATTTTCCAGGTTTTCACAAGTGGGGTCTGTGACTAATACTGTGTAGTTTCTCAACTCACTTTTTGTTAGTTAGTAGAAACAGCATCACCATTATCATTTACTAATATTCATTATACGTCCATTGTATGATGGATCTAATATTGCTATGCATGCATTCTGCATGTCTTTTTATAAAAATGTTTTACCATTTTTTCTTATGGTCTGCTCACCAAGCGTTTATATGTTTAGACCACTGCCTGTTTTACCATTTGTCACCACAATACCATGCACCGCTGAGCGAATGAACCAGTGGCCAGGTAAGCCATCACACTGTCTGGTTAGATGTTTTACATCCAGACCTTAGACCGGTGTGATGGCATCCTTAATATGATGCACAATTTCCCCAACCCTCTTTCCACCTGGGAAACATCATATTCATACACTTGTTTTCCATCTTTTCCAGTGAGCCAGATCGCGGCTCCCTGTGCGCATGCGCACGCGCATGCGCAGTGTATCTTTCTCTGGCCAGCCGGATGACTGTCAATCATCATGACGTCATCCGTGCGGGGTATTTAAACTCAACAAGAGCCTGTGTTTGCAGGTGCTCTTGTTGAATGCTAACCAGGACGGCCGTCCAGGAGGCTGTATGCCATTTCACTGCCCAAGATTTTTTCATCTGTCAGCTAAGCCTTAGGTTTGTACATTCTTTCTTCTATTACTCTTGTTAGTGTTTGTATGCTATCATGCTTTCATTAAGAGCGTTTTTCTTTGTATCTCCAACAGCTGATTGCTGTCCTCTGTGGGGGTTTTTTTCACTCCTTGCATCAGCCTAACGCTCACCGCTGCCATCTTGTGGCAGTTTTGGAATTGACTGGTTACCCAGTCCTCCACAATCAAGGTAATATATTACCAATTCACTAACACTTTTTAGATTACAAGATTTTTTGCTCAAAGCATTAATATTACTTTTTACAAAACAAATGCCGCTTAATATTCAGCTAATGTTTTTGGCAACAAAATATTTATAACTGCTTTTCTACTCTATTTTTTTCTTATTATTTTTTTATTTTTTATTTTTTGGATCTTTTACAGTCAGGAGGGGATTCATATGGACCTTTTACCTTCTGTTGTCCTAATATTTACTCTTCAAGGGTGTTCCCCTTTCTAGTCCCTGGAACTGTCCTCTGAAGGCCTAGGTCCTCATACCTCATTTAAGGTATGCCATACTAGCCTAACAATTATATATACTGTTTTATATCTTTTTTACACCAGCCCTTTTTCCTTATTCTTTCTAAATTTTCGTTTTTCACTTATTTTCCATGGTCCAAATCAGTGTTGGACCCATTATTTTTGTTTACCACCTATCCCTAGATACCCCAACTGGTTCTAATCTGCCCGACGGTGCATGGTCAATGTGGTTGTGACTCAGGGTATTTTACTCCATCTTCCAAGGTAAATGGTCTGACCATATATCCAATTTCTGGACGCTGCTGAGCATTCTTCAAAATTACTTAACACCGGTCCTCGGTGAGTATTATGGTCACAGTTTAATGCTCTTTTCAATTTGCTTAGAGGCCTGTATGTATAGATGTACAATATGCCTAATGTAAAACAATATTGTATTGTATTTATTCATGTTTTTGTATACACTCAAATCTCTAATGGCAACATTGTATTGTCTTTTAAATACCCAGAAGCTCCCGAAGAAGCGACAACGTCGCGAAACATGTTGAGCTGAACCCCACTTTTTATCAACTCATCCTGTATCACCTCCTGAAGCTACAACGCCACCCAGCGCTTACTGTGTATTCCATACATCTAGCCCTGTGGCTATCAGCGGTGTTTTCAGAAAGGGATAAGAATTGAGTTATTTGTGTATTTCTCTGTATTTTTTGTTTTTCTTTATCGTATATTGAGCAATTGTTCAGTGTTTTTTGTGCTACTGTACTGTTTAAATTAAAATTATTTATATTTTTCTAAAAATCTGGTGCCTACAAAGTCCACTTTCTCCCAGTCTTAGACTCTTTAGTCTTTTTCTATTTATCTATATTTCCGGAGAAGCGTGACGTGCCAGAGCCGGCCGTCAATCACCTTCTCTCTCCATAGGAACGCCCATTCCCCGCGGGGAGTCGGAATCTTCAATATAGGATTGCACAGTGAGTACGGGGATAAAAAAAATAAAGACAGGCATACTGTAGCTAGCGCTACTATGTCGAATTTTATGCTAGAGGAAAAAAAATGTTTTCTTTTTTATTAATAGGGTGAACCCCCGCTTTAAGTGGTTAACTTCAGTTCTGCTTTAAAGAGGAAGTAAACTCTGATGGGTTTTACTTTCTCATTATTTCCCTGCAAAGGTAAAGCATAATGGGCTACTATGCATTGCATAGTAGCCCATTATGTATCACTTACAGTATCGGAAACCCCCCGGGGACAGGGCGACTGTAGTGCAGATTAGGTGCTTATTTCCTGGCTCAACTGCCTAAACCATCCCACCCTTTCCAGGATGGACACTGGAGGGCTGGCTAATGACCTGGATTATCCCTCAGAATCCTCTGGACAATGACGGAGATCAGCAGGTTCATCTACATAACAAGGAGTGATTGTTGTGTGTAGGGCACAGATGTAAGCAGATCCACCAGGGACCCTCCACACCCTCAGAGACGTGCACACTCCATGTCCTCTGGAGCAGGGACAACAGATGGCTCTGGGGGTAGGGAGGATCGGCTTTGTGCTCTGTGACAAAGACAGAAGTCATCCAGCAGGAAAAAAAGAAAATGGATAAAGTAATCCGAGTTCTAAAAAGGTGTCTCCAGTCAGAGGAGAACATTTGCTGGCTGATTGCTAGTAGATTCCCGTAGTCATGGGATAACGGCCAGCTGTGCATGGCCCTCATTTAGTCCATAATAAAGAAATCCTAAATAAAATAAAAAAACGACTAAAAACATTCAGTATAAAGAAAACCCATAGAGAAAAAAAAAAATATCTGCCACTGCGCCACAAGACAAGTTGACTACCCTTACCTGGAGCCCAACAAATCCCCGAAATCCCCAGAACATTCACACTTGGGGTGCAGTCTTCCTGACACCAATAATGAGAGGTCCGTGGTCAGGCCCAAGAGCCACGTAGGGGCCAGGGAGAGCATGGATGGCCCTCCCACCCATCATGCTTCAATCGGGGGGAAAAAAAAAACAACGCAGGAGCCAGGCAGAAAATTGGGTGCAAGTCATGTTCAGCCAACAATCAGATGAAGCCACCGTAGTCCTGAATGCCAGAACACAAGCGTCAGTCTGTTACTAGCGGCCCATGTTGCTACAGAGGCAGCGACCAAGGGCGTACATATGCATTGCAGCTGCAATCAAACCTACTGGTGCGCTACCATCCGCTGATCGTGACCCATTGAAGTGATTGAGGCCACAACCTGGTGTAATGTGCACAGTTACAAGGCACTAGTAAGATAAGGTGACCAGACATCCCTGATTTCTGGGGACAGTCCCCGCCGTACATGTGAATGAGCCCTTAAGAGATTGTCACTTTGCTCTGAATAGGACAAGAGCTCTTGAGAGCTAAATATAGGTGATGACCAGGGGCAGACTGACCATTGAGGCACTCGCCCGAGGGCCCCATGCCACTAGGGGGCCCCATCAGGGTTTCCAGGCTCAGTAAAACCAGGGACAGCATGTAAAAATCTGTGTTTTCTTTTTTACATCTGTCCCCGATATGTCCAAAACCATCATGCTTTTGATGTGAAAATTTCGAGATTTTAGCTGCCCTGCCTCTGCACTGCCTCCTGGCGTGGTGGCCATCTGTAATAATCTTCTATTGCCCAGGGGCCCCATGAGTTGTCAGTCCGCCTCTGGGTGATGGCGTCATCACCTCCCTAACAAGAGGTCTGAGAACTGCATCTGGGAGTATTACATGCTTCCCCAAACCAGCTAGGACAGAGGGCATGTTGAACACGCCACCATCTTCACAGCAACAAGTGTGCAATGAGGGTTTGTGCACAAACCTGCACATGCTCAGTGCGTACTCTCTCACCTGGTCACAGCCTACTAAGAGCAGAAGGAGGGAGCCGAGAGCCATGGGTTTAGGGGGAGAGCATGGCACACGTGTGTGTGTCTGGATGAAGTATAAAGCAGGGTTCGGTTATAAAAAAAAAAATATCCCAAGCTTTGTACATCTCACAGAGCTCTGTTCAATCCATCATCTGAAAATGGAAAGAGTATGGCACAACTGCAAACCTACCAAGACATGGCCGTCCACCTAAACTGACCGGGCCGGGCAAGGAGAGCATTCATCAGAGAAGCAGCCAAGAGGCCCATGGTAACTCTGGAGGAGCTGCAGAGATCCACATTTTAGGTGGGAGAATCTCTCCACAGGACAACTATTAGTTGCGTACTCCAAAAATCTGGTCTTTATGGAAGAGTGACAAGAAGAAAGACATTGTTGAAAAGAAAGAAAGAAAGAAAGAAAGAAAGAAAGAAAGAAAGAAAGAAAAGAAAGAAAGAAAAGAAAGAAAGAAAAGAAAGAAAGAAAAGAAAGAAAGAAAAGAAAGAAAGAAAAGAAAGAAAGAAAAGAAAGAGAAAAGAAAGAGAAAAGAAAGAGAAAAGAAAGAGAAAGGAAAGAGAAAGGAAAGAGAAAAGAAAGAGAAAAGAAAGAGAAAAGAAAGAGAAAAGAAAGAGAAAAGAAAGAGAAAGAAAAGAGAAAAGAAAGAGAAAGAAAGAGAAAGAAAGAGAAAGGAAAGAGAAAAGAAAGAGAAAAGAAAGAGAAAAGAAAGAGAAAGAAAGAGAAAGAAAGAGAAAGAAAGAGAAAGAAAGAGAGAAAGAAAGAGAGAAAGAAAGAAAGAGAGAAAGAAAGAAAGAGAAAGAAAGAAAGAGAAAGAAAGAGAAAGAGAAAGAGAAAGAGAAAGAGAGAGAGATTAAAAGAAAAAAAAAATATTTGCAGTTTCCTGTTTCCTGCTTCTGTGATGTACAGAGCCAAAACAGGGCAGTGATGTTTTGGAAACAAAACTGATTGGTGCTGTGGGGTTTTAGACACACAGTAAGTAAACATTCCTTTACAAACCCTTTAAAACAACAAGGGCAGGACATTTTATAGATGGAAAGTTGAAAAAATTACTAAGGCTGGGTTCACACTACTACACTACTTTCATCCTACTTTGCTTTGTGTTCAATGTTTCCCTATGAGAGCGTCTTGTAGCGTCCTACACAAGTCGGTCCGACTTTGAAAATGCTCCCTGTACTACTTTTGGTCCTACATTGATCCTACTTCAGGCCCATTGAATATCATTGAAGTCGGACCAAAGTAGTATCCTGTTCATGAATGTAGGATACATGTAGGACCGATGTAGCAGAGCAAAGTAGGATGGTAGTAGTGTACTAGTGTGAACCCAGCCTGAAGGTCCGCTTTAAATTACACACAGGTGGACTCTATTTACTAATTAGGTGACTTCTGAAGGCAATTGGCTCCACTGGATTCTAGTTAGGGGTATCGGAGTAAAAGGGGGCTGAATACAAATGTACATCACACTTTTCACATATTGGAGCCAAATACAGGGCAATGTAAAGCCTCGTACACACGATCGGATTTCCATCGGACAAAGCGTAGGACTTTTGTCCGAAGGACATTGGCCATGAACTTGTCCTGCATACAAAACAACAAGAAATTGTCGGCTGGTTTTCCAGCTCTTTAGCGCCACTTTTTGGACAACTTCTGCTAATGTTGTGTTATGGTTAGCATGGTTTCCGAGCATGCGTGTTTGTACTTTGGATTTTTCCAGATGGACTTCTGTACTCACGATCGGATAATCCGATAACACACATTTGTTGTCGGAAAATTTTAAAGCGTGCTATCCAACATTTGTTGGCGGAAATTTCGTCAACAATTGTTCGATGGAGCGTACAAACAGTCGGATTTTCCGACAACAGCCTGCCATCACACAATTCCCATCGGAAAATCCGATTGTGTGTACGAGGCTTTAGAAGAAAACCTGTTCGAGTCTGGAAAAGACATGAGACTGGGGCGGAGATTCACCTTCCAGCAGGACAACGACCCTCAACATACGGCCAGAGCTACAATGGAATGGTTTAGATCGAAGCATATTCATGTGTTAGAATGGTCCAGTCAAAGTCCAGACCTAAATCCAATTGAGAATCTGTGGCAAGACTTGAAAATTGCTGATCACAGATGCTCTCCATCCAATCTGACAGAGCTTGAGCTATTTGACAATGAAGAATGAGCAAAAATGTCCCTCTCTAGATGTGCAAATCTGGTAGAGACATCCCCAAAAAGACTTGCAGCTGTAATTACAGTGAAAGGAGGTTCTACAAAGTATTGACTCAGGGGGGCGCCATACAAATTAACACCACATTTTTCACATACCGTATTTATCGGGGTATACCGCGCCCCGGTGTATAACGCGCACCCCAAGCTTAGCAAGGGGAAAAAAGGGAAAAAAAAGAAAACATACATTTTTGCCCTGCGGCCTTGTGGGGGTCCGTCTGCGGCTTCCCTGCGCGGGGTCCTTCTGCGGCCTCCATCCAGAGGAGCCAGATTTCCTGTGTGTTCGTCTTCTCTCGACTCCTCTCGTGTGGCTGCATGGCCGAGCCTAGCCGAGTGCGCAGTACACTCGGCTCGGCTCTCGGAGAGACAGCGGGGATCAGCGTATATCGCGCACCCACGATTTCCCCCTGATTTTAAGAGGAAAAAAGTGTGCGTTATACGCCGATAAATACGGTATTTATTTGTAAGAAAAATTGACAACCAATTATCATTTTCCTTCCACTTCACAATTATGTGCCACTTTGTGTTGGTCTATCACATAAAATAAATTTACGTTTTTGGTTGTAACGTGACAAAATGTGGAAAATTTCAAGGGGTATGAATACTTTTTCAAGGCACTGTATGTGAACCTAGCCTAAATGCTACATCTGCAGGACAGCTTCTTCTGTTGAAAAAAAAAACAGACTTACTGGCCAGATCACCAGATGAAAATAAAGCCTAAAAACAAAAAATTAATGCAGCTATCGCATCTAAGAATCTGCAATGTAATAAATGTTTGGGTGTCACATCCAGGACGGAGCTGACTGGACAAGGGAAGGGGCGTTTATCCCACCCCAGAAAATCATTGGTGGAATCCAGCTGTGTGGAGAAAACTGACGCCATGAACTCCACCACCTTATATGGTAGAAGAAGTGATTTTATCCCCTCAGAGCTCCTTATTGAAATCAGATGACCTGTGAGCTTCCCTCTTATCAGTAGAGAAATGTAATCCACTTACTTAACCCGAGAGACAATCTGGCTGAAGGAAAAAAAAAAAGCTCCCTCAAAACTGACATACAGTATCTCACAAAAGTTAGTACACCCCTCACATTTTTGGAAATATTTTATTCTATCTTTTCATGTGACAACACTAAGGCCCCTTTCAGACTGGGGCGGGAGCTGCGGTGGCGGTATAACGCCGCTAAAAATAGTGGCGCTATACCGCCGGAATTGCCGCGGGTATCAGCCGCTAGCGGTGCGGTATTAACCCCCGCTAGCGGCCGATAAAGAGTTAATATCGCCCGCAATGCGCCTCTATAGAGGCGCATTGCGGGCGGTATTGCCGCGGTTCCCATTGTTTTCAATGGGAAGGAGCGGTGAAGGAGTGGTATACATGCCGCTCCTCTCACCGCTCCAAAGATGCTGCTGACAGGAGATTTTTTTGTCTCCCGCCAGCGCATCGCCTCAGTGTGAAAGCCCTTCGGCTTTCACATTGAGGTAGCTGGGCAGGAGTTTTTCAGGCGGGATAGCAGCGCTATTTTTAGCGCTTTACCGCCTGAAAAACTCCTCAATGTGAAAGGGGCCTAAAGAAATGACACTTTGCTACAATGTTGTGTAGTGAGTGTACAGTTTGTATAACAGCGTAAATTTTCTGTTCCGTCAAAATAACTCAACACACAGCCATTAATGTCTAAACCGCTGGCAACAAAAGTGAGTACACCTAGGCAGGGCTGTGGAGTCGGAGTCGGGGGAAATTTTGGGTACCTGGAGTCGGAGTCGGCAAACAATGCACCGACTCCGACTCCGACTCCTACTAAATTTAGATTGGAATTAAAAAAAAAATTCCCACAGGAGTTTTATAAAGCACTAAAAGAAGTTGAAAAGTATGATCGCTCATCAAAACTTACTGTTGAAGAAGCCATCCTTGTTTATCCAGAGATCGTTAGTGATGTGGCCAGAATAGTTACTGCAACGCCACCCACCCAAGTCAGTGTCGAAAGATTATTTTCAGCCCTAAAAATAATAAAGTCTGACTTAAGAGCCTCTATGAAAGAGGATCTGGCAGAGGCAATTCTCTTCCTTAGAACTCTACATTGAATTGATTTGCATTTGCTAAGCCTAGAACTACATTTCAAGATTAATATAAACCATTTCTAGGTTTTACAGATTTTGTTTTTGGTTCATTATAGATAAGCTTTGTTTTTGTTCTAAAACAACCAAATAATGTGGTTTGTATTTTTGAACTGGTAAAAATCCTGTTCCTGATGTTTATGCCTGCTGCTACTATCCAGCCACTTGATTGTTTTCATTGTGTTTGTCTTTTGCTTAAACTATGGAATACAGTAGACTGTTGGCTTCCCAGCCAGTAGTCCTGTGGTAGGCAGGGCCATCTTTTCCATTGGGCACGCCGGGCAGTTGCCCGGGGGCCCCGCTTGCCTGGGGGGCCCCACCGGCTGCCCAGCAACCCCAGTAAAAAATTATGGAGAGTGACGGGTTAGAACTGCCCATGCCCAGTTCGCGGAAATCACAGAGAAGATCCGGTCCTCCACGAGTGCGGGGGGTTGCTGATGTAAGGGGGGAGTGAATGCAAAAATGTAAGGGGGCACTGATATAAAGGTTCCCCCTCCTATATTAGTGACCCCCCTTACCTTAGTGTATTTAGTCTAAGGAAGGTGGTCTCTGGTCACCAGAGTACCCCCCACATCAGAGTCTGCAGGATTCCCCCTTACAATGCAAGGGGGAACTCAGTCTGCGGACCCTGATGTAAGTGGGAAAGAGAAAGCAGTGGACTCTGATATAAGGTTGTCTCTGGTCACCATAGCCCCCCTCCACATCAGAGTTCCCCCCTTAGATCATGATCTGCAGCGTTCCCCTTTACATAAGAGTTCCCTTTCACTGTAAGGGGGAATCCTGCAGACTCTGATGTAAGAGGAAACTCTGTGCTGGCTGGGTTATAGTAACTTGACCTTCATGTCAATGAAGACATATTTTTTTTTTTTACTTTTTTTTAACTTAAACACATTTCTAATAGCACTAGCTATATGTGTATAGTTTAAATACTGACATTTGCATTGTTGGGCACTGAAAACTGTAATTTTAGGTACTTTTTTTGCAGTGGCAGTAAAAAATGTGGTTCTGCCAGTAAATGTTATGATTTTTGTCAGTAATTCTCGTGCGTAATTGTGTAGACAGGACCCCAGTGCACTGTATTGCCCAGGGGCCTATAATGCTCTTAAGATGACACTGGTGGTAGGTTGCGTTTCTTTCCCTCAAGGAATGTATAAAATACATTTGCATATTAATACAGAGGAGTCGGAGTCGGAGTCGGAAGTACATAAAACTGAGGAGTCGGAGTCGGAACATTTATCTACCGACTCCACAGCCCTGCACCTAGGGTGAAAATATCCAAATTGGGCCCAATTAGCCATTTTCCCTCCCCGGTGTCATGTGACTCATTAGTGTTACAAGGTCTCAGGTGTGAATGGGGAGCAGGTGTGTTAAATTTGGTGTTATCGCTCTCACTCTCTCATACTGGTCACCGGAGGTTCAACATGGCACCTCATGGCAAAGAACGTTTTAAACCCGCGCATTCCCAGAAGCAAGTTATGAGACGGGAGCGCTCGTTCTGGTAAAACTATCGTTCATAATGGAGTAAGCACATTCATCACGCTGTAACAGACAAAAAAACGTGAATCATCTTTTACTAACATGGAATCAGCTAAAAGCAGCCCAAAGGCGAATAGAACTTCCCCTTTAGAGTGCCGTCGTACGTGTTGTACGTCACCGCGCTTTGTTCATCATTTTTCAAAAACGACGGTGTGATGCAACATCGTTTTTAATGATGAAGTTGGAAAAACAACGTTTTTTGGACATGCTGAAAATGTCGTTTTTTTCATGACGAAAAACGATCGTGGGTACGCGGCATGACTTCCACACGGTAGTTAGATCTTCTACATGCAATAGCTTCAGGCCCCAGTTCCTTGTTTCAGTATTCAGCATTCTTGTTGTGAAATAGATCAGAGACTTTTTAGATTTAGGAAGTCTTTAAAGACTCTCACATCTGCACACTTGCCTTTTGCTAAGCCAGCAAAACTGACCATAGTTTTCAAAATGTTGTTCTGTAGCTACAAAATAGAAAAAGCGTATCTAAACCCCAAAAAAAAAAATATATATATATATATACTGAAGCCAAACAGTCCTTAGATGTTTGGGCTGCAGTGGAGTCGTTATCATTTCTTTAGGCTTTCTTCCCCCTTATTTTCACCTGGGGATTCTGTAAATAACAATTCCTGTCCTTATATGGTCTACACTCATGGACATTTCCTGTTGGGTTCACTGGTGGTTCTTGTAGGTTCAGTCGGTGGACACCTCCACCAGTGTCCTGAAGGTCCCATCTGTGTCCAGTAGGTCCCTGCGGCTTCCTGAAGTTCCCAGAGGATCTGCGATGACATCATGACATGGGGTGGCATCAAGACCGGTAGGTCACTAAAAATCCCCCCCCTTTAGTTTTTTTACTAAACAAATGGGGCAATTATCTAAAAGGGGGGGGGGGTTTAGTGACCTACTAGTCTTGATGCCACCCCATGTCATGATGTCATCACATTGCCTCTGGAGACTTTGGGATGCCATTGGGGCCTATAGGACACAAGTGGGACCTTCAGGATGCTGGTGGAGGTGTCCACGAAGAAACCTTCAGGAACCACCCGTGAACCCAAGGGGAAATGTCCAAACACTTTTCCTTTCTGGACTGCCGATGCCGCCTGGTGGCATGGACATTTCCCCTTGGGTTCATGGGTGGTTCCTTCGGTGGACACTTCCACCAGCTTCCTGAAGGTCCCACTTGTGTCCTATAGGCCCCAATGGCATCCCAAAGGTCCCAGAAGCAGTGTGATGACATCATCATGACATTGGGCAGCGACAAGACCTGTAGGTCACTAAATACACCCCTTTTAGATTGATTTACAAAAATAATAATCTAAATGGCCCAAATACTTATCTTTTCTGGACTGAAGGGTGGGAGGTGCTGCTGGTGACATGGACATTTCCCCCTGGGTTCACGCGTGATTCCTGAAGGTTTCCACCAGCATCCTCATGGTCCCACTTGTGTCCTGTGGGCCCCACCAGCATCCAAAAGGCCCCATGATGCCTCAAAGGTTCCACCAGCTTCCTGAAGGTCCCAGAGGCAATCTGATGACCTCATTAAATGGAGTGGCAACAAGACCGGTAGGCAGCAAGCCCGGACTGCAGTGGTGGATAACTGGTCTTTACTTCAAGAAAAGGCGCTGTGGTTGGTCGCTTTACACTGGACTCCACTGAATATTGGCCTTAGGAAGGGGTATTTATTTTATTTTTTTAAACAAATATTGAACTTGTGGGAGTGCAGTAAGTGGGAGATAGGCTTGAAACAATTAAAAATGACTGTCCAACACAAGACATGGCGAGAAAGGTAGACTATACTTTTAAAGAGAAACTTCACCTCTTCTGTACCTTCCACCTCTTCAACGCTGCCATCTTTAAATATCTTGCACGTGCGCAACTGTGCCAAGTATTTCAGACCTAGTAGAGACCAACAGCATGCACTCACGTGGGGTATTCACATGCATGCGCTAGAGCTGCACGATTAATCACTAAGTATCGTTATCGTGAGTTTTTCCCTGTTGCGATCTTGACAAAGTATTTCCCGATCTTTTGTATGGAGAGAATTCTCTCTGCTCTCAGCCATCAAAAGAAAAGAAGAAAAAGTCTGGGCAGACTGCCAAGTATCACAACATTCCTTATCATTGGAATGTTCAGTCTAAACATTGTAAAAATGTGCCTTTTACATCAAAGGAATAGACTTCTGTATGTAAATTAGGAAAGTTTAACCACTTAAAGCAGAGCTCCACCCTAAAAAAAAAAAAAAAAATTTTTTAAAAAAACATTAGAAAAAAAAAATAGGATTTTTTGTACTCACCGTAAAATCCCTTTCTCTGGACGGACACAGCTCCTTAAATCTTGACAAGTGGGTTATGTTCCCTGTTTACAGGAGAGGACTAGCTGCCACACACTTGTCAAGATTTAAGGAGCTGTGTCCGTCCATGGACGATAAGAGAAAAACATTTTTTACTTACCCAAAAAAACAGTCTTCCTAATCTGCCACTTCCTATACCGCGGCACTCTTCTTCCTCATCCTCCTCACGTTGTCTTCTGGGGAATGGGGTACGCTGTCTTCTGGGATCCGTGTGTGTCCCAGAAGACAGCCACCCATTTACAAAGCGCCGCGGGACTCACGCATGTGCAGTAGAAAATGGGCAGTGAAACCCGCAAGGCTCCACTGCCTGTTTCCCTTAGTGAGGATGGCGGTGCTGGCACACGATCCGAAGGACGAATCGGCCTTGGTGGGCCGACATCGCGAGTGTCCTTATTAAAAGTCAGCAGTTGCAGTGTTTGTAGCTGCTGACTTTTAAAAAAATAAAAATAAATTTGCGGCTGGAACACCGCTTTAAACACTAAACCTTTTTTTGACATTTGTTGTTTTCAAATTAAAATCTTTTTTTTTTGCTAGAAAATTACTTAGAACCCCCAAATATTATTATATATATATATATATATATATATATATATATATATATATATATATATATACACACACACACACACACACACACACACACACACACACACACACACACACACACACACACATATTTTTTTTTAGTAGATACCCTAGAGCATGGGTGCTCAACCTGTGGCTCTCCAGCTGTTGCAAAACTACAATTCCCATAATGCCTCAGCCTTTGGGAGACATGCTTGTACCTGTCAGCGGCTTGCAATGCCTCATGGGAATTGTAGTTCCGCAACAGCTGGAGAGCCACAGGTTGAGCACCCATGCCCTAGAGAATAAAATGGTGGTGGTTGTAATATTTTATGTCACACTGTATTTGCGCAGCGTTCTTTCAAATGCATTTTTTGGAGGAAAAATGACTTTAATGAATAAAAAAAAAAAAAAAAAAAAACAACAGTAAAGTTAGCCCAAATTTTTTTTGTATAATGTGAAAGATTTTACGCCACGAGAATCGTGATCTTTATTCTAAGCAAAAAAATGTGCAGCTCCAGCATGCGCACAAATGCGACCGGTATCTGGGATGGTATAGAGCAGGGGCTCTTCAAACTACGGTCTTCCAGTTGTTCAGGAACTACAATTCCCATCATGCCCAGTCATGTCTGTAAATGTCAGTGTGTTACAATGCCTCATGGGATGTGTAGTTCTGCAACAGCTGGAGGGCCGTAGTTTGAGGATCCCTGGTATAGAGAGACCTCCAGGATGTGTGGAATGTTCAGAAATCATGAATAGACAAGCTGCGCTCCCCTGCCAGTTTCCATATACCTGACGGAGAGCATGCTGCAATGCCTGTGCATGCGTGGAATCTCACAATGTGCACATGAAAAAAAAGGGTTCCTATAAAGTGTGAGATGGACATCCCAGGAGGCATCTGGGGCTCCTAGGCAATTCTCACCTAGGCAAGGAAGCAGGAAGTGCACAAAATAAATAAACTAACAATGATGAAATGTTTTTACAATCTGTAAGAGGAAGGAATCTGGAGAAGAAAAGTTATTTTAATGGGTGAAGATTCTCTTTGAGGTCAGGTTCACACTGTCACCGCATGCGGCGCACAGCAGGGGTCCGGTGCGTGCTGGTTCACCGGTTCAGGTCCGATTTTAGGCTGAAATTGAACCTGAAAACGCACCAAAAAAGGCACACATCTTTCCGGCACACCGGACCGGACCCGCTGCAGAGATATGTGAAACGACTTCATAGAGAGCCAGTCACATTCTCCTGCTATGCGAATTGAATGCGGCGAAATGCTCATTCAATTAGCATAGGGATGAACCCGGCCTAAGGGTCCAGAAAATGAACGCAAAGCGTATCAAGGCACCATGTACCACACCAACCAGGAAGAGTAGGTTTCAATGGATCCTCATGGTGGTAGAACTACCAGGTTTGTTTTTCTTTCCCTATTGACTGGTCAGGAGGAAGATGTGTGAGGCGGCAGATGGACCTGTGATAAACAGATGGAGGCCACACATCTCCACAGGAAGTGCTGGCCTGGTTGGAGGTCACAGATAATAGAGGGGGGATGTGTTTGTAACACAATTGGAGAGGTAGATCTACGTCCTGGTCTGACACCAAACAAATAGATTTCTTAATAGTGATTGTGTCAGAGCTCGGGCACAGTGCCCTCTCAAGGGGTCACTATTGCATTGGTAGGGTTAGTATACGGCTCAGGACCCATGTTTACAAATTCATAGAGAGCATTAAAGGCATAGTTCACCTCAACCAAAGACTTCATATTCAGGTAAGGGGCGCCTGTAGATAAAAACAAACCATGCAGTAGGATAATGTCTTTGTCCTGGTGTAGGCCACTTACGTTCCTCCTGAAGCTAGCCTGAAAACCTCACAGAGAAGGTATCCACTGTCTCGCCAGAGAGGGATGGCGTCCCCACAGCCTCGCCAGACAGGGGTGGCGTCCCCACAGTCTCGCCAGAGAGGGATGGCGTCCCCACACAGTCTCGCCAGAGAGGGATGGCGTCCCCACACAGTCTCGCCAGAGAGGGATGGCGTCCCCACACAGTCTCGCCAGAGAGGGATGGCGTCCCCACACAGTCTCGCCAGAGAGGGATGGCGTCCCCACACAGTCTCGCCAGAGAGGGATGGCGTCCCCACACAGTCTCGCCAGAGAGGGATGGCGTCCCCACACAGTCTCGCCAGAGAGGGATGGCGTCCCCACACAGTCTCGCCAGAGAGGGATGGCGTCCCCACACAGTCTCGCCAGAGAGGGATGGCGTGTCCCCACACAGTCTCGCCAGAGAGGGATGGCGCGTCCCCACACAGTCTCGCCAGAGAGGGATGGCGCGTCCCCACACAGTCTCGCCAGAGAGGGATGGCGCGTCCCCACACAGTCTCGCCAGAGAGGGATGGCGCGTCCCCACACAGTCTCGCCAGAGAGGGATGGCGCGTCCCCACACAGTCTCGCCAGAGAGGGATGGCGCGTCCCCACACAGTCTCGCCAGAGAGGGATGGCGCGTCCCCACACAGTCTCGCCAGAGAGGGATGGCGCGTCCCCACACAGTCTCGCCAGAGAGGGATGGCGCGTCCCCACACAGTCTCGCCAGAGAGGGATGGCGTGCCCACACAGCCTCGCCAGAGAGGGATGGCGTGCCCACACAGTCTCGCCAGAGACAAATTGTGTTTTGAATATGTCAGCACCTAAAAAGCACCCCAAAAAAAAAAAACACATGTACAGTGAAACCTTGGATTACGAGCATAATCCGTTCCAGGAAAATGCTTGGAATCCAAAGTACTCAACTGCTGCTTCCTTTCTCTGTTATCACCATGAATCACTTCCGGCAGGTTTTCCTGACACCAAGAAAAATAGGGTGACAGGGGCAGGACTTCCAGCACACAGCCTGTGATTGACAGCCTCAGCTCTGTTCCTGAACTCGCACGATTTCACTCCCGCTGGCAGTCCCGATTTCGGCCGCGATTTAAGAGACATCTGTGCAGGTTTCTGCACAGATGTCTATGTAAATCGCGGCCCGAAATCGCAAAAAGTAGTACAGGAACTACTTTTTGAAATCGGTGCAGCGCCGCAGATGCAGCGTCGCACCGATTAGGACAGTGTCATTGCCGACAATTGGCGGCAAATGCCGCCGATTTGAGATGCGATTTCACATGTGAAATCGCATCTCAAATCGAAGGAAATCGTACCCAGTGTGAACCTGGG
Source organism: Rana temporaria (assembly GCF_905171775.1). Lineage (NCBI taxonomy): Eukaryota > Metazoa > Chordata > Amphibia > Anura > Ranidae > Rana > Rana temporaria. The sequence goes on along the minus strand of NC_053489.1, from coordinate 41,093,109 downwards.
CAGAATGGCTGTAGAGGAGAGAAGGCTGCTGATAAACAGGTACAACTTACGTAGGAGGATTTGTTTCACCTCATCGTGTTATAAAGGACACATGACCCTGTTTACTTTTTATACCTTTTTTATTCCCTTTAACTGGCATTTCATACATTTGTATTGCCTGCAGAGTGGTTCTATGCGGCGTATTGCGTCGCAACACATTGCACTTAAAGTGACACTAAAGTTTTTTTTTTTAAATAAACATGTCATACTTACCTCCACTGTGCAGCTCGTTTTGCACAGAGTGGCCCCGATCCTCCTCTTCTGGGGGCCCTCGCGGCTCCTCCCCGCATTAGATAACCGCCTAGGAGAAGCACTCTCCAGAGAGGGGTTACCTTTGCGGGCGCGCTCCTGAGACGCCGAGTGTATGACTCGCCCCCCCGGCGCCTGCATCATTGGATTTTATTGACAGCAGCGGGAGCCAATGGCTGCGCTGCTATCAATCTATCCAATCAACGCCGGGATTCCATGGAAAGCTGGACAGCAGGGACGCGCCTGCGGAAATTCCGGGGCTCAGGTAAGTAAGCACCACTGCATACGGCCCATGGCATGCGCTTTTTCAGGCACCCTGAAGTCTAGCCGTTTGAAATTCCCAAATCGGTCTGAAAAAAAAAAAAAAGCTCCTGTAGGCGTCTCGCCACAGGCGCCTGAGCGCTCAGGTGTGCACAGACGCCATTGAAAACAATGAGATTTATAATGCTGAGCGTTCTCTAGCCTCAAACCTACAATACACTCGGGTGTGAATGAGGCCTTATGGTGCGCACACACGCTTCACTAAATGATCGATTTGTTATTCGATCGATCTGCTCCCATCAGAATAATCGATCTATAATTGATAGCTAAGGGTGAGCTCCAGCGTGTTCGCATGGTACACGTGCAGAGCCCGCCAGGAAGTCTGCACGGCGCTGTGCTAATCACAGCCAGGGAGACATTGTCCCGATGCTCGGCTGCAGGGATTGGGAAATGTCTCCCTGGCTGTGATTAGCGCGGCGCCGTGCAGACTTCCTGGCGGGCTCTGCACGTGTACCATGCGAACACGCTGGAGCTCATCCTTATTTGATAGCCCATTTGATCGATATGCCCCACACACACACACACACGGTAGGTGGGTTTCGATCAATAGTTAAAGGGCCAGATTCTCAGAGACTTACGTTGGCGTATCAGTAGATACGCCGTTGTAAGTCCAAATCTGCGCAGTCGTATATTTAAGCGTAGTCTGGAAACCAGATACACTTAAATTTGGCTAAGATATGAGCGGCGTAAGTCTCCTACGCCGTCGTATCTTTGGGTGCATATTTACGCTGGCCGCTAGGTGGCGCTTCCGTTGTTTTATGCGTTGAATATGCAAATGAGCAAGATACGCCGATTCACGAACGTACGTACGCCTGTCGCAATTAGTTACGCCGTTTACGTAAGACATACGCCGGCGTAAAGTTAAAGCTGGTCTCTAGGTGGACGTCGGAACAAGCGTATCTTTTTACGTCGTTTGCGTAAGTCGTACGCGAATAGGGCTGTGCGTAAGTTACGTTCACGTCGTAGGCAGTGTTCGACGTATCTTAGGCATTCTATCCGACGCATGCGCACTGGGATACGTCCGCGGATGGCGCATGTGCCGTTCGTTCAAAACGTCAATCACGTCGGGTCACGATTGATTAGCATAAAACACGCCCACCTCTTCACAATTTCAAGTAGGCGCGCTTATGCCCGCACATTTACGCTACGCCGCCGTAACTTAGGACGCAAGTGCTTTGTGAATACAGCACTTGCCTCTCTAAGTTGCGGCGGCGTAGCGTAAATACGATACGCTACGCCCGACCACACTTGCGCCGCTACGTGAATCTAGGCCAAAGTGTTACTAAATCCACAACATTACAATCAGCTGTCAGATTGATCCGAGAAACCGAGTCTAGAACAATCAGAAAATATTCTTCTTTTTTTTTTTGCGGAATCGATCGTTTTGATCAAATCACAGAATTGATATAAAATAAAAATCAGAGCGTGCACGACCACCATTGGCGACAAGACGACAGCGACTTGAGGGATTACATCGCTAGCCACAAAGTCGCCCTAATTAACAAATTACACGCCCCCCGTCCGATCATTTAGACTTTCCTGGAGATCAGACGCTGGAGACACCCAGGCAACTGGCATTTTCAGACATTATTCGGTCATGCTGAGACTTGTAGTTCTACAAAAGATACTGATAAGACAACACAGAGGAGAGATAAGACACAATGTACCCAGGAGGTGTGATCTGTACACTGCCTGTCATCTGCTGTCATCACCCCCCTATTAATAAAGATGGGATCACTTCCTGGCAGCCATCCCTATGTAGATCAGGCAATGGAGGGAGATCTTACCTGTAGCTGTGCTGAGTCTCAGGTAGGGAGGAGAGGTATGAAGAGTGATGATCGGCCCGCCAGCCGGAGAGTGAACCTGACTGATGCAGCTACAGTGGGAAGAGGGAAGGGGCGGGGATAGCACGCAGAGTGTTAATTCTCCGCCATACAGCTACAGGGGGAGGAGGAAAGGGGCGGGTCTACCCCCGGCGTATCAATTCCGCCCCATACAACAAATGGAGGAAGGGGGCGGTGACAAAATGCGGTGTAACAGTTCCGCGCCATACAGAACAGGGGGAGGGTGAAAGGGGCGGGTACAGAACGCAGCGCCTGCTATTTGCAAGGTAATGGTGATTCGCCCGCACATAATAAAGTGTAATTGCTATGTGCTGCCACTACGTGCGCTGCTGAGACTCCCAGTAACCATAGCAACCAGTGATACGTTCCTTCCTCTACACTTTCTGTTGGTTATCTAATGATGTTTTTTTTTTTTTTAATTGCAGTGGCGGCTGGTGCTCAATTTTATTTTTTTGGGGGGGGGGGGGGGGGCACAAACGAAAAAAAAAAAACAATTGCAGCCTCACTGTGCCCATCAAATGCAGCCACTGTGTCCATCAATTGTCACCACCACTGTGCCATGCCATCAAACGCAGCCACTGTGCCATGCCGTCAAACACAGCCACTGTGCCATCAATTGTCACCACTGTGCCATGCCATCCAACGCAGCCACTGTGCCATCAATTGTCACCACTGTGCCATGCCATCAAACGCAGCCACTGTGCCATCAATTATCACCACTGTGCCATGCCATCAAACACAGTCACTGTGCCATGCCATCAAACACAGCCACTGTGCCATCAATTGTCACCACTGTGCCATGCCATCCAACGCAGCCACTGTGCCATCAATTGTCACCACTGTGCCATGCCATCCAACGCAGCCACTGTGCCATCAATTGTCACCACTGTGCCATGCCATCCAACGCAGCCACTGTGCCATCAATTGTCACCACTGTGCCATGCCAGCCAACGCAGCCACTGTGCCATTAATTGTCACCACTGTGCCATGCCGTCATACGCAGTCACTGTGCCATGCCATCAACAACAGCCACTGTGTCATCAATTGTCACCACTGTGCCATGCCATCAAACGCAGTCACTGTGCCATGCCATCAAACGCAGCCACTGTGCCATGCCATCAAACACAGCCACTGTGCCATCAATTGTCACCACTGTGCCATGCCATCCAACGCAGCCACTGTGCCATCAATTGTCACCACTGTGCCATGCCATCCAACGCAGCCACTGTGCCATCAATTGTCACCACTGTGCCATGCCATCAACCACAGCCACTGTGCCATCAATTGTCACCACTGTGCCATGCCATCAAACGCAGTCACTGTGCCATGCCATCAACCACAGCCACTGTGCCATCAATTGTCACCACTGTGCCATGCCATCAAACGCAGCCACTGTGCCATGCCATCAAACGCAGCCACTGTGCCATGCCTTAAAACGCAGCCACTGTGCCCATCAATTGTCGCCACTGTGCCAATTGTCGCCAATTGTCGCCACTGTGCCCTTTAACGCCACTGCGCCCTTTAATTGTCGCCACTGTGCCAATTGATGCCACTGTGCCCTTTAATTGTCGCCACTGTGCCCATTGTCACCACTGTGCCCATTGTCGCCACTGTGCCCATTGATGCCACTGTGCCCATTGTTGCCACTGTGCCCATTGTCGCCGCTGTGCCCTGTAAAATGCCCCCCCCCCCCCCCGCCCGGCACTTACCTTTCTGGGGGTCAGCCATCCTCCTTCCACGTCCCTCGATGTCTTCTCCTGCCCTCTTCCGCTGGCTCTGATAGGCACTTCCACACAGCCAACCAGCTGCCATTATTCAGGTGGCCGGCGCTCACCATCCGGCCATCTGAATAGTCGGCGGCAGCAATAACATAGATTCATGTAATGCATTAATCTATGTTATTGTAATCAGTGGCGGTGCGAGAGCCAGAGGGGGCAACGCTTCGGCGCCCTCTATAGACGCAGTATCACAGTATGTCACAAAAGTTAGCACACCCCTCCAATTTTTTTGTAAATATTTTATTATATTTTTTCAAATGAGTGAGTGTATACACCACTCCTAAAGCGCCCCTGCCCATTGAAATCAATGGGCAGCGACACACTGGAGTAGTGCGCTTGCGGGATGTTAAAAGAATGTCCTTTCCTCTTAGCTGCGTTTTTTGGCTTCTAGCAGGGAGCTTTTAACCCCCGCTAGCGGCTGAAAAAGGGTTAAATGTGCCCCGCTAGCAGCCGAAAAATGCAGCTAAAACAACGGGACGTTTTTTAACGTCCCACAAGCGCATAACTCTAGTGTGGCGCTTTGGCAGCGCTGCCCATTGATTTCAAGGAGTGTGGTGTATACACTTACTCATTTACCCTGTAGCAAAGTGTAATTTCTTCAGTGTTGTCATATGAAAAGATATAAGAAAATATTTACAAAAAAATGTGATGGGTGTGCTAACTTTTGTGAGATACTGTATAGCAGTCTTGTGACTCCTATCATGTAGGATGAGTTTTTATTCTCCGCTGATTGTCCTATGAGGCTGCAGGACCCCTGACAAAAACCATCAATAGATAACCAACAGAAAGTGTGGAGGAAGGAATGTATCACTGGTTGCTATGGTTACTCAGTGTGAAAGTGGCTTATGTGAAAATGTCCAAATTGAGCCCAATTAGCCATTTTTCCTCCCCATTGTCATGTGACTCATTAGTGTTACAAGGTCTCAGGTATGAATGGGGAGCAGGTGTGTTAAATTTGGTGTTATCGCTCTCACTCTCTCATACTGGTCACTGGACGTGCAACATGACATCTCATGGCAAAGAACTCTCTGAGGATCTGAAAAAAAGAATTGTTGCTCTACATAAATGTAGCGCCCCCCCTACTTTCAGTATGGGCACTACGCTAAAGTTAGTGGGGAATGGGAGAGTTACCTTGCTCCCATTCACTAATTATTAAACATTTTGGGACTTCTGTCACTCCAGAAATGTCCACTGGGTCAGTCTGTGCTCCAGGGATGCAATATCATCCCTGGCCAGCAGTTGGCGCCAGAGGGATTCTGGCGGAGCAACTTTTCCCCAGCAGCCAATTAGAGAAGTTTCTCCCTCGCAAGGCATGCTGGGGAAGAGTATATCTGTGACAGGTGTCATGTGTTCTAAAACCTTTGCGGGGTCCCCGTTCCAGGTGCAGCATCCCCCTTCAGGGTTCGCGCATCCATGGACCCCGCCGGCGTGGCCCACCAGGCCAGAGTTGCAGTCTACGAAAACCCTCATCCGGAGGTACAAGGGGACCCCAGCGACTTGTTGGGTTCCCGGTTCCACTGAAAGGATCCCAGGCTGGGTGCCGTACGATTGGGGAGTCGGTTTGAGGAGGACCCGGAGGCAGGCCGTCCAACAGAGCCTGAACAAACCAATTGGGGATCCGGTGACCAGAGTACTGACAGGTATGTTGCTGTCATCTGGTGACCAATGCAGAAATCTACTGGGAGGATTCGCTCCATTTATCTACCTAGCTCAGTTATTGTAATTGGCCTGTGAGACAGGCCAGAAATCTTCCCAGAAATCCTAAGTGACACCTTGGCTGCCAGACTTGTGCAAAAGGAGTCTGTCCGGGGGCACTTTACCCACTCAGATGGAGTGGCGACGAGTTACAAATTGGTACTATACAGAGCAGTACTGACTGCTCCATTTAATATCCAGGCCTGATACTGCAAAGTTCTCTCCTCTCTTTCTCTTCATCAACCTTGACCTTCCCAACTGATGTTGATGTTGGCTGTGTTTGGCCTGGAAAATAAAGCATTGAGAAAACCTTTATTCACTGTATGGACCTTCGCTCACTGCCCGGCCGGCGCGTCGCTGGAACGTGGAGCAGGTGAGTGTATGTTTATTAAAAGCCAGCAGCTACACTTTTTGTAGCTGCTGACTTTTAATAAACATTAAAAATGACTGGAACACCCCTTTAATTGAACATGATTGTGGCATCTGAATCTCAACGCATTTCGTGGCTACATTGCCACTCATCAGGAGTTGATGTAAATTAGATGTCTAAAAAAGAGAGATATTAAACCAAACAATGAGTCAGGCTTGCGTAAAAAGGGGGGAAGGAACAGAAAGAACCATCCACCCATACTTACAGGTTGATGATGAAAAGTGTGGTGGTGAATACTGGGGTGGCTGAGGACATCGTCTGGCATGGAAGCTGAGGTGGCAAAGCAGGAAAACGTGGGTGTAACTAATGAGGTGGTCCTCACCAAACAATCAATGATAGTGTGTGTTTAATCACCTATACCATCTGTAGATAAACATACATTTCAATACATTAGTGTTTTTGTTGGATTGGTCCCTAAGGCCTGGTACACACGATAGGATTGATCCGCGGATACGGTCTGCCGGACCGTATCCGCGGATAAATCCTCTGAGGATTTTGATCCGATGGAGTGTACACACCATCGGATCAAAATCCGCGCCAAATTCCCATCGCGGTGACGTGTCGCGCCGTCGCCGCGATGATGACGCGGCGACGTGCGCGACGCTGTCATATAAGGATATCCACGCATGCGTCGAATCATTACGACGCATGCGAGGGATGGGTTCGGACGGATTGATCCGGTGAGTCTGTACAGACCACCGGATCGATCCGCTGGAGCTGATTCCAGCAGATAGATTTGTTAGCATGTCTACAAATTTTTATCTGCTGGAAATCGGAAATATCCGCGGATAACTATCCGCTGGAACGTACACACCAGGGGATCTATCCGCTGAAACCGATCCGCTGAGATTTTTCAGCGGATGGATCCTCTCGTGTGTATGGGGCCTAAGTCAACAACCCCCATGGGTGTGCTTGTTCCTGTATGAGGGAAATGTGTTTGCTCCACTGCAGCCACATGTGGCCGCCAACGTCACGCTGGCCACTAAATGAGGGCGGAGGCGTCATCCCCCAGGCGATAGACGTCCGGCAGTTCTCCATCTTGCTCCGGTTTGTTTCTATCTGTCTCCTCAAACAGGACATCCTTATTTATTCTTATTACATCTCTTGGTTGGATTTGGTCATGTTGCAAAGTTTATCTCTCAGCCTTTACTTTCCTCTTGTATTTCAAGATGGATCCTGTACTGATGCTCTGTTTTTTCTAGCTCTATATTTCAAGTTGACTCAGACGACCATCAACCATGATCTAGGGTTCAGGCTTCATCCTGTCCTGACAAGATGCATTCTGCTAAATCTATGAGTGCACCCTGAGCTTTTGGCTGCAGACTATGGTTTCTCAGATCGGCAAGGCTGCCACCCAGGCTTCTATCCTCACTTTCCTTGTGTTCTGCCAGGGGCTTAGAGCGATTGTAGCCGGATTAACACACTTGCTGTGGGAGCATTTGGGTTCAGTCCGTTGTCGTATTTCCATCTGCGCTGTCGTTTTTGGGGCAGGTTTTGGGGGCTTGAGGGGGTGCGCTCTGGGGCCTGTACTGGGGATTATAATGATGGTGCGGAACGGGAGGGTATCATGGATGTCCTTATCAGAAGCCAGCTTCTGGTATAAGAATTATTGAGATAGCTCTTCAAACCACAGGAAGTCACAGCATCAAGAGCCTGTGGGTGTTTGTTTGCCAAACCTGTAGTGGGATTGCTTTTTCCGACTTAGGTGAAGTACTCCTTCAATCAGAGCTTTTATTCTCAGAAAATAGGTGCAGGAACTCAACCACGACCCCGTTCAAATTTCACAAACAGTAGAAGGGTCTTAAAGGGGCATTAAATATCGGGATTGCATTACATACAGAGTGCAGAGTTCAGGGGGGTTACACACAGAGTGCAGAGCTGTCACTTGTAAACACAGAAACCAGACTTCTGTGTTTACAAGTGATTGTGGTGAGCAGGCACCAAAGGATCTGATTCAGAGGTGGTGGAACTGAGTTCCCCCAAGTTCCCCCTGAAAAAAAGCCCTGCCTTCAATACATCTAGATCAATGATGGCACACTTGCCAACAGTCATTAGCTAGCCAAAGTAGCTATACCTAGCTCCTTAGAAACCAACAATGGTAGAAGACTCCAGCGCACAATCACCTTGCGGTAAAGTTAATTCTAAGGTCCCGCTATATGGCCAGGCTGCAACCACCGAAAGTAATTGCTGTACATTCCTCCAGCAGCATCTGAACATCGTGGCGTCGGCACCTCATGCAGAGATGTCAGCCAACATGACAGGCAGGGGAGCCAATCCGGTTCTATTATGGCGCATTCTTTTAGCACTACTGATGGGCTTAGTAGTCCTCACTACACCGGTCTTTGGCAGGAAGCCAGGAAAACAGAAAATGGTATCATACTTACCATAATCTTTTCCTGGTGCCTCTCCATGGCAGCATACCCAACCCACCCAGTTCATTCCTAGCGATGTACAGGGAATGAGCTGTGGGTGTTAAAGGGGTTGTAAAGGTTAATTTTTTATTTTTTAAATAGGTTCCTTTAAGCTAGTGCATTGTTGGTTCACTTACCTTTTCCTTCCATTTCCCTTCTAAGGCCGCATACACACGATCAGTCCATCCGATGAGAACGGTTAACCGATGAAGCTGTCTGATGTGCCTACACACCATAGGTTAAAAAACGATCGTGTCAGAACGCGGTGACGTAAAACACAACGATGTGCTTAAAAAAAACGAAGTTCAATGCTTCCAAGCATGCGTCAACTTGATTCTGAGCATGCGTGGACTTTCAACCGATGGTCGTGCGTACTAACCATCGGTTTTGACCTATCGGTTAGGCGTCCATCGGTTGCATTTTAAAGCAAGTTCTAAATTTTTGGACCGAAGGATAACTGACCGATGGAGCCCACACACGATCGGTTTGGACCGATGAAAAGGTCCTTCAGTCCGTTTTCATCGGTTTTGACCGATCGTGTTTACGCGGCCTAAATGTTTTTTTTCTTTGTCTGTGTAGCGCTCACCCCCGAAGGAGCCGCCGGTTGATTTGGGATCGGCGTATCAAGTTACCAAATTCTTCTGTCTAGGGGTAATACTTGTGAGTGTGGATAAAAGAGCAAGTGTCCAGCCAGTAGCGTGAGTTTTCAATGCTTTATTCCAAGGCCAACACGGCCAACATCAACATGACACACAGTAGAGAAAAGGGTTGATGAGTAGGAAGAACTTGTAGCATCAGGCCTTGGATATCAGAAGCATAGAGAGCAAGCCTGCTCTCGGCACAGACGATTCAAAACGTCGCCACCCTCCACTCTATTCAGAACTAAAGCCTCCTACACACTATCGGACTTCCGTCAGACAAATCCGTGGATTTTTGTCTAAAGGGTGTTGTCCGTAAACTTGTTCTGCATACAGACGGCAGAACATTTTCAGCAAACATACACCAAACTACGTGTTTTTTCAGCTCTTTACCGCCACCCTTTGGGCAACTTTTGCAATTGTTATCTGATGTTTAGCGTTGGTTCGGGGCATGCAAGTTTTTTCTTTGGATTTTAGTCCGACGGAACACATTTGTTGTCGGACAATTTGAGAGAATGGCTATTCAACATTTGTTGTCATAAATTCTGACAACAATTGTCCGATGGAGCATACAGACGGTCGGATTATCTGACAAAACACATCCGTCGGACAATTGTTGTCGGAATTTCCGATTGTGTGTACGGGCCTTAAGCTTTGCCTTTAGTTGTACTTTAATGCAACACATGTTATTGTGTGATATACCCCACGTTAATGTACATGTGTTACCACACTGCACCTGTGTGATCCCGGTTAAAGGAGTTTTTTAATCAATACAGTGTATTGAAAAAGTATTCATACCCCTTGAAATTTTCCAAATTTTGTCATGTTACAACCAAAAACGTAAATGTATTTTATTGGGATTTTATGTGATAGACCAACACAAAGTGGCACATAATTGTGAAGTGGAAGAAAAATGATAAATGGTTTTATTTTTATTTTTACAAATAAATATGTGAAAAGTGTAGCCCCCGAGTCAATACTTTGTAGAACCAACTTTCACTGCAATTACAGCTGCAAGACTTTTTGGGGATGTCTCTACCAGCTCTGCACATCAAGAGAGGGACATTTTTGTCCATTCTTTTTGGAAAATAGCTCAAGCTCTGTCTGTGAAACGCAATTTTCAAGTCTTTTCACAGATTCTCAATGTGATTTAGGTCTGGACTTTGACTGGACCATTCTAACACATGAATATGCTTTGATCTAAACCATTCCCTTGTAGCTCTGGCTGTATGTTTAGTGTCGTTGTCCTGCTGGAAGGTGAACCTCCACCCCAGTCTCAAGTCTTTTGCAGACTCTGATGCCCTGTACACACGATCGGTTCGTCTGATGAAAACGGACCGATGGACCGTTTTCATCGGACGAACCGATCGTGTGTGGGCCCCATCGTTTTTTTTCCCCATTGGTGAAAAAAAATAGAACCTGTTTTAAATTTTTCCTATGGATCAAAAACCGATAGAAAAAAAATGATCGTCTGTGGAGAAATCCATTGGTCAAAAATCCACGCATGCTCAGAATCAAGTCGACGCATGCTTGGAAGCATTGAACTTAATTTTTCTCAGCACGTCGTAGTGTTTTACATCACCGCGTTGGACACGATCGGATTTTTAACCGATGGTATGTAGGCAAGACTGATGAAAGTCAGCTTCATCGGATATCCGACGAAAAAATCCATCGGAATAGATTCCATCAGATATCCGATCGTGTGTACAGGGCTTAACAGGTTTTCTTCTAAGATTGCCCTTTATTTGGCTCCATCCATCTTCCCATCAACTCTGACCAGCTTCCCTGTCCCTGCTGAAAAAAAAGCATCCCCACTACATAATGCTGCCACCACCATGTTTCACAGTAGGGATGGTGTGTTCAGGGTGATGTGCAGTATTAGTTTTCTGCCAAACATAGCGTTTTGCTTTTAGGCCAAAAAGTTAAATTTTGGTCTCATCTGACCAGAGCACCTTCTTCCACATATTTGCTGTGTCCCCCACATGGTTTCTCGCAAACTGCAAACAGGACTTTTTATGACTTTTTTCATTAATGGCTTTCTTCTTGCCACTCTTCCATAAAGGGCAGATTTGTGGAGAGCACGACTAATAGTTGTCCTGTGGACAGATTCTCCCACCTGAGCTGTGGATCTCTGCAGCTCCTCCAGAGTTACCATGGGCCTCTTGGCTGCTTCTCTGATTAATGCTCTCCTTATTCGGCCTTTCAGTTTTGTGGATCACCATGTCTTGGTAAGTGGATGGCCATGTCTTGGTAGGTTTGCAGTTGTGCCATACTCTTTCTGGATTGAACAGAGCTCTGTGAGATGTTCAAAGCTTGGGATATTTTTTTATAACCGAACCCTGCTTTATACTTCTCCACAACTTTATCCCTGACCTGTGTGCTGTGTTCTTTGGCCTTCATGATGCTGTTTGTTCACTAAGGTTCTCTAACAAACCTCTGAGGGCTTCACAGAACAGCTGTATTTATACTGAGATTAAAAAGGAAATGCAGTCTGCTCACATCACTTAATAAAAACATCTTTGCCATTCTGAAGCTTCCCTCCAATCACTTTGCGTATTATTTTATATATACCGTATATACTCGAGTATAAGCCGAGTTTTTCAGCACATTTTTTTGTGCTAAAAATGCCCCCCTCGGCTAATACTCGAGTCACCTTTTTGCGCCTGATCTCCTGGACTTTGGCGACCCGGTACCGGCCCGGCCAAACTTGGCACACATGTAGCCCCACTCTTCCTCTACGAGTGTGCAAAGTTTGTTGTCCTGGGGACCTACGGCCGGGGAGCACTGATTTTTCAAAGCTTGGCATCCCTTCCATAGACTCCCATGTTAAACAGTAATTTCTTTGGTGATTTTAAGGATTCTGTACTGGCCGGTCGTAGGTCCCCCTAGACCCGGAACTTGGCACACATGTAGCTCCACTCTTCCTCTACAAGTGTGCAAAGTTTGTTGTCTGGGGGACCTACGACCAGGGAGCATCAATTTTTCAAAGCCGAGCAACCCTTCCATAGACTCCCATGTTAAACTTCAGTCTAGTCATGGACACAGTGAGGCATGGGCACAGTGAGGCATGGACACAGTGAGGCATGCAAATGGACACAGTGAGGCATGGACATGGACATGGACACAGTGGGCTAGATTCACAGAGAGATACGACGGTGTATCTCCTGATACGCCGTCGTATCTCTGACTTAGGCTGGTCGTATCTATGCGCCTGATTGATAGAATCAGTTACGCATAGATATGCCTAAGATCCGACAGGTGTAACACCGTCAGATCTTACCTGCAATTTAAAAATGGCGCGGGGGGCGTTCTCGCTGATTTACGCTGAGAAATATGTAAATCAGCGAGATACGCAAATTCACGAACGTACGCGGACCCTACGCAGTGTTGTTACGCCGTTTCCGTAGCGGTTTTCCCGGCGTACACGTACCCCTGCTTCTATGAGGCGCAGCCAATGTTAAGTATAGCCGTCGTTCCCGCGTCGATTTTGAATTTTTTTACGTCGTTTGCGTACACCGATTCAGAAACCCACGCGCCGCAAGTTACGCTCACGCCGAAACCACTGACGTCCTAGCGTGCATTGCTCCCCCTAACGTGGGAGCAATGCACGCCGGGAAATTTTGCGGACGACGCATGCTCATTTAAATCGGTGCGGGGACGCGCCTGATTTAAATAGTACACTCCTCCTAGCCGCGGAATTTGAATTCCGCCGGGGGTTTTACGATCCGCCGCCCCCAAGTTTGGAGGTAAGTGGTTTGTGAATTACCCACTTGCCTCTCAAACTTGCGGCAGCGGATCTTAAATCACATAGATCACGCGGATCTAAAGATCCGCTGATCTATGTAAATCTAGCCCAGTGAGGCACAGTGAGGCATGCAGATGCACACCCTGGGCCAGATTCTCAAAAGAGTTACGCCGGTGTATCTACTGATACACCGGCGTAATTCGAAATTCCCGCCAGCTTATCATTGTTTTGTATTCCCAAAACATGATACGCCGGAATTAGGCTAGGATCCGACTGGTGTAAGTCACTTACACCGTCGGATCCTAAATGCAATACAACGCTGAGTGCTAGGTGGCGTTTACGTTCAGGTCTCATTTGACTATGCAAATGAGCCTGATACGCCGATTCCCAGAACAAATTTGCGTCGCAAACTCGTCGTTTACGTCGTTTGCGTAAGCGTAAGGTTACCCCTGCTATATGAGGGGTAACCTTATGCCAGTCCGCCGTATGCCATGTTAAGTATGGCGTTGGGTCCGCGTCGTCTTTTTCCGTCGGTTACGTTGTTTTCCTAAGTCGTTCTTGAATACGACTTTACGTCAATGACGCTCACGTCGGCGTCATTGACGATTTCCGTCGTGAGCTGGAGCATGCGCACTGGGCTATTTTTCAGCCCGGCGCATGCGCAGTTCAATCTGCGCGGGGGCGCGCTTAATTTGAATACAAGCCGCCCCCTTTGAATTACGCGGCCATACGCCAGGCCAATTACACTACGCCAATTACGGAGCAAGTGCTTGGAGAATACGGCACTTGCTCCAGTAAGTTGCGGCGGCGTGGTGTAAATGGCTTACGCTACGCCGCCGCAGATTCTACAAGAATCTGGCCCCCTGTGTTATACTTGAGTCAATACGTTTTCCAAGTTTTTGGTGCTAAAATTAGGTGCCTCAGCTTATATTCGGGTCGGCTTATTCTGTACTCGAGTATATACGGTACTGTGATTCTGTAGTTGCCAAATATGCTGCAGAAATCTCCCTCCACTGAGTTGGGCTGCAACCACTTTATTTTATTTTTCAATATAACGTACATTGAGAGAAACACAGAGGAGACAATAAAAAAAAAAAAGGGGGGGGGGTACATAGGAGATTAGGGGTGGGCATCAGGCCCAAAGGGACCTAGGATACATTCAGTAGCCAGCTTCATGTGACTTCATCAACTTATACCCAACAACAAAGGGTGTGTGTGTGTATTCAAACCATTGTATCAAGACCGGATTGTGTTCTCGCATATTAGAAGCAGCACAGTGAGCTCTGTGCCTTTCATGACCCAAAATGAGATGGGGAGGGAAGAGGATAAAGGGAGAAGAGAGAAAGAGAAAAAAAAAACACAATTAGGAACAATAAACTAGCAAACAATCAGCACACCATCTGTGGGCAGAAATGTGTATTTGTTATAGAGAGCCTGAGGGTCTCCAGTATGGAAGAAAGAGGATCACCGCTCCAGGTGGGTCACTATGTAGAAATAGACTGACTCAGTATACCGTGGGTGCTGGCAATGCACTGACCATGCATAGGATACGAAGAAAGGAAATGGATAGCCGCACTCCGATGACCAAAAAGGTTGTCTTTTATTCAAACGAACAGCAAGTACATCACTTCACAAGGTTACAGCAAAGGAACAGGGGAACAGCCGACGCGTTTCGCACTGGACTAGTGCTTAATCATGGCCATGACAGTAGGAGCGATATTCGATGTCTGTATAGTATTAGATGTATAATGTATCCAAGTGGCCCATGTAGTGTAGAATTTATCATATTTGTCCTTGCACTTTGCCATCCACTTCTCTGCCTCCATAATAGTGTTGACCAAACGCACCCAGTCGCGTCGCCCCCGGAACATAGGCTGACTTCCAATGTATGGGAATCAGATGTCGGGCGGCGTTTAGAAGGCGTGGTAAAATCGATTTACGGTTGAGGCCTGTCCGATCGGCCGGACATTTGTCCGGTCGGCCGTACACACGACCGAACATGTCTGCTGAAACTGGTTCGCGGACCAGTTTCAGCAGACATGTTCGGTCGTGTGTACGAGGCCTAAGAGGAGTGGATGGCACATGAAGCAAGAACTCCAACCTCCAGGACCGGGTGACATTCAAGACTCTCTGCCTCACCCACAAATGTACACAGGGTAAAGCTCCTCAATACTTAAGCGAGAAAATAAAACCCTACGTCACCAAGCGTGCTCCGATCAACCAAACAAAACCTTCTCCAAATCCCTAAATCTCGCTACAAATCTAAGGGAGAACGTAGATTCTCGGTCCAAGGACCACGGCTCTGGAATGCTCTACCCACGACCATCCGCTTGGAAGAAAACCATTGGGTTTTTAGGAAAAAACTGAAGACCCACCTCTTCTGAAAGACCTGTACAACTCTGGATGCCAGCGCCTTGAGGCGATTAAGTTCGCATTTGTTTGCGCTATATAAGTTTCTCACTCACTCACTCAATAGGGAGACCTGCATGTCTATATCCAAAATAGCTTTTATCAGGCCCTGACATCCTGCCAGAAGGGCCGAAGCCTCGGACACTCTCACCATATATGTAGGAAGGTGCCTCGAAGCCCACATCCCCTCCAGCAGGCGGCAGAAGCCGTCGGATACATTTTGGCCAATGCGGCCAGAACCCTGTACCAGTCAACAGTTTAAAGCCATTTTCTTGCATCTTAGTATCTACTGAACTCTTGTGGGTAAGATGATATAGATGACTCAATTGAGTCTCTGTGAATGAATGCCGCAGGTCCCTCTCCCATTCTCGTACATAAATTGGCTTACTCTGGCACTCCGCAGACTGCAACATCCCATAGAGCACAGAAATACAGTGAGGAATGGGATCTGCGGACTTGCAAAGCCTCTCAAACAGGGTCAGGGAGGATGGAGGTCGAATGGGATGAGGCAGACTTTGGATAAAGTGATGTAGCTGCCTGTAGCGCTACTCATCAATCAGGAAGCGACCGAATTGGGTGCAGAGCCAGTCCAAAGAGACTAGGCCGTGCTCATGCACAAAATTTCCATACCTCATCTTCCTTTCCTTTTCTCACATGCGGAAGTAGGATAGATGTTCCCCCGGACTGAACCAAGGGACACCCCCTAGGGGTGCAAGCGGGGACACAGGCTGTGACTGCGCATTTAGTGTATCCCACAACCTCAGCACGTGGACAGAGACTGGAGACACAAAGTCCGAGAGGCCTCGGCAGTCACGGGGGAGCCATGGAGCGTGAGACAAGTTACGGCTAAAAATTACTCAAGGGGAACCCAGGATTTAGTGGCAGTATGATGATGCCAGTCTAAAATACTTTGCAGAACAATCGCCTCATAGTATCTTCTTACGGAAGGGACCCCCAGCCCCCCCAGACTCTTAGGACGTTGCAGTGTGCGGAGGGTCAAGCAGGGTGTATGGCCCTGCCAGATAAATTTCAAGAACAGACTGTTGTAGGCTGAGAAAAAAGATCTGGGTAGCGATATAGACACCATCTGAAGGTAAAAGAGAATTCTTGGCAGTACATTCATTTTCAGTATACTGGCCCGGCCCATCCATGAGAAGGTGTTGCGATTTCAGTGCAAAAGATCAGCTTTAATCGTGGTAAGTAAAGGGGCATAGTTACATTTATATAGTTGTGGTAATGTAGCAGGGGGGTAGCTGCCCAAGTATTTTAACCACTTCCCGACGGCCGTACGACTTTATACGGCCGCAGGGTGGTTCTACTTCTCTGAGCCGCCGTGTTTTTACGGCCTCCGCTCCTCCTGGCCACTGGGGGACGCGCGAGCGTGCCGGCGGCGCGTGCCCGCCGCATCACTGGGATGCCGATGCGCGTGCCTGGCGGCCGCGATGTCCACAAGGCTCCCGCGATCGGCGGTTACAGAGACAAGGACGTGGATCTGTGTGTGTAAACACACAGATCCACGTCCTGTCAGGGAGAGAGGAGACCGATCTGTGTCTCTTGTACATAGGGACACAGATCGGTCACCTCCCCCAGTCACTCCCCTTCCCCCACAGTTAGTAACACTCACTAAGGTACACATTTAACCCCTATACTATAGTTGATCTTAAAGTTAGAGAGAGAGGGTGGAATCTCCGTAATTCCACTATGATGTTGGGAAGGGAAATCAGCAGGTCTGTGACATAAAACAGTACATTATCTGCGTATGCCCATAATTTATGTTCCGTCGTCCCTACCGTGAACCCTGTAATGTTAGTATTTAACCGTATCATGTTGAGCAGTGGTTCTAGGGCAGTGTTGCCAACCATCAGTATTTTTTCTGGCAGCCAGTAAAAAATGGGCACTTTTCTTCTGCCAGTAAATGCCAGTAAGAGGAAAAGGTTGCCAGTAAAAACAATTGAGAATCTGTGGCAAGGCTTGAAAGTTGCTTTTCACAGACGCTCTCCATCCAATCTGACAGAGCTTGAGTTATTTTTAAAAAAAGAATGGGCAAAAATGTCCCTCTCTAGACGTACAAAGCTGGTAGAGACATCCCCAAAAAGACTAATGCCGCGTACACACGACCGTTTTTAATGGTCTTGAAAAAACAATGTTTTTTTCAACCCGATTCTTGTCAAGCCTGCCTTGCCTACACACGATCGTGGATCGTGAAAAAAAATGCTCCAGCAAAGCGCAGTGACGTACAACGCGTACGACGGCACTATAAAGGGGAAGTTCCGTTCGGATGGCACCACCCTTAGCGCTGCTTTTGCTGATTTTGTGTTAGTAAAAGTTTGGTGAGAGACGATTCGCGCTTTTTAGTCTTCGTGCTTTTCGTCTGTTACTGCGTGACGAATGTGCTATCTCCATCCATTACAAACGCTAGTTTTACCAGAACGAGCGCTCCCTATTGATAACTTACGACCATTTTTTTACGACGTTAAAAACAACAACGATTAAAAACGACGTGAAAAATTAGAGCATGTTCTACATTTTTAATGGCCATTTTTTACGTTGTGAAAAACGCTCTGGAGCCCACACAACATAATTTTTTACAACCCAAAAAACGGTCGTGTGTACGCGGCATTACAGCTGTAATTGCAGTGAAAGGAGGTTCTACAAAGTATTGACTCCGGGGGGCTGAATACAAATGTACCCCACACTTTTCACATATTTAATTGTAAAAAAAAATGAAAAACATTTTTCCTTACACTTCATAATTATGTGCCACTTTGTGTTGGTCTATCACATAAAATCCCAATAAAATACATTTACTTTTTTGCTTGAAACATGACAAAATGTAGAAAATTTCAAGGGGTATGAATACTTTTTCAAGGCACTGTACATAAGTAGGTGAATTGATGGTCTTCCTTATCTGAGGAGCTCGGCTTCAACAACTTTCCAGACCTTCATAACAAACCAAAACGCATTGATGAATATAAACTGCCATTCGGGAAACAGCCCAACAATAGACATAAAAACTCAAATAACTGACGTAAACAAAGCACTGTCACTGTATAATGACACTTTCACAGTGTAATTGTAATTTGCTTTTCTGCTCTTGACGCCCTGTAGGCAAATTAGCACATCCTTGGAGATAATGCGGCTTGTAATTGTTTGTTCACACTTGTTGCTGCTGGAGTGACTGCAGACAGATTTTATCTATAGGGGCTTTGTGATGTCTTTCCTCTAAAGTACAAATAAAGCCTAGTACACACGGGCCGAATGTCGGGCAAAATCGTCCATTTCCCTAAAAACCCATTAGTATGACAGTTCCGTCCCTATTTGTGGAAGTTCCGTCTCTATGTATGGCAGTTCCATCCCTGTGTATGGCAGTTTTGTCCCTGTGTATGCCAGTTCCGTCCCTGTGTATGCCAGTTCTGTCCCTATGTATGGCAGTTCAGTCCCTGTGTATGCCAGTTCCGTCCCTATGTATGGCAGTTCCGTCCCTGTGTATGGCAGTTCCGTCCCTGTGTATGGCAGTTCCGTCCCTATGTATGGCAGTTCCGTCCCTATGTATGGCAGTTCCGTCCCTATGTATGGCAGTTCCGTCCCTGTGTATGGCAGTTCCGTCCCTATGTATGGCAGTTCCGTCCCTGTGTATGGCAGTTCCGTCCCTATGTATGGCAGTTCCGTCCCTATGTATGGCATTTTCGTCCCTGTGTATGGCAGTTCCGTCCCTATGTATGGCAGTTCCGTCCCTGTGTATGGCAGTTTTGTCCCTGTGTATGCCAGTTCCGTCCCTGTGTATGCCAGTTCCGTCCCTGTGTATGGCAGTTCCGTCCCTGTGTATGGCAGTTCCGTCCCTGTGTATGCCAGTTCCGTCCCTGTGTATGGCAGTTCCGTCCCTGTGTATGGCAGCTGGTCGGCTGTCTTCTATGGGTCAAGCATGCTGGCAAGCCAGCAGCCTACCAGCTCCTGATCAGCATTCCCAGCCAATGGCTGAGAGCGTTGACTTGAATGTTCTGGCGGGGGTGGGGGGGCACACCCCCCTGTCAGAACACAATAGCACAGCAGGAGAGATCGCTGTACCAACATTGGATTGAGCATCTGAGCTATCAGTTTTTTTTTGTTCAACCATAGTGGGTAGTGTGTACGAGGCTTAAGTCGGCCATAGACAATTCGAATCACGGCCTGTTCAACATGAACCATGTATGGGTAGGCTGAATGTACCAAGTTGATCGATCAATGAACTTGGGTACAACCAGACTGGAATCTACTAAATGCTGAGACCAGGAGAGGCTGAGACGAGGGTTGCTGCGGTGGCACATCTTGAGGTCTGTGACTAAAGCGGGCCATACGCTGTTAGATTTTTGAAGGACCATTTGGAAAGATTGTTTGACAGAGCATTTAATGTGCCCATCATTGATTTAACCGCTTGCCGACTGCCTCACGCACTTATACGTTGGCAGCATGGCACAGGCAGGCAAAGCAATGTATATAAATAGATCTACCGCAACAAATTTGCCGGGCCACAGCCCCCCTCCTCCCAAGCTTCCATCTCCAGATCTCCTAGACTCCCGCAGTGTCTCCCAGCTCCTATAGTGCCACTCAACCTCCCATATTGCTGCACTTCAAACTCCCACAGTGCCCCTAGGCCCACTGAGAGCTCTCAATTCCCACAGTGCCGGCCAACCTCTCTCAGTGCCCACCAAATCCTTTGAAGTACCCTCTAGCTTGCTGCTAAGTCTCCAGCCCCCTAAATTGCCCTCAACCTTCAACATTGTCCCACAATGCCAACCAGTCCTTGTAGCACCTACTGAAGAGACCCACAGCCCCCTCCAGAGACCCTATCAATCACAGTTTCCCTCAGCTCCCTCCAGAATCCCCTACAGAGCCACCACGTCTGCTGTGGATTCCCCCAAACACCCTTCAGAACCTCCATCGCCGACACCTAGCCAATGTCAAACCATTTTTCGGGGCTCTTCGCCTCGTGGCCCTCCTGGCGCGAGGTAGGTGTCGTGAGATTTTTTTAGCCTCTGGACCATGCTGGCCCAAGGCTGCATTTTGGCCTAGTAGGCCCAGTTACCCTGACTGGGGTCTACGCCATGGAGGTGATCCTGTGATGTATTTTTCTTGCAGGAGGAAGCCACTCAATGGAGGAACCCAGGGGGAGGACCTGTCCCGGAAAGGACCGAGCGGGAAGCTGGTACTTTGGGAGAGGCCTGGTACCATAGCCTACAATACCTTTCAGTGTGCCGGGTTGTCTTAAAGGCTCTAGAACTTTAAGGCTGGATCTCCGGGTACCGAATCCTGTGGCAGAGGATTCCGGAATCTTGCAACCAGTCTGTGGCAGAGACTGAGATTATTCTTGTCTGTGCATCATCCCGGCTGCTAGGCCATGTGAGAGGGGCCTCTCCGGGTGAGCAATACCCACTCAGAGGAAAGTGGTGAGTGTGGCTTTGAAGTTTAGCAATTCCCCAGTGATCTGCCTTGTGCGCCTGAACCTTCCCCTCATCCTTCATCCCTCTACTTCTACAAGTTGTTTGAAAATAAAAGCAAAAGAAAAGAAAATTAACTATATATTGTGGACATTGAACTTTTCACTGACTCTCAACCCCTAGACGACGAGGAACGAGGTAACGTGCAAGGCCCAAAAATAACCAGCAGCTCCTACGGGGGTAGTGCTACATTAGCTTCCATGTTTCATCACTAAAACGTTCCTATTGGGTGTACTGACCCTTTCAATGTAGCCATGAATATCTCTGATAGTGGACTGTTATCTCTTATTGTTACCATGCTGAGGTATTTATTTTTGCCACAAATGATTCAACCAACCTTTGTTCCTACTATGCAATCTGAGCAGTGGCGGTTCGTCCATAGAGGGCGCTGAAGCGCCGACCCCTCTGGCTCCGCACCGCCACTGACTAATAACATAGATTCATTGCATTGCATGAATCTATGTTATTGTCGCCGCTGCCGCTGGTCTATTCAGATGGCCGGACATAGAGCGCCGGCCACCTGAATAACGGCAGCTGGTTGGCTGTACGGAAGTGCCTATCAGAGCCAGCGGCTTTGATAGGCTTTCCGAGTACAGCCCTTAGGCTGTAGTCGGCTTCCGAATGCTTATCCTCGGGACGTACCGGCGGTGCGTTCCTTGGATAAGACTGACAGGCATCTCAGCCAATCAGGTTCACCGGTTCTGGCTATCGGTAACCTGATTGGCTGAAGCGTCATCGAGGGTGGGAGAAGACATCGTGGGACGTGGATGGCTGACTCCAGTAAAGGTAAGTGCTGGGCGGGGGGGGGAGGGGAATTTTACAGGGCACAGCAGCGACGAAAGGCACAGTGACATCAATGGGCACAGTGGCGACAATGGGGACAATTGGCACAGCGGCATGAATGGGCACAGTGGCGACAATTTGGCACAGTGGGGACAATGTGGCACAGTGGGGACAATTTGGCACAGTGGCGACAATTTGGCACAATGGCGACAATTAAAGGGCACAGTGACATCAATGGGCACAGTGGCGACAATTAAAGGGCACAGTGGCGACAATTAAAGGGCACAGTGGTGACAATTAAAGGACACAGTGGTGATAATTGGCACAGTGGCAACAATTGATGGCACAGTGGCTGTGTTTGATTGCATTTCACAGTGGCTGCTTTTGATGGCATGGCACAGTGGTGACAATTGATGGCACAGTGGCTGCGTTTGATGGCATGGCACAGTGTCTGCGTTTGATGGCATGGCACAGTGGCTGCGTTTGATGGCATGGCACAGTGGCTTCGTTTGATGGCACATGGCGTTTGATGGCATGGCACAGTGGCTGCGTTTGATGGCATGGCACAGTGGTGACAATTGATGGCACAGTGGCTGCGTTTGATGGCATGGCACAGTGGCTGTGTTTGATGGCATGGCACAGTGGCTGCGTTTGATGGCATGGCACAGTGGTGACAATTGATGGCACAGTGGCGGCGTTTGATGGCATGGCACAGGGGCTGTGTTTGATGACATGGCACAGTGGTGACAATTGATGGCACAGTGGCTGCGTTTGATGGCATGGCACAGTGGCTGTGTTTGATGGCATGGCACAGTGGTGCGAATTGATGGCACAGTGGCTGCATATGATGGCATGGCACAGTGACTGCATTTGATGGGATGGCACAGTGGTGACAATTGATGGCACAGTGACTGCATTTGATGGCATGGCACAGTGATGACAATTGATGGCACAGTGGCTGCGTTTGATGGGCACAGTGAGGCTGCAATTTTTTTTTTCATTTGCTCCCCCCCCCCATTTTGAGCACCAGCCGCCACTGAATCTGAGTGAACGAAAGTTCTGCTTGGAGAGTTTAGCTTTCAGGGACACACAGTACCATAGGAAAATGTTATGATACTTAGCACCATCTAGTGGCCAAATGAGGTAATGTATACCCATTTCTTTTTCATACATCATGGGACAGAGTCAGGCTAATATTCATTACCTTCTGGGTTATACTTCATCATCAGGTGAATGGACACTGGTAGATCAAAGATCTTTAGACATGAAGTGACCTCCCTATATAACCCCTCCCTTACAGGAAGCACATCCGTTTTTTTTACCAGTGTCTACAAGGTGGATAGAATGGTTTGTTTGAGCTCCAGGTCTATACACCCACAAACAGTCCCAAAAATGAATCAAGGGATTGACCGATCGGATCCATCTGACACAGGCTATATGCTTAGATAAATGGTACCAGAACCACGCAAAGAAGACTCTTGATCCTTGCTTTGTGCACTGATCCAAATCATTTGGTGGAGGGGGGATTATGGTGTGGGGTTGTTTTTGAGGGGTTGGGCTTGACCCCCTATCTCCAATGAAGGGAACACTTAAGGCGTCAGCATACCAAGATATTTCGGACAAATTTATGCTCCCAACTTTGTGGGAACATTTTTGGGACGGCCCCTTCCTGTTCCAACATGACTGCACACCAGTGCACAAAGCAAGGTCCATAAAGACACGGATGAGCGAGTTTGGGGTGGAGGAACTTGACTGTCCTGCTCAGAGTCCTGACCTCAACCCAATAGAAGACCTTTGGGATGAATTAGTGTGGAGACTGTGAGACAGGCCTTCTCATCCAACCTGACCTCCCAAATGCACTTCTGGAAGAATGGTGAAACATTCCCATAGACACACTCCTAAACCTTGTGGACAGCCTTCCCAGAAGAGTTGAAGCTGTTATAGCCGCAAAGGGTGGGCCAACTCAATATTGAACCCTACGGACTAAGATGCCATTAAATTGGGGCGATCTGTGCATTAAGGGTGTCAGAAATCTTGAGACTTTTAGGTAGATTCAGAGAGAGTTAGGTCGGCGTATCAGTAGATACGCCGACCTAACTTAGAATCTGCGCCGACCTAAGTTTAAGTGTATTCTCAAACAGAGATACGCCTAAACATATCTAAGATACGACGGCTTGCGCCGTCCTATCTTAGGTTGCAATATTTCTGCTGGCCGCTCGGTGGCGCTTCCATTGCGGTCGGCGCAGAATATGCAAATCAGTAAATACGCCTATTCACGAACGTACGCCCGGCCGCCGCAGTACATTTACGCCGTTTATGTAAGAGATAGGCCGCCTAAAGTTAAAGATGCCCCATAGGTGGCGTAGCCAATGTTAAAGTATGGCCGCCATTCCCGCGTCGAAATTCGAAATGTTTACGTCATTAGTGTAAGTCGTCCATGAATAGGGATTTACGTCGTTTACGTCCACGTCGAAATCAATAGGCCCGTGCGGCGTACTTAGCCGCAATGTACACTGGGAAATGTAGGCGCCCGGCGCATGCGCAGTTAAAAGAAAACTTCAAAAACGTGAGGTCAAGCCCCATTAACATAAAACACGCCCCCCTTACACACATTTGAATTAGGCGCCCTTACGCCCGCCCGCTTTAGGCTACGCCGCCGTAACTTAGCAGGCAAGTACTTTGAGAATCAAGTACTTGCCTCGCTAACTTACGGCGGCGAAGCCTAAACACGCTAAGCTACGCCGCCGCAACTTTGCACCAATCTATGTGAATCTACCTATATGACTGGGATGCCATTAAATTGGGGCCGCCTGTGCATTAAGGGTGTCAGAAATCTTGAGTCTTTGTAACTTCCTGTGGCATGATCTTAACTCTCAGGCCCCGTACACACGGCCGAGGAACTCGACGTGCCAAGCACATCGAGTTCCTCGTCGAGTTCAGGGATGAAGCCGCCGAGGAGCTCGGCGGGCCGCCTTCTCCCATAGAACAACGAGAAAATAGAGAACATGTTCTCTATTTTCTCGTCGAGCTCCTCGGCGGCTCCATCGAGCCAAAACTGTACAGACGACAGAGTTTCTCGGCAGAATCCGGGTTTTGACCGAGTTTCTCTGTGAATTCTGCCGAGAAACTCTGTCGTGTGTACGGGGCCTCATAGTGATCAGCTTGCTCAGTTGTAATCTACAAATCAACACCCCTCTATGTAATAGAGATGAGTAGTGGGGGGTATTAGTAGTCCAAATCAGGATAGCAGTCTAGGTAACAACGCAGCGCACCAAGTGAGCGTTGTCACCCTAGGACAGGAAGTTGTTACTGGGAGGATCACCAGGTGAAAATAAAGTAAAATAAGCCTGCAAAAAAATAAAACGAATGCAGATAACACCTCTATAGACTGGTAAGCTGCAATATATTACATTTTTGTTTTAGGACTTATGCTAGGTTCAAACCTATGCGTTTTTGCGGGGCGTATTAATGCGGACATGGCAGCCTATTTAAATGAATGCACCAGCACTGCGATTTTTACATGCGTAGGGGAGCCATTCTGAATGAATGGCAGCCCCGCGTGTTTTCGCAGAGCGGTAGGTTTTCACTGCGGGTGGTTTGCGGGTGTGGAAATCTCTGCAATTCCTGCACCTGCCAGAAGTGTGAACCTTTACCTGGATATTCTTTAATGCTTGGAATTTGCATGTTCTCCCTGTGCCTGTGTGGGTTTCCTCCGGGTACACCAGTTTCCTCTCACACTCCGAAGATAAGCTGGGAGGTTAATTGGCTCCTTTCTAAATTGGCCCTGGTATATGTACATATGTGAGTTAGGGACCTTAGATTGTAAGCTCCTTGAAGGCAGGGACTGATGTGCATGTACAACATATACAGTGGCGGTGCGTCCATAAGGGGCAAACGGCCCCCTCTCTCCAGCCACCTGTCCATCACCATAGATAGATTCATGCATTGCATGAATCTATCTATGGTCGCCGCTGCCACACCCTATTCAGGTGCCCGGCCCCTTTTCGGAGGGCACCTGATTAGGGCCATAGGCTCTAATATGTGTCCAAAAAGGTGAACAGTGGGCACCATGCAGCGTTTTGTTAGAAAAGCGAATTAATATTCACTTTCCTAACACTGAATCGCCTCTCAGCCAATCAGGTGCTCAGGTCTGTTACCTGTCACCTGATTGGCTGAAACGACAGGTGCTGTGATTGGACGCCTATCAGGAGTCCAATTATAGCAGAGGACGGGAAGAGGGGATGGGAGAAGACATCGCGAAACGTGCAGGACATCGCCGCCGTGACCCGCTGCCCCACCGAGACAGGTAAGTGCCAGGCGGGCAGGGGATGCACACTGGCAGCAATTGATGGGCACAGTTTCAGCAATTGATGGGCACAGTACCGGCAATTGATGGGCACAGTAGCAGCAATTGATGGGCACACTGGCAGCAATTGATGGGTACATTAGCTGCGTTTGATGGCACAGTGGCTGCATTTGATGGCACAGTGGCGACAAGTGATGGCACAGTGGCTGGGTTTGATGGACACAGTGGCTGGGTTTGATGGGCACAGTGGCTGCACTTGATGGCACAGTGGTGGCAATTGATCGGCACACTGGCAGCAATTGATGGGCACCGTGGCAGCAATTGATGGGTACAGTAGCTGCGTTTGGCACAGCGGCGGCAATTTATGGGTACAGTGGCTGCATTTGATGGGCACAGTGCCTGTGTTTGATGGGCACAGTGGCTGCGTTTGATGGGCATGGTGGCTGCATTTGATGGCACATTGGTGGCAATTGATGGCACAGAGGCTGCATCTGATGGGCACAGTGGCTGCATTTGATGGGCACCTTGGTTGCGTTTAATGGGCACAGTGGCTGCGCTTGATGGGCACAGTGGCTGAGCTTGATGGGCACAGTGGTTACGTTTGATGGAACAAAGTGGCTGCATTTGATGGGCACAGTGGCTGCTCTTGATGGGCACAGTGGCTGTGTTTGATGGCACAGTGGTGGCAATTGATGGGCACAGTAGCTACATTTGATGGGCACAGTGGCTGCATTTGATGGGCATAGTGGCTGCGCTTGATGGGCACAGTGCTTGCGTTTTATGGAACAGTGGATGCGTTTGATAGGCACAAAGGCTGCGTTTGATCGCACAGTGGCGGAAATTGATGGGCACAGTAGCTACGTTTGATGGGCACAGTGGCTGCGCTTGATGGGCACAGTGCTTGCGTTTGATGGAACAGTGGCTGCGTTTGATGGGCACAAAGGCTGCGTTTGATGGGCACAGTGCTTGCGTTTGATGGGCACAGTGGCTGCAATTGATGTTTTTTTTTTTCAGCTTGTTTGATCCTCTCCAAAAAATTTGGAGCACCAGCCACCACTGAACATATATGTAAAACACTGTGTAAATTGAAGGAGCTATATAAGTACCTGTAATAAATAAAGGTATCAGGACCATCCCAAAATTATTGCAAGAGAATATACCAAAATTCTTTGCATACTGTCACAGGATGTCTGTACAATGACAAACTTGTGTATCATACTGCCATCTAGTGGATGAAATGTATATAGCATGCCAAATTGCAAGCACATGTGTTTTAGAGGAAGTTTTGTCACTGAAGTATCAAATTTTGAATTGAAAAAAAAGCTACAATAACAAAATTCAAGTACTGTACTCATATTATAATGTGTTTTGCTCTCCTTTTTCTGTCTACATCATCTTACAGCCTTTTATCATGTCATCATTGGGGAAGGGTGGTAAATTACTAAATCAAGAAAACAAAACAAACAAAAAAGAAATAAAAATCTATTTGATATTATAATGATTAGAAAAATGAACAAATATTCTAATAATCTTTTCCTATAAATTTTTGTTTGAAATTCTAGCCAGCTTTAATATAGAAGAGAGTTGTATGATGTTCAGTAAAAGGGAATGTCATAATAGGATGTTTACACTGAGTTAGTAGAAGTAGTAATAAATGTCACCTCGGTAGTAGATTTTTAATTGTTGTTTTATTACACTTATAGGCCTTGTTCAGACGTGCAGCAGTCCTTGCTACCCCTCCAAAAGTCAATCAGTGCTAGATTGCTTTTCAGAGGGTGGTTAACAGGATGCTTGGAGGTGATATGTTGCCTTCTCACCACCTGTTTTATTCCTGAAAAAGCTGCGCCAACTGGCGGTTGCAGAGCAGTCCAATTTACCTTGATGGGTCACATTCTGCAGCTATACTGCACTCTGAACACAGCAGAGGATCGTATTTTCACCGCAGTCCCGAATCAAAGCATCGCAGCTGAGGCAAGTGTACAGCCCTGATCAAGTGTCTGTTCTTCTTTAGGTGGGCGGTCGGGGTGCAGTAAAACTATGGATCAACAGCCTGCCTGCTTTTTCTACCCTCTGTGAATAAGCCACATTTGGTGTGAGAGAACCTTAGGCCCCTTTCACACGGACGGACCGTTCAGGTCCGCCTGTCAGTTTTGACGGCGGACCTGAACGGCCGCTCTATGCAATCCTATGGAGCGTCGGATGTCAGCGGAGACTAGGGTTGTCCGATACCACTTTTTTAGGACCGAGTACAAGTACCGATACTTTTTTTCAAGTACTCACCGATACCGATACTTTTTTTTAAATCTGTCCCCATATGCAGCCATGTCCCCCCATATGCAGCCATGTCCCCCCCATATCCAGCCATGTCCCCCCATATGCAGCCATGTCCCCCCATATGCAGCCATGTCCCCCCATATGCAGCCATGTCCCCCCCATATCCAGCCATGTCCCCCCATATGCAGCCATGTCCCCCCATATGCAGCCATGTCCCCCCATATCCAGCCATGTCCCCCCCATATCCAGCCATGTCCCCCCCATATCCAGCCATGTCCCCCCCATATCCAGCCATGTCCCCCCATATGCAGCCATCTCCCCCCCATATCCAGCCATGTCCCCCCCATATCCAGCCATGTCCCCCCATATGCAGCCATGTCCCCCCCCATATGCAGCCATGTCCCCCCATATGCAGCCATGTCCCCCCCATATCCAGCCATGTCCCCCCATATGCAGCCATGTCCCCCATATGCAGCCATGTTCCCCTTACCTACATGCTGCCGCGCCACCGCTTGGTTAATACAGGCGGGGAACATTACAGCTTTCATTTGAATAGCTGTAGTGTTTCACGCCGCGCTGCGTATAGACACTCCCCCTTGCTCGGGATGGGACAGTTCACCTGAGCAAGGGGGAGTGTCTATACGCGGCGCGGCGGGAAACACTACAGCTATTCAAATGAAAGCTGTAATGTTTCCCGCCCGTATTAACCAAGCGGCGGTGGCAGCGGGGATGCGGCGTAGCTGCGGGATGTGGCGTAGCGGCGGGGGGGGGGCGAGTATTCGGCCAGGCATCAAGGGCATTTGCGGGAGCACAAGTACTCCCGCAAATACTCGGAATCGGTCCCGATACCGATACTAGTATCGGTATCGGGACAACCCTAGCGGAGACATGTCCGCTGACATCCGACCCGATCCATCAAAATCAGACATATGGCGATACGTCCATATCCGTCCATGGCGGATCGGATGAGATCTGATGAAAATGGACATGCTGTCCGTTTTCATCAGATCGCTCCATAGGAATCAGCGGCGCTGCACAAGCCCCTCCCCACTCAGTGAGCAGAGAGGAGCTTGTCATCCGCCAGCTCAGCGGAGATCTGCAGACTGATCCCCCGCTGAGCTGGTGGGAGCAGGCGACGGAGTCCGCCTCGTGTGTAACTGGCCTTAAAGCGGAGGTTCTGCCGAAATTTGTTTTGCCAGCAGTTACAAATACTGCAGCTGCTGACTTTTTAAAATATATTTTAAAATATGGACACTTACCAGTCCAGTGCGCCCGCGATGCCGCCAGCGGAGGACGAGCAATCGGTCGTCCCTCGGCTGCACCCGCCACCATCCTCGGTTAGGGAATCATAAAGTGAAGCATTGCGGCTTCACTGCCCGGTTCCCTAGTGCGCATGCGCGAGTAGCGCGCCGTGCCGTCACTGGTCCCCGCTCTCTTCTGGGAACAGTGTGTTTCCCAGAAGACAGCGGGGGCTGCGGGTAGAGGCGTGTCTGCCGCAGTACCGTATTCCCAGAGGTGGGTGTAAATACCTGTCTTAGACAGGTATCTACACTCCCCTCCCCCTGAAAGGTGCCAAATGTGACACCGGAGAGGGGGGGAGGGTTCCGAAAAGCAGACGCTCCATTTTTTTAAACATTCCAGTTTTATTGAAAGAAAAAAAGGAATCACAAGGTAGCATACACAACACGCCATATGCAAGTACATTTACAACAATAAGCAATGCAAGATAATGATGAACTGATATTGTGAGGATTATAGTATGTTCCTTATACAAAGTAAGTATCTGATAGGCTGAAACTAAACCTTAAAAGCTAAGCCCCTTGGGGAACAAACATTCGAACTGTAGTTTCGCCATAAACTTTTTGGCCCGAAAATTCGTTATCCTGACATTCAGCAGGGTAACAGCCGCCACACGCTCGTGGAGGTGCGCATTGCGGTGATCGGTGGTGCGGCGTGTCAGTCTGACACACCACTACACCGATCTCGGTAAAGAGCCTCTGATGTCCAATCACGGCTGATCAGGATGTAAACAGGAAGAGCCATTGACCGGCTTTTCCTCACTGGCGTTTGACAGAAGCGAGTAGAAGAGAGCCGATCAGCTGGTCTCCTGACAGGGGGGGGTCTGTGCTGATTGTTTATCCAATATGAACACTAACATTTCGTTACCTGTGTCTGTGGGGGGACCATGTAGCGCGCCCCGCCGGTTTGTGGCTGTATGTCACCTCAGCTCTCATGACGGACTAAACTATTGGCCGTGGCTCCATACCTACCATTCCTGTCACATTGTTTCCATGTAGGTACCCTAGATGGGCCTCACTGCCTCATCGTTTATTTATTTAACCATTAACCATATTTAGTAACTACAATTTACTATACACTTTATAGATATCCCAAAGCATCAGCCCCTGATAAGTGTCTTACGCACACGAAACGCGTCGAGCACTGGGACGCAGATATAACAACCATCCAATCTGCCAACATTGAACTTTTTGGTTTCACTGGCTTTTAACAATACAATATGATATCTGTACATATGAAAACAAATTTTAACCACTTAACCCCCCCGGACCATATTGCTGCCCAAAGACCAGAGCACTTTTTGCGATTCGGGACTGCGTCGGTTTAACTGACAATTGCGCGGTCGTGCGACGTGGCTCCCAAACAAAATTGGCGTCCTTTTTTTCCCACAAATAGAGCTTTCTTTTGGTGGTATTTGATCACCTCTGCGGTTATTTTTTGCGCTATAAACAAAAATGGAGCGACAATTTTGAAAAAAATGAATATTTTTTACTTTTTGCTATAATAAATATCCCCCAAAAATATATAAAAAAACATTTTTTTCCTCAGTTTAGGACAATACGTATTCTTCTACATATTTTTCGTGAAAAATATTCGCAATAAGCGTTTATTGATTGGTTTGCGCAAAAGTTATAGCGTTTACAAAATAGGGGGTATTTTTATGTCACTTTTATTAATATATTTTTTTACTAGTAATGGCGGCCACCATTGATTTTTTTTCGGTACTGCAACATTATGGCGGACACTTCGGACACTTTTGACACATTTTTTGGGACCATTGGCATTTTTATAGCGATAAGTGCTATAAAAATGCCTAGGATTACTATAAAAATGCCACTGGCCGGGAAGGGGTTAACACTAGGGGGCAAGGAAGGGGTTAAGTATGTCCCTGGGTGTGTTATCTTACTGTGAGGGGGGGGTGGCCTCACTAGGGGAAACACTGATCCTCTGTTCATACATTGTATGAACAGAAGATCAGCATTTCTTTCTCTGACAGGACCGGGAGCTGTGTGTTTACACACACAGCTCCCATCCCCCGCTCTGTAACGAGCAATCGCGGGTGCCCGGTGGCGGTCGCGCCCGCCGGGCACCCCCACGGGAGTCACGGACGAGCGGGGGGCACGCGCGCCTCCGGCGGCGCGCACGCGCCCCTAGTGGGCACTAAAAGAGCCGACGTATAGCTACGGGCTCTCGCCCAGGAGAGCCGACCTGCCGCCGTAGAATGACGGCGGCTGGTCGGCAACTAGTTAATGTATCTATCCATTAACATAGACCACAATGTGGGGCTGGGCTATACACTGCTGTACCTCCAATGCTTGGATTGCATGCGCACATAATATATATGTGTATGAATATTTGGAAATGATATGCACTATAATGTTGCTTCCTCTAGGTGACTCCCGTTTTTGTGATGTGCCATACATTTTTTTGATTAATAAATATGTAAATTTTTCCAACCTACCTACACCATGTCCGCAGCCTCATTCAAAGTCCCAAACTCCTTTATTTTTCTTGAGTCAGGGATGGAGGTGCACTACAAGTCCTGCCCTTCCCCCCTTTTCCGTTATTGTTTATCAGCACAGACCCCCCTTGGATGACGGCTAGGCATGTGCAAAAGGGAAAATTTCGTTTCGTTTCGTTTTAATTCGTTATTTAATTAATTTCGTTAAGTTAGGTTCGTTACATGTGTTAAATTTGTTTTCGGAACTTTCGTTTCGTTTTTCGACCGAATTTCGAAAAATCCGGTCGAATTCTAAAGTATTTCGACCGGATTCGACAACAAATAGTCTCTTTTCGAATATAATTTCGAAATTCGATCGGAATTCGAAAAAAAAAAAAAAAAAAAATTTGAATTCCAAATCGAAAACCCGCGGACGAAATTCGATCGGAATTCAAAAAAAAAAAAAATTCGAATTCCGATCGAATTTCGTCCGCGGGTTTTCGATTCGGAATCGAAAACGTTCGTTCGGATTCGGTAAATTCATTAATATTGCAATTCGGGAATTCGTATGCATCCGAATAATGAAAAATTCGTCCGAATTTCCATTCGGAACGAAACGAAATGCACATGCCTAATGACCGCCCAGGACCACCAGGATGCTGCCAGGACCACCAGGTATGCCACCCTAGACCACCAGGGAAGTGCCAATCAGTGCCCAGGCAGCTGCAAATCAGTGCCCATCCCCAATGCCTATCAGTGCCATCTATCAGTGCCGCATATCAGTGCTCATTAGTGCCATGCGGGGATGGACTGGCCATTGGGACTACAGGGAGTTTCCCGGTGGGCCGATGGCTCAGTGGGCCGGCTTCAGTGACAGCGGACCGCCGCCATCCTCCGCTCCTCTGTCTCTCCCTCCCCGCAGCGCTCACCTGGGGGGAACAGAGAAGCAGGGGGAGGACCAGAGGAGCAGGGGGGCAACAGAGGAGCATGGGGGAGGGGACAGACAGCTGACTCAACAGCTATGGCCTGGGAGTTTCTCACTTCTGCCTAATCTTGTCCCATAAGGGGGCACCGAACTGATTCTTTGCCCCGGGTGAAATAATGTCTAGCTTCCCCACTGGTACTGCCTATAAGAGTACCAGTACCAGCTGTTCTACTCTAATAAAGTAGAACGGCTAGCGAAGGGGAAGAGGGGGCTTGGGTGGCCAGGGGGGGGGGGGCGTGAGTTGTCCGGCCGCCATGGGAGAGACCTGTCAAAGTGGGCCAGTCTGGATGAAGTCCAGGGCCAAATTTTTGTCCCAGTCCAGCCCTGGTGCCATGTATTAGTGCCCATCAGTGCCGCCTAACAGTGCCCATCAGTGCCACCCATAAGTACCCATCAGTGCAGCCTTTCAGTGCCCACCAGTGCCACTCATGAGTGCCCATCAGTACCACCTATCAATGCCCATCAGTGCCACCCATCAGTGCCACCTATCAGTGCCCACCAGTGACGCCTATCAGTGCCCATCAGTGCCACCTCATTGGTGCCACCTTATCAGTGCCCGTCAGTGCCGCCTTATCAGTGAAGGAGAAAATGTACTTATTTACACATTTTTATAACAGAAACAAAAGATTTTTTTTATATATATATTTTTGGTCTTTTTTTATTTGTTTAGCAAAAAATAAAAACTGCAGAGGTGATCAAATGCCACCAAAAGAAAGCTCTATTTGTGGGAACAAATTGATAAAAACTCTGTTTGGGTGCAATGTAGCACGACCGCACAATTGTCATTTAAACAGCGCTGAAAGCTGAAAATTGGCTTGGGCAGGAAGGGGGTGTTAGTGCATGGTATTGCCACCGCGCCCCCCCGCTGTGATTATACACAGCGTTAGCTGATCTGTGGGTACCGTGGACTCAATGTCCACCGGCATCCACTGATCATTAGGCAGAGAGCCAGAACAGAAATCTGCCTATGTAAACAAGGCAGATCACCATTCTGTCAGTAGGAAAGGCATGGATCCTGTGTTCCTGCAAAGCAGAAACACGGATCCATGCCTTCCCCTAGTAAAACCTCCTCCCCCACAGTACACAAGCACTGGGTAGGCAAACATTTAACCCTTTGATCGCCCCTGGTATTAACCCCTTCCATGACAGTGTCATTAGTACAGCGACAGCACATATTTTTAGCACTGATCATTGTATTAGTGTTAGTGGTCCCCAAAAAGTTTCAAAAGTGTCAGTTGGTGTCCAATTTGTCCGCCGCAATATCGCAGTCCCGCTATAAGTCAAGGTGATCAAATACCACCAAAAGAAGGCTCTATTCGTGGGGAAAAAAGGACATTAATTTTTCTTTGTGTACAACGTTGCACGACTGCGCAATTGTCAGTTAAAGTAACGCAGTGCCATATCGCAAAAAATGGCCTGGTCAATAGGAAGGGAGGGAGTAAATCTTCCAGCGGTCAAGTGGTTAAGGGGGTTATATTGCGGGCATGCTCCCGTGCCATACAATCGGCATCCATAGCCGCTGAATGTATGATTCGGCCCCGCCCCCAGCGGCCGCATCATTGGATTTGATTGACAGCAGCGGGAGCCAATGGCTGCGCTGCTATCAATCAATCCAATGAAGAGCCGATCAGGCATGGGGAGAATGACGCGCCCACTGAAATTCGGGGCTCAGGCAAGTAAAATGGGGGCTGGGGGGGGGGGGCGGTAACTGCAAGGTGTTTTTTCACCTTAATGCATAGGATGCATTTACCACTTAAGACCCGGACCATTATGCAGGTAAAGGACCTGGCCAGTTTTTGTGATTCGGCACTGCGTCGCTTTAACTGACAATTGCGCGGTCGTGCGATGTGGCTCCCAAACAAAATTGGCGTCCTTTTTTTCCCACAAATAGAGCTTTCTTTTGGTGGTATTTGATCACCTCTGCGTTTTTTATTTTTTGCGCTATAAACAAAAATAGAGCGACAATTTTGAAAAAAAAATCTATATTTTTTACTTTTTGCTATAATAAATATCCCCAAAAAAGATATAATTTTTTTTCTCAGTTTAGGCCGATACTTATTCTTCTACATATTTTTGGTAAAAAAAATTGCATATATAAGCTTTTAACGATTATAATGGCTGCGATCAGCGATTTTTTTTGTGACTGCGACATTATGGGGGACACATCGGACAATTTTGACACATTTTTGGGACCATTGTCATTTTCAGAGCAATAAGTGCTAAAAAAATGCATTGTTTACTGTGAAAATGACAATTGCAGTTTAGGAGTTAACCACTAGGCGGCGCTGTAGGGGTCCCGTGGCCGCGGTCACGGAGCTTCGGACCGGGTCGCGGGCGCACGCCCACGACCCACGGCTGGGCACTTAAAGGGGACGTACAGGTACGTGCCTCTGCCCAGCCATGCCATTCTGCCGACGTAAATGTGCAGGAGGCGGTCCGAAGGTTTACAACCCTTTTAACCTTCATATCTTAAAATCTAAGGGCCAGATTCAGAGAAGAGATATGGCGGCGTATCTCTGAGATACGATTGTCGTATCTATGCGACTGATTCATAGAATCAGTTACGCATAGATAGCCCTAAGATCCGACAGGTGTAACTTATGTTACACTGTCGGATCTTAGGCTGCAATTCTAGGCCGGCCGCTAGGTGGCGATTCCATTGCGGTCGGCGTAGAATATGCAAATGACTAGTTACGGCGATTCACGAACGTCCGCGATGCCCGTCAATCTAAATTTACGTTGTTTCCGTAGCGATACGCGTCGTAAAGTTAATGCTGCCTCCTAGGTGGTCTAAGCAATGTTAAGTATGGCCGTCGTTCCCGCGTCGAAATTTTAAATTTCACGTCGTTTGCGTAAGTCGTCCGTGAATGGCGCTGGACGCCATTTACGTTAACGTCAAACCAATGACGTCCTTGCGACGTCATTTAGCGCAATGCACATCGGGTAATTTGACGGACGGAGCATGCGCAGTACGCTCGGCGCGGGAAGGTGCCTAATTTAAATAGTGCCCGCCCCATTTGAATTAGGCGGGCTTGCGCCAAGCGGATTTACGTTACACCGCTGCAAGTTTACAGGTAAGTGCTTTGTGAATCAGGCACTTACGCTGTAAACCTGCGGCGGTGTAACGTAAATGGGATACGTTACGCCGCCGCAGCGCAACGTAATTCTTTCTGAATCTGGCCCTAACTGTTCAATCTTATTTAGATCTACCAACAGCTACTGTATGCACTGGCCTGCCTAATTGGATGAACCAAAGTCGATTGTTTGGAAAAGTCCTTACATTACATAGTTATACTTGGAATTGAAAGACGATTGTCCTGGAATTATAAAGTAAAATGTAAAATCAGCTTTCCAGAATCAAGAAGTATTCAGTGTAAGAATGGATACATTTTGGTACATTGAAGTCAAAATGAAATCTAAGGGCCAGATTCACGTAGAATCGCGGCGGCGTAACTCATCCTTGATAAGTTACACCGCCGCAATTTTTCATCGCAAGTGCCTGATTCACCAAGCCGCCGTCGTATCTCATTTGTGAATCTGGCCCAAAATGTGCAGATGGCAGTCATCCAAATCGAATTAGAATTTAGGGCCAGATTCACAAATGAGATACGACGGCGTTTCTCCTGATACGCCGTTGTATCTCTGTTTCTATCTATGCGACTGATTCATAGAATCAGTTACGCATAGATATCCCTAAAATCCGACAGGTGTAATTGTTTTACACTGTCGGATCTTAGGATGCAGTACCGCGGCCGCCGCTGGGGGGAGTTCGCGTCGTAAACCAGCGTCGGGTATGCAAATTAGGAGTTACGGCGGATCCACGACGGTTTTTCGCATTCGCTACGTCGCCGCTACGTCGCCGCTACGTCGCCGCTAGTCAAGTTTCCCGTCGCAAAGTTAGTCGTTTTTTTTGGTGCCCTAACTTTAGTCAGCAAGTGTATTGCTGTCTAAAGTATGGCCGTCGTTCCCGCGTCGAAATTAAAAATTTAACATCGTTTGCGTAAGCCGTCCGGGAATACGGAAGTACGCTACGCGCGTCGCCGTTCAAAAAAATGACGTCACGGCGCGCAAAGCACGGCGGGAGTTAGGAAACGGAGCATGCGCAGTAGGTCCGGCGCGGGAGCGCGCCTAATTTAAATGGCACACGCCCATTAGAATTGGCCCGCCTTGCGCCGGAGGCCGCGGGCGTAGTTTTCATCGCAAGTGCTTGGTGAATCAGGCACTTGCGATGAAAAATTGCGGCGGTGTAACTTATCTAGGATAAGTTACGCCGCCGCGATTCTATGTGAATCTGGCCCTTTGTCCCTCCCCCTTGCACTTAGGATTTGTACCGCTAATGAAGGTGCAGATAGAAAGGATAATTGATTTGTCCTCCTGGTCATCCGGCGCAGAAAACAAGCTTTAAATGCCGCGTGCCAGCAAGCTCAAGGATGGGCAGTGGAGATCTGCCAAAAGAACATCTCCTTGGGGATCCTGCAGATAACAGACACGGAGGGGCCACTTTCTTAGGACAAAGTAGACGAGAGCAAAGGCACTACAAACAGTTTTGATGAAAAGAGGGCTGTTCATGTCCTGAGCATTGCGTAACGGAACTTGAGGGTTGTGGGAACAGAATCGTTTGCTGGCAAGTAGCTGCTGCAAGATAATACACTTTATTATCAAAAGTATTGGGACACCTACCCTTACACGCACATGGGCCCGGATTCACATAGATTGGCGCATAGTTATACCGGCGTAGCGTATCGAATATATGCTACGCCGACGTAGCGCAGAGCAGCGAGCACAGTATTCACAAAGCACTTGCTCCCTAATCTACGCTGGGTTCCCCTCGGCGTAACCCGTCGTAAGTGGCAGTGGGCGTGAGCCATGCTAATGAGGCGTGACCCCATGTAAATGATGTACTGAGCGTCATAAAGGTACGAATAACGTACGGCGCATTGGCGCCGTCCCGTGGACGCAACCCAGTGCGCATGCACAGAATCACGTCGAAACTACTCCCTAAGACACATCGAA
The DNA here is from genome assembly GCF_905171775.1 of Rana temporaria. NCBI lineage: Eukaryota > Metazoa > Chordata > Amphibia > Anura > Ranidae > Rana > Rana temporaria. The sequence continues at coordinate 41,054,976 of NC_053489.1, read as the reverse complement.
TCACTGCCTACGACGTGAACGTAACCTATGCCCAGCCCTATTCACGTACTACTACTTAAACGACGTAAAATACGACGGCTGTTCCCTGGTCCATACCTTTGCACCAGTTGCGCCTCCTATATGGGGAATAACTTTACGCCGGACGTAGACTTACGCAAACCGCGTATATGATGCACCGGGCGCAACTACGTTTGTGAATCGGCGTATCTCCCTCATTTGCATATGTGCAATGAGGCGGCCAGCGTAAATATGCGCCCACGATACGCCGACGTAGGAAAGTTACGTCGTTCGGAAGAAGCCTATTTTCAGGCGTATCTAGTTCTGTGGGCATGGCGCACAGATACGACGGCGCATAGTTACACTTACGCGGCATATCTCGAGATACGTCAGCGTAAGTGCTACGTGAATCCGGGCCATGAACTTTAATAGCATCCCAGTCTTAGGGCCAGATTCACGTAGAATTGCGGCGGCGTAACGTATCGTATATACATTACACCACCGCAAGTTTTCATCGCAAGTGCCTGATTCACCAAGCACTTGCGTGAAAACTTACGCCGGCGGCCTCCGGCGTAAGCCCGCGTAATTCAAAGGGGCGTGTGCCATTTAAATTAGGCGCGCTCCCGCGCCGGACCTACTGCGCGTGCTCCATTTTGAAATTCCCGCCGTGCTTTGTGCGAAGTGACGTCATTTTTTCGAACGGCGCCGTGCGTAGCGTACTTTCGTATTCCCGGACGTCTTACGCAAGAATTTTTTTTTTTTAATTTTACGCGGGAACGACGGCCATACTTTAACATGGGCTGTGTAAAGTTAGGGCAGGTAAAACGACGACTAACTTTGCAACGGGAAACTAGACTAGCAACGACATAACGAACGCGAAAAACCATTGTGGATCGCCGTAAAACCTCATTTGCATACCCGACGCTGGAATACGACGCGAACTCCACCCAGCGGCGGCCGAGGTACTGCATCCTAAGATCCGACGGTGTAAGACAATTACACCTGTCGGATCTAAGGGCTATCTATGCGTAACTGATTCTATGTATCTATGAATAGATACTCTGAGAGATACAACAGCGTTTCAGAGAAACGCCGTCGTATCTCTTCTGTGAATCTGGCCCTTAGTCCCTAGGGTTCAATGATGAGTTGGCCCACCCGTTGTAGCTATAACACCTTCAACTCTTAACTCAAAGGTGTTCTATCATGTCCATAAAGACATAGATGATTGAGTTTGGGGTGGAGGAACTTGACTGAACTGATAGAACACCATTGGGATGAATTAGAAGAGTTGGTCTTCTGGAAGAATGGTCAAACATTCCCATAGACACACTCCTAAACCTTGTGGACGGCCTCCCCAGAAGAGTTTAAGCTGTTATAGCTGCAAAGGGTGCGCCAACTCCATAGTGAACCCTACGCACTAAGACTGGGATGCCATTAATATTCATGTGCGTGTAAAGGTAGGTGTCCCAATACTTTTGACATTATAGTATATATATTATAGTATATCTTTGTATCTGGAAGAGATAATATAACTATTGAAAACTACCAGACCTACCCTGAAAATAAGCCCTACTGTGTCTTTTGTTGACATAATTAATATAAGACCCGGGCTTATTTTCGGGGAAACACGGTACAAAGTACACAGTTCATTTTGCAGGGGAAGTTGCATTTGCCCCACAGCTTAGGGAATGTGGTGAAATATCACTTTACAAAGAATACTCAATCACGTGCAAGAAAACAAAACAGCATGCTTGCTTTTGATTGGATGATAGAAGTCAGCAAAGCTTCAAGTGATATTAAAGCAGGGGTCTCAAACTAGCTGCCCTCCAGCTGTTGCAAAAAAAAAACATAGGCCACAAACAGCTGGATGGTAGACTGAAAGGATGTATTAAGGCAATGCAGTTAATCAATGTGTGAACCAGTAAACAAGCAATCTAACAGGTTTAAAAATGCTGTATTAGTGTAGCGGGGTCACCCTGTCTGAATCTAACGACAGGCCGTCCCGCTAGAACTTTGCACACACTTGTAGATACGTTAGACACTGTTGTGAAGTCATGCATTGCGGGACTACAAGAAGCAGGAGATATGGACTCCATTGATTCTTAGGAAGAACGAACTACATTTCCTGCAATGCTTTGCCCTGTTGGAACATGTGACACCCCTGCACAGACTTGTGGGGGAGGTTACTTAAGGAGAGGGAGGTGGAGTTTTTTTCTCTCTCGGGACCAGTCTTTTCTCCTCTGCGGAGCTGCTGGCAGGGACAGCCGTGCTGTTAGGCCTGAAGCCTGGGTCTGGATTGACCGGGAGACCAGCCATCCAGAGGGACTACAGACTCCAGTATGCCGCCTGAATACCCGGAGATCGAAGAAGCAGCCCAGCTGACCACCGGAGCAGTAGAGCACCCTCGTCCAGAATCCCTCTTGTTGTGGAGAAGTGTTTCACCGATGCATTATTTTTTTCTTCCTGAGAGGAGTTCAGGCGGATCGGCCTGTTGGGTGAGGGAGCACATGCTCAACTTCTAACTCTCTGTTTAGTACAGAGACTTAGGCCCCGTACACATGAGAGGATCCATCCGCTGGAATTGATCCGCGGACCGGCTCCAGCGGATAGATTCTATGGTGTGTACAATCCAGCGGATCTGTTTCCGCGGATTTTTATCCCCTGGGATGGATTTCAAGCGGATAAAAATTTGAAGACATGCTTTAAAATCTACCCGCTTGAATCCATCCCAACGGATTGATCCGCTGGTCTGTACAGACTCACCGGATCAATCCGTCCGACCGGATCCCCCGCATGCGTCGTAATGATTCGACGCATGCGTGGAATTCCTTATATGACTGCGTCGCGCACGTCGCCGCGTCATCATCGCGGCGACGGCGCGACACGTCATCGCGATGGGATTTCGGCGCGGATTTCGATCCGATGGTGAGTACACTCCATCGGATCCAAATCCGCAAGAGGATTTATCCGCGTAAACGGTCCGGTGGACCGTATCCGCGGATAAATCCTCTCGTGTGTACTAGGCCTAAGTGTCACCCCACAGGTCACGTGTTAGGCCTTTAGCCAGAACTCAGAGGCCAAGTTAATTGTTCCAGTGTTTCATAAGAAGTGTTTGACTCTAACAAGCGATCAGTCCACTGCTTCCCGTCTTTACAATACCCGGATCGACTGACTTAGTCCCATCGTCACTCCCTGTGGATTACAAATTCTAAAGTGCACCGACCGGCCGCATCATAGACATTAACTTTACTGTAGGAATCCCTGCTAGAGGGAGCTCGCGAGCACAGACTGTTTATCTTAGTTTAGACGAATGGTACCATTCCCAGTTTAGGTCATATCTGTTTATATTAGTTGCTGATCCCAACAAGGGCCCTTGTGGGAATCATTGCCAGGTGTTTGATTGTGATTTTACCTCATGCTTATTTATTAAGTCAGCCTGAAGTAAATTTATATCTTTTGATTCAAATATATTTTCACTTAGTGGAGTGTGTTTCTCACCTGGAGGGATTGGTCGTGAAGCAGGTAATACCAATATACTATAGTATGGGTTGTGATACCGGCGCAAAAAAATAATAAAATAAGTGCTAATATAATTATAATTAAAGTGTTTAGTCTGCTGCAGTTGTGATTTACTCCACCAGGTGGTGCAATTGTGTGAATTGTTATAAGTGTTCGTACAGTTGTACTACTGCGCTGACTTCAGTGAAATAAATAAATATATAAATAAATATATATAACTAAACTGCTGTGAGTGTAACATTTTTCCTGTAGCGCCCATCCATACCAGCAAACATTTAGGCCGATACGTATACTCTGACTTCCGCAACGACATAGCACAGGCACTTCCGCCCGCTGGAACGCACTACGGCCGAGGCTTGGAGCGCACGCCAGGGAGATAGCAGTGACGCTGGACAGGCTAGTGTGTGTATATATTGCTTTCTTAATGTTTTATGAATAAATGTTCAAAACGTACTACACTATATGGGACTTTTTCTTTTTCTGGGAGCAAAAAAAGAACCCATAGAGAGTTGGAGCGCGGAGGTCCGGGACCAGCAGTGGATCCGTATATCATACGTATGTTTACATGCTGTTTATCTTTTTGGATCTTGTGAGAGCATAGCGAAATAGGAGGTGGTGGTGACACTTGCATATAAGGTGGAAAAGTCACAAATTTTATTGCAGCAAGGCACAACATTTCTGCACATACTGGAAACACGCTTTAAGGACTTTGAATTAATGCACGATTATACCGGACTATTACATACATAGATCGTTTATAGTTTCGTTGCATTTGTATATATTTTATACACATTTATTGATTGTTAGCGCATTGGCGCTTCTGAGTTTGTGAACAAAGGGGATTTTATTTATTCCACTTATTTTATTTACCTTATTTATTCATCATATATGTGATCATATCACAATATATAACTTGGGGACAACATTTGTATAATATATGAGTTTGCTTATGACTGATAAGGGCAGTTTAGTTATATATATTTATTTATATATTTATTTATTTCACTGAAGTCAGCGCAGTAGTACAACTGTACGAACACTTATAACAAAATACCAATATACTGTTTATTTATATACCTATGTACATATTGCCTACTATTGTGACCTCAGACAAACAGGGGTCACAATACCTTACCCATTGGCCTTCTGATGTGTTAAGGAGGGGTTTCGAGTTAGTAAAAGAAAAGGGGTGAGTCAAACCAAAAGAGAGTAGATCCCAAATCATTCAGCGGCTCCTCCGGGGGTAGCGCTACACGTGGGGGCTCGTCTGGGATGATTTGGGTAAAACAAGCAGCAGTCTCTCTTGGGTAGATTCAGGTAGGGGCGCGCAATTTTAGGTCGGCGTAGCCTAGCGTGTTTACACTACGCCGCCTTAAGTAAGAGAGGCAAGTACATGATTCTCAAAGCACTTACCTCCTTACTTAGGGTGGCGTAGTGTAAACGCGGCGGGCGTAAGGGCGCCTAATTCAAATGGGTTGGAGGGGGGCGTGTTTAATGGTAATAAGGCTTGACCTCACGTTTTTGACGCTATTTGGCTACTGCGCATGTGCCGGGCGCCTACATTTCCCAGTGCGCATTGCGTCTAAGTACGCCGTATGGGCCTAATGATTTCGACGTGGACGTAAACGACGTAACTCCCGATTCGCGGACGACTTACGCAAACGACGTAAAAAATTCGAACCTCGCGGCGGGAACGGAGGCCATACTTTAACATTGTTATTCCACCTAATAGGTGGAATAACTTTAGGCCTCCTAAGGCCTTACGGAATCGGCGTACAAACTCATTTACATAATCTACGCCAACTGCAATGGAAGCGCCACCTAGCTGCCTTCCGAAAAATTGCAATCTAAGATAGGACGGCGCAAGCCGTCGTATCTTAGATATGTTTAAGCGTATCTCTGTTTGAGCATACGCTTAAACATACGTCGGCGTAGATTCTGAGTTAGGCCGGCTTATCTACAGATACGCCGACCTAACTCTTACTGAATCTACCTATATGTGTTAGTGTTGAAATAAGCACAAATGGTTCAGCTCACTTCTCCTGATGCACAGACATCTGGTCCAGGTCACTTGGTGGTCTGCTGTCCTCAGGTATATGGGACCTGGTGACTCAGTCCTCACGAACAGGTCCTCACAAGGCTCAGTCTTTTTGCTCTGGTAATTATTGGTTTTCCTTTGCTGTAGACCCTCACAACAGGTTCTTCCTCCTCCGGTCCTAGCTCGGCAAACGATCTCTCAGTGGATCAGTCTCACAGGTCGGCATCCTTTCTTTATTGCAGTAAATGTTCTAATGATGGGTGCTTCCCCCTTAGTTTTGCAGTAAATGTTCTAATGATAGGTGCTTCCCCCTCAGTTTTGCAGTAAATGTTCTAATGATGGGTGCCCTCCAATATTTCAGTAAATGTTCTAATGATGGGTGCTCCTCCTTTACTTGTGCAGCAAATGTTCTAATGATGGGTGCTCCTCCTTTACTTGTGCAGCAAAAGTTCTAATGATGGGTGCCCCCCAATATTGCGGTAAACGTTCTAATGATAGCTGCCCCCTCCCCCACCAATATTTGCTATTACATCATATCTGCATAAATTTAGAAATTTCCTCCAAATAATTTTCATCATCGTTTTTCCTGAAAACAGTAACCTTCTTTCCTTGATTTGCATGTCCTAATGGCTCCATAAATCAATGCCAACTTACAGGTAACGATTAGCTTTCTGCTCTTCCCAAATGTATGCTCAATCCATTTCCACTCATTGATTTTCCTTCTTTCTTCTCATCAAGGTCAGAGGTCGCTGATTTTACCTTCATCTGATGGGACAAATCTGTTCAGTATGAACACAAGGGTTGGGTAAGGCCATGCAAGTCACAGCAAACAACAAGATCAGACCCCTAGAAGCTGGTCAGATTATTCTCAGTGAGCGTTTTGTACTATTGTAATATTTTTATGTGAGTTTGCTTTTTTTTTTTTTTTTTATTGCATGTTTGCTGTACCCTTTACTTATAGATACACCCATGTTGATGATGGGCTGCAGTGGCTGGCATCGGGAGTATGACATCACAGCCATTCTACTATTTCTGTGCCACTGCCCCGCCCCCATCTGCTCATTGGATGACTAGTGAGTGCCACTCCACCCCCTGCCTATCAGCTTACAGAGAGGACAATAATTCTGCAAGATGTCAACAATTATCTAGTACAGAGGTGCCCAACCTTTTGAAGAGCGAGGGCCACTTAAAGGGGAATTCCAGTCCCCCAAACATTTTTTTTTTTAAAGACTGCTCTGTAATTGTCAAGACATGTAAATTAACATTTCTAACATGTTTTATTTATTGCGCTTTTACTTTCTTGAAAAAACGTTTTTTACTCACAGATCTTGGAAGCAGGCAGGTTCCATTTTGGCTGTGGGCACCTGAAGCCCTCCTGTGTTCATTTCCTGGACTTCTGTACATGCGCAGTGATGCCTCAGCGAAACCGTCCTTCTTACTGACCTGTTGCCATAGCGATGTCGGCGTCGGCCTGTTGTAGCAGGTGATGTCAAGTGCCCTCCGCTGCCCCCCCATCCATGAAATGGTAACAGGGCGGGCTGCAGCTCAGCACAACTCGGGAAGTGGTGTGACAGGGAGGAGGCAAGCTTTCAGAAACGGCGTCGGCTTGTTGTAGCTGTGAGGTAGCCCTCGCTGCCCCCCCCCATCCATCCGCCCCATCAGTGAAATGGTGCGACGTGGCTCCCAAACAAAATTGGCGTCCTTTTTTTCCCACAAATAGAGCTTTCTTTTGGTGGTATTTGATCACCTCTGCGGTTTTTAGTTTTTGCGCTATAAACAAAAATAGAGCGACAATTTTGAAAAAATAAATATTTTTTACTTTTTACCATAATAAATATCCCCCAAAAATATATAAAACAACTATTTTTTTCCTCAGTTTAGGCTGATACGTATTCTTCTACTTATTTTTCGTAAAAAAAAAAAATCGCAATAAGCGTTTATTGATTGTTTTGCGCAAAAGTTATAGCGCCTACCAAATAGGGGGTATTTTTATGGCATTTTTATTAATATTTTTTTTTTACTAGTAATGGCGGCGATCAGCGATTTTTTTTCGGTACTGCGACATTATGGCGGACACTTCGGACACTTTTGACACATTTTTGGAACCATTGGCATTTTTATAGCGATCAGTGCTATAAAAATGCATTGATTACTATATAAAAAATGCCACTGGCAGGGAAGGGGTTAACACTAGGGGGCGAGGAAGGGGTTAAGTATGTTCCCTGGGTGTGTTCTAACTGAAAGGGGGGAGGGACTCACTAGGAGAAATGACTGATCGCTGTTCATACATTGTATGAACAGACGGTCAGGCATTTCTCCCCCTGACCAACTGTTTCCCTGAATAGGAATAATTCCCCAAGTCTAATTACCATCAATAAATACTTCCTTATGTATGTAAGGAAGTACCAGGCCATCTCACACACCTAGTCTTAGATAAGATTAACACATCAAAGGGTCCTCAGCTGTTCCTTTGATCTGTGTTTGACCACTAACCCTTTTGGTCAGAAAACACACTTTGCTGTGTAACCTTGAATGCCTGTATGCATACCATGCCATATATATAACACAATATTTTAAATACCTACACATCTATATTAATATTACAACAACTGATCGCTGTTCATACATTGTATGAACAGACAGACAGTCAGGCATTTCTCCCCCTGACAGGACCGGGAGCTGTGTGTTTACACACACAGCTCCCGGTTCTCGCTCTGTAACGAGCGATCGCGGGTGCCAGGCGGTGATCGCACCCGCCGGGCACGCGCGTCGGGATCAGGGACGAGCGGGGGGCTCGCACGTGCCGCTTCACGAGGCGACGTAGAGCTACGGTCTCTTGCGCAGGGGAGCCGACCTGCCGCCGTAGAACTGTGGCGGCTGGTCGGCAAGTAGTTAAGACCACTAAGCCCTGTTCCATGACTGATTTTTGGGCTTTTCCCATTCTGGGGGTTTCTTTTCCCAGTTTTCTAGATTAATACTTGGCAAGTCCATTTTACTACAGAATGCCTTCAGATCTTCTGAAAATCGCAAGGTGGCTGATATTCCTTGGATTTTGGCTATCAGGCATTCTGGAAATCCCCATCTATAATAGATCTTTCTTTCTTGTAGTTGGTTTATCAGGGGTTTCAGGGCCTGATTCTTTCTTATGAATGAAGGACAGCCGACCTGGAGAGAAAATAGCCTGATAACTAGGGTTGTCCCGATACCATTTTTTTAGGACTGAGTACAAGTACCGATACTTTTTTTCATTTACTCGCCGATACCGAATACCGATACTTATTTTTAAATGTGTCCCCAAATGCAGCCATGTCCCCCCACATATGCAGCCATGTCCCCCACATATTACAGCCATGTCCCCCACATATTACAGCCATGTCCCCCACATATTACAGCCATGTCCCCCACATATTACAGCCATGTCCCCCACATATTACAGCCATGTCCCCCACATAATGCAGCCATGTCCCCCACATATTACAGCCATGTCCCCCGCATATTACAGCCATGTCCCCCACATATTACAGCCATGTCCCCCACATATTACAGCCATGTCCCCTACATATTACAGCCATGTCCCCCACATAATGCAGCCATGTCCCCCACATATTACAGCCATGTCCCCCACATATTACAGCCATGTCCCCCACATATTCCAGCCATGTCCCCCACATATTCCAGCCATGTCCCCCACATATTACAGCCATGTCCCCCACATATTACAGCCATGTCCCCCACATAATGCAGCCATGTCCCCCACATAATGCAGCCATGTCCCCCCACATATTGCAGCCATGTGCCCCCACATATATCCAGCCATGTCCCCCATACCTGGATAATGCCGCCGCTGCCGCGTTAATCAGCGTGCGGGGAACATTACAGCTTTCGTTTGAATAGCTGTATCCCCGCCGTGCCGTGTATAGACACTCCCCCTTGCTCGGGATTGGACAGATCATCCGTCCAATCCCGCGCAAGGGGGAGTGTCTATACGCGGCGCGGCGGGAATACAGCTATTCAAACGAAGGCTGTGATGTTCCCCGCACGCTGATTAACACGGCGGCGGCTTTGCGGTTTGCGGCGGCGGCGGGTTTGCGGCGGCGGCGGGGGGGGGGGGGCAAGTATTCTATTTCGGTATCGGGGGTATTTGTGGGAGTACAAGTACTCCCGCAAATACTCGGTATCGGTCCCGATACCGATACTGGTATCGGTATCGGGACAACCCTACTGATAACATTCAATCTTGTCCCAATTTGCACAAGACCAATAGCTCTGTGATTGTTTTTTATGAATACACCCCTATAACTTCTATAACAATAGGATGACCCTAGGGTTCCAGCGCTACCCTTTCATCTTTCCCAAGCCATAACATTTAGAGGATCATGTGGTCTATGCCAGGAACTCTCCTTTAACCCTAATGAAGTGTAGACCAATCAGAATGAAGAACAGGGACCGGTTGCTGCAGGCAGAAGTCAGTTTGATCCTATGTACCGTGTGTGTGTGTGTTATTGCTCGCTAACACTGGAAATGTCTCCCCCTGGCCGAGGCTCTATTATTAGTCTTGTATCTGAGCCATTTTATTGCAGAGATTTTCTGCCTTAAAGAAATTTCTGTTCTTAGTTGCAATAACAAAAATCATCAATAATGTATTCTAGCAGACCGCAGCAGCGGGGGAGTAATCTGAGGATTACAGAGGAGAGGAGAATGTGTGCTATTGCAAAACTTTAATATTCTGTCCATGTAATGCCGGAGAAATGAAAAGTCTCCGCTCCCAGGCCACCACCGCTTAAAGCTGCCCACCCCTCTTCAGTGCAGCAGAGCTCAGAAAACGTGGCACCAGTACATCAGAATGGCCATAGAAAGGCCATCAGAGCAGAGGATAACAGAGAGGAATAGTGTTGGGGTTCGGGGTGGGAATGGGGGGGGGGGGGGTAGTGTGAACATTACAGGTGGATTTAGCATTGGAGTTATTGTTAGGAATATGGAGATGTTTAAAGTGTTACGAAACCCACAACAGTAAAATGAGTCTGTATATGCAGTAAAGCATGCTTGTTATACTCACTGTTGAACTTAAGGGGTTAATCTGCATTGTGTAAAAAGGTTGATCCTGTCTTTTCTCATCCTCCCCTTCTTCCACTGTCCCCAATCCATCTCCTGATAAAACAGAGCCTTGGGGGCAAGCTACACATGCTCAGTTTGGTGTGTATTGCTAAAGAGTTTGGGCCAGATTCTCGTCCAGCGGCGTATCTCTGCGGCGGCGTAACGTATCCGATTTACGTTACGCCGCCGCAACTTAGAGGGGCAAGTGCTGTATTCTCAAAGCACTTGCTCCGTAAGTTGCGGCGGCATAGCGTAAATCGCCCGGCGTAAGCCTGCCTAATTCAAATTTGGATCAGGGGGGCGTGTTTTATGTAAATGTACTGTGACCCGACGTGATTGATGTTTTTCCCGAACGGCGCATGCGCCGTCCGTGGAATTTCCCAGTGTGCATTGCTCCAAAGAACGCCGCAAGGACGTCATTGGTTTCAACGTGAACGTAAATGACGTCCAGCCCCATTCACGGACGCCTTACGCAAACAACGTAACTTTTTCAAATTTCGACACGGGAACGACGACCATACTTAACATTGAAACGCCGCACTTATGCCTCATATAGCAGGGGCAACTATACGCCGGGAAAAGCCTAACGTAAACGGCGTAACTTTACTGCGTCAGCCGGGCGTACGTTCGGGAATTCGAGTATCTAGCTAATTTGCATACTTGACGCGGAATTTGACGGAAGCACCACCTAGCAGCCAGCGTAAATATGCAGTTACGATCCGACGGTGTAACACAGTTACGCCAGTCGGATCTACGGGAAATCTATGCGTAACTGATTCTAAGAATCAGGCGCATAGATACGACCGCGCAACGCAGAGATACGACGGCATATCTCTTCTGAGAATCTGGGCCTTTATTTTTTCTTGGGAGGGTGCATGTGATCAGCACAGGGCCAATCAGCACTGTCCAGACAAAGGGTCAGGGGTCCTGCAGCCTCATAGTACAATCAGGGGAGATTAAAAACTACTAGCTTTAACCAGACACTGATAGAAGTCACAAGACTGCTATATACTGCTGATTAGAAAAGATATTTAGCAGTTTGTATTTACTAAAACTATTGAATTTCCATATTCTGTGTACTGTGGGAGACCAGATATAGTGAATGCAGGCTCCTGGGTTTTGTAACACTTTAATGTCAGAGTTACAAGGAAGGTTAACCACTTAAGGACCGCCTCCTGCAGATATACGTCGGCAGAATGGCACGGCTGGGCACAAGCACGTACCTGTACGTCCTCTTTAAGTGCCCAGCCGTGGGTCGCTGGTGCGCGCCTGCGGCGCACGCCCACGACCCGGTTCGAAGCTCCGTGACCCCGGAGCTGAAGAACGGGGAGAGGTGTGTGTAAACACACCTTCCCCGTCCTTCACTGTGGCGCTGTCATTGATCGTGTGTTCCCTTATATAGGAAAACACGATCAATGACATCACATGTCCAGCCCCGCCCCCCTACAGTTAGAAACACAGATGAGGTCACACTTAACCCCTTCAGCGCCCACTAGTGGTTAACTCCCAAACTGCAATTGTCATTTTCACAGAAAACAATGTATTTTTTGCTGTGAAAATGACAATAGTCCCAAAAATGTGTCAAAATTGTCTGATGTGTCCGCCATAATGTCGCAGTCACGAAAAAAATCGCCATTAGTAGTAAAAAAATAAAAATGCAATAAAACTATCCCCTATTTTGTAAACGCTATAATTTTGCGCAAACCAATCGATAAACGCTTATTGCGATTTTTTTTATACCAAAAATAGGTAGAAGAATACGTATCGGCCTAAACTGAGGAAAACATTTTTTTTTATATATTTTTGGGGGATATTTATTATAGCAAAAAGTTTTTGTTTATAGGGCAAAAAAAATAAATACGCAGAGGTGATCAAATACCACCAAAAGAAAGCTCTATTTGTGGGAAAAAAGGTTGCCAATTTTGTTTGGGAGCCACTTCGCACGGCCGCGCAATTGTCAGTTAAAATAACGCAGTGCCGAATCGCAAAAACTGGCCAGGTCCTTTACCTGCCTAAAGGTCCGGGTCTTAAGTGGTTAATATAAGCATTAATGAGGGTAACAGAGAGGGTTAGTATGACAGTTCTAAGGGAGGTATTATGAGTGTAACAAGGAGTGTTAGGGTTACAGGGATGATTAGTGTTAGGGTAACAGGGTGGGCTAGTTTAAGGGCTATAGAGAGGGTTAGTGTTATGTTAACAGGAGAGAGGATTCATTTTCTGGGATGGTTAGTGTTAGGGTTACAGGTAGGGTTATTGTAAACATTGTTGCTAGTGTTACAGGGAGGGTTAGTGTTAGGATTATAGGCAGAGCCGAGATGAGGGGTGGGCAGGAGGGGAAGATGCCCTGGGCACAATAAAGCAAAGGGGCAAAAAATGGACAATAGTGGGGGCAGAGGCGGCTCTCTAATTAGGAAAAGAAGGCAGTCGCATAAGGCCTCGCCATTTTTAGGGGCCTAAGGCCACCTAATTTGCCTGACGTATGTCATAGAATGGGTCAGTGTCCCCAAGCTGGCAGGGTGAGCGGGTCGGGCTGGTAAAGGATTACCGTCTTTCGTATAGAGGATTACATGTAGGGTTGGTGTTAGGATCACAGGGAGGGTTGGTGTTAGGATTACAGGGAGGGTTGGTGTTAGGATTACAGGGAGGGTTGGTGTTAGGATTACAGGGAGGGTTGGTGTTAGGATTACAGGGAGGGTTGGTGTTAGGATTACAGGGAGGGTTGGTGTTAGGATCACAGGGAGGGTTGGTGTTAGGATTACAGGGAGGGTTGGTGTTAGGATTACAGGGAGGGTTGGTGTTAGGATTACAGGGAGGGTTGGTGTTAGGATTACAGGGAGGGTTGGTGTTAGGATTACAGGGAGGGTTGGTGTTAGGATCACAGGGAGGGTTGGTGTTAGGATTACAGGGAGGGTTGGTGTTAGGATTACATGGAGGGTTGGTGTTAGGATTACAGGGAGGGTTGGTGTTAGGATTACAGGGAGGGTTGGTGTTAGGATTACAGGGAGGGTTGGTGTTAGGATTACAGGGAGGGTTGGTGTTAGGATTACATGGAGGGTTGGTGTTAGGATTACAGGGAGGGTTGGTGTTAGGATTACAGGGAGGGTTGGTGTTAGGATTACAGGGAGGGTTGGTGTTAGGATTACAGGGAGGGTTGGTGTTAGGATTACAGGGAGGGTTGGTGTTAGGATTACAGGGAGGGTTGGTGTTTGGATTACAGGGAGGGTTGGTGTTAGGATTACAGGGAGGGTTGGTGTTAGGATTACAGGGAGGGTTGGTGTTAGGATTACAGGGAGGGTTGGTGTTAGGATTACAGGGAGGGTTGGTGTTAGGATTACAGGGAGGGTTGGTGTTAGGATTGCAGGGAGGGTTGGTGTTAGGATTACAGGGAGGGTTGGTGTTAGGATTACAGGGAGGGTTGGTGTTAGGATTACAGGGAGGGTTGGTTGTAGGATTACATGGAGGGTTGGTGTTAGGATTACAGGGAGGGTTGGTGTTAGGATTACAGGGAGGGTTGGTGTTAGGATTACAGGGAGGGTTGGTGTTAGGATTACAGGGAGGGTTGGAGTTAGGATTACAGGGAGGGTTGGTGTTAGGATTACAGGGAGGGTTGGTGTTAGGATCACAGGGAGGGTTGGTGTTAGGATCACAGGGAGGGTTGGTGTTAGGATTACATGGAGGGTTGGTGTTAGGATTACAGGGAGGGTTGGTGTTAGGATTACAGGGAGGGTTGGTGTTAGGATTACAGGGAGGGTTGGTGTTAGGATTACAGGGAGGGTTGGTGTTAGGATTACAGGGAGAGTTGGTGTTTGGATTACAGGGAGGGTTGGTGTTAGGATTACAGGGAGGGTTGGTGTTAGGATTACAGGGAGAGTTGGTGTTAGGATTACAGGGAGGGTTGGTGTTAGGATTACAGGGAGAGTTGGTGTTAGGATTACAGGGAGGGTTGGTGTTAGGATTACAGGGAGAGTTGGTGTTAGGATTACATGGATGGTTGGTGTTAGGATTACAGGGAGGGTTGGTTGTAGGATTACAGGGAGGGTTGGTTGTAGGATTACAGGGAGTGTTGGTGTTAGGATAACAGGGAGGGTTGGTGTTAGGATTACATGGAGGGTTGGTGTTAGGATTACAGGGAGGATTGGTGTTAGGATTACAGGGAGGGTTGGTGTTAGGATTACAGGGAGGGTTGGTGTTAGGATTACAGGGAGGGTTGGTGTTAGGATTACAGGGAGGGTTGGTGTTAGGATTACAGGGAGGGTTAGTGTTAGGATTACAGGGAGGATTGGTGTTAGGATTACAGGGAGGGTTGGTGTTAGGATCACAGGGAGGGTTGGTGATAGGATTACATGGATGGTTGGTGTTAGGATTACAGGGAGGGTTGGTTGTAGGATTACAGGGAGGGTTGGTGTTAGGATTACATGTAGGGTTGGTGTTAGGATCACAGGGAGAGTTGGTGTTAGGATTACATGGATGGTTGGTGTTAGGATTACAGGGAGGGTTGGTTGTAGGATTACAGGGAGAGTTGGTGTTAGGATTACAGGGAGGGTTGGTTGTAGGATCACAGGGAGAGTTGGTGTTAGGATTACAGGGAGGGTTGGTGTTAGGATTACAGGGAGGGTTGGTGTTAGGATTACATGGATGGTTGGTGTTAGGATTACAGGGAGGGTTGGTTGTAGGATTACAGGGAGGGTTGGTTGTAGGATTACAGGGAGTGTTGGTGTTAGGATAACAGGGAGGGTTGGTGTTAGGATTACAGGGAGGGTTGGTGTTAGGATTACAGGGAGGGTTGGTGTTAGTATTACAGGGAGGGTTGGTGTTAGGATTACAGGGAGGGTTAGTGTTAGGATTACAGGGAGGATTGGTGTTAGGATTACAGGGAGGGTTGGTGTTAGGATCACAGGGAGGGTTGGTGTTAGGATTACAGGGAGGGTTGGTGTTTGGATTACAGGGAGGGTTGGTGTTAGGATTACAGGGAGGGTTGGTGTTTGGATTACAGGGAGTGTTGGTGTTAGGATTACAGGGAGGGTTGGTGTTAGGATTACATGGAGGGTTGGTGTTAGGATTACAGGGAGGGTTGGTGTTAGGATTACAGGGAGGGTTGGTGTTTGGATTACAGGGAGAGTTGGTGTTTGGATTACAGGGAGGGTTGGTGTTTGGATTACAGGGAGGGTTGGTGTTAGGATTACAGGGAGGGTTGGTGTTTGGATTACAGGGAGGGTTGGTGTTAGGATTACAGGGAGGGTTGGTGTTAGGATTACAGGGAGGGTTGGTGTTTGGATTACAGGGAGGGTTGGTGTTAGGATTACATGGAGGGTTGGTGTTAGGATTACAGGGAGGGTTGGTGTTAGGATTACATGGAGGGTTGGTGTTAGGATTACAGGGAGGGTTGGTGTTAGGATTACAGGGAGAGTTGGTGTTAGGATTACAGGGAGGGTTGGTGTTTGGATTACAGGGAGGGTTGGTGTTAGGATTACATGGAGGGTTGGTGTTAGGATTACAGGGAGGGTTGGTTGTAGGATTACATGGAGGGTTGGTGTTAGGATTACAGGGAGGGTTGGTGTTAGGATTACAGGGAGGGTTGGTGTTAGGATTACAGGGAGAGTTGGTGTTAGGATTACAGGGAGGGTTGGTGTTAGGATTACAGGGAGAGTTGGTGTTAGGATTACATGGATGGTTGGTGTTAGGATTACAGGGAGGGTTGGTTGTAGGATTACAGGGAGGGTTGGTTGTAGGATTACAGGGAGTGTTGGTGTTAGGATAACAGGGAGGGTTGGTGTTAGGATTACATGGAGGGTTGGTGTTAGGATTACAGGGAGGATTGGTGTTAGGATTACAGGGAGGGTTGGTGTTAGGATTACAGGGAGGGTTGGTGTTAGGATTACAGGGAGGGTTGGTGTTAGGATTACAGGGAGGGTTGGTGTTAGGATTACAGGGAGGGTTAGTGTTAGGATTACAGGGAGGATTGGTGTTAGGATTACAGGGAGGGTTGGTGTTAGGATCACAGGGAGGGTTGGTGATAGGATTACATGGATGGTTGGTGTTAGGATTACAGGGAGGGTTGGTTGTAGGATTACAGGGAGGGTTGGTGTTAGGATTACATGTAGGGTTGGTGTTAGGATCACAGGGAGAGTTGGTGTTAGGATTACATGGATGGTTGGTGTTAGGATTACAGGGAGGGTTGGTTGTAGGATTACAGGGAGAGTTGGTGTTAGGATTACAGGGAGGGTTGGTTGTAGGATCACAGGGAGAGTTGGTGTTAGGATTACAGGGAGGGTTGGTGTTAGGATTACAGGGAGGGTTGGTGTTAGGATTACATGGATGGTTGGTGTTAGGATTACAGGGAGGGTTGGTTGTAGGATTACAGGGAGGGTTGGTTGTAGGATTACAGGGAGTGTTGGTGTTAGGATAACAGGGAGGGTTGGTGTTAGGATTACAGGGAGGGTTGGTGTTAGGATTACAGGGAGGGTTGGTGTTAGTATTACAGGGAGGGTTGGTGTTAGGATTACAGGGAGGGTTAGTGTTAGGATTACAGGGAGGATTGGTGTTAGGATTACAGGGAGGGTTGGTGTTAGGATCACAGGGAGGGTTGGTGTTAGGATTACAGGGAGGGTTGGTGTTTGGATTACAGGGAGGGTTGGTGTTAGGATTACAGGGAGGGTTGGTGTTTGGATTACAGGGAGTGTTGGTGTTAGGATTACAGGGAGGGTTGGTGTTAGGATTACATGGAGGGTTGGTGTTAGGATTACAGGGAGGGTTGGTGTTAGGATTACAGGGAGGGTTGGTGTTTGGATTACAGGGAGAGTTGGTGTTTGGATTACAGGGAGGGTTGGTGTTTGGATTACAGGGAGGGTTGGTGTTAGGATTACAGGGAGGGTTGGTGTTTGGATTACAGGGAGGGTTGGTGTTAGGATTACAGGGAGGGTTGGTGTTAGGATTACAGGGAGGGTTGGTGTTTGGATTACAGGGAGGGTTGGTGTTAGGATTACATGGAGGGTTGGTGTTAGGATTACAGGGAGGGTTGGTGTTAGGATTACATGGAGGGTTGGTGTTAGGATTACAGGGAGGGTTGGTGTTAGGATTACAGGGAGAGTTGGTGTTAGGATTACAGGGAGGGTTGGTGTTTGGATTACAGGGAGGGTTGGTGTTAGGATTACATGGAGGGTTGGTGTTAGGATTACAGGGAGGGTTGGTTGTAGGATTACATGGAGGGTTGGTGTTAGGATTACAGGGAGGGTTGGTGTTAGGATTACAGGGAGGGTTGGTGTTAGGATTACAGGGAGGGTTGGTGTTAGGATTACAGGGAGGGTTGGTGTTGGGATTACAGGGAGGGCTGGTGTTAGGATTACAGGGAGGGTTGGTGTTAGGATTACAGGGAGGGTTGGTGTTAGGATTACAGGGAGGGCTGGTGTTAGGATTACAGGGAGGGTTGGTGTTAGGATTACAGGGAGGGTTGGTGTTAGGATTACAGGGAGGGTTGGTGTTGGGATTACAGGGAGGGCTGGTGTTAGGATTACAGGGAGGGTTGGTGTTAGGATTACAGGGAGGGTTGGTGTTAGGATTACAGGGAGGGTTGGTGTTAGGATTACAGGGAGGGCTGGTGTTAGGATTAGCGTAAGCCCGCGGAATTCAAATTATCCATGTAGTGGGCGTGTTGTATGGTAATGAAGACTGACCCCACGTAATTGACGTTTTTGACTAACGGCGCATGTGCCGTCTGTGAACGTATCCCAGTGCGCATGCTCCAAATTAACCCGCAAAAAGCCAATGCTTTTGACGTGAATGTAAATTACGCACAGCCCTATTCGCGAACGACTTACGGAACAAGCCGAACGTAAACGACGTAAAAAAATGCGCCGGGCGGATGTACGTTTCTGAATCGGCGTATCTACCTAATTTGCATATTCCTCGCGTAAATCGATGGAAGCGCCACCAGCGGCCAGCGTAAATATGCAACTAAGATACGACGGCGTAAGAGACTTACGCCAGTCGGATCTTAGCCAAATTCCGGCGTGTCTTGTTTTCTGAATACAGAAAAAAGATACGCCGGAGCATCCTAGAAGTTACGCGGCGTATCAATAGATACGCCAGCGTAACTTCTTTCTGAATCTACCCCACTGCCTCTAAAAAAAAATAATAATCATATTTTCAGCCCTCACAAAGTATTTATTTCCAGTGTTTTGTGTTATCTTCATCTTCAATCACCGGCTGTTCAAATTGACAAACAGTCAGCGAGTGATGGCGGCAGGGATGATAAATGGCTGAAGCAGGTGACACATATTATAAATATCCAGCTCCAATATTACTGATAACGGTGATGGATTGTTCTCAGGAACGGAACAAATACAGTATCAGAGGCCAGGTTTCATTGTGATTTATAAATATACAGTATTATGCTGGCAGCACTCATACGTCTATTTCCCAAAGACAACCTCTGGATATGACGCTGAGCACGTGCACTTAACTCCTTTGGTTGACCATGGCGAGGCCTGTTCTGAGTGGAACCTGTCCTGTTATACCGCTGTATGGTCTTGGCCACCGTGCTGCAATCTTGGCAATCTTCTTATAGCCTAGGCCATCTTTATGTAGAGCAACGATTCTTTTTTTTCAGAGCCTCAGAGAGTTCTTTGACATGAGGTGCCATGTTGAACTTCCAGTGACCAGCATGAAAGAGTAAGAGCGATAACACCAAATTTAACACACCTGCTCCACATTCACACCTGTGACCATGTAACACTAATGAGACACATGACACCAGGGAGGGAAATTGCTAATTGGGCCCAATTTGGACATTTTCTCTTAGGGGTGTACTCACTTTTGTTGCCAGCGGTTTAGACATTAATGGCTGTGTGTTGAGTTATTTTGAGGGGACAACAAATTTACACTGTTATACGAGCTGTACACTCACTACACAACATTGTAGCAAAGTGTCTTTTTTTCAGTGTTGTCACATAAAAAGATATAATAAAATATTTACAAAAATGTGAGGGGTGTACTTACTTTTGTGAGATAGTGTGTAAACACACAGTATATATAGGCTGGGATTTCTGTGGATGTGCGTTGTACTTTTGGTGTTCTGTATTTTCAGTGATTACATGATTGGAGATTAAAGGGTCACTAAAGGAAAAACTTTTTTTTAGCTGAAATGACTGTTTACAGGGCATAGAGACATAATAGTTAACTGATTCCTTTTAAAAATGATTAAAAATAGATAAAAAAACAATCATATAATGTGCCTGCAGTGTAGTTTCGTTTTTGCTGTTGTTTGCTGGTTCTCTGATGTACAGAGAGCCACTAGAGGGCAGTCAGCCAATAGAGAGCAGTGATACTTTGTCTAAAACTCCTCAGCACCAATCCAGTTTCGTTTTACACACAGTAATCACACCTCCTTGATTAGTGACCACCGTGGGAAATCTCCCAGTACTGTGGTTATCAGGAAACAGGCAACCAGGAAGTGTCCAGAACAGAGAGGATTTACAGCAACATGAAAGCAAAAACGAACAATGAGGACATGAAACCAGGACTGCAGTAAGGTAAAGGAAGCTATTTAGCTAAAAAAAAAATTCCTTTAGTGACTCTTTAAGGTAAACCTTACAATTATAAGTGTTTGTTAACCCAAAAAATGTAAATAAAGATCCTGTTCCTTTATAGCATTATATACAGCACAGTGCTTGTGCTGTGTCATTTGGCCCCCTGTATTCCCTGTAATACCTGGCTGATCCTGCCATTTTCTACCCTCCCCTCTCTGTGCTGACTCCGATATATCAGGGCGGCTGAGCTCTGACACCAGAGTCAGCCATAGGCGTGCGCACAGGGTGTGCCAGGTGTGCCCAGGCACACCCTAATCACCCTATGCAGCACAGATTCCCCCTACTGCCCTGACTCACATATTTCCCTCCCGCAGCGCTGCCAGCTTCCCTCCTCTCTTATCGGCTGTTGCTGCTGGGATGTTTATGGGGTGGGGAAGGGGCCAGGAAATATGGAATTTACCGGCCCCTTCCCTTTCTGAATAAACACCATGAGTGATCGGTAGTGTGTGTTTGGGCTTTGGGGTGCACACTCTAATGCAATAGGCTGCGCACACCTATGGTCAGTCAGCGTACGCGTCTCCGTCATCTGCAGGCCGGCTCTGTGTCTCCTCCATCCTCTCCCCTCTCTGACTGTCTGCCAGGGCCGGACTGGCCTACCGGGGTACCGGGAAATTTCCCGATAGGCCGTCTGCACTCAGTGCACTGGGGCCGCCTTTGCCTGGCTGTCAGTTATAAGAGCAGCGGGGGGGGGGCTGAAGCCGCGGCCGCCATCGCCGCCGCACTTTCCAACTATGCAATGCATTCAGGGCCGGACTGGCCGTCTGTACTCAGTGCCCTGGGGCCGCTTTTGCCTGACTGTCGGTAAAAAAAGCAGTGGCGGGCCGCAGCAGCGCCCGTCATTGCCGCTGCACTTTCCAGCTATGCAATGCCTTGCCTTCTAATCTGATCCGGCACCTGCTTTTTTTTATTTCCCCTTCCATCGGCCTGTGCGGCGCCAGCACCGCCCACTAGTCTCAGTCTGCAGAATCACGAGTGAGGGCATAGGAGAATTGAACAGCGTCGGCCACCCTTGGAGCAGAATAATTAAGGTGAACATATTGCAAGCTGTATAATGAATCTCTCTCTCACCATTGCACGGTGCACCCCCCCTCTCTCTGTCACCTGTGCTGCCCCTGCAATTTAATTGTAATCTGTATAATAATAATCTCTCTCACCATTGCATGGATGGTGCCCCCCCCCCCCCCCCTCTGTCACCTTTGCTTGCTGCCCCTGCAAATTGTAATCTGTATAATAATAATCTCTCTCACCATTGCATGGATGGTGCCCCCCCCCCCCCCCCTCTGTCACCTTTGCTTGCTGCCCCTGCAAATTGTAATCTGTATAATAATCTTTCTGTCTCATTGCACTGGTGGGCTGCATTCGGTGGGCTGCATTTAGTGGGCTCTGCACAGGTGCGCATTGCACTGGTGGGCTATATTTGGTGGGCTGCATTTAGTGGGCTCTGCACAGGTGGGCATTGCACTGGTGGGCTGCATTTGGTGAGAATTGCATTGGTGGGCACTGCACAGGTGGGCTGCATTTGGTGGGCATTGCACTGGTAGGCTGCATTTGGTGGGCATTGTACTGGTGTGAACTGTACAGGTGGGCTGCATTTGGGTGAGGAACATGGAGTCGTCCTTGTCCTCTGCTTTCTGCCTGGTGCTGGAGGTTGTATGGTGTAAATCCTGTAATCCAGTTGGCACGGGGGATCAGAGTGCACCAATTTTTGTTGTTGTCTTCGTTTTTTATGGTTTTCTTTTGGTTATGTTTTTGTTGTGTGCTGAGTCGGGGAATGCCCAGGAGGCTCTGTTTTTGTACTTTGAACTGAAAATTGCAATAAAAATTATTTTCAAAAAGATTTATAAAAATCCGACAACATTGTAGACACATCTCTTGACTTATTAAAGAAAAAACTGGTTGTTCTTAATTACAACACTTTCCACATCATAATATCGTTAGCAAATCAGTTAGTCCAACCGTTTTTACAAATAAAAAAACAACACAGACACAAGTTAAATCTTGCATTGTATTTGTTATTTTTAATTGATCAACTTGTGTTGGGCCTATGGGGGGCACCTCTAGAGTCAGGTGAACCGGTGGCAAAATTAATAAGGGGATCACAGTGAATGAAACCACCATAAACACAACAATGGCAACAACACTGTACAATTACAAAATACATTCACATTCATCAGGAATCTCCCTCCGCACAAGGTAGCACTGGGTTTACAGTCTCACACTGGTTTAAGTCTTAACCACTTGCTTACTGGGCACATAAACCCCCTTCGTGCCCAGGCGAAATTTCAGCTTCCGGCACTGCGTCGCTTTAACTGACAATTGCGCGGTCGTGCGACGTGACTCCCAAACAAAATTGGCGTCCTTTTTTCCCCACAAATAGAGCTTTCTTTTGGTGGTATTTGATCACCTCTGCGTTTTTTTTTTTTTGCGCTATAAACAAAAAAAGAGCGACAATTTAAAAAAAATATATATTTTTTTTACTTGTTGCTATAATAAATATCCCAATTTTTTTTTTTAAAAAACTCTTTTTTTTCTCAGTTAAGGGCGATACGTATTTTTCGACGTATTTTTGTAAAAAAAAATAAATAAATCGCAATAAGCGACTGGTTTGCGCAAAAGTTATAGCGCCTACAAAATGGGGAACAGAATTATGATTTTTTTTATTATTTTTTTTTTTACTAGTAATGGCGGCGATCTGCGATTTTTATTGGGACTGCGATATTGCGGCGGACGTATCGGACACTTTTGACACAAATTTGACGCCATTCACATTTATACAGCGATCAGTGCTATAAAAATGCACTAATTACTGTATAAATGTGACTGGCAGGGAAGGGGTTAAAACTAGGGGTGAGGAAGGGGTTAACTGTGTAGCCTGGGCGTGTTCTAACTGTGTGGGGGGAGGGGGGTGACTGGGGGAGGTGACCGATGCTGTGTCTCTATGTACAAGAGACACAGATCGGTCTCCTCTCCTCTGACAGCACGTGGAGCTCTGTGTTTACACATAGAGCTCCACGTTCCTGCTGTCACCTGCCGTGTCACCGACGATCGCGTGTACCCAGCGGACATCGCGGCCACCAGGTACACGCATCGGGTCTTCGGCGATGCGCCGGGACAGTGTGCGGGTAATGCACATAAAAGGCCGTGTTTAAACGGCCACTTGGCACTTGAGAGCCGCGCTGCGGACGTATTTTGTCTATAGCGCGGATCTCAAGTGGTTAAAGTATATCTAAAGCCAATACTTTCATTTTGAATATGTGTCCAATTAGGCACATTGCCTTCACTTCCTGTCCTGTAGACTGAACAAGAAGTAAAGGGATAACCTCAATGCTAGAAAAATCCACCCACATCGTTTTGCTCGTCGAGTTCCTTGTGAAGCCGCCGAGGATCTCGGCGAGCCAAGTTTCCTTATTGACTAACGAGGAAATAGAGAACATGTTCTCTATTTGGCTTGACGAGTTCCTCGTCGGTTTCCTCGGACAAAAGTGTACACACGACCGGTTTCCTCGGCAGAATACGGCTCCCATCGAGTTTCTGGCTGAATTCTGCCGAGAAACTCGGTCGTGTGTACGGGGCCTTAGACAGTTGTCACAGGAAAGTGTCCCAACTGGAACATTCACCCTCTATTTCTGTTCTGGTAGCAACTCAACATTTTTGATTTTCCCTGTCATATGCACTCGTCAAGAGTGCCAACTATGCCCATCCCTTCTTCCCATCTCCTCCGTTCATAGAAGCTGTATTATAGGTTTCATGAATGAAAAGTGATCTATGAATGGAGGACTGGCAGATGAATGAAAAGTCTGCTTCCTCCATTCATAGAGCGAGCTTCAGAAGCTATAGTACAGCTTCCTACAATGCAGGAGGTAGGCAGAAAGGGCGGGCATAGTCGGCACAGTTCCCTTCCAGTATTGTAAAATGATGTCTGCAGGGGTAGGGGGGGATGAGAGGACTGAAGATTTCAACAAAAACAGCAGCTCTAGGGTTGCTTCTTATTGACTGTGTACATCACTTGCTACTAACGGATGTACAGTATTTGCTGTGCTTAGCATACTATCATCAACAGCTGGAAGACCACAGCTCATGCCTTTGGTAGTTCATTGTCCATGACATTTAAAAGGAGATCTTCATCCAGAATATAGATTTGAGCAGAAGGTTCTTAGGGCATCTTATAAAATAAAACTGCCACCCTGCTGAAGGTGAGCATTAATATGTGGCCCAAGCAGATATCAGTAGGCAAAAATAGTCATGTGGACCTTTATTGTATGTACAGATCACCCTTAAGGCCCGCTATCCTTGGTAATCAATGCACATACTATACTTCTGGCATGGTGGTATGACTAAAGATCTGCAATGCAATTTAGTATTGAGGAATACAGGTGAAGTGTAGCTGAACTTTGACCCTAACCACTTAAGACCCGGACCAAAATGCAGCTAAAGGACCTTGCCCCTTTTTGCGATTCGGCACTGCGTCGATTTAACTGACAATTGCGCGGTCGTGCGACGTGGCTCCCAAACAAAATTGGCGTCCTTTTTTTTCCCACAAATAGAGCTTTCTTTTGGTGGTATTTGATCACCTCTGCGGTTTTTATTTTTTGCGCTATAAACAAAAATAGAGAGACAATTTTGAAAAAAATGCAATATTTTTTACTTTTTGCTTTAATAAATATCCCCCAAAAATATATAAAAAAATATTTTTTTTCCTCAGTTTAGGCCGATACGTATTCTTCTACCTATTTTTGGTAAAAAAAAAATCGCAATAAGCGTTTATCGGTTGGTTTGCGCAAAATTTATAGCGTTTACAAAATAGGGGATAGTTGTATTGCATTTTTATAAAAAAAATTTTTTTACTACTAATGGCGGCGATCAGCGATTTTTTTCGTGACTGCGACATTATGGCGGACACTTCGGACAATTTTGACACATTTTTGGGACCATTGTAATTTTCACAGTAATAAATGCATTTAAAATGCATTGTTTATTGTGAAAATTACAATTGCAGTTTGGGAGTTAACCACAGGGGGCGCTGCTGGGTTTATGTGTTCCCTGAAGTGTGTTTACAACTGTAGGGGGGTGTAGCTGTAGGTGTGACGTCATCAATTGTGTCCCCCTATAAAAGGGATGACACGATCGATGCAGCCGCCACAACGAAGAACGGGGAAGCCGTGTTCACACACGGCTCTCCCCGTTCTTCATCTCCGGGGACCGATCGCGGGACTACAGCGGCGATCGGGTCTGCGGGTCCCACGGTCACGGAGCTTTGGACCGGGTTGCGGGCGCGCGCCCGCGACCCACGGCTGGGTACTAGTACAGGACGTACCTGTACGTACATGTGCCCAGCCATGCCATTCTGCCGACGTATATGTGCAGGAGGCGGCCCTTAAGTGGTTAAAGCTGAGCAATGCCCTTGCCCAGCTTGGACCCTGTGTGTGAGGGCTATCTATGCTCCCTGGACATAAAAGACGTATTAGGGCAACTTTTTGTTGCCTTTCTATTTTCGAGATGACTTTTAGCGTGTAACTTCCCTACAATCTTGCTTTAAGATCTTTCCTCTGATCTTTTTCCTTTATTTACAAATGGGTTTTCTAGTGTATTGTCATACCCAACTCTTATCAACCTTTATTGGAAATTTGTCTAAACTCAGTTATAGGGGAAAAATTTAAAGCTTGCCATACATGGCCAGTGGGCTGAACGAAAAAAACTAAATTGATTTCCCCATGCACAAATCGAGACTCCCCAAATTCTGTTCAACTGCAGTGGCCAAACATGGATTGAAATTTTGTGAGTCCCTGCAGAACTGTCTGAATTTCGATCCATCTATGGCCACCTTAATAAGTTTGATCACTATACCTAGGCATTGGAAACCTGTGCCTATGCAGATATGCTTCTGGGAGAGATCCCTTTCCTTAAGCTGGATGGGGACCTCCAATTGTTGAGTGGAATTTAAAATTTGGCTGACCAGTAGAGATCCACTGCCTGATTACAAACTTGGCAAGATGGCCTCCCCACAAATAGTGTAGAAGGCATCTAAGGTGGAGCAAATAGTTTAAGTAGCACTAGGGGCTACCATACTGTTGGTGGTCAACTAGTCAAATGGGGCAACTATTGTCCTACATCAGGGGTGTCAAACTCAATTTCAAAAGGGCCGGTTGTATCTGTAAGGTTAGATGTCCAGCGCATCCCCTTCCCTTTACATTAGATGTCAGAAGCCACCCCACCATCAGAAGTTGAGTCCCCTACATCACATGCACCCCCCTTTCCTTATGCTACTGCTGGGAAGAAGCTGAATGCATTGCTTGAAAGCAGAAAGTAAGGGTTTGAAGTAGGACCAGAGGAGGGCTGGAGCTCTCCTGCAGCTGCAGGAGAGGTGCGAGGGCCACGTGAAATGACCTGGAGAGCCGGATTTGAGCCTTGTTTGACACCTGTGTTCTAGATTCTTATCAGACAGCTGGCATCCTGATGAAAGTTAGAAGGGTTTTTCCCCTGGGAAAAAAGCCATTTATGTACAGGTTGTCCAATGACAACAACTGAAAACAAATTGCAGCTCCTTGAATTTCTAAATCTCATATTAACGTTTCCAAGGCTTGCTTCCAGTCTCTCCATCGCCTATACCAGGGCTTCTTAATTGGTAGTACAGACAAAGGGCACTATACTGAAGAAGCCAGGGTGGGGTGAGGCTGTGCCCATGCTCTAGTATCAGTGTAGCAACTTTTGGAAGGCACTCTTAAGGCCCCTTTCACACTGGGGCCATGGCCACATCAGCGCTAAAGCGCTGCTAGGTAAAGCGGCACTTTTCGGCCACTAGCGGAGCGCTTTTAACCCCCAAGGAGGGGTTAAAAATGACTGTGTTGTGACATTTCCGAAGCACTTTTCATGGGGCTTTGGAAGCACTGCACCATTATTTTCAATGGGCAGGGTGTTTTGGGAGCACTGTATACAGAGCTGCCAAACCGCCCCAAAGATGCTGCTTGCAAGACTTTTCCTAACATCCCGCAAGCGCACCGCCCCAAAAAAGGGGTTAAAACCGCCCGTGTTGTGGCGCTTCCGAAGCAGTGTGAAAAGATACACTGAAATGAATGGGAGATGCTATTGCTAGCGCTAAAACGCCTGAAAACCGCCTCAGTGTAAAAAGGGACTAAGGGCCTTCCAAAAGTAAATGAAAGTAAAGTAAATAAATAAAATAAAATAAATGATATATATATTATATCAGTGAGTCTCAAACTGTGTGCCCAGTGATTCTCAAAACTGTGTGCCATGTGAGATTGGCAGGTGTGCCATGGGAACTTTGAAAACGATTTAAAACTGCTAGCATTTTAAAACCTTGAACATATCGAAAAATTAAATGGTAAATCAATGTTGCAAAAGTAACATAAAAATGCAATTGTCAGTCTAGCATTCATTGATTAGTTTCGTAACGCAAGACTTGTCCGAGATCTCGGGAGAACTAGATTGCTCTAATTATATTATAATAATAGGGACCCTTCCATTCGAACTTTGTTGCTTATAAATAAAGTTTGTTCATTGTTTAGTGATGGAGAAATATTTAATCATTTCTGGAACTCAGTCTGAAAGAGTAACTGTTCAATGAAAAGCAAGAAAACAAGCAAAAGTACAAAGAAGATTACAAATCGATTCAATCTGATTTGCTCTTCAAAGCAGGCACATCCTTCACAATTTAATTGCAAAATTAAATATAAATGTAATAATGGAAACAAGAAAAATCGCGCTAACCCAAGAAAATTAATAGAAAATGAAAATAAAAATAGGTATGCTAAACCGGAAGGCAGCAGTAAACAGTGCATATACACATAAATACGAATAGAAAAGAAAAAACTGCGCCAACTCTATATAACCAGCTGTGAAACCGGAACAAAGTAAATAAATTGATCAGAGTGAAACAGTCCTAACAAATGTCCCAATAATGATGAAGCAATAAATGTAGCGATAAATGGTATTCAGCTGGAGACTGACAACACCGCAGTGCAGGACAAAATCATCAGTGAAACCGCCACCACATAGACAGCCTCTTACCAGATCGATAAGAGGAAATAGCCTTAAACAGGTTAACCGCACAGTGATGACACCGGGTCCAGGGGAATCCAGAACCAATCCTCCACGGAAAAGAACCAGCTGCCAGGGGAATCCTCGATCCTCCACCGAAAAACTAGCTGCCCCTTCACTCAGAAGTTCCGTGGATCACCAGAACAGAAAACAGGCCATAGCGTGATACCGTTTGAGGTTATTTATTTCAGTAAAAAGATTGGGCCAGATTCACAGAAGAGATACGACGGCGTATCTCTGAAACGCCGTCGTATCTCTCAGAGTATCTATGCGACTGATTCATAGAATCAGTTACGCATAGATAGCCCTTAGATCCGACAGGTGTAATTGTCTTACACCGTCGGATCTTAGGATGCAATACCTCGGCCGCCGCTGGGTGGAGTTTGCGTCGTATTCCAGCGTCGGGTATGCAAATTAGCAGTTACGGCGATCCACAAAGGTTTTTCCCGTCGTTACGTCGGCGCAAGTCTTAGTTTCCCGTCGCAAAGTTAGGGGTGTTATTAACATGGTGTAAAATTACTCCACCATGTTAAAGTATGCCCGTCGTTCCCGCGTCGCTTTTGAATTTTTTTTCCCGGCGTAAGTACGTTACGCATGTCGCGATTCACAAACACGTCAGGCCGCCGTAAGTTTGCGAAAAGCACGTCGAGAAAATTGCGAACGGAGCAAGCGCAGTATGTTAGCGCGCCTAATTTAAATGGTACCCGCCCCATTTGAATTGGGCGGGCTTGCACCGGACGTGTTTACGATACACCGCCGCAAGTTTACAGGTAAGTGCTTTGCGGATCGGGCACTTACACTGAAAACTTGCGGCGGTGTAACGTAAACGGGTTACGTTACACGGCCGCAATTCTACGTGAATCTGGCCCATTGTACTTACAATTAAGCAGAATCATAAAAGCATTTAAAATTGATGCCTGAAACTTCTCTCTTAAAGTTAGGGTGCGTGTTATACGCCTGTGCATGTTATACGCCGATAAATACGGTATGTTCTTCACCACAAAATTATTAAATCTTTTCAGGTGTGCCGTGGAAATTTTTAGATCTTTTTTTGCGCACTGCAAGACAATAAAGTTTGAGAAACACTGTATTATATCTATTATATCTATATTCACCTTCTGTGTCCAACTGGGGAGATCTCAATTCACTTCTTGTCCCATTGATACAACAGAAAGTAGAGGAAATCTCTCCAATGTGAGTGAAATTCCTCTTACAGAGTTGTCACCAGAACAGGAGTCCCTATCAGAACATTTCCCCTCTCCTCCAGTTCTGGGGAAAACTCAAAATTTGGGATCCTACTAGACATGTGCAATTTGTTTAGTTCCAAATTCGTTTTTTAATGAGTTTCGTCAAATTCGTTAGTTCGGAAAAATTTGGAAATCTAAATTTCGGAAATCCAAAAGTAAGAATGAAAATCCGAAATAATAACTAACTAATAATAACTTAACTATTACTAACTATTAAATTATAGGTATTGGAATTTCCTTTCAAGTTTGGCCGTCAGTGAACGTAACAAATCTAGATTTTTCCCTACTTACATTCGCCCCCGTACACAATTCCTTTGTAAGAGAATTTTGCCATTGCTTAGTGAATTCAGGGAAAATTTACTTTGCCAAGAATACCTAATACCTAATTGAACAATGAAGGCCATCAGAGCTTCGCCTCATTCAATAAGCTAGGGTAAAATTTCCTTGCAAAGTGTACAGCTTATTTGCCTTTAGTATATGATATTGACCCCGGTAAGAGTGTGAAAATGCACAGACATCAATAAAAACCATACAGAAGTTCTAACCTACTTTATCCAAAAGTTGGCTTTAGATACACTTTAAATATTTTTTCACAAAAAAATAAAAAGTTAAGCATCTGTGCTACAGAATTTTCGTGTATTGTACTGTTCTGCGAATGCTCAGGTACACCTTCTTGCTTGTCATTATTACTTTTATTGTTGGATTCAGTGCAGATATATTGAACGAGTTTGGGCTTTTGATGTGTCTCTGCACCTTTAAGGAAGACTGGGTTACTGTAACTGTTGCCATTTTATTAATTCCTTTTGAATTATATATCTTAGTGTGGGCGCTGTGTTATTCTACAGCTAGGGACCACAATTTTCAGAAGTACCCCGACACAGCTGTGTGGCTTCATATATTTGTGCAAAAGTTTGCAACAAAAATGCAAATTGTTGAAGCAATTTAGACTTTTTTTTTGGTGTGGAATATCTGGTAAGTTTGCTGGGGAACTTTTTTGTTTTGTAAAATTCCTGCACCCAGCTATTAATAAAATGCTTACATTTAAGTAAAAAAAAAAAAAAAATCACAAAGCAATAATCATAACTTGCCTATCAAAAGGTTATGATGTACTGTCTAATTTCAGCGCTGAACAAAATATTTTACTGCTAAATTTAGCAATTTCATTTTTTTTTTGTTTAAAACTAATTGTGTTAAAGCGGGAGTTCACCCGAAAAACAATTTTTAACATTAGATTGATGCTCATTTTGTCTAGGGGAATCGGGTGTTTTTTTTTAAATCGAAGCCGTACTTACCGTTTTAGAGAGAGATCTTCTCCGCCGCTTCTGGGAATGGTCTTCGGGACTGGGCGTTCCTATTTGATTGACAGGCTTCCGACGGTCGCATACATCGCGTCACGAGTAGCCGAAAGATGCCGAACGTCGGTGCGGCTCTATACGGCGCCTGCGCACCGACGTTCGGCTACTTTCGGAAAATCGTGACGCGATGTATGCGACCGTCGGAAGCCTGTCAATCAAATAGGAACGCCCAGTCCAGCAGCCCATACCCGGAAGCGGCGTAGAAGAACTCTCTCTAAAACGGTAAGTACTGCTTCGATTTAAAAAAAACACCCGATTCCCCTAGACAAAATGAGCATCAATCTAATGTTAAAAATTACGATTTTGGGTGAACCTCCACTTTAAGTGTCAATTTGGTAAACAACTTATGTTTGTTATACTACCATAAAAATATGGTGACTTGTCAAATGGTCACTGTTTAAAACACTTTGCTATTTAAAACATTTTCTTAGAAGTCAGCAAAACGGTTGCGAAACTTGTGTAAAAAGCAGCACAATATTTACAAAACCAGCAAAATCTTATGTGTATTTCTTTTTAATGAAATAGTAGTTATGAATGGTGTGAGCAAGAAATAAAATATCATCTAATGTTTTTGCAATACACAAATTATAAATTAATTTGGATAATAACAATTAGATAAACTATATATATATTCATATCTCATTCATATATTAAATAAAACTTTTAAATAATGATACAAATAAAAATAAAATCTATTTTTTTAATAATTACCACTTTACCCTGTTGATATTTAAGACATTCAAAAGAATTTAAATTATTTAAAAAATGAATACAAATTTAGTGCTGTGACTCTGAAGAAGTATTCAATCTCTGATTATTATTATATGTCAGTTGCTATTTTTACAGAATATTTCACAGAATTAAAAAAAAAAATCAGTGTCATCGACGTTATATTTCAGATTATTAGGTGTAAATAGAAAAAAAATAAATGGGATGGAAAATATTTCCTTAAAGTGTATAATATTTTAACTCGCAAATGAAAATGTAATTTTTTTCTATATACATAAATGTGAAGGTGCTGTGAATTTATGAACCATAGTTGCTCATTCTAACCTTTATACACTTTATTCAGCTGGTAGTGTGTAAAAATTATCCACACCGATATGCAGGATGCAGTGCAAAGAGCATTTGGTGGCCACACCATCTGAGGTCCGTCTACTGAGTCGACATGAAGGATTCTTACAGCATTTGTTATACACTATATAAAAGTACCGGTATGTGGAAATCTGACCATCACACCTACCATGTGGCCAAAATTATATGGACACCCCTCCAAATTACTGTTCATTTAGTTAGTTACTCATGTGCTTCCAACCTTGTGGCAACAGTTTAGTAAAGCCTCCTTTCTGTTGTAGCTCGACTGAACCCCTGTGTACAAAGCCAGCTCCATAAAGACATGGTTTGATGAGTTTGGTGTGGAGGAACCTATGGGGCCTGGATACAGCCCTGACCTTAACCCTACTGAACACTTTTGGGATGAATTGGAATGTTGATTGTGAACCAGGTCCTCTCAACCACCATCAGTACTTGACCTTACAGTAGCTTTTTTTTTAGCAATGGTGGGGACTCCATATTAATGCCTATAGTTTTTCGAATGGGATATTGAACAAGCTTATATAAGTGTAATGGTCAGATGTCCCCAAGTTGTGGCCATATAGCGAAAATGAATATAATGCACATCTCTTTGTCATATTAACATATTTGGAGTACTCAATACAGATGTGTCATGAAATCAAAACCTCAAGCTATCCTGTACACCCCATCCCCTATGTGTTATAAAAAGCAACTGTATTATCAAAATACACAAAGAGAGGGCACACCAGCCAAATAATTTACCAAAAAACACTTGATTGATCGAAAATGATCAAATATAAGTATAGACAGGCATCAACAAGAACTATCACATGCAACTGATGTCCAAGAGTATGGAGCGTGGCTTATGCTTTTTTTAGGGCAGTACCCTCTTCCTCAGAGCTAAAGTATAACCAAAGGCAACATTTTTCTTTTAGTTTTGTATAAAGTGATGAGGGATTAGAATGCTTGTCAGTTTTTATTGCTGTAGAACCCTCTCTTTTTGTCCTGTTTACCATGATCATTGAAAGTGAAAGTAAAAGAAAATCCCACATTTTGGGTTGTCAACAGTTTCCCTTAATTTGCAGGGATTCCTCTCACTTCCTGTTTGGCTATGGGACAGGAAGTGAAGGTAAGTCTCCCCTATGGGACAAAAATAAACCTTACAGGGGTTGTAATCCTGCCTTACTCTATCCAAAATCAAAAAGTACCCGCTTCCTCAGAGCTAACAGAGACACATACACAGGCTTCGTGTATGTTGTAGCATACTAGCTAAAATATGGAAAATACCTCCACACTGGCACAAAAAAGAGTAATAAAATCAACAGCAAAATAAAACGAAATAACATTTTTTCTATGACTGATGCCCTCTAATGTTACCTTTACTTGTTCATTGAAAACTGTAAAATATGGCTGATAAAATGACAGCTCTGGTGTTACCAGTTGTGCCTATTCACATGCATCTGCCCTTTGTCTTGCTTTCTCCCACTAGCTTGTTTTGTGACCAGTCCTGTATTGTCTATCTGACTGCAGTAGACACAGTTTTAGTTCCTGTCGCTATGTCAAAGGGCAATGATGCAGCACCGGCTATTGGCTATCTCAAGGTGGTAAAATATGGCGGAAGGGTATCTGCCAGAAGAAATTAAATAGCAAGTATAATTTGCAGCATACCCTTTTAAATGAGAAAAACAAACTAATTTTACAGTGATTGGCAGCTCAGTCAGCCACAATCGCTCAGCATTTACCGCTATGGCTTGGCTACAAATAGCTAAAGGGTGATTTGTATCAAAGCACACTAGCCCAATGTTGGCTCTTAGCCCCACCAGGTAACATACATATAGTATGAAAGCACAGAGGTGTGGAGAAGTCACTAAACAAGAAATTTCCAGACTACACTATATTGCCAAAAGCATGTGGACATCCCTCCAAATTATTGAGTTCAGGTGTTATCAATGAAGGACAGTGTGAAGGCTACATCATACAAAGACATATGTGAGCATCACAATTATGACTGTCCATCCTTGTGCCAGCCTGTGAGTGCCCCTATGCACAAAGCCATTGCCATAAAGACATGGTTTGATGACTCTTGAGTTGCAAGCATTGAGCCTTGACCTCAACCCTACTGAACACCTTTGAGATGAACTGGAACAATGATTGTGAGCCAGGTCATCTTGTGCAACATTTGTACCTGAACTCACAAATGCTCTTTTGACTAGATGGACACAAATTCTCACAGATACACTCCAAAATCTTGTTGAAAGCCTTCTGCAAGTAGGAGTGGAGGCTACTGTGACAGAACCCACTGTCACTGTGTGTTTTGGAGGGGGTTGTGGGCTGGCCTCCTACCCACAGACGATGGCTCAGCAAAGAAAAGGAGATTTGGAGGGCTATTTGCCACCTCCCACCACCTGGAGAAGATGCCACCTCTAGACATTTGTGTCTGCGGTTGCCGGTTTATTAGAACCGGGGGAACGCGGTATCTGTGGCTGGGCTCATGGAGTCGTTTCCAGCTACCTAAACCTATTGGCCCAGCTGGGCTAAATATATACTTTTATTCCACAAACAATGTACTTTTAGCTGATAATGGCATATACAAGATGGCGGTATTCCCAAAGCGCGGGGCTACAAGACCTGGGGACAAAATGGCGTTGGGATAATGTAATGAAGGTCCCAATATCACCTGAATCTCATACCCCCTCTTGTTATTGTGTTAATTATGTTAGGTCATGGCATGTAGACAAAAGGTCTGGAGACACATCCCAGCAGGGGATGTGTAAGGAGGGGCTGCCTGCTTATCATAATCCCTTTATGTTTTTCAACTGTAGTACCTGTTTCAACGTACAAGTGTTCAATTCCCATTGGTTCTTCCTTGTCCCATACCCCCCCCCCCCCACACAGGTCTGGCGGAGGTTCCCATACGGGGTATCCGAGATCCGTCACAGCTACTATAGCTGCAGAGGGAGTCAACTTCATAATAATGCCTATGGTTTTTGAATGGGATGTCCAACAAGTTCATACGGGTATGACGTGTAGGTATACACAAACCTTTATCCATATAGGCCCGGATTCACAGACACTGGCGCATATTTATGCCGCCGTAGCGTATCTCCTTTACGCTACGCCGACGCAGCGCAGAGAGGCAAGCACTGAATTCACAAAGCCAGTGCTTCCAAATCTGCGCTGGGTTTCCAAGGCGCAAGTCGGCGTAAGTGGAAGTGGGCGTGACCCATGCTAATGAGGCGTGACCCCATGCAAATGATGTGCTGAGCGCCAGACAGATACGTATCGCCAACTGCGCATGCGCCGTCCCATGGGCGCATCTCAGTGCGCAAGCTCACAATCACGTCGGAACAACTGCCTAAGATACGTCGGATCACTGCCTACGGCGTGAACGTAACCTACGCCTAGTCATATTCACGTCCTACGTAAATTACGTAAAATACGTCGGCTTGTGTTCCCTGGTGCAGCCCTTTGCATGGATGCTGCTGAGTTACACCTCCTTTATGGGCATAACTTTACGCCGGACGTATGACTTTACGCGCAGTACGTCGGACGGACGTGCGTTCGTTAATCGGCGTATCTCTCTCATTTGCATATGTGAATAGAAAATCAATGGGAGCGCCAAATACGTCCAGCGTAAATATGCGCCCACTCTACGCCGGCGTAGGCAAGTTACGTCGGTCGGATGAAGCCTATTTTCAGGCGTATCTTGGTTTTGTGGGCACGGCGCACAGATACGACGGCGCATATTTCTCGAGATACGTCGGCGCAAGTGCTTTGTGAATCCGGGCCATTGTGTATACTTTTTCATCTCATGAAGCATCAAGTATGGCATCCACCATCCCTGCCTTTCTCCTTCACATCATTTCTTTTACTCAATTACAGGTGTCTTTAAGGAATAAAAGAAAATTATAATAATACTTCTAATATATACACTGTTGTATAAATGCATATGATCTCTTATGGTATGTATTTTTCTACTCTTCTTCACTCAAAAACTGTAAGGCATCAAATATTGAGCAGTCAGTAGAACAAGCCTTTAAATTAAAGGCATTTAGGATTTTGCAATGTAATGAGATTACATCAGCTGTATATCAATACACATTTTTTTTTTTTTCACCAACCCTTAATCTCGAAAGTTGTATGAGATTTTCGGGGGGCATCACAGTATACTTGCCAACACTCCAAGAACATGTGAAACACCAACTAGCTAACGTTCTGTTCACAAATGACCAAACTCTGCCTAGATACACCCAAGCACCATCAAAATCCCACCCTTTTCAGTCCCAACACCACCCTAACTGAATCTTGGGAAGTCTAGAACTGTTGGCAAGTATTTGTTAGTACATTGCTCAGTATTCTAGATAAAAACGTCAAAGTCTACACCAAAGGCCTAAAAAATGTTCTCAGTAAAATATTCCATTGTTATAATGTTAGTGTATTATCATAAATATATTTATGAAAAAATTTCACACCCTTTAAAATCCAACGACTCTACCATCTGTCTTTATGGAATACTTCCTTCTGTGCAATATCCTTTGGGTGCTCAGAAATACAAGCCCCGTTGAGTTTATTGTCAGGTATTTCTTCCTGGCTAGTACATAATTTAAGTGCCCTGGTAATAAAAACATCCAGATTAAAAGAGGGATCAGCATCCTTGTTTATAGTGCTCTGGTCCTCCTGATGAGGAGGACAAGGTTGATGTTCCTCCTGCATCTCCGAAACAGGACTTGGTGGACATTCTAGTCCTGCTTGGGTGCTCTTCACCCATTGAGCTATCTCCAGAAAAAGATTGGATGGCTCTTCTCCCAATGCAATGTCACCCGTGGGTGGTATAGTAGTCTTTTTCCAATTGGAAAGATCCAAGATGAGTTTAGGTTCAGAGTAATGGTGGGGCTTGTTGTCTCGCCATAGTAACTTATCAAGGTAGGATGGTGATCCTACTTTATATTCACATGACCTTCCACAATCCCCCTCAAAAACCCGATCCATAGAGGAGTGCGACTGTTCAAGGAATCTTTCCGAGCTACTTTGAGAGTACTTCCGGGGATCAACTTGAGCTTCTTCAACTAGTGACCCTGATCCAGCACGAGGGTCCCGCTGAACATCACTCATGGCGTGGCTATGGCCCTGTCTCCAATCCAGGTCAGAAGACATGCTCACTTGATACCTGCCAAAAAAGATAAAAAATGTATTTATAGATAAAAAAAAAAAAAAAAATCACAATGCTTGGTTTTCTAAGAAAAAAAAGGGTATTACCTTATATACTCGAGTATAAGCCGAGTTTTTCAGCCCATTTTTTAGGCTGAAAAACTCCCCCTTGGCTTATACTCGAGTGAGCCATACTAATCATTATTAAAACAGCATGGGTCTCCCGCTGTGTAATGCATTCTGTTCGCCCACCCATTGTAACAAAGCCCCGCCTCCTCCTCGTCTGTGATAGGCGGAACACTGATACAGTTTCCCAGCATCATATCAATGTTCCTCTATCACGGACGGACGAGAAGGAGACAGGGCTTTGTTTCAATGGACGGCCAAACGGGATGCATTACACAGCGGGAGACGCACGCTGTTTTAGTAATTAAAAGTACGGCTGCAAATGGGCACAGTGAGACTGCAAATGGGCACAGTGAGACTGCAAATGGGCACAGTGAGGCTGCAAATGGGCACAGTGAGGCTGCAAATGGGCACAGTGAGGCTACAGATAGGCATTGTTTACCCAGTAGCTGCTGCACTTTCCTGCTCTAGGCTTATACTCAAGTCAATATGTTTTCCCAGTTTTGTGTGGTAAAATTAGGTGCCTTAGCTTATATTCGGGTCGGCTTATACTTGAGTATATACGGTATTACCAAAGGCAAATAGAACAAGGGCAAGTCTTAGGACTAAAAATTAATATAAGTTCAGAAGAAGTGACAACACAAGTTAGTCCCTTTTAGGTCACACAAGTCTGATTCAGGCAATCCCAAAAGGGTATTTTTTTGGTGTTTTTTTACTGCCTTTAACCACATCAATACTGGGCTCTTTCGCCCCCTTCCTTCCCAGACCACTTTTCAGCTTTCAGCGCTCTCGCACTTTTAATGACAATTGCGCAGTCATAATACACTGTACCCAAATGATTTTTTTACCATTTTGTTTGCACAAATAAAGCTTTTCTTTTGGTGGTATTTATTCATGACTATTTTTTGCGATATAAGCGAAAAAGAGCAGAAATTTGGGAAAAAAAATATATATTTTCTTCTATTTTAAAAGAAATCCAATAAAATATAATGTCATAAATTTAAGCCAAAGTGTATTCTGCTACATGTTTTTGGTAAGAAAATTCCTGTTAAGTGTATAATAATTGGTTTGTGTGATCAAAGACATATGTATGCAAATGATCATGTACAGATGTGTGCAGGAGATCACGGACATGTATGCAAATGTTCATTGGACATGTGATTTTACTGTTACATATGTGGGGACCAGGTGTTTTTATAATGTGGGGACATGTGTGTATGGGGACATGTGTGTTGGGACATGTGTG
This sequence comes from Rana temporaria, assembly GCF_905171775.1. Lineage (NCBI taxonomy): Eukaryota > Metazoa > Chordata > Amphibia > Anura > Ranidae > Rana > Rana temporaria. The sequence continues at coordinate 41,016,493 of NC_053489.1, read as the reverse complement.
TTGGGACATGTGTGTGGGGACATGTGTGTTGGGACATGTGTGTGGGGACATGTGTCTTGGGACATGTGTGTATGGGGACATGTGTGTTGGGACATGTGTGTGGGGACATGTGTGTGGGGACATGTGTCTTGGGACATGTGTGTATGGGGACATGTGTGTTGGGACATGTGTGTGGGGACATGTGTGTGGGGACATGTGTGTGGGGACATGTGTGTATGGGGACATATGTGTTGGGACATGTGTCTTGGGACATGTGTGTATGGGGACATGTGTGTTGGGACATGTGTGTGGGGACATGTGTGTGGGGACATGTGTGTGGGGACATGTGTTTTTACTGCGTGGGGACAATGCGGCCCCTAGTGTGCCGCAGTGTTTAAATACAGCATCTGCCATTTTCACCCAACACACAGCAACACAGCACATTGGCGTGAACGGTGTTTGTTGGAGACAATAGATTTCAGCTCATCATTGGGCCTGATTTAAAAAAAACGCCGTCCCACTGACTTTGTATAAATGAGCCCTGAAAGGATATTGTTTTCAACTTTTTTGACTGCATTTTCTGCTTAGTGTGTTGATTTAGGGAAAAAGAAAAAATCTATTTCTTGCATACAGATGCTTGGATATACCCAGGTTAATTGCACATGGGATGCCTGTGCCCTGTAGTAAACAAGCGACCATATGGCCACAATCTAATGAATATATCCAAAGTGCCGCAGTAGCTTTCAGATGACACATCCTGGTCAGTATGCTCTTTGAAGGATGTCTCACAGGGACTGATTGGAAATGCTAATTCCAGTACCAACTGTCACATTTCAGAACACTATGTTACTAGACACCGGTGGCAAGGCTAGCTTGCTCTTTCCTAAGGCCAGCTCCTTTATCTCAACCCCTTCACCTCTGGAAGATTTACCCCCCCTTCCTATTCAAGCCATTTTTTGCGATACGGCACTGGGTTATGTTAACTGACAATTGTGCGGTTGTGTGACACTGTACCCAAATAAAATTGGCGTCCTTTTCACCCCCACAAATAGAGCTTTCTTTTGGTGGTATTTGATCACCTGTGCGTTTTTTTTTTTTTGCGCTATAAACATAGAATGACTGACAAAAAAAACTATCGTATCCCGTTTACGTTACGCCGCCGCAAGTTTCCAGCGTAAGTGCTTGATTCACAAAGCACTTGCGTGTACACTTTCAGCGGCGTAGCGTAAAGCCGTCCGGCGCAAGCCCGCCTAATTCAAATGGGGCGTGTACCATTTAAATTAGGCGCGTTCCCGCGCCGAACGTTCTGCGCATGCTCCGTTTGGAAATTTTCCGCCGTGCTTTGCGCGAAATTACGGCGCCCCAACGTGTTTTTTGAACGGCGACGTGCGTAACGTACTTTCGTATTTCCCGACGTCTTACGCAAAAAAAAAAAAAAAATTGAATTCGACGCGGGAACGACGGCCATACTTTAACATGGATGGTGTAATTTTACACCATCTAAATAGCACACTTAACTTTACGATGGGAAAAAGCGACGTAAGAGAATGCGACGAACGCGCGTACCTTTGTGGATCGCCGTAAACAGCTAATTTGCATACCCGACGCTGGAAAACTACGCAAACTCCACGCAGCGGCGGCCGAAGTATTGCATCCTAAGATCCTAAGGCGTACGAAGCCGTACGCCTGTCGGATCTTAGCAAACGGCGTCATATCTTGTTTGTGAATTACAAATTAAGATACGACGCGGCAAATTTGAAAGTACGCCGGAGTATCAGCAGATACTCCGGCGTACTTATTCTGTGAATCTGGCCCTATGTTTTTTACTTTCTGCTATGAAAGATATCTAATAAAAAAATCGAATTTCTTCATCAATTTAGGCCAATATGTATTCTGCTACATATTTATAGAAAAAAAATAAAAAATCAATCAGCGTATATTGGTTGTTTTGCGCAAACTATGGGATCTTTTTATTTATAATTTTTTTTACTAGTATGGCGGTGATCATGCGACGTCTAGCAGGACTGCAATATTGCGGTGGACAAATCGGACACCAAACTGACACTTTTTTGGGGACCAGTGACACCAATACAGTGATCAGTGCTAAAAATATGCACTGTCACTGTACTAATGACACTGGCTGGGAAGGGGTTAACTCTGTGCCTAGCTGGTGTTTAAAGCCTCGTACACACAATCAGTCCATCCGATGAGAACAGTCTGAAGGACCGTTGTCATAGGTTAACCGATGAAGCTGACTGATGGTCCGTCACGCCTACACAACATAGGTTAAATAACCTGATCGTGTCAGAACGCGGTGATGTAAAAAACACAACGATGTGCTGAAAAAAATGAAGTTCAATGCTTCCAAGCATGCATCGACTTGATTCTAAGCATGCGTGGATTTTTAACCGATGGTCGTGCCTACTAACGATCGGTTTTGACCTATCGGTTAGGAATCCCTAAGTTAAATTTAAAGCAAGTTGGCTTTTTTTTAACCTATGGGGCCCACACACGATCGGTTTTGACCGATGAAAACGGTCCGTCAAAGCGGAGTTCCAACCACAATTAGCATTTTTTAAATGTATGTCCTTTCATCCTGCGTTTTTATAATATAAATCTGGTCACTTACTATTTTACAATCCGCCGCCGATCCGCATAGATATTCAAAAAATATAGTTTATAAAAGTATATCTACATCGTTGTCATTTTGCTTGTGGGCATTGTGAAGCCTACAGGCATTTACTTCCTGGAAGTCTTGGATGGGGAGTGATAATTGGACAGCGCACTGCATCCTGGGAAATGATGACACACATTTCCCAGGAGCATTAGAGGGAGATGAAGTCAGAATCCTAGGTGTTTCAAGGGCAGATTTCGTGGGACCGCATAGCAACAGGCATTTCCAGATGAGTAAAAAAAAAAAAAAAATGTTTTTTTTTTTCTTTTTTAGTCGTAAGCTACAGTTTAAAGCAAAATAGTTTTTTTGATGGAACCTCCACTTTAACCTATCGTGTGTATGAGGCCTTAGTGTAGCGGGGGAGGTGCTTTTGCTAGTAGAAGACATGGTTCAGTGTTTTTGCTTTCACAGAATCACAGGATCCATGTCTTCTGTACTGACAGAATGGCAATCTGCCTTGTTTACATAGGCAGACTAGACATATGCAATTCCTTTCATTCCAAATTCTTTTTAACGAATTTTGACTAATTGGTTAATTGGGAAACATCCGAACTAACGAAAACCTGTTTAACAAATTTCTCTGAAAAAAATTAAATTAGAATATTAAAAAAAAATCTGTAGATTCGTAAATTTGTAAATTAGAAAATATACCGTATTTATCGGCGTATAACGCGCACTTTTTTCCCCTTAAAAACAGGGGAAAATCATGGGTGCGCGTTATACGCCGATCCCCTGTCTCTTAGCGCTGCCGCCCACATATACTGAGCGCAGTACACTCGGCTATGCTCGGCCGCGCTCGGCAATGCTCGCGGTCACGCCATGCGAGAGGGGCCGAGCGTGGCTGAGCCTAGCTGAGTGTACCCGAGTGTACTACGCTCTGTATATGTCGGCGGCGGCGCTCGGAGACAGTGCGGGAGAAGCGGGGAGGACACCACGAAGGCCGAAGACGGACGCCGGACTGCACAAGGCCGCCGATGGACGCCCGGGCAAGACACCGAAGAGGGACATTTAAACTGTAAGTAATTTTTTTTTTCAGGAAATTTCCCTCCTAGAACTGGGTGTGCGCTATACGCCGGTGCGCGCTATACCCAGGTAAATACGGTAGGTATTGGAATTTCCTTTCAAATTTGGTTGTTAGTAAACAGCGCGGCTGCCCTGTAGCGCTAAACCTACTACAGGAAGTGATTGAGGCACCTAAACAATTTAGTCTATGGCATATTTGCTGTGTGTGTTTCAATTGCCTGAATTATTAAATTGATATTGGTTTAATAAAATTCTTCACTATGTCAATCTGGCCTTGAAGAGTTTATTACATTATATTGGGCAATGTATTAGCAGCTTAAAGGACTGCTAGCATCACCGTTATCTAAATGTAACGGCAAGCACATAGGCATCTATTGATAAAGCAGCGGAACATGTATAAAATAAGGAGGTATACCTTACAACATGTGTAGACACAAAAGAAAAATTGCTAGCCACATGATCTTTCAAAGGTTCCCCTCCAATCAAAGAATTCTCTCTGCTGGGTTAGGCAAAGAGAAATCTGTGATGCAAAATGCTGGCTAAGGTATGGAAAAACCCTGCAGAGTACAACAGAGAGAGGATAGTAATATCCGCTCCTCCATTATCAATCAGCCCCTTAGTCCTGTGTTTCTCAACCTTTTTCCAGTTGGGGCAGGGCTTGACAAATTTGCTTGGAATCTAGGAGCCAGCTAAAAAAAAGTTAGGAGCCAGGAATGAGCCCCGTCCCGCCGAGCTCACGTGCAGAAGTGAACGCATACGTGAGTAGCGCCCGCATATGAAAATGGTGTTCAAACCACACATGTGAGGTATTGCCATGATTGGTAGAGCGAGAGCAATAATTCTAGCCCCAGATCTCCTCTGTAACTCAAAACATGCAACCTGTTAAACATGGAGAATTTAAAGGGTAAATGTTTGTCGCCAATCCACGAGCGGACGCAATTTTGAAGCGTGACATGTTGGGAATCAATTTACTCGGCGTAACATTATCATTCACAGTATAAAATAAATTGGGCTAACTTTACTGTTGTCTTATTTTTTAATTAAAAAAAGTGTATTTTTTCCCAAAAAAGTGCGCTTGTAAGACCACTTGCGCAAATACGGTGTGACAGAAAGTATTGCAATGACCGCCATTTTATTCTCCAGGGTGGTAATGTTTGGGGGTTCTAACTTCTAAGTAAAGGGAAGGAGCTGTAAACAGGCAGGGAAGCTCCATTAGCATTGCTGGTTGTCTTGTCATACCAACGGCCACCACAAGAGGGCGCCAGATTGCAAAAGGAACCATAGGACTGTAGAAGGCCGTAATTACCGGCTGGTGCGGCGTGGCCCAACGCGATCGCGAGGGGGGTGCGCACGGAGACAGGTTAATTCTAGTCGCAATTGCGACCGGCTGCCCAGGGTTTGTCGAGCCCTGAGTTGGGGCACCCTTTAAAATTTTGCAAAATCTCAAGGCACCCCATTCTAAAATGTAAAATACTAAACTCATAGTGTTGCATAACACAGAAACATCCACACATGTAGGACTCCCAACATTAGAGGCGATTTATTTTTCCAATGCAAATGCACATTTGCACCCCGATACTGACTAGAATTCCAGCATTTCTCTTCTCTTGGCATCATTGGTTGCTAGGATGCTGGTGGCTACAAGGTTGTAATAGTGAACAATGAAAACCCGTGGCTTTGTGTAACTAAAAGGAAGGATTGATCCACCCACTGGCTGGTGTACAATTTTTGGGCAATTTTTAGGCATTCTACCAAGGCACCCCTGAAGAAATCTGAAGGCACCATGGTTGAAAAAGGCTGGCTTAGTCTACCATAGTACAGGTCTTACCTGTCCCAGTTAGACAGTTGGCTCTGACTGGCCTCCATCAGTAAGATGTCATCAATCTCATCCTCGATCCGGAAGGGATGCAGCGATATGGGCTCATCCTCTGGACAGGAATAAGGACCCATATAAGAATGCAGAAGAGCAGCCTCAGCTGTTAGCCGGTCCATTGGGTTGAAGGTCAGAATTTTCTCCAAAAAATCGATAGCTGGGGATTAGAAGTAATGATAACTCTGTACTTGTATTCAGAGAAAGGTAACTGCTTCAAACATAATGTAATTTATTTAAAGTATATCTAAAGCCCATGGGCCAAATTCTCAAAAGAGATACGCAGACTTAACTGCTGTTCAGCCTGCGTATCCCTGTGCCTAACTTTGGAAACGATTCTCAAAAGGCTTTTTCCAAAGTTAGGCAGAAAATCTGACATGTGTAAGACACTTACACGGTCAGATTTTAGGATGCAGTACCGCATCCGCCACTGGGGGCATTTCTCATTGAAATCCAGCTTTGCGTATGCAAATGAGGACTTAAGCAGATTTTCAAAGCATTTCAGCACTTTGATTTCTGCCTAAGTTCCGAATTTGCCGGCGCAAAATTAGGGCTGGTTTTACAATGTGGAAAGTTAGCCAAACCTTGTAAAGGCCCATTCCAGCGACGGCATTTGGTATGCATTCCTGAGGGAGAACTCCACGGCAATTTTTAAATTCAAAACCGGCATGGGTTCCCCCCCAGGAGCATACCAGGCCCTTAGGTCTGGTATGGGTTGTAAGGAGACCCCCCCACGCCGAAAAATTGACGTAGGGGGTCCCCCTACAATCCATACCAGACCCGTATCCAAAGCACGCTACCCGGCCGGCCAGGAATGGGAGTGGGGACGAGCGAGCGCCCCCCCCCCCTCCTGAGCCGTGCCAGGCCGCATGCCCTCAACATGGGGGGGTTGGGTGCTCTGGGGCAGGGGGGCGCACTGCGGGCCCCCCCACCCCAGAGCACCCTGTCCCCATGTCGATGAGGACAGGACCTCTTCCCGACAACCCTTGCCATTGGTTGTCGGGGTATGCGGGCGGAGGCTTATCGGAATCTGGGAGTCCCCTCAAATAAGGGGGCCCCCAGATACCGGCCCCCCACCCTAAGTGAATGGATATGGGGTACATCGTACCCCTATCCATTCACCTGGAGGCAAAAAGTAAAATGTAGTAAACACACAACACAAGGCTTTTTAAAATATTTTATTATTCTGCTCCGGAGGCACCCCCCTGTCTTCGTTATTAGCTCAATTACCAGGGGGGGCTTCTTCTTCCGCTCTCCAGGGGTCTTCTCCGCTCTCCGGGGGTCTTCTCCGCTCTCCGGGGGGGCTTCTCCGGACTCCGGGGGGCTTCTTCCATCTTCTCCCCTCTTCCGCTCTTGACTCGGCGAACCCCGGTTCTTCTGCAGCTGTCCGGTGCCTTCTTCTTCAGCGCTGGCTGCCTGCTATGTTTGTGTGTTAGCTCGATTTCAAACAGGCAGCCGGCGCGGTCTTCTGTGGCGTCAGGGTCTTCTGGTCTTCTCCCCTCTTCCGATGTTGCCTCGTCGCCTGTTGTCGCTGTAATGATGGAAGCGCGCCTTGCATCACATTTATATAGGCATCACCGTCCCATCATGCTCCGGCAGGTACCCACGTGGTGGGTGCACGTGGGTAGGCACCCACCACGTGGGTACCTACCGGAGCATGATGGGACGGTGATGCCTATATAAATGTGATGCAAGGCGCGCTTCCATCATTACAGCGACAACAGGCGACGAGGCAACATCGGAAGAACAGAAGACCAGAAGACCCTGGCGTCACAGAAGACCGCGCCGGCTGCCTGTTTGAAATCGAGCTAACACACAAACATAGCAGGCAGCCAGCGCTGAAGAAGAAGGCACCGGAGAGCTGCAGAAGAACCGGGGTTCGCCGAGTCAAGAGCGGAAGAGGGGAGAAGATGGAAGAAGCCCCCCGGAGTCCGGAGAAGCCCCCCCGGAGAGCGGAGAAGACCCCCGGAGAGCGGAGAAGACCCCCGGAGAGTGGAAGAAGAAGCCCCCCCTGGTAATTGAGCTAATAACGAAGACAGGGGGGTGCCTCCGGAGCAGAATAATAAAATATTTTAAAAAGCCTTGTGTTGTGTGTTTACTACATTTTACTTTTTGCCTCCAGGTGAATGGATAGGGGTACGATGTACCCCATATCCATTCACTTAGGGTGGGGGGCCGGTATCTGGGGGCCCCCTTATTTGAGGGGACTCCCAGATTCCGATAAGCCTCCGCCCGCATACCCCGACAACCAATGGCAAGGGTTGTCGGGAAGAGGTCCTGTCCTCATCGACATGGGGACAGGGTGCTCTGGGGTGGGGGGGCCCGCAGTGCGCCCCCCTGCCCCAGAGCACCCAACCCCCCCATGTTGAGGGCATGCGGCCTGGCACGGCTCAGGAGGGGGGGGGCGCTCGCTCGTCCCCACTCCCATTCCTGGCCGGCCGGGTAGCGTGCTTTGGATACGGGTCTGGTATGGATTGTAGGGGGACCCCCTACGTCAATTTTTCGGCGTGGGGGGTCTCCTTACAACCCATACCAGACCTAAGGGCCTGGTATGCTCCTGGGGGGGGAACCCATGCCGTTTTTTTCTTTGAAAATTGGCATGGAGTTCTCCCTCTCAGGAATGCATGCTGAGCGACGCTGTCATTTTTTTTTAGAATTATTTGTTTTCCCGGCGCGTCTTTTTTTTTCACCCGTCGCAACTTTAGTGTCCCGTCGAAATTCTCAAAGCCGACCGGCGTTAATTACGTTCGCGCGCTGCACGTCGGGAAAATGACGTCACACGCATGCGCAGTACGGCCGGCGCGGGAGCGCGCCTCATTTAAATTTTAAACGCCCCCAGGAGAGGAGGACCGCCTTACGACGGCGGCACTTAAGTTACACAGCGTGTAATTTCTACCTAAGTGCTTTGACGATCAGGCACTTAGGTAGAAATTTTAAGTCAGTGTAACTTAACTGCTGAAATTTAAGTTACGCAGAGTTTTTGAGAATTTGGCCCCATGTTTTTGGATACACCTATTCCAGTGACAACTGTCTTAAAGCGGGAGTTCACCCATTAATCTATTCTTTTAAACAATCCCCCTAGATTCCTGCTCGTTTTGTCTAGGGGAATCGGCTAGTTGTTTTAAAATATGATCCGTACTTACCGTTTACGAGATGCATCCTCTCCGTCGCTTCCGGGTATGGGTCTTCGGTAGCGGGCGTTCCTTCTTGATTGACAGTCTTCCGAGAGGCTTCCGACGGTCGCATCCATCGCGTCACTAGTAGCCGAAAGAAGCCGAACGTCGGTGCGGCTCTATACTGCGCCTGCGCACCGACGTCCGGCTTCTTTCGGAAAATCGTGACGCGATGGATGCGACCGTCGGAAGCCTCTTGGAAGACTGTCAATCAAAATAGGAACGCCCAGTCCCGCAGCCCATACCCGGAAGCGACGGAGAAGATGCATCTCGTAAACCGTAAGTACAGCTCATATTTTAAAACAACTAGCTGATTCCCCTAGACAAAACGAGCATGAAGCTAAGGGGAAAAAGTATATTGTACGGGTGAACCTCCGCTTTAAAGAATATTTTCTCTCATTTGATTAGATTTCCTTTAATTTCCTGCTGTAACTCCAGGACAGAAAGTAGGAGGAAATTTTCCCAACTGGCGAAGACAGCCAGAAAAACCTGACAAGAGTTAACTATTACATACACCTTCCAAAATTTTTATAAAATCTTGATGATTTATAAATTGTTAAGTTATGACTTCTGATTAAGATCAGATACAACAACGGGTTCAAAAGTACATTCAATACTAGACAAACCCTGCTGTTGTCAGGACCTAGATCATTTGCTGGTGGCACTGTGCTTCCCATCGAGGAAGGTTGTAGTTTTGGTACCCACCAGCCTGATGCTGGTGGGTATTTAGTCCCTCTTCTGCTGATACACCTTGCTCCAGTGTTTTGTGTTGCTGACAGATACTGCTAGTCGTTATCTTGTTCCTTGATCAAGCTCTCTGCCTAGCATCTTTATCCTGAACCCTGCTGCCTTGTTTCTACTCCCCCTTGTTCCTTATCCCAGTTTTGGTCTCCTCTTCCTATATGTTCCCTACACCTCCAGTTTACCCTGCTTTCCGGTGTTCCTCATTTGTATATATTGTATATAGTTAGTTCAATAGTTTCTGTTAGGTCGTTTAGCTGGGTATTTTGTCACTGGGTTGTTGGTTCACTCATATCTTTATGTTTGCTGTTTGCTGGTGTTTGGATGTCTTATTTTACTATTACTAAATGTTATGTAGCACCCTCTAGTGTGCTGGTGAGTTTTTGTTTAGAGTGGGAACATTTCCAGACTTGACTGATAGCCAAGCCTTGGAGTGTATTTTTGATCTGCACTGGGAGTGGCTTAGTATAGTGCTGGTTGACTTACAGGTGGCATCACTAGGACCTCCTAATTCTTTATAGAATGTTCCAGTGTTTTCTAGAAAGAGAGGCTGGAGGGGAGGTGGAGCCACCTGGGGTGTTCCAAGGAGCCCTGACTAATCCACTACTTTGGTTGGCGGGGGGCAGGCCTCCTTAAAATACCCAGGGTCAGCCCAGCTGGGAAGGAGTTGTTTGGGTGGAGGAGCTGTAGATGGGGTGCTAGGCTGTCAGGGCCTTTGATGGAGATCCCAAGTCTGGGGAGGATGACCTTGGGCCTGGACTCTGGTGCAGACGGGGTCCTCAAAGAAAATGTGAAGGTGTCCTGGACAGGAGGCACAGGAGGAGCAAGAGAGGGCAGCAGGAGGGAGCACTGCAGGGCAAGGAAAGGAACAACTGGTCGCAGCCAGGAGGGCTGGTGAGTGACATGCACAGGTCTATGAGGACTGAGGAGGCACGCCTGAGAGGACTGGGAGAATGCAGTCTGGGATGGGTGTAGAACCAGAGGAGTGGACTGTGGTGTCATGGGAAGTGGAGAAGGATAGCTGCAGCCAGGAGGGCTGACAGGGCCTGAAGATGGGTTACTAGACTCAGTAGCCGCATGTTAGGACAGCTAGCGCAGGACCGATCCTAGGGTCACAGGCGCCTGGGTGCAGAAATATTTATGGCGCCCCCACATGGGCGTTGTCATTTTACTAACTCCTCCCCTTTACAAATGTTTCTATGGCAATGACTCAACCACAGAGCTGCTCCCCCACAAAGTCTTCATTAACCTGGGATCCTTACATGATCTCTTAACATTAAACAAAATACAGGAAGAGAAGCAGAGTACTTTACTGGGACCTGGAGGGGGGCCTCTCTGATCGACAGAGAGGGCTTCTGTTAGATGTTTGGCGCTCCCACCTCTGCAGGCGCCTGGGTGCAATGCACTCTGTGCACCCTGCCTAGGATTGGCCCTGCCTGAGGGAGCAATCACCGGGCCTGAACCTTGTCATGTCAGGGAGGGAAGGTCGTTAACGCCATGGAGCTTACAAAAGAATTATGCTGCGTACACACCATCACTTTATGTGATGAAAAAAACCGACATTTTTTGTGAAGTAAAAAACAACGTTTTTGAAACTTCAATTTTCAAAGACGAAGTTGCCTACACACCATCGTTTTTTCACAATGCTCTAGCAAAGCGCCGTTACGTTCAGCACTTTTTTCCATTGAAGCTCGTTTCATAACTAGCCTCTGAGCATGCGCGAGTTTAAAAACGTTGTTTTAAACGTCGTTTTTGCTACACACGGTGATTTTTTGTGAAACAAAAAACAACGTTTTGAAAAACGACACAAAAAATTGAAGCATGCTTCAATTTTTTTTTGTCGTTTTTCACAAGACATAAAACAACGTTTTCCCCCACACACGGTCATTTAAATTGACGTTTTTAAAAACGTCGTTTTTTTTCATCACATAAAGTGATGGTGTGTACGCGGCATTAGACTCTGGGAAAGTGACTGTGAAGTTTCAACAAAACATTAAAGTGGTTGTAAACCCTTTACAACCACTTTTACCTACAAGTAAGCCTAGATTAAGGTTTACCTATAGGTGCTTGAAATATCTCCTAAACCTCCACGGTTTAGGAGATATTTACAAAAATTATGTTCGCCAATGTCTATGGCGCATTTGCTGTAGACAACGGCGCAGGCACACTTTAGCAACGGCGATCGTGCCATTCCTAAAGGAGGCCGTGCCGTGACTGCCGGCTCCCGAGTGCATGCCAATAACAGCACAGGAGCCGTAATACCCGGAAGTAAGCTCCAGGAGAGATGTCCGCGGCCAGGGGGGGGGGGGGGGGGGGGTTCAAGGACTGCTGTGGGGGCTTCGATCTGAGTTAAGTAATATATAATGAGTTAGTATGCTATGCTAACTCATGCTATGCTCATTATGCGTTTGTCTTGCAGGATTTTTTTTTTTTTTTAGGGTTTACATCCACTTTAAGCATATTATGGGATTTTTTTTTAGAAATATGGGTCTTCAATGTTTCTAGAGCATCTGTGATTGATGTATAACTTTAGAGGCAGAGACTGGTGTCTCTATTGTATGGAGACAAGATGAACTGAGCCCTCACCTTCCAGGTTCATTTCTGGTAGAAGCTTTCTCAGAGGTCTCTTCACTACCCAGGTGGTGTTAACAAATGATGGCATAACTTTAAGAAGTTCTTCTTTGTCTTCCTCATGGACCACGGGGATTGTGTCCAGGATCAGCTGCATCTGCTCCAGCTCATGGCTTCCTACATTCAAAAAGAAACATAGGGAGAGGTTGCTGTTTGTTCGAAAATACAGTTACACTATATGACCAAAAGTATGTACACCCATTCAAAGTTGAGGTCAGATATTTTAGACAATTGTGATCTCCCAAACTTGTGATAACAGCTTGGAGATGGCCGTTTTCTGTTCCAGCTTGACTGTTCCCCTGTACAGTGGCGTAGCGTGGGGGGTGCAAGGGGGGACCACCGCCCCGGGCGCAAAAGTTGGAGGGGCGGTCACAAGTGTGGAGAGGAGGGAGCGCCAACAACAGATGGGACATAGTAACATATGCATGATGTCACCACTCCAGGCTTTACTAGTCATTATCAAGCACGCTCTCCTCTTCCCTACAGCCACCGCTGTCTCACACATTGGATCATGTGACCAGACTGGAGCTAGCTGAAAATAGGCAAGTCCATGGGTCAGGGGGGCGCAAATTACTTGTTTCGCCCCAGGCGCTGACAACCCACGCTACGCCACTGCCCCTGTACATTAAGTCAAATCCGTAAAGACATGGTTTGGTGTATAGGAAATCAAGGATCCTGCATACAGCGCTGACCTCAGCCCTACCGAACACTTTTGGGATAAACTGGAACACTGATTGTGAGTCAGGTGTTTTCGTTCAGCATTAGCCCCTGACCTCACAAATTCCCATAAGGTAAAGCATAATGGGCTTGCATTGCATAGTAGCCCATTATGCGTCACTTACCTGAAACTGAAGCCTGCGATGTCACCGTTGTCCCCTGTTGCAGGAAGCGTCCATCTTTCACCCTCTTCCAGAGTCGCGTGACGTCACTCCCGCACATGCGTGTGGGAGCTGCCAGTCACGGCATGCCCTTCCTTTAGAAACCGCACGATCGCCGTTTCTAAAGTGCGCCTGCGCAGTGGTCATCGGCGCGGTCTCAATTGTAAATATCTCCTAAACCATGGAGGTTTAGGAGATATTTCCAGCACCTACAGGTAAGCCTTTTTTTTCTGTTGAAAAGCCTGTGGCGTGCAAAACACAACCCAAAAACTTCACCCGGTACAGGAAAAAATGTGCACACACATAAAGAGTGAAACACAAAAAAACTGTGACGGGTGCATCGTCAAGTGGTCCTCCGAAAAGGACCCAGCTCTGATCCCCCGGGGCGTTAGGCTCCTGGCAGGGAAAAGAGTAATCTGTGGCCCATACAGCCGAAGCCACAAGGACCCAACATCCTCGGAGGGACTGCCGAAACAGAACCCTCCTCGGTGAGGCCCCCCCGAAGGCAGACCCCATAAGAGCCGGCGAACTAAGCCAGAAGGCCATGTCCACCGACTCCCAGGGTGTACTGCCACTTTAAGGGAAGGTATGCCTGGAGGGAGCCAACCTCTCCTTAAAGGTATAGGGACGCACTTGACACCCAGCAATAGCACAATGGCAGTGAAGGTATCCAGTCCATCCCCTCACCAACGGTACAAACGGCAAGCACCTCAACCTATAACTGGCCTTTGCAGCAAGGAGCACATGGGAAGGCGATGCATGTCAAACACAACAAACCAAAAAATTCCCAGCTCACTTACCAGCCAGCCTGCAACAAACCAAATTACCCTGTCTAACAGTTCACAATAAAACCAAGAGGTTTAGGGCCAGATTCACAAAAGAGATACGACGGCGTATCTCCTGATACGCCGTCGTATCTCTGAGAGTATCTATGCGACTGATTCATAGAATCAGTTCCGCATAGATAGCCCTAAGATCCGACAGGTGCAATTGACTTACACCATCGGATCTTAGGATGCAATACTTCGGCCGCCGCTGGGTGGAGTTCGCGTCGTTTTCCAGCGTCAGGTATGCAAATGAGCTTTTACGGCGATCCACGAAGGTACTCGCGTGCGTTACATCGTCGCAAGTCGTTTTTTCCCATCGTAAAGTTAAGCCTGCTTTTTAATGGCTTAACTTTACACCAGCCATGTTAAAGTATGGCCGTCGTTCCCGCGTTGAATTTAAAAAATTTTTTTGGTGTAATTACGTTACGCACGTCGCCATTCACAAACACGTCGGGGGGCCGTAATTTCACGCAAAGCACTGCGGGAAATTTCCAAACGGAGCATGCGCAGAACGTTCGGCGCGGGAATGTGCCTAATTTAAATGGTACACGCCCCATTTGAATTAGGCGGCTTGCGCCGGACGGCTTTACGCTACGCCGCCGAAAGTTTACACGCAAGTGCTTGGTGAATCAGGCACTTGCGCTGAAAACTTGCGGCGGTGTAACGTAAAGACGATGCGTTACGCCGCCGCATTTGTACCTGAATCTGGCCCTTAGTTTGCAAATATTTACACCCACCACCATACTAAAGTGGACCTAATCGCAACTGTTAAAGTTTTAATATTACAATTTAAAGAAAGGATAAATACACTGTGACACAGAACTACAAAGTAACATTCTATAGGCAGAAAATTCTTGTAAATTTAATTACATTCCAACTGTGATTCCCGGAAAGTTGACTATATTTAAGAAGATCAAGAATATTTTTTACCAGCTTTCCCTTATGTTGGGTATAGACATGCCATCACAGACAGAAGTTAGTGTATCAAATAAGCTGTGAAGGTTAACTTTTTTGCTGTATCAATGAACTGTGAGGAACAAAAAAAAAAAAAAATCTACATCTGCGCTGAAGCAATCCCTTTTCAGCCAGTAATGAGCCATGAGGGAGTTAATTATCCTGCGGTGGAAAACTACAAGCGGCATGCCAATTAGGAAAGCGGAGAACGGGTGTTTGAGGCTTATTAAATGATCCAGCATAACAGAGAGAAAAGGCTATAACAATTGTATAAACCTGCCAGAGCTGAATCAAAGAAACTGGATTTTTTTTTTATATATCATGGAAAATTTGAAGAGACCAGGCCGAGAACAGGCCAAATTTGTATGGGCACCATATTCACTTTATATAGGGTTTACATTTTTTTTAAATATATGTTTGAAAAAAAAAAAAAAATCCTCCATTTACTTATCCATTACCTAAGGAGATCTTTGCCGTGGGGCTGTCGGGTGCTGCACAGGCTATTCACTGAAAGTCTCCCAGCAAGTCTGCACATATGCCTTCGCCATCCCAATGGGGAGCAAGTTAATTGCTGGCTCTAAGACTGAGAATTGAGTCATCAAAATCCGCTCAGTTCTCCCCTTTGCTCTAAGCAGAGAGCTGGGACAGTCAGTCTCCCACTCTCTGCTCTGCCCCCTCCAGTGCTCCCTGGAGTGCTGGGCTGTGGAGGGAGGGGGGGGGGTGGGAGAGGCTGGCTCAGGCTCTCAGCGAATCCCCGAGAGACTAAACCAGGTGCCAGTCAAGGCTTCTGGGTGGATCCTGACCATATGGTCAGGATCTTTTCAGAGCCTGGACCGGCTTTGTGATGTCAGCTGACAGCGGGCTTTGGCCTGCTGTTGGCTAAAAATGGGTCACAGGAGTGCAAACACACTGCACTCCTGTGATCCATAGGAGAAGTACAGCCAAAAAAACTTTGGTTGTACTTCTCCTTTAAGAAAATTCTCATCTTAAGGAGTTCATATGAACAAGTGTCCCCATTGCAGGATTTTCCCGGACCTCTTGCTCAAAATTTTTAGGATTTCCCCTCACTTTCTGTCCCAGTGACAATGTTCACCGGGACAAACAACATGGTGTACCTCCCCAGAGGGGACAAAGTTAGTAATAAAAAACCAACAAGAAGGTCCAATGCCGCGTACACACGATAATTTTTCCGGTTGTAAAAATCAACGTTTTTTAAAAATGTCATTTAAAACTATCGTGTGTGGCCTTCAGAGCATTTTTCGGGTTCTGAAAAACGGGCACATTTTTTTCCGAACATGCTCTATTTTTTCACGACCTTTTAAACAATGTCGTTTTTTAGGTTGTAAAAAATGATCGTGTGTGGGCTTTAATGACGTGAAAAATCTGCGCATTCTCAGAAGCAAGTTATGAGACGGGAGCGCTCGTTCTGGTAAAACTACCGTTCATAATGGAGTAAGCACATTCTATCTAGTGGTCCTTGTCCAGATCATCCAAACAGTAGTTCTTACTTGCTAAAGCTACTGATACATTACCTCTCTGGGAGCAACATGCTCTGGCTTCCCCGAGGTTTAACAGACTTTGAGAGATTCTTCTGAAGACATTTGCCTCCTCTGTCATAGCAGTGGGCAAAAATTATCTGTGGCTACCCTTTTATCAACAACATTGCTCAGCCACAAATACAGAAAGATACAAAGAAACATTGTTTCATTTTGTATCTTTCTGATTTTTCATCTGCAGATCAAAGGGATGAACTTTGATCTGCCCCTGAAGTCAGATAACGCAACCTGACAAGTTAAAAAAGTTTTTTTTATTTTTATTAAATGTTCATCAGTTGAACCCCTTATTAACCCTTACAGTGGAACCTTGGTTTACGAGTAACACAGTTAAAGAGCGTTTTGAATAACAAGCAACTTTCTGGTTCTAGAATAGAGCTGGGTGCCCACAGTAACAATGAGGACGCCGGCTGTAGAGGGGGAGAGGGGCGGAGCGTCTCCGAACGTGGAGCAGGTGAGTGCTGGAACAGACGTTATTTGACATTGCCACAGAGAAGAACGGGGAAGGTTTGTTTACACACACCTCTCCCCGTTCTTCAGCTTGTGTGACCCGATCGCGGGACACCTGCGGCGCGCTCGCGACCCACGACAGGGCTCTTAAAGGGGACGTGTATATATACGTTTATGTGCCCAGCTGTGCCATTCTGCTGACGGATATCGTTGTGCGGCGGTCCTTAAATGTTTAAAGAAAACTAATCAGTAAAGTTAGCCCAAATTTTTTGTATAATGTGAAAGATGATGTAAATAGATATCAAACATGTCCTGCTTTAAAATTGCGCACATTCGTGGAATGGTGAAAAACGACGGTACCTAAAAATCTCCATAGGCTTGGCGGGAAGAGGTTAATTTGCAGTGATCAAGAATCTCTTCAATCTTCAGAACTAACATCATTATGGCCCATTATAAAGAGAGGAGACACTGCTGTGTTTATTGATGGAACCAGCGTGTACATTATTGCTTTTCTCTGGAGAACTTGTTTACAATACACTTCAATTTTTTTCCACCGACAAGGAAAATAATGATCATAATATAGAAGACCACTCACTAAGATGGTATAGAAAAGCTATATAAAAAAAAAATGACCCTTGAAGTGGGTCCCCCTCCCCATTGCAAGAGTTAACTGCTTGTTTTGCCAAGGGCACGATGAACAAAGTAATATACTTACCTAATTCATAGTTTCAAAGGTTGAATAAAGACAATAGTCCATCCAGTTCAACCTGTGTAGGTGTACGTGTTTGTCAATGTCGATAATTATTTCCCACATCTCTGTATGTTGTTTTCACTAAGATGCACGCCCAAGAGTTTTTTAAAAATATCAATACTGACACCACCAATTGTGGAAGAGAGTTCCACGTCCTTATCGTCCTGACAGTGAAAAACCCCCTACGCAGCCTAAAGTTGAACCGCTTCTCCTTCAATCTCATTGTGTGGCCCCGTTTCTTCTTAGGCCGCGTACACACGGTCGGTCCATCCAATGAGAACCGTCCGAAGGACCGTTGTCATTGGTTAACCGATGAAGCTGACTGATGGTCTGATGTGTGTACACACCATAGGTTAAAAAACGATCGTGTCAGAACGCGGTAACGTAAAACACAACAACGTGCTGAGAAAAACGAAGTTCAATGCTTCCAAGCATGCGTCGACTCGACTCCGAGCATGCGTGGACCTTTAACCGATGCTTTTGCATACTAACCATCGGTTTTGACCGATCAGTTAGGTGTCCATCGGTTCAATTTTAAAGCAAGTTCTAAATTATTGGACCGAAGGATAACTGACCGATGGGGCCCACACACGATCAGTTTGGACCGATGAAAAGGTCCTTCAGTCCGTTTTCAGCGGTTTTGACCGACCATGTGTACGCGGCCTAACACTCCCTCAGACTCACAAGGTTTTCTACCTACGTTGGGATCACCATTGAGGTACAGTGGAACCTCGGATTACGAGCATAATCCGTTCCAGGAGAATGCTCATAATCCAAAGCACTCGCATATCAAATCGAGTTTCCCCAATGGAAACAAAGATAATTCGTTCCGCATTGACTTCTATGGCATGAAATACCGCATGTGGCCAGAGGTGGGGGGCACCGGAGAGCTCGGGGACAGCTCGGCTCATCTCGTAAACCCTCGGAAAGGCTTGGAAACACCTGGGAAAAATTACTCATTGACCTGATCCAATGCAATATTTTTGTGAAGTGGGCTTCACAGACATCATATCAAGGTAGAGAAAAAACATTCCTGAAGTCTCTTACGCCATCGTATCTTAGTTGCATATTTACGCTGGCCGCTAGGTGGCGCTTTCGTCGATTTACGCAAGGAATATGCGAATTAGGTAGATACGCCGATTCAGAAACGTACGTACGGCCGGCGCATTTTTTTACGTCGTTTACGTTAGGCTTTTTCCGGCGTAAAGTTACCCCTGCTATATGAGGCGTATCCTATGTTAAGTATGGACGTCGGGCCAGCGTCGTATTTTCCGTCGATTACGTCGTTTGCGTAAGTCGTTCACGAATAGGGCTGGGCGTAATTTACGTTCACGTCGAAAGCATTGGCTTTTTGCGGGTTAATTTGGAGCATGCGCACTGGGATACGTTCACGGACGGCGCATGCGCCGTTCGTAAAAAACGTCAAATATGTGGGGTCACATGTAGTTTAAATAAAACACGCCCACATGATCCACATTTGAATTAGGCGGGCTTACGCCGGACCACATACGCTTAGCCGCCTTAACTTAGGGCGCAAGTTCTTTCTGAATACGGAACTTGCGCCCTAATTTACGGCGGCGGAACGTATCTGAGATACGTTACGCCCGCCGATAGATACACCATTGTATCTGAATCTACCCCAGTAAGTGCAGGATTTAGCTTCACCAGCTGTGACTGATTGATTTACATGATAACATTAGATTCGGGTAGGTGGAGCATCATTTTGTCATAAGCATCCCCTAGGACCAAGCAATGGAACACAGACCAGAGGCATAACTATAACCTTAAGGGCCCCGCTGCAAGAATCCAGGAAGGGACCTCTCACCTTCCCCTTTTTCCTCCGACCCTGATTCCTTCCCATTGATCCTTGAGTCCTTAAAGGCCCCCTTCCTGGCGTCTTGGGTAGGGATGCCTCCTTTTCTTCAAGCCAAACCCGAATACCTTTGTAGCACATGGTAATTTTGTTTTTGTAGTATACACTATGCAAATATTTTGTGATTAAATTGCATTTCAAATCATAAACATTTAATCACAAGCTATCCACCTTACATCAGAGTCCACAGAGTTCCCCCTTTACATCTTAATCCACAACAGAGTCGGCAGAGCTGCCCTCACATCAGAGTTGGCAGAGCCCCCCTTACATCAGAATCGGCATAGCGCCCCTTACATCAGAGTCCACAGATCCCTCCTTACATCAGAGTCCACAGATCTCTCCTAAATTTCCACTTACACTGTAAAGGAATGTAAAGGGGAACCCTTTTTTAAAGAGGGGCTCTGATGCAAGAAGGAATGCTGTGGACTTTGGTGTAAAGGGGAACTCTAAAGTAAGGAAGTCTCTGCTCACCAAAGACCCCTTACATCAGAGTCCACAGAGCACCCCATAGTACTCACTATGAGGCAGGAGAGAGAAGGGAGTGAAAGGGGAGACTTCATAGTGGATAGTGAGCATCTGTCGGCACCTTTCCTCTTCTGGCTGCTGGGCTTCAAACTTCCTGCCCACACTTCCCCTGAGGCACAGCACTGCTGGGGAGTGTGGGTGGGGCAGACACAGGTGGAGAGAGTGGGAGGAGAATAAGCTGATGAGCCCTCTCAGTGCTGGCTCTGGGCTGTGAGAGAGACACTCACAGCTCAGAGCCATGCAGCCACTGGTTAGATACAGTCTGTGCTCTTGGGGCTCCCCACATTGGTGGAACTTAAAAAGCCCTGTTCCACCACTGCCACAGACATGGCTCTCTAGAAATGTGAGAAGCATTTAACCATTATCCCTTGTTCAAATACTTGGTTTAATTTGGAATTATAGCCATAAGCGTCTATGTGAATGGTATGGGGCCCAGATAATGCAGACTAACAGAAGTTGGGTAACCAGTACCGCGGTTCTCTTGAAAGGAAAGAACGCGGTGACATCATCGCGTATGACGAGCATGCGCTCGTCACATTCGATGCCATTGCCGCCATCTTACTTCACCCTACCTATGCCGTGGAAGCATCCACGGAGACAGGTAAGTATACACACTCTAAGGCCTCGTACACACGACAGAGTTTCTCGGCAGAATTCACCGAGAAACTCGGTCAAACCCGGATTCTGCCGAGAAACTCTGTCGTCTGTACACTTTTGGCCCGATGGAGCCGCCGAGGAACTCGTCGAGAAAATAGAGAACATGTTCTCTATTTTCTCGTTGTTCTATGGGAGAAGGCGTCCCGCCGAGCTCCTCGGCGGCTTCATCCCTGAACTCACCGAGGAACTCGACGTGTTTGGCACGTCGAGTTCCTCGGCCGTGTGTACGGGGCCTCAGGTTTCTCATCGGGAAACAGGCCGACAAGAAAATAGAGAGTAGGATCTCTATTTTTCTCGTCGAGATTCTGGCCAGATTTCCAGACGAGAAACCTGAAAGCCTCGTACACACGCACGGTTTACTCGGCAAGAAAGCTCTGCCAGCAGTTTTATTGCTGGTTCTTGCCGAGAAAACCGAGCGTGTGTACGAGGCTTCAGAGAAAGCATGGAGAACAATGACACACAGATACACGATTTACTGACCTGCAAAGAGCATCCGTCCCGTCAGCATCTCCGCTAGTATACAGCCGGTGGCCCACATGTCAATGGCTTTGGTATAGTTATTTGGGGAGAGGAGAAGATGGGGCGATCGATACCACTTAGTCACCAGTCCTTCTGAGAGGTAACCCTGGAACAATACAGAAGACATTGGTAAATCATCTGCCATTCTCCACTATGCTTCTCTAGGCAACACAGCTCTATTCGTGATGTAAGTGTGAATGTGGACCTGTCATACACAGTGTCAGGGTTAGCAAATCCCATCAGTAAAAGGAAAAAATATATATATATATAAATATACGGTATATATAAAATAATAATTCTTTCCATGTAAAAATCCTGCTGGTGAGCCCCTATATGACCTCAAGCCAATCTCAGGGGTCTGATTACATTACTTCTGCTCTGCACCACTTGTCAGTTTCATTAATTTGGTGGAGCACCAGCAGGTAAGGAGAGTTCTGCTAAGGTTCACAGCAGAGTAGTGAAGCCTTCTTTGCCCCCCCCAGGGGATTAGATGAATTAGTAAAACTGACAAGGGGTACAGACCAGGAGCAACGTCACTGCAACCCGAAGCTGGCAGGATCGGACGTAGATGTTAACATTCAGAGAATGCAGATTGCTGGACTACTCTGGCTCCAAACTCACCAGAAGAAAGAAGAGGATGAGGGAAACGAGATCCGTTGTAGAGAAAAATACTATAATAAATTGAAAAAAATAAAAATTATAAAGAAATGTGAGCACAATCTGCTTAACACCTTCCTACCAATCGTCTGTAAATAAAGGTTCCTCACTACGATGTCCAATGCTGTCCATACATTTATACACATTGGGGTTAATTTACTAAAACTGGAGAGTGCAAAATCTGGAGTAGCTCTGCATAGAAACCAATCAGCTTACAGTTTTTTTTCCGTTAAACCTAACCACTTATGGACCGACCCTCTTTCTGAGATTTAGGGCCAGATTCACGTAGCTCAGCGGATCTATAGATCTGCTCGATCTACGTGAATTAAGATCCGCTCCCGCAAGTTTAGGAGGCAAGTGGCTAATTCACAAACCACTTACCTCCAAACTTGCGACGGCGGATCCTAAATCCCCCGGCGGAATTCAAATTCCGCGGCTAGGGGAGTGTACTATTTAAATCAGGCGCGTTCCCGCGCCGATTTAAATGCGCATGCGCCCTCCGGGGAATTTCCCGGCGTGCATTGCTCCCACTGACGTCACTAGGACGTCAGTGGTTGCGACATGAGCGGGACTTGCGACGCGCGTGTTCGTGAATCGGCGTACGCAAACGACGTAGGAAAATTCAAATTCGACACGGGAACGCCGGCTATACTTAACATTGGCTGCGCCTGATAAAAGAAGGGGTAAGTATACGACGGGAAAACCGCTACAGAAACGACGTAAGAACACTGCGACGGGTCCGCGTACGTTCATGAATTTGCGTATCTCGCTGATTTACATATTATTTATCGTAATTTATCGTAAATTTATCGTAAATTGAAAAAAAGATCCGACAGTGTAACACAGTGTAACACTGTCGGATCTAGCCCTATCAATGCGTATCTGATTCTATGAATCAGGCGCATAGATAGGACCAGTTTACGTCAGAGATACGATGGTGTATCTGTAGATATACCGTCGTATCTCTTTGTGAATCTGGCCCCTGGTGTTTACAAGATAACATATATTTTTGCTAGAAAATTACTTAAAACCCCTAAACATTGTATATATTTTTTTCTAACGCCCTAGAGCAGGGGTACCCAACCACTGGCCCGCGGGTCACATGTGGCCTGCGGCGCCTTCCGATGTGGCCCGCCGTGTCTTGCTCTAAGATGGCGGGTCGGCAAGCCCAGATCGCGGGTTCCCGACCCGCCATCTCCGAGAAATAGTGCGAAGAATGGGGTCATGTGCGGCGGTCACGGCAGGGCTGGCCTATCCGTGATCGCGGTGGGGCTGGCCTATCTGTGATCGCGGCGGGGCCACGGGGCTGGCCTATCAGTGATCGTGGTGGGGCTGACCTATCCGTGATCGCGGCCACCCTGGAGTCCCGCCTCCACCTCCACATTGTGAACACCGCTGCCTTCACCTCCTCCAGGCTCCCCCTCTCCTCCGGACTGATGAAAGCTGCAAGCTGCAGGTGAGAGGGTGGATACGGTCTGAGGAGAGAGGAAACAGCCAGCCAGAGTTAGAGTCAGTATAAATAAAAAAAACATCTGGTGTCAGTGTAGTGTAGTGTAGTAGTCAGTGTAGTGGGCAGTACAGTGTAGTGTAGTGGTCAGTGCAGTGAGGTGGTCAGTGTAATTATCAGTGCGGTGAAGTGTAGTGTAGTGGTCAGTGTAGTAGTCAGTGCAGTGTAGTGATCAGTGCAGTGGTCAGTGCAATGTAGGTGACAGTGTAATGGTCAGTGTAGTGTAGTGGGTAGTGTAGTGGACAGTGTAGGAATCAGGTAGTGTAGTAGTCAGGATAGTGGACAGGTAGGTCAGTGTAGTGGCAAGTATAGGAAGCAGGTAGGTTAGTGTAGTGCTCAGTGTAGGTATCAGGTAGGTCAGTGTAGGGGTCAGGTAGGACAGTGTAGGAATCAGGTAGGTTAGTGCAGTGGTGAGGTAGGTCAGTGTAGGAATCAGTTAGGTAGGTTAGTGTAGTGGTCAGGTAGGTTAGTGTACTGGTCAGTGTGGGAATCAGGCTGGTCAGTACAATTGTAGAAAAGGATAGGACTCAGGGAGTGCTAAAACTCCAAAGGTTAGGGGGCGCAAATTACTTGCCTTGTCCCGGGCGCTGACAACCCACGCTACGCCACTGATGCTCATTGTGGCCGGCGACCGGTCACCAAGTCGATAAAGTGGCCCTCGCTCCTCAAAAGGTTGGGCACCCCTGCAGAGATGCCTCACATGTGTGGTTTGAACACCGTTTTCATATGCGGGCGCTGCTCACATATGCGTTTGATTCTGTGCAAAAGCTCATCAGGACGGGGCGCTTAAATTATTATTATTTTTTTCTTATTTATTTTACTTTATTTTATTTATTTTTACACTGTTTTTTAAAAAAAATAAACATCCCTTGTAATAGAAAAAAGCATGACAGGTCCTCTTAAATATTAGATCTGGGGTCAAAAAGACCTCAGATCTCATATTTGGACTAAAATGCAATAAAAAAATGTTCTTGAATGTATGTTATTGTTGCCAGCTGCCGCTGGTCTATTCAGAGATGGCCAGAAATTGAGCGCCGGCCACCTGAATAACGGCAGCTGGTTGGCTGTGCGCAAGTGCCTATCAGAGCCAACAGCGGCTCTGATAGGCTTTCCGAGTACAGCCCT
Source organism: Rana temporaria (assembly GCF_905171775.1). Classification (NCBI taxonomy): domain Eukaryota; kingdom Metazoa; phylum Chordata; class Amphibia; order Anura; family Ranidae; genus Rana; species Rana temporaria. The sequence continues at coordinate 40,992,126 of NC_053489.1, read as the reverse complement.
CGCCTCCCGGATGTCTTATCCTCGGAACGCACAGATAAGACTGACGGGCGTCTCAGCCAATCAGGTTCCCCGATTCTGGTTATCGGTAACCTGATTGGCTGAAGCATCACCAAAGCGGGAGAAGACATCGAGGGACGTGGAAGGAGTAAGGCAAGTGCATTTTACAGGACACAACGGCGACAAAGGGCACAGTGGCATCAATGGGCACAGTGGTGACAAAGGGCACAGTGGCATCAATGGGCACAGTGGCGACAAAGGGCACAGTGGCATCAATGGTCACAGTGGCGACAAAGGGCACAGTGGTGACAATGGGCACAGTGGTGACAATGGGCACAGTGGCAACAATTAAAGGGCACAGTGACATGCACAGTGGCAACAATGGGCACAGTGGCGACAATTAAAGGGCACAGTGGTGACAATTGGCACAGTGGCGACAATTGAGGGGCACGGTGGCTGCGTTTGATGGCATGGCACAGTGGTGACAATTGATGGCACAGTGGCTCTGTTTGATGGCATGGAACAGTGACTGTGTTTGATGGCATGGCACAGTGACTGTGTTTGATGGCATGGCACAGTGGTGCGAATTGATGGCATAGTGACTGCATTTGATGGCATGGCACAGTGGTGATAATTGATGGCACAGTGGCTGCGTTTGATTGCATTGGCACAGTGGTGACAATTGATGGCACAGTGGCTGCGTTTGATGGCATGGCACAGTGGTGACAATTGATGGCACAGTGGCTGCATTTGATGGGCACAGTGAGGCTGCAATTTAAAAAAAAAAAAATTTCGTTAGAGCCCCCCCAAAAATGTTGAGCACCAGCCGCCACTGGGAACTATACATTCCAAGTCCCTATCTTCTGATGTTATCTAGATCTAAATGAATATCTTACTAGTATAAAGATAACATCCTGCACTATCGCCAAACTTTTCCCATGTAGTTCATTATAGCGGCTCAGCTATACGTTATAAATTGCTGAAAACATCCATTAGTATGTGGACAGTTAGTAATATATCTGAATTCTTTCGATAAACATCTAATAATCTGGACAGTGACAGGAGGGAAAGAACACCACAGTGATAACAAATACGTCAACATGCTTATAGCTTAGCTCAGAAATGTGATAAAGATTTAACCACTTGACCTTCAGAAGGTTTACCTCCCCCTTCATGACTAGGCCATTTTTTGCGATACGGCACTGCGTTATTTTACCTGACTGCGCGGTCATGCGACCCTGTACTCACATTTTTGTACTTGTTCCCCCACAAATAGAGCTTATCACTCCTGCTGCTTGGGTTAACAGCCGAGCAACTTCTTATCCGTTGTTATCACAAAAAAATCAAAATGTCTGCGGGCCAGGTGCACGTGATAAATCACGTGCACTTAGGGTGACCACGTGTCCCGGATTGCCCGGGACAGTCCCGCATTTTGCAGGTCTGTCCCGGGCACATTCATTCCAGGAGAATACAGTGTCCCGGAATAAAACTGACACAGCCGCCCCTCCGGGCCAATCTGATGCCCCCAAAAAAAAAGCCCCCACTTCACTCACTGACAGTACTTGTCCTGGCCGGGAATGCCTGGAGGAGCACAATCCCCGCCCCCTGCTTGTGATTGGAGAAATCATAAATCCCGCCTCTTGTGTCCAATCACTGTGCTGTGATTCGTTATAGCACAACCCTGGAGTAAAGCTGTCCACATAGACCAGGGATATGCAATTAGAGGACCTCCAGCTGTTGCAAAACTACAAGTCCCATCATGCCTTTGCCTCTGAGTGTCATACTTGTGGCTGTCAGTGTCTTGCTATGCCTCTTGGGACTTGTAGTTCTGCAACAGCTGGCGGTCCGCTAATTGCATATCCCTGACATAGACCATCCTCCTCACTGCTGTCAGTCTGCAATCGTGACCGGGAAGACTACCCTGCAAGTAGAGCGATCTGAAAGCAAGACTTGAATCACTCGTGGAGTGCAGCATGAGTGGGATGACATCGATGGCAGTGCAGAGGGCGGTCTATGTGGACAGCTTTACCCCGGATGCCTGCACACTTAGATGTGCCTGTTTTAATCATCAACCATGTGAGTTTCTAATTGTGGTCCTTCATTAAATGTAACCATATTGCTACACTTAGATGCGCCTCTCTTCTCTTTTATACTCAGTTGTGACATGACACTGCTCTTATATCAAGACATCGCTTGTATATCAAGTCAAAATAAATAAAAATTAGCTTGTCTTGCAAAACGCTCTCAAACCAAGTTACTCTCAAACCAAGGTTTTACTGTACACCTTTGTGCACTGGTACTGGCTAGTATTCCTATGTTTCTCTTCTACCTCGGTTTCTCCAACCCCTTCAGCCAATGTGACCCTGGTGCTGAAGGGGAGGGGCAGGGGAGGGGCAAACAAGGATGTTGTGCAGGTGGCCCGACATCCTCCTTATCAACTGATGATATCATTGGTTGTTAGGACAATGGCTGCTAGAAGGTTGTAATAGTGAACAATGAAAACCTGTGGCTTTGTGTAACTAAAAGGAAGGATTGATCCACCCACTGGCTTGTATACAGTTTTTTGGCAAGTTATAGGTATTTTGCAAGGCCACACCTGAAGAAATCTGAAGGCACCATGGTTGAATAAAGCTGTTCCCCAGCCCTGCACTGGATACAAGGATTCCAAGAGACAGTCCACTGCCGGTGATCTGCCGATATGGTTCCGGCTAACGAGATGGTTCCTGTAAGGACTGCGCAGGCGCAATCCTTGCCGACGGAAATCTCTGAACCTCGGCCGGCATCCAGGGTGACGTGGAATTTGAGGAAACATCCTCTAATCCACAGGGATGTTAACCCCTTAACGCCCGCGATCCGGGATGACGGCGCGGCTATTCGTTTATAGCCGCTCCGTCGCGATCGCTCCCCGGAGCTGAAGAACGGGGAGAGCAGTATGTAAACACGGCTTCCCCGTGCTTCACTGTGGCGGCTGCATCGATCGTGTCATCCCTTTTATAGGGAGACTCGATCGATGACATCAGTCCTACAGCCACACCCCCCTACAGTTGTAAACACACACAAAGTGAACACTAACTCCTACAGCGCCCCCTGTGGTTAACTCCCAAACTGCAACTGTCATTTTCACAATAAACAATGCAATTTAAATGCATTTTTTGCTGTGAAAATGACAATGGTCCCAAAAATGTGTCAAAATTGTCCGAAGTGTCCGCCATAATGTCGCAGTCACGGAAAAAATCGCTGATCGCCGCCATTAGTAGTAAAAAAAAATAATTAATAAAAATGCAATAAAAATATCCCCTATTTTGTAAACGCTATAAATTTTGCGCAAACCAATCGATAAACGCTTATTGCAATTTTTTTTACCAAAAATAAGTAGAAGAATACGTATCAGCCTAAACTGAGGAAAAAAAATGTTTTTATATGTTTTTGGGGGATATTTATTATAGCAAAAAGTAAAAAATATTGCATTTTTTTCAAAATTGTCGCTCTATTTTTGTTTATAGCGCAAAAAATAAAAACCGCAGAGGTGATCAAATACCACCAAAAGAAAGCTCTATTTGTGGGGAAAAAAGGACGTCAATTTTGTTTGGGAGCCACGACGCACGACCGCGCAATTGTCAGTTAAAGCGACGCAGTGCCGAATTGTAAAAACGCCTTTGGCCATTTAGCAGCATATTGGTCCGGGGCTTAAGTGGTTAAGGAATGAGCCTGGATGCCGGCCGAGGTTCGGAGATTTCCGTCGGCAAGGATTGCGCCTGTGCAGTCCTTACAGGAACCATCTGGATAGGGGAACCATAACAACAAGTCACCGGAACATGGGGGAGTGGAGGATCGGGTAGGTAAGAGTAATACCTAGGCATGCCTAGGCTTAAATGTGCAGGTAAAGTACAGAGGAACCTCGGATTACGAGCATAATCTGTTCCAGGAGAATCCTCGTAATCCAAAGTACTCGCATATCAAAGCGAGTTTCCCCATGGAAGTCAATGGAAACAAAATAAATTGTTACGCATTGGGGGTTATTTACTAAAGGCAAATCCACTTTGCACTACAAGTGCAAACTACAAGTGCAAAGTGCACATGAAATTGCACTGAAAATACACTCTGAAGTGCAGTCGCTGTAGATCTGAGGGGGACATGCAAGGAAAATAAAGAACAGCATTTTAGCTTTCACGTGAATGGATGATAAAATCAGCAGAGCTTTCCCTCATTTCAGATCTACCCCTCAGATTTACAGCGACTGCACTTCCAAGTGTAGTTTGCACTTGTAGTGCAAAGTGGATTTGCCTTTTTGTAAATAACCCCCAGTGACTTGCAATACTGCATAATGACATGCAATACTGCATGCGGCCAGAGGTGGCGGGGCCGCCGGAGAGCCTCGAAATGGCCAGAAAGGCCTGAGGACAGTTCGGCAAACCTCGGAAGGACTCAGTTCACAAGCCTTTCCGAGGTTTGGCGAGGTCAGCCGAACTGTCCACGGGCCTTTCCGTGCATTTCCGAACGACGGCGATCAATTCTGGAGTACCCCCACCTCAGGCCAAACGCGGTACTGCACACCGCTTTGGCCTGAATCATTCTCGCTTTGCGAGACAACACTTGCAAACCGAGTTAAGTGTTCGTATTGCGAAAGGCTTGTTAACCGTGTTACTCGCAATCCGAGGTTACACTGTATTATTAAACCCACAACAGTAAAATCAGTCTGTATATGCAGTAAAGAATGCTTGTTATACTCACTGTGGAACCTAAGGGGTTTATCCTCTGTATTGTGTAAAAAAGCTGTTTGATCCTGTCTTCTCTGATCCACCCTTCTTCCACTGTCCCAAATATACACTATATTACCAAAAGTATTGGGACGCCTGCCTTTACACGCACATGAGCTTTAATGGCATCCCAGTCTTGGTCCGTAGGGTTCAATACTGAGTTGGCCCACCCTTTGCAGCTATAACAGCTTCAACTCTTCTGGGAAGGATGACCACAAGGTTTAGGAGTGTGTCTATGGGAATGTGCAGGCCATTCTTGCAGAAGGGCATTTGTGAGGTCAGGCATTGATGTTGGACGAGAAGACCTGTCTCACAGTCTCCGCTCTAATTCATCCCAAAGGTATTCTACTGGGTTGGGGTCAGGACTCTGTGCAGCACCCCAAACTCGATCACCCGTGTCTTTATGGACCTTGTTTGTGCACTGGTGCGCAGTCATGTTGGAACAGGAAGGGGCCGTCCCCAAAAACAGTTCCCACAAAGTTGAGAGCATGAAATGGTCTAAAATGTCTTGGTATGCTGACGCCTTAACTACTTGCCGACCAGCCATCGTCATTTTACGGCAGCAGGTCGGCTCCCCTGCGCAAGAGCCCATAGCTATACGTCGGCTCTCGCGCAGGCCCCAAATCCCGTGCGCGTGCCCGGCTGGCGCGATCGCCGCCGGGCACCCCCGATTGCTCGTTACAGAGCGGGGAACGGGAGCTGTGTATGTAAACACACAGCTCCCGGTCCTGTCAGGGGGGGAAACGCTGATCCTCTGTTCATACAATGTATGAACGGAAGATCAGTGATTTCCCCTAGTGAGGCCACCCCCCCCTACAGTTAGAACACACCCAGGGAACATACTTAACCCCTTCCCCGCCCCCTAGTGTTAACCCCTTCACTTCCAGTGGCATTTTTATAGGAATCCAATGCATTTTTATAGCACTGATCGCTATAAAAATGCCAATGGTCCCAAAAATGTGTCAAAAGTGTCCGAAGTGTCCGCCATAATGTCGCAGTACCGAAAAAAAATCGCTGATCGCCGCCATTACTAGTAAAAAAAAATATTAATAAAAATACCCCCTATTTTGTAAACGCTATAACTTTTGCGCAAACCAATCAATAAACGCTTATTGCGATTTTTTTTTTTTTTTCCGAAAAATATGTAGAAGAATACGTATCATCCTAAACTAAGGAAATTTTTTTTTTATATATATATATATATATATTTTTGGGGGATATTTATTATAGCAAAAAGTAAAAAATATTTTTTTAAATTGTCGCTCTATTTTTGTTTATAGCGCAAAAACTAAAAACCGCAGAGGTGATCAAATACCACCAAAAGAAAGCTCTATTTGTGGGAAAAAAAGGACGCCAATTTTGTTTGGGAGCCGCGCAATTGTCAGTTAAAGCGACGCAGTGCCAAATCGCAAAAAGTACTCTGGTCTTTGACCAGCAATATGGTCCGGGGGTTAAGTGGTTAAGAGTTCCCTTCACTGGAATTAAGGGGCCCAACCCCTGAAAAACAACCCCACACCATTATCCCCCCCCCCACCAAATAATTTTCACCAGTGCACAAAGCAAGGTCCATAAAGACATGGCTGAGGGAGTTTGGGTTGGAGGAAATTGACTGGCCTGCACAGAGTCCTGACCTCAACCCGATAAAATACCTCTGGGATGAATTAGAGTGGAGACTGCGAGCCAGGCCTTCTCGTCCTTTTTTTTGAAGAACCCCTATCATTAGCCGATCTGCGGCAATTATTTACACAGCGCTGTAAAACACACTCTACGTGAAGCAGAGAACTCGCCAAAAAGCTCACAATGGATAGAGATAACATTCCGGCTGTAGTGACAGCATCGCTAATAGATTAGATAGTTCAATTGTTCTAATCTCCGTCTCTGTGACACGGTGTGAGTGGAACGCATTATCCGGGAAGAGCTCCAATAGACTCGCTGCTTCGCCTGTTATCATTAGCACTGCTGAATCAGGCCGATCAGCAGAGCAGCGCAGCGTTATCAAATTAGTGGAATGTTTTCTGTGCCCGCTGCAAATGTAATTCGCTGGCAGAAAATGAATGAAAACAAATACTTCCTTCGAACGTGAGGAAGGCGTTTATATTTTTAGACAGTGCGGCTTGATCAACGACGTCATCTTGTTGGCCTTTTTACAGGAAACCACTGGAATGATTCTTAGAGATGTCATTTACCTTTCCTTTATTTATATTGTTACAAAGATGGAGATATTTAGATTCCTGGTGCCCAGGCCCAAGGGCTGCATGTGGACCCATGCAGTGCCGACCCAAGACACGGTGCTGCCTGGGACCAAGAATGAAATTCTGCCCCCCTGTGTTTTACCTTTGTTTTAGCTGTACTTTTCGGCCGCCAGCGGGGAGCTTTGGTGGTGCGGTTACAGCGGGGCTCTATCTCTGGTGGTGCGGGTACAGCGTGACTCCCTCTCTGGTTGGTGTGGGTACAGCGTGGCTCTCTGGTTGGTGCGGGTACAGCGTGACTCTCTGGTTGGTGCGGGTACAGCGTGGCTCTCTGGTTGGTGCGGGTACAGCGTGGCTCTCTGGTTGGTGCGGGTACAGCGTGGCTCTCTGGTTGGTGCGGGTACAGCGTGGCTCTTTGGTTGGTGCGGGTACAGCGTGGCTCTCTGGTGGTGTGGGTACAGCGTGGCTCTCTCTGGCTTCCCCCAGCATGAGCACAGTATTCTCTTTTTTCCTTTTGTAAACCCCCCCCCCAGCAGAGTGCTTGCATGCTGGGGGCTTTAGCATGTGTCTGTGGACACGCTGTGTACAGGTACGTCCTGTACTAGTACCCAGCCGTGTGTCGCGGGCGCGCGCCCCCGCCACCCGGTCCGAAGCTCCGGGACCGCGGGTCCCGCGGACCCGATCGACGCTTCCCCGGCTTCCCCATGCTTCACTGTGGCGGCTGCATCGATCGTGTGATCCCTTTTATAGGGAGACACGATCGATGACGTCACACCTACAGCCACACCCCCCTACAGTTGTAAACACACACTAGGTGAACCCTAACTCCTACAGCGCCCCCTGTGGTTAACTCCCAAACGGAAACTGTCATTTTCACAATAAACAATGCAATTTAAATGCATTTTTTGCTGTGAAAATGACAATGGTCCCAAAAATGTGTCAAAATTGTCCGAAGTGTCCGCCATAATGTCGCAGTCACGAAAAAAATCGCTGATCGCTGCCATAAGTAGTAAAAAAAAAAAAATTATAAAAATGCTAAAAAAATATCCCCTATTTTGTAAACGCTATAAATTTTGCGCAAACCAACCGATAAACGCTTATTGCGTTTTTTTTTTTACCAAAAATAGGTAGAACAATACGTATCGGCCTAAACTGAGGAAAATTTATTTTTTTTAGATATTTTTGGGGGGATATTTATTATAGAAAAAAGTAAAAAATATTGAATTTTTTTCAAAATTGTCGCTCTATTTTTGTTTATAGCGCAAAAAATAAAAACCGCAGAGGTGATCAAATACCACCAAAAGAAAGCTCTATTTGTGGGGGAAAAAAGGATGCCAATTTTGTTTGGGAGCCACGTCGCACGACCGCGCAATTGTCTGTTAAAGCGACACAGTTCCGAATCGCAAAAAGGGGCAAGATCCTTTAGCAGCATTTTGGTCCGGGTCTTAAGTGGTTAAGGGGCAGACGCCGTTTTTCAGGGTTCTCCGCCTCCTTGCCTAGCAGTCTTATGTATTCACCAAAATGTCTTAACTGACCTGATCTGCCACAGCATGTCCCCAGTGTCCAACCATTGTTCAAATGTCCAATGACTCTCGGGTCATCCCCGGTAGCACGTCTACAGTCTCTGCTCATCTCCTTTAGTATTTCTGTGAATTCTTATCTCCTCTGCCAACATTCTTTACGATCTTCTGTTGCATTACATATGCTGAATATAATGTGTAATCCTTTGGTCATGTTAGGGGCCCCACTTTCACCCCCCTCCCTGTATTTAATACGGTGAACAATACTGTTGCAGACCTTAATATTTACTGAGCAAGAAAGAGAGAGGCTTGGGTGGCTTTGTTATGTTGCAATTATAGTAATCCGTTATAATCAATTAAAGGGTTTACAAGAACATTGATACAGGCGACAAAGTGCAAAGACTAGAGAAGGGAAGCAAGGCTGGGGTGAGAAGGCTGGAATTAAAAGCCAGGAAACTAGACCTGGGAGAAGAGTAAAACCTTAGGAAGAGGCCAAAGTCCTGGGATACCGTATTTGCCGGCGTATAAGACGACTGGGTGTATAAGGCGACCCCCTAATTTTTCAGCCAAAATTCCACCACTACATGCCAGACTGTGCCACTACATGCCAGACTGTGCCCCATTACATGCCAGACTATGCCCCATTACATGCCAGACTATGCCCCATTACATGCCAGACTATGCCTCATTACATGCCAGACTGTGCCTCATTACAAGGGGTTTTCTGCCCTTGAAAATCAGTTATTCCACTGTTCGGTAAAGTATATCTAAAGCCCTTACCTTATCCTAAGACATGCAGACATGCAGAATTGCGGCCGTACGTTTTTTCAAATGCTGCGCCTCCTACGTCTTCTGTTCCGTGATAGGCGGAACACGCAGCTTCCCAGGAGGCACTGTATTCAGTGTTCGCCTATCACGGAGGCCCTCTCGTCCGAGGACGAGAGGGCCTCCGTGATAGGCGGACACTAAACACAGGACGAGAGGGCCTCCGTGATAGGCAGACACTAAACACAGTGCCTCCTGGGAAGCTGAGTGTTTCCACCTATCACGGAACAGAAGACGAAGGAGGCGCGGCTTTTGAAAAAACGTACGGCCGCGATTCTGCATGTCTTAGGATAAGGTAAGGTTCCGTTACCGGCGTATAAGACGACCCCCGACTTTTAAGAAGATTTTAAGGGGTTAGAAAGTCGTCTTATACGCCGGAAAATACGGTATATACGATTCCAGTTATGGAAGAGGTTTTTGGAAGGATTTTTTTGAAGAGCTGATCAAATAAGCTACAGGCGAGAAGAGAGCCAAAGACAGAGGACAACGCAGACAAAAATGTGCCAAGGAGACACCAGAGGATAATAATGAGTATAAAAAATTGTTAAAAAAGAAAAAAAAAAACACCAACTTATTTAAACATTTGACATGCTTCTCATTTAACTGCATTGGCGTCTGATATGTAATGTATCCTAGTCACTCCACATTTTTATGTCCAGTTCTCCCTTGAACCCCTCTCTACATCTCTACATAGAGCCGTGAGGAGAGGGGGCTTAGTGCCCCTGAAACACATTGGGTACTCACATTTCTATCGTGTTTAGTAAGTTTTCTACTGCACGTATTCAATTGATAGGACGCTCTTTCCTATAATTTTTATGCTTTTGGTTGAAGCCAGGAGTCCAAACCCTGAGTAAGCTCCGTATCGTATGATGTCAGAGCTTACACAGGGTTGATGATACCCTCTTCACCCTCACATAAAGACCCATACTGGGTACTTCCAAAGGGCTATGACAAAGCAGCTGGGAAGCAGGGTGAAGGTGAGAATAAGTGGGTGGGGGTGCTTGTTCTTTCAAATTCTTTCAATTTGACCCCCATGGAAAAATGTACAAAGCCGATTTTCCGGTATGGCTATTTTAGCATAGTTATTTTGTTCCAACTTGGACCAATGCAATTATGCATATACCATACCTGTGGGATGCCCCGTGGAAGCTAGAAATCACTGTAGAAGGAACCGCTACTACACTAATTGCCGTTAGCTTCCGGGTCCTGCTGCTTAGTGAACACTTGCTCAGCACGGGCACCAATCATAGAACATTTTGCATTTTTTTCAATGAATGCAATGCATTCTCTGATTGGACAAAGTGGAGAGGTGGGGTGGTAACGTCACAATCTCCACTATGTCCAATTAGAGAATGCTTTGCATTCAAGTGGTATAAAAGCTTCTTTTTTTCTTACTGTACCTGTGTCAAGGTACCAATTGCAGGAGGACTCTAGGACCCAGCATCTGTCAGGGCAGGAGAAGGGCTCTAGGACGCAGCACCTTAGTCAGCACATCACATGGGCCAACGTTCCTGTGATTCTTGAATACCGACCCGGATTGTTCCAGACCTGTCTCCTGCCTACCTTCTGACCTTGACCTCGGCTTGTTTAACAGATCTCCTCGGCCAGCTACCTGTCTTGTCCTCGGCTCCCACCTGACCTTGTCTCCTGTGCGATCCACTTGGCATCGAACTTTGCTTTGTACCGACTGCCCTCTGTTTCAGTGACCCTGGTTACATAGGCATGCACACAGTGTGTGCCGGGGGTGCCTAGGCACAGGGGCGGACTGACAACTCATGGGGCCCCCGGGCAACAGAAGATTATGGCGCCCCTGAGCTTACAGATGGCCACCACGCCAGGAGGCAGTGCAGAGGCGGGGCAGCTAAAATCTCTGGATTTTCGCATCAAAAGCATGTCGGTTTCAGACATATCAGGGACAGATCTAAAGAAAACATTGATTTTTACATACTGTCCCTGGTTTTACTGAGCCTGGCAACCCTGATGGGGCCCCCTAGTGGCATGGGGCCCTCGGGCAGTGCCCGAGTGACTCAATGGTCAGTTCACCCCTGCCTAGGCACACCCTAATCACCCTGTGCAATGTAGATTCCCCCTGCTGAACCCCTGTGGCAGCTGAGGCTACAGAGAAAGGGACTGGGGAATCTCTGTTCTTAGTACCTTTCTGTGCTATTTCACCAAAGCCCCTCAATGGGGCTCCTAACAAATTGTAAAAATAATAATAAAAAATAATATTATACAAAAATAATTAAAAATAATAATATTGCAAAAATAATAATAATAATAATAATAAAAAAATTACTGACACCAATTTTATCCCTACTGACACCATCCACTGCTCCACTGTTCATGTGTGTTGGAACTTTGGGGTGCACACCCTAATACAATAGGCTGTGCACACCTATGCCTAGTTACCTGCTACATCTCATGGGCGCCACTTGCCTGCAGCAGCCCCACATCAGCAGTGTTTCCTGTGACTTTTCTGCAGGCGACCTGTGTGACTTTGGGCCCGACTCCTCCTGTCTCACCTTCAGGGGACTCTGGAACTGAGCTGCAAGGGAAGCCCGCTCTCCATTGGCCTCCAGCACTCGATAACCTGCTTAGTGCAGTGGTTTTGCACAGAGCAGCTCCGATTCTCTTCTTTTCCGGTCCCCCACCAGCGCTCCTGGCTCCTCCCCCTCGAGCACTGCCCCCAGAGAAAGCATAGAATGCATGAGGGCAACCTACAGCCTTTAGAACCACTTTCATTGAGAAAATGCATGTTCCCTCAATGGTTGCGAGGGAGCTGCGGTGGCTCAACGCGATTGGCACTGCGCTGACAAGCCATTCACCTCTGCAGCTAGGGGTTCGGATCCCGGTCTCGGCTACATGTGAATTGAGTTTGGTGGTCTCAGCCCGGCTCCCGGTGGGTGTGCTATGCGAGGTAAGCCTGCGCTTAGTACACCCACCCCCCTCCCACAAAAACCACCACACTTACACGCACTCGAAATTGAGTTAACATGCACGCACTTTGACCACGCGGTCTCTAAAAAGAGAGGCGAAGGACTAACGGGGCTGGTTGAGCGGGCTAGATCCTCTCACTCCCTTATAGGGAGTCCCTCTGCCCCGTTGGGCTTCAAAGCGGAGCAGGTAGTGCGGGCTGTGTGGGAGGACCCCTCACACACCCGCCATTGCCACCCGGGGCATGGAGAAAGGTGGCAGATTGCCTCTGGGGGAGGCCTGCCTACTCCCAACTCCTGCAGTCCGGCTCCTCTCTCTCGAGTACACGCACAAAATACACTTAAAAAAAAAGAATAAAAAAAAACTAGGTAATTTGCATACTCTACGCCGAAAACAACGGAAGCGCCCCTATCGGCCAACGTAAGAATGCACACAATTATACGCCGCCGCATTCAAGTTACGTCGGCGGAGGAAGACTATTTTTTCAACGTATCTGCCTTGGAGAATCGGCGTAAATATACGCCAGCAGATTTGAAATTACGGTGGCGTATCTGGAGATACGCCGCCGTAAATGCTACGTGTGTCCAAGCCGGAACAATGCAACGATGGCAAAAAGAAAAGTCAATACGCGGAATTGAACTTTAACTGATGGCACAGTAGAGATGATGTTTGGGCATCCCATGCTTAGAGAGGTCCTTAACCCCCAGCCAGATTCCTTACATGCACATAGAAACCCTGATTGAGCAGCATTTCTATCGAAAAAATGAATTTATTTGGCCAAAATCCAATACAGCGTCCCTTTAAGAGGATTTGATGACACATCTAAGCATCATTTAGAGAATTCCATCCACAGCAAATTGCATTCCGGTAACTGAAACAACAGCTGTGCTCATTCTGAATACCCCATTTACGACAGACTACGCTTGTGGGGCCAACTCTAGCCAATGGTGACCTAATCAATCAAGTGCGAAGAGTAATAAAGGCTGAATGTAGGACAAAGAGTGTACCGAGTGACCAGCGGAGAGCCACAAAACAAAACGAATGCTGATTCGCTGATATTTGTTCCGTAGTCATTGTCCAGCCAAGCTGGCACTCAGACCGCTATATCCGCAGCCAAGGGAACAGAACACGAGATGTGCGCCTGTATAGAAAAGTCAGAGAGGGTGAAGCCAAGCTGACGCCTTGTATTATGCCATGGACATTTTTATGCACCCATTTCTGCTGCCTGGCTGATTCCACACATTATACATTTTTTTTTAGAAGCACTAACAAGCAGTTCGGCCTTGATTTTCATATCGTCTTTATGCTTTCCAATATTTCCAGGGACACTATGATCTTTTTCTAGGGTCAGTCCACCCAAAGTCGTTATTTCATGCCGAAAAGTAAAGGGCTCTCTTTCTCTTTTTAAAAATGCTAGTTGCTTGACTGTCATGATGGCCCTTATGCTGGAATACCGTATATACTCGAGTATAAGCCGACCCGAATATAAGCCGAGGCACCTAATTTTACCACAAAAAAATGAGTATTGACTTATTGAGTATAAGCCTAGGGTGAGAAATGCAGCAGCTACTGTAAGTGAAAAGAGGGTCAACAATGTCCATTTGCAGCCTCAATGTGCCCATCTGCAGCCTCACTGTGCCCATTTGCAGCCTCACTGTGCCCATCTGCAGCCTCATTGTGCCCATTTGCAGCCTCATTGTGCCTATTTTCAGCCTCGCTGTGCCCATTTTCAGCCTCACTGTGCCCATCTGCAGTCTCGCTGTGCCCATCTGCAGTCTCACTGTGCCCATCTACAGCCTCACTGTGCCCATTTGCAGCCTCGCTGTGCCCATTTGAAGCCTCACTGTGCCCATCTGCAGCCTCACTGTGCCCATCTGCAGCCTCACTGTGCCCATTTGCAGCTTCACTGTGTCCATCTGCATGCCTCAGCCTCACTGTGGCCACCTGCATGCCTCAGCCTCACTGTGCCCATCTGCATGCCTCACTGTGCTCATCTCCCTGCCTCATGTACCTGAAAATGTTGTCCGAATTTCGATTCGTAATGAAATAGGGACAATAGACCGTAAGCTCCTTGCAGACACAGACTGATGTGAATGTACAGTATGTAAGACGCTGTATAAAACTTTTGGGGGGGGGGGGGTTCGTTAGGAGTGGGACTTCCTGTCCCACTTTCTACTTACACCTACGGGCCACCTAGGTGCCTACTCCTCTGCCCCTAGGCGGCCCCTCCCTCTAGGCGATCTCCTGGGACATGTGACAGGTCCCAGGAGTTCGCTTGCCCACTCCGGGAGTGCAGCGCGACTCGCTCATGCGCAGTGCGTGCCCAGCCGTGAAGCCGAAAGCTGTCATGGCTGGGTGCCCAGAGTGGCAATAGAGGCACCGAGGAAAGGAGCGGGGAGAGGAGCGACGCTCCGGGCGGTCGCACCGCTCCGGGCGGTAGCACCTCTCCGGGCGGTCGCACCGCTGGAACGTGGAACAGGTAAAGTGTCTGTTTATTAAAAGTCAGCAGCTACACTTTTTGTAGCTGCTGACTTTTAATAAACATTAAAAGGCTAAAACTATGCTTTATAACATTGCTGAGGCGAGCTTTTAAACTTTTAGTACTCTAGGTGAAGTGTCAAGTCATCTCTGTCCTCTAACCTGGATGCAAATGAGATAAGTGAATACAAGTCACAAACTTGCCATGAAAACTGCTAGAAACTTTTACAAGCTGGGTTCCAGGATAATAGTAGCAGAAAATGTTACAATTCTTCTAATGCAAATGAGATAAGTGCATGCAAGTCACACACTTCACATAAACACAGGTAGGACATTTTACAAGCTGGGTTCAAGGATAGAATACTGTTATAGGAGAACTTGTTACAAAGCATTGTCAGCTGAAGAAAGTCATTTAATGAGGGGAAAATTTCTGAAAAAGAGCAACAACTGCATAACTGGCACCACCTAAAGAAGCATGAATGATTCCATGAGCTTTATGTAGGTGAGAACATCTGGGCAACCTGAGCATCCAACTGAAACATTCTTGGTGGTCAAGATCTCCAATTCAGTTTGTATCTACCTAAATATTCTTGGTGGTAACTATCTCAAATTTACTTTTTGTCCACCTGAATATTCTTGGTGACCAAGAGTCTCAAATTTGCTCTACATCTACTAGAATATTCTTGATGGTCAAGATCTCCAATTTACTCTATGTCTACTAAAACATTCTTGGTGGTCAAGATCTCGAATTCAGTTTGTGTCCACCTAAATATTCTTGGTGGTAACTATCTCAAATTTACTTTTTGTCCACCTCAATATTCTCGGTGGCCAAGAGTCTCAAATTTGCTCTACATCCACAAGAATATTCTTGATGGTCAAGATCTCCAATTTACTTTGTCTACTAAAACATTCTTGGTGGTCAAGATCTCCAATTCAGTTTGTGTCCACCTAAATATTCTTGGTGGTAACTATCTCAAATTTACTTTTTGTCCACCTGAATATTCTTGGTGGCCAAGAGTTTTAAATTTGCTCTACATCCACTAGAATTTTCTTGATGGTCAAGATCTCCCATTTACTCTGTCTACTAAAACATTCTTAGTGGTCAAGATCTCCAATTCAGTTTGTGTCCACCTAAATATTCTTGGTGGTAACTATCTCAAATTTACTTTTTGTCCACCTGAATATTCTTGGTGACCAAGAGTCTCAAATTTGCTCTACATCTACTAGAATATTCTTGATGGTCAAGATCTCCCATTTACTCTGTCTACTTAAACATTCTTGGTAGTCAAGATCTCCAATTCAGTTTGTGTCCACCTAAATATTCTTGGTGGTAACTATCTCAAATTTACTTTTCGTCCACTGAATATTCTTGGTGGCCAACATTACCCAGGGGGATCGAGATGGAGGTGACCGATTGAGTACATTGAGCTATAGCTTGCTAGTAGGGCCTAATCGGAGGACAATCCCAAAATATATGTGTAGCACTACCCCCGAAGGAGCTGCTGGTTTGTTTTGGGTGGCATGTTACCTCGTGTTCCTCCACCGTCTAGGGGTATTTGGTGGAAGTTGTAGTAATGGAATGTCCACATGTCTTTTTCTGTGCTCTTTATTACCCAGCCGGGTAAAAACAGTAGAACTTAGTGAAGAGTAGAGATATAGTAGAAATGAGAAATAACAGATTCAGGTGCAAATAATAGGGAAACAGTCCTGCTTCCAACGACAACTTCTTTCCTCATCACTTCAGCCGGAATGGGTATAGCGTACCTGGACAGGCCTCGCTCACAAGCCTGGCAGCCAGAGTGTCACTCGGAACTTGGGAATAAGTCTCTACCACAGACCCTCCCTATAATTGAACAACGGAGATAATCCTCCTTAGCAGATTCGACACCTGGATCTCCTTGAGGGAGTTTAAGTAGGTTACCGACTGATAGGCGACCGACGTCCAGCCTCTCAGCACCCAGTTACCTTGATCCCCAGTGGATGGTCGAAACCTGTTGGAACGCCAGCCTCTCTTGGCACTCCTCAGGCAAACTTTCCACCGAACAGCTTCCTCTTACAGGACTAACGCTTGGGATCCCTTTAGATTCGGGACCCAGTAGATCACTGGGCCCCAGCCACAGCTCAAATGCTGCAGGCCAACGTGGTCCCGGAACATGGAACACCGCGTAGCACACACACCATGGCCCAGAAGGCCATTTCGCTGGGGGTGCTGTGGTATGGCTACCCTGAAGGTGGGTGCCACAAGTGAAGAAGACTCAGGAAAATGGTGTCTGCCTCATAAATACCCTCTCCCAGCATGCACACCGAGGGAAACTCCTCCTGATAGGCTGCTGGGAAAAGTATCCAAATCATTGACTCCTCTGCTGCCACCTGTTGACCTGGGGTGTGATCAGCGCCCCAGAAACAACAGCATGAACCCACAGCAAAGCCAAAGCTGAGACAGAGGCTTCAAATCTGAACAAATTAACATGGTCAGAGTTACTTAACTCTCTGACCCCCTCTAAATTTACACTAGCACCGGTTCTGGAAGTAACCAGGCGCTACATATGTATAGAGTTTGCTAGGGGTGTCGAACATCTCCAAACAGAGAGAGTGTCGATTCCCAAACATCTTGGCCAACCTGGCAGGGGTAAGGTATGTTCTATGCAGGAATTTATCAGTGGATCTAGGCACTGAAAGGCAGTCCCCCACATATCATCCCAGTCATCTCTGTCTATCCCCCCGGGGCCATGTTTTTTCCACTTATAGAAAATAAAATCCATCTTAGTTACTCTCATGTCCCGGTCAATGGATGCCGCTGTTCCTCCACGTCCTAAAAAATGTTTGAACTCGTTAAAAGCTTTGCATAAAATCCGAAGGCTATTCTTGTTCTTTTTTAGAACGAGGGATAAAATGTTTCCACTCTAAATGGGATAAATACAGAGAGAGAGGGGTGAATGACCCCACAAAGCATCGGCAAGATTTTAAAGCCGGTTAATCATACTTAGATAACCTACATTTTATTACATAACTGTGTCTTATCACAAGGCCTGGGGCTGATTACTGTGGCCAGCCAGCTCTGTATTATAACCTTATAAAATATTCAGGGAGGTATATTGTGAATGCAGCCCAGGGAGAGGAAGAACACAAGGATTACATTCACCCGGCAGAACCTTTAGCTTTATGTAACCTGCAGTCTTCATGGGAAACTCATGCCGCGTACACACGATCATTTTTCGGCATGAAAAAAATTAAGTTTTTAAAAAATGTGTTTAACCACTTAACCCCCGAACCATATTGCTGGTCAAAGACCAGAGCACTTTTTGCGATTTCGACACTGCGTTGCTTTAACTAACAATTGCGCGGTCGTGCGACGTGGCTCCCAAACAAAATTAGCGTCCTTTTTTCCCCACAAATAGAGCTTTCTTTTGGTGGTATTTGATCACCTCTGCGGTTTTTAGTTTTTGCGCTATAAACAAAAATAGAGCGACACTTTTGAAAAAAATTAATATTTTTTAACTTTTTGCTATAAAAAATATCCCCCAAAAATATATAAAAAAAACAATTTTTTTCCCTCAGTTTAGGCCGATACGTATTCTTCTACATATTTTTCGTTAAAAAAAAAAAATCACAATAAGCATTTATTGAATGGTTTGCGCAAAAGTTATAGCGTTTACAAAATAGGGGGTAGTTTTATGGCATTTTTATTAATATATTTTTTTTACTAGTAATGGCGGCGATCAGCGATTTTTTTTCAGTACTGCGACATTATGGCGGACACTTCGGACACTTTTGACACATTTTTGGGATCATTGGCATTTTTATAGCGATCAGTGCTATAAAAATGCATTGGATTATTATAAAAATGCCACTGGCAGGGAAGGGGTTAACACTAGGGGGCGGGGAAGGGGTTAAGTATGTTCCCTGGGTGTGTTCTAACTGTAGGGGAGGGTGGCCTCACTAGGGGAAATGACTGATCTTCTGTTCATACATTGTATGAACAGAAGATCAGCATTTCTCTCCCTGACAGGACCGGGAGCTGTGTGTTTACACACACAGCTCCCGGTCCCCGCTCTGTAACGAGCGATCGCGTGAGCCCGGCGTCGATCGCGCCCGCCGGGCACGCGCACGGGACTCGGGGGGCCCCTAGTGGCCTGCGCGAGAGCCGACGTATAGCTACGGGCTCTCGCGCAGGGGAGCCGACCTGCCGCCGTAAAACGACGGCAGCTGGTCGGCAACCAGTTAAAATGATGGTGTGTGGGCTTCACATAATTTTTCGGGTTCTGAAAAACACCAAAATTTTTTTTTCGAATATGCTGCATTTTTTAACGACATTTCGGGTTGTAAAAAATGATCGTGTGTGGGCTAAAACGACGTGAAAAAACCTGCGCATGCTCAGAAGCAAGTTATGAGACGGGAGCGCTCGTTCTGGTAAAACTACCGTTCATAATGGAGTAAGCACATTCATCACGCTGTAACAGACAGAAAAGCGCAAATCGTCTTTTACTAACACAAAATCAGCAAAAGCAGCCCCAAGGGTGGTGCCATCCAAATGGAACTTCCCCTTTATAGTGCCGTCGTACGTGTTGTACGTCACCGCGCTTTGCTAGAGCTTTTTTTAAAACGATCGTGTGTGGGCAACGTCGTTTTAATGATGAAGTTGGAAAAAAATACTTTTTTCTAGATGCTAAAAAAGGTTGTTTTTTACATGCCGAAAAATGATCATGTGTACACGGCATCAGACTTTTTCTCTGTAGATCTGTAGGAACTCTGCGTAATCCTTGCAGCACAGATCAATACTGATGTTTGTATTACAGTAGATAAATAAAATGAGATTGGTTTTTCTAGCAGTTATAATGACCAATCATAAAATCGTATTTTTTTTAAGTGCATCAGTGCATCGATTGTAGACTCAAAGGCCCAGATTCTTAAACTAAATACGACGGCGTATCTCCAGATAAGCCGTCGTATCTCTAAGTTGCGCGGTCGTATCTATGCGCCTGATTCTTAGAATCAGTTACGCATATATTTCCCTTAGATCCGACAGGCGTAACTGTGTTACACCGTCGGATCGTAAATGCATATTTACGCTGGCCGCTAGGTGGCACTTCCGTCGAATTCCGCGTCGAATATGCAAATTAGGTAGATACGCGAATTCCCGAACGTACGCCCGGCCGACGCAGTAAAGTTACGCCGTTCACGTTAGGCTTTTCCCGGCGTATAGTTGCCCCAGCTATATGGTGGCATAAGTGCGGCGTAACAATGTTAAGTATGGCCATCGTTCCCGCGTCGAAATTTGAAAAAGTTACGTCGTTTGCGTAAGTCATCCGTGAATGGGGCTGGACGTCATTTACGTTCACGTCGAAACCAATGACGTCCTTGCGGCGTACTTTGGAGCAATGCACACTGGGAAATTCCACGGACGGCGCATGCGCCGTTTGGGAAAAACGTCAATCACGTCGGGTCACAGTACATTTACATAAAACACATCCCACTGATCAAAATTTAAATTAGGCGTGCTTACGCCGGCCGATTTACGTTACGCCGCCGCAACTTACGGAGCAAGAGCTTTGAGAATACAGCACTTGCCCGTGTAAGTTGCGGAGGCGTAACGTAAATCAGATACGTTACGCCCGCACAATTTTACGCGGATGTACAAGAATCTGGCCCAAAATGTATCTAAACTAGAGTGGGAACCAATACGTAGAAAATGGGACTTTTAAGGCGCAGATTCACATTCAAAACCAACATCAATAAAATTACATATTTATTACAAATCCCTTAATGGGTTAGATCATCTTTACCAAAAAAACGTCTATGCAGGTAATGGATAAAACTTCAATCACGTCAATCATAGGCTCCCACAGCCCAGCCGTTGTTGGCATTCCCTCCTCTTCCCTGCAGCAGCCGCTCACTGACAAAAGAGAGCTGGAGCTGCAGGATCAAGTGGCCAGACCTGAGTGGATTAAAAATAGGTAAGTACACAGATCTACAGGCAGGATAGGTAGGAGGAAGGGGAGGGGGGCAACATTTTTAAGAATAGTTATAGTTAAGGTATACTTCCACTATAACAATTGGAGATCCTAGCACCTTTTATGTATGCACTACACCAGCCTTTCTTTGACCTTTTTACCCCAAAGGAACCCCCGCAATACTTTCAGGTCTCAGGGAATCCCTGCTAAGATTAGTCTATTGGTGGTCAGTGGAAAAATGTCCCTTACATTAGTGATGGCCAGTGGGAAGAATGCCCCCCCCCCCCCCCATGTGGTGGTCAGAATGCCACCTTCACATTCATACCTCTGTTTCTACCAAGTGGTGTTGGAGCTGGACTATGCAGCACCCATCACATGGGAGGTCAGTTAGACACAGCTCAATAAACCCCTAGCCACTTCTGGAGGAACCCTTGGATTCCACAGAACCCTGGTTGGGAATGGCCGCACTTCAAGCCAACATCACAAGCATTACCAGCAAGGGGCCAAATCTGGCCTATCTAATCTGGGGGTGCAGTAAAAAAGTCAGGGGGCATAATGTCAACACTAAGTGTGAGTCACTAAAGTCTATCACACAGTGTCACATCCTGGGAAAAACTATTAAGCAGGACCTGTGCCCCCTTATATCAGATGTCCCAATAAGAGTCCCCTTTTACATCATGACTACTCATGAGCGTGCCCCCTTACGTCAGGTGGCCCCATCAAGCATGCCCACATACATCAGGTGTCCCCCATCAAGTGTGCCCCCTTACATCAGGAGTCCCCATCAACGGTGCCCAAAGAGTGTCTCCTTACACTAGGTGTCCCCAAAGAGTGCCCCCTTACACCAGGTGTCCCCAAAAAGTGCCTCCTTGCACTAGGCATCCCCAAAGAGTGCCCCCTTACACCCAGTGTCCCCATCAAGCGTGCCCCCTTACATCAGGTGTTCCCATCAAGAGTGCCCCCTTACATCAGATGACCCCAAAAAAATGCCTGCCTACACCAGGTGTCCACATCAGGGTGCCCACTTACATCAGGTGTCCTGAAAGTGTGTCTCCTTACACCAGGTGTCCCCAAAGAGTGCCTCCTTACATCAGGTGTCCCCAAAGTGTGCCTCCTTACATCAGGTGTCCCCAAAGAGTGCCCCCGTATACCAGATGTCCCTATCAGAATCAGAGTGCCCCCTTATATCAGCTGTCTCCAAAGAGTGCCCACTTACACCAGGTGTCCCCATCAAGGGTGCCCCTTTACATCACGTGTCCCCAAAGAGTTCTCCTTATATCAGACGTCCCCATCAGAGTGCCCCCTTACACCACGTGTCCCCATCAGAGTGCCCCCTTACACCACGTGTCCCCATCAGAGTGCCTCCTTACACCACGTGTCCTCATCAGCGTGCCCCCTTACATCAGATGTCCCCATCAAGTATGACCCTTTACATCAGGTATCCAAATCAGAGTGCCCAGTTACATGGATTGTCCTCATAGTGCTTCTTACAGCCAGTGGGGGAGATTCAGATAGAGATACGGCGGCATATCTCCTGATACGCCGTTGTATCTCTGAGATCCAACGGTCGGATCTATGCGGCTGATTCATAGAATCAGGTTCCGCATAGATCTCCCTAAGATCCGACGGGTGTAAGTGACCTACACCGTCGGATCTTAGGCTGCAATCTCCCGCTGGCCGCTAGGTGGCGCTTCCATTTGTACACGCGACGAATATGCAAATGAGGAGATCCACCGATTCAGGAACGAACGCCCGCCCGTCGCTTTTTATTTACGTCGTTTGCGTTCGGCTTTTTCCGGCGGATAGTTACTCCTGCTATACAGTATGAGGCGTATCCTATGTTAAGTATGGCCGTCGTTCCCACGCCGAGTTTTGAATTTTTACGCTGTTTGTGTAAGTCTTTCGCGAATACGGATGGACGTAATTTACTTACACGTCGAAACCAATGACGTCCTAGCGACGAAATTTAGCCGGCGGCGCATGCGCAGTACGATCGGTGCGGGGACGCGCCTGATTTAAATAGTAAACTCCCCCTAGCCGCGGAATTTGGATTTACGATCCGCCGGCGCAACTTTAGAGGCAAGTGCTTTCTGAATACAGCACTTGCCTCAAAAACTTGCGCTGGCGGATCGTAAATAAGATAGATTACGTGGATCTAAAGATCCGCTGATCTATCTGAATCTACCCCACTGTCTGCGTCAGACTGGCTCATGGATCAGTGAATACTCTAATCAGGCTCTAATCATGTGCTTCAAAAAAAAAACACCTCATTGAAATCCCTGCATGTAGATTAGGGGCCAGGCGCAAGGATAAGGGGGGCAGTGCCCCTGTGCCCCTAATGGAGCATCCGCCACTAGTAGTGTTACAGGAAGGAACACAAAGGAAAAGAGTTAGAAAATAAAATATAGCCACCACATCCACGGCCGCTGATAGGGGGGGGACCACCAGCCCTCTTGTAGCGGGCCCGGGCACACATGGGGGGCCCAAACAGCAGGAGGAATGGGTGTGGTTGGGCAGAGGTGCAATTACAGAAAGATGCCCTGTGTGGCTCTCTGCAGCTGCTGAAAGTCTGTTTCTTTCCCCCTGCTGGCTTGCAGCTGCTGCAGGGAGAGACACAGACACAGGGCATCATTCCGGTAATTCCTCCCCCCCATCAATCTCCTTTATTGTTCCACTTACTTCTGATCCCCCCCATGTGCCCCCTTTCACTGTGATGCACCACCCCCCCTCCCCCCCATCCACGTGGCACTGTTGGCTTCATTGTCCTGTTAAAAAATTAATTTGTAAAAAAAGAAATTTAACTATACATTTTTTAAATGTAAAAAAAACAACTATTAAAAAAGGGCTAATTCACACACACTGACATTCTCTATTATGTTTTGTGTCTGCTAATAATGTTTTTTTTTGTATTTTTAGTGAAAATCTTGTTTCGCTATATTGGTGGGTGCCCCGCCAGGTAGACTGTACGGGGCCCCGTGATTTCTATCAGCAGCCCTGACCACATCTAAGGACTGATAAAACTGCAATATAGAACATTTTTGTTCTTGTGTTCTTATTCTAGGTGTGCACAATGTCCAGACTTCTGAGCTGGAACGTCATGAGCGGCCCCTTTCCACATTCGTCATTTTAAACATCAATTGTGTATTGACAGAGGATAACGTGGCGCTGGCCGTGACTAGTATACATTATATCCCCCATATCAGACCACATAGGTGAAATCTCTTTGTGAGCGGAGCATAATCTTATGGCTTATAGGGAATTGATTTACGTTCGCACAGCAGCTGGGTGAACTGACCCAGAAAGGACAGTTTATTGCTTTGTCAAGGCATTGTTAGGAATTACACGTGTATCTTACAGCAGCAGTGATATTAGAAAAGGAAAGCTTTGGAGGCTTCTTCACAATGTGGAATGATATTGCACCAGAAGCAGATAACGCCGCAAGCAACCTAGGGAGCGACATGGGGCCCTATGAGTGTCGGGGTTCCTGCCCTACTACTTTTCCACTATTAGATTCCTTAGGAATGGGTGGGAGAAGCAGCACAAGAAACCAATCAGCTGTGCCACAATGCAAGAAGCAAGCTGATGGGGGAGAGAGCAGAATGAAAGAGAGATGGCTTATTCGGGCTGCTGCTTCATTATTCATCTTTCACTGTCCAGTCACAGGCTGGGGGTGAGACAAGACCTGTAAGTAATGCTTAATTGCAGTGGAGTTCTTTTTTGCCAGGTAAAAACCAGGTGACAATTTTTTTTTTTCATATTTAATTACATGGTATATGGTGTGTCATTTTAATGTTTGCACTACTACCATAGTACTTTTGCCGTGCAGCCAGTGGCGGAACAACCAGGGTCACAAAAGTCCTATTTGCGAGTGGGCCCTGGCGTTCCATGATTGTCGGGTGGCTCCAGCGGGGATTGCGGTCCGCAAGGCTCCGTGCTGAGAGCATCTCTCTCAAACAGCTCAGAGCCTGCACTGACAGTTCCCCCTCCCTGGCACGAATGGAAGAGGAGAGAGTCGATCTGCTCCTTCTCCTCCTGCGCCTCTCCTCCTGTGTGCACCATGGGAAGTGTAGAGCTAAGCAGCTGAATTTGATCATTCAGTTGCTGGACTTAAAACTTCCCACGGTGCACACAGGAGGAGAGGGGAGGGAGGAGAATGAGCAGATCGTCACTCTCCTCTCCCATCCGTGTGATGGAGGGGGAACTGTCAGTGCAGGCTCTGAGCTGTATGAGAGAGACACTCCCAGCTCAGAGTCCTGCTGAGGGGGCAATGATAGGCAGCACTGATAGGTGGCACTGATAGGCAGCACCAAATGGGCATTAATGGGCACTGAAAGAGGGCAATGATAATCAGGGCAATAATTATCAGTGCCCTGATAATCAGTGTAAGCATTGTACTGACATTTTTCCCGGTTACTAGCTCTCCTTTCCTCACACATACACAGCGTGATTGGAAAGGACTACTGATAACTGGCAAGTCTGTTTACATGTGATCAGCTGATCACATGGTAATGGGCCACTGTGATTGGCCCTTTACCACGATCCAGAGGGCATGCTGGAGGTGGGGTTCTGGGAGGATGTCCTTGGACGCACTCCCAGAACTGGAAGACGGGGCCTTGGATGGAAGGGGGGGGGGGGTCAGGGGGCCCTTCATGGTTTCTTGCACCGGGGCCCTAAAGGTTCTGGTTACACCTCTGCTTGCAGCACTTGGGTCATTGGTTCAAATTCCAACCAGGGCACTACCTGCATAGAGTTTACATGTGTTCCCTGTGCTTGCATGAGTTTCCTCCGGGTACTCTGGCTTGCTCTCACACTCCAAAGACATGCTGGTAGGCTAATTGGCTCCTGTCCAAATGGGCCCCCGTATGTGGGTGTGTGTGTATGTACCTAAAGCAGGGGGACCTTAGACTGTAAGCTCCTTGAGGGCTGGGACTAATGTGAATGGAAAGAGCTGTGCAACTTGCCAGCACTCTACAAACACCTATAATAAATACATTTGATAACAAAATATTAAATAAAAATGATAAAAAAAATAAATAAAAAATAGACATTGCAATACAGAAAACAGTTCTGCAGTAAAGCAGCAGGAGAGGTCAGGATACATACTGTACACAGCTGAATGATTGACAAAAGACAGCTCCTTTCTCTAGTGCTGGACTTTCCAATTATAAAACTCAGCATGCTTTGCAAACTGAGTGCCATGGATACTCGCTACATTCAATTTGTATTGCAGTATAAAAAGGCACTAAAATTATATACAACTTTAGTTTATAAGCCTGTAAATATGATAAGCTAAAACTGGCAAAAAAAACTAAATGGCATTAATTTTAAAACCTGTCATTTTAGTTATTGGCAAGTGCTGACTTATACCTGCTGAGATGCTGAAGCTCCAAGCTGTGTCTTGCTTGCCATGGCGCCTTATTCCCCCCCCAGGGCCGGATTTGCTCTCCCTGACGCCCCAAGGCCAGGTTCCGCAATGCACCCCCTCCCCGCCAACCGGACTACCCCCCCCCCCAAATCAACTGAGAATGGCAACCGGATGGCAGAGGCGGCACGGTTAGTTCAAATATTTTTTATTTTTTTTTTAATTTTTTATCACTTTTTTGTTTTATTTATTAATTTGTAGCTTGTCGCTTACTTTTTTTTATTTTTGTAAAATTTTCTTATTATTTTTCTTATTAGTTTTCTTATTCTTTACTTTTGAATTACTTTTTTATTTTATTAATTTAATTATTATTTCTTATTTTTTTTTATCAATTTTTTCTCACTTAACTTTTTTGCTATCATACAGGAGAAAACAATTCCCTGTGTGATAGCAATTGGAGGTGACAGGTTCTCTTTATTGACCCTGTCACCTCCAAAACAGGAGTCCTAGCACTGTGCTAGAACTCCTGTCACAGCTGAGATGGGAAGAGCACAGCTCTCCCCTCTCACTGTGTACATCGACAGCAGGAACAGGAGACAGACTCGGTGGCCGGGGGGAGGACGGAGTCCCGAAGACAGAGCCAGCAGAGATAGGTATGTGGGGTGGGGGGGGAGGGGAGGACGGACGGGAGAACACATTTTACAAGAGATTTCGGCGACATCGCCGCAATAACTTGTTAACGATGGAGCGGATTCCCCCATAACTTACCGCCCTTAACTGTATGTTACGGGCGTCAGGGGAATCCATGCCACTGCCGCCCCTTGGCGCCCTGCCGCCCCAAGGCCTGGCCTCAGTGGCCTTGTGGGAAATCCGGCGCCTGCCCCCCCCCCCCCCGTTGTAGATGGAGGGAGGGGGTCTTACTTCTACTGCTTTATTCTCTGTATTGTAAAATAAATGAAAATGCTCCAGAGGAGAAGACAACTCTGCACTCGTAGTGGCAGCAGCACATTGGAATAGCTGAGAAATCACTTGCAGAGTACAGAAGAGATATATCCTATCCACCAGTGTCTGTCCTAAATCCATACATTAGCATCGGGTGACCTGGATGTGTAAGGTTAAAGCGGAGGATCCCCCTAAAAACAATTTTCTAACATTACATTGTGCTCACTCTCGACATTGACACTACGCTGATGTTTTATTTTTTTTGCCGTACATACCGCTGTATCGCTATTTTCCCCGCCGGCTTCCGGGTAGTGGCTCCCTCCGGAGTGGGCGTTCCTATGCACAGGCTAAGTGTTTGACGTGATGACAAAAGCTTTCCCACGGCGCATAATGCGCGTCACGAGTTGCCGAAAGAAGCCGGCTGCGAGTCGGCGCTATACGGCGCCTGTGCACAGACGTTCGGCTTCTTTCGGCAACTCGTAAAGCGCCTTATGCGCCGTTGGGAAGCTTTTGTCATCACGTCAATCACTTAGCCTGTGCATAGGAACGCCCACTCCCGCGGGAGCCACTACCCGGAAGCCGGTGGGGAAAATAGCGATACAACGGTATGTACGGCAAAAAAAAAAAAATACATCAGCGTAATGTCAATGTCGAGAGTGAGCACAATGTAATGTTAGAAAATTGTTTTTAGGGTGAACCTCTGCTTTAAGAGAGCAACTATGGATATATTTTTCAGAATGCTAATTTTAATCTTTCTTAGTATCACCAGGTCCTAGGGCCAGATTCACAGAAGAGATACAACGGCGTTTCTCTGAAACGCCGCCGTATCTCTCAGAGTATCTATGCGACTGATTCATAGAATCAGTTACGCATAGATAGCCCTTAAAACCCGACAGGTGTAATTGACTTACACCGTCGGATCTTAGGATGCAGTACCTCGGCCGCCGCTGGGTGGAGTTTGCGTCGTATTCCAGCATCGGGTATGCAAATTAGCTGTTACGGCGATCCACAAAGGTTTTTCCCGTCGTTACGTCGGCGCAAGTCTTAGTTTCACGTCGCAAAGTTAGGGCTGCTATTAACATGGTGTAAAATTACTCCACCATGTTAAAGTATGCCCGTCGTTCCCACGTCGCTTTTGAATTTTTTTTTTCCCGGCGTAAGTACGTTACGCACGTCGCGATTCACAAACATGTCACGCCGCCGTACTTCGCGCAAAGCACGTCGGGAAAATTGCGAACGGAGCATGCGCAGTACGTCCGGCGCGGGAGCGCGCCTAATTTAAATGGTACCCGCCCCATTTGAATTGGGCGGGCTTGCGCCGGACGTGTTTACGATACACGGCCGCAAGTTTACAGGTAAGTGCTTTGTGGATCGGGCACTAACACTGTAAACTTGCGGCGGTGTAACGTAAACAGGTTACGCTACACGGCCGCAATTGTATGTGAATCTGGCCCCTAGTACATGCCTAGTTTACTGAATGAATACTGGGCAGTCATGGTATGATCAGGAGAATCAGAATAGCTTGGCACAAGAGGTGACTATACACATCTAGCTGGTTGATTTTATGTTGAGGGAGGGTTAAAACCCAATTATAAAGCGCTGCGCAAACTGTTGGCGCTATATAAATCCTGTATAATAATAATAATAATAATAATAATAATAATAATAATAATTATGTGCTTCTTTTTTTTTATGTAGTCCATATGTTATATAAAAACAAGCAGTTTTGGGTGAAATTCTCACCTTTAACCAAGACTTGCAGTACCTATTCTTCACCACAAGATGTCCTCAGTCTTCTAGTTTGAATAACATTCAGCATCACTCAATCCGGAAGATTGAGGATTATACTGTGAGTGCAGGGTGCAATGGTCCTACCCCCTACATGGGTGTTACCATAGTGCTCTTCATTCACAATGAACTGGTGTGACAAATTCCCGGAAGGTCAAACAAAGATTTGGGGGCTCATCCTAAAAAATGCATTAAAGATGGTGCAGCCATAAGATCATGTATAAGATCATACAAACAGAACAAAATATAACAGCACACATATGCAAAAAATACATTTACCTCCTACAAGGCTATTTAAAACACTTGAACATTTAAAAAAAATATGGGGATCTAGTCACACCATATGGCTATATGGTGCTTAAAGCCCACTTACTGCATCAAAGTACCCCATTATCAGTGGGTCCTACACTATCTATAGAATGGAAGATCCTGCTTCTCTGAACCGAGGGAGAAATACACTCCTCTATATGAAACAAGATCTTCCATTCTATAGATAGTGTAGGACCCACTGACAATGGGGTACTTTGACGCAGTAAGTGATCTTAAGTACCATGAAGCCATATGGTGTGACTAAAGCCCCATATTTTTTTTAAATGTTCGGGTGTTTTAACTAACTTTGCAGGAGTTAAATGTAATTTTTGCATGTGTGCGCTGTAATATTTTGTTCTGTTAAATTCAGGAAGGTGTGACAATTTGGGGGGGGGGGCAAAAAGTTAGGCTTTAAATTTAAAGTTAAGGCCCGTACACGCGATCGGATTTTACGACAATAATTGTCTTATGGACGTGTTGTGGCGGATAATCCGACCGTGTGTATGCTCCATCAGACAATTGTTGGCGGAATTAACGACAACAAATGTTGGCTGTTCATGCTCACCAACTGTCTGACAATAAATCTGTTACGTTGGATTATACGATTGTGTGTACCCAAGTCCATCCAACTAAAATCCAAAGTAGAAACACGCATGCTCAGAGCCAACGCTAAACATCAGACAACAATAGCAGAAGTTGCCCAAAGGGTGGCGGTAAAGAGCTGAAAAACCACATGGTTTGGTGAATGTTGTCATTTCGATTTTCTTTTTTATTCTGCACTGACTGTCTTTGAAATTGCCCCAGCCCCTGTTTAAATCTAATCCGGGGACAAACTTGGTCAGGGGACAGTGTTCCCAATCAGGGGACTGTCCCCGGAAAGCGGTGATGTCTGGTCACCCTACCCTTGGATGGAGCACGATGGGCCTTGCCTGTGGAATCTTGGACTGTTGATGCCTAGGGAAGGGTCCCCCAGGCAACTGTTTCATTTATATTATGGCACTGGCCCAACAAGGGCTGGGGAGAACATCGATTTGAATCTTGAATCGAGTTGCAAGGAGAAATCGATTCAGATTTTGACCAAATCTATTTTTTTCTATTTTTTCTTCCATAAGACCAGCGCTCCGTGTCTAATATTGATATACTGAGATAATCTTGTTGTCCCATATGATCAATCATTTTATCAGAAATTACCTCACACCAAGGCGCTGAGTTGTGCCACTAGGCCTGGTGCTGCACTCTATTTCTGCTCCGTGAACTAGGCCGAAGCCGTGGGCTTGCCTAAAAAATCCTGCTCGCCGCGTTCCTGGGAAAAGGCAGCGAGGCCGGACGCCGCTCTTGACCTTTTCCCAGGATCGTGGCGAGCTGCGGGCAGGATTTTTTAGGCGAGGCCGCGGCTTCGGCCTAGTCTGCGGCCTTTTCCCAGGATCGCGGCAGACTAGGCCCGAAGCCGTGACCTTGCCTAAAAACTTAGGACCAGCGTGGTGTCCATCAGTAAAAAAAAATGAATCGTGAATCTAGATTTTTTTATTAAATCGTAGATATTTTTTTGGCCCAAAATCACACAGCTCTAGCATAGTTGCCAACATTTAAAAAAAAATTCCAGGGACACTTTGCAGCACAGCTATTAATTAATTACCACACTCACTTCCCCGAAGCTCCACCCACTCCGCATAATCTTCGCCTGGCGAAGATTATGCGGAGTGGGTGGAGCTTCGGGGAAGTGAGTGTGGTAATTAATTAATTAATAGCTGTGCTGCAAAGTGTCCCTGGACAAATGTTGGCAACTATGGCTCTAGCCCCAACCATTGAAAGCCTCAGACTAGGATCATACAGCTCCAAAATGCCAGAATGCTGCTGCCAGGAGAAAGACATCTAGGAGAGATGGCCAAACATCCAGTGTGCATGAAGGCTTTATAATTAATAAAGTTTTGTTTTTGTTAAAAGTACAACTATAGGGGCAACATGACTTCCAGCACGACTTTGGGAGGCAACTTGGACACGACTTGAGTATGAATCATCAGGCAACTTACAAGGCAACTTCAAGTCGCCTCCAGGACAGGAGGACTTCCAGTGGCCAATCAAACAACAATCAGCTCTGTGGAAGGGAGGGGTTTGCCTGAGAAATGTATGTTCTCTTCCTGTATTGTTGCTTCAGTTAAGACAGTGATCCGACTTCTGAGGCAACTTCCATTGAAATCAATGGCCCAGATACTCGTAGATGGGCGTAAATTTGGGCGGGCGTAACGTATCTGATTTACGTTACGCCGCTGCAAGTTTTTCAGGCAAGTGCTTTATTCACAAAGCACTAGCGTGTAAAGTTGCGGCGGCGTAACGTAAATCACCCCGCGGAATTCAAATTTGACGGGTAGGGGGCGTGTATCATTTAAATGAAGCGCGTCCCCGCGCCGAACGAACTGCGAAAGCGCCGTCCCTAAAAAATCCCAGCGTGCATTGCTCTAAATGACGTCGCATGGACGTCATTGGTTTTGACGTGGATGTAAATTACGTCCAGCACCATTCACGGACGACTTACGCAAACGACGTAACTTTTTAAATTTTCGACGCGGGAACGACGGCCATACTTAACATTGACTGCGCCTCATAGACCCAGGGGCAACTTTACGCCGGGAAAAGCCTAACGTAAACGTCGTAACTTTACTGCGTCGGCCGCGCGTACGTTCGGGAATTCGCGTATCTAGCTAATTTGCATACTCGACGGGGAAATCGACGGAAGCGCCACCTAGCGGGCAAAAAAAAAATTGCAGTTAAGATCCGACGGCGTAAGAGACTTACGCCTGTCGGATCTAAGGGATATCTATGCGTAACTGATTCTAAGAATCAGTCGCATAGATACGACGGCGCTAGGCAGAGATACGACGGAGTATCTGGAGATGCGCCGTCGTATCTCTTTTGAGAATATGGGCCATAGGGTACAAGTTGCCTAGAAGTCGGATTGAAGTAGTACAGGAACCTTTTCTGAAGTCGGAGCGACTTAAGTAGTGTGTATTAAGACGGCTCCATTCACTTCCATTGATTTTCTCAACCACGCGACTTGGGCTGACTTGGGGCAACTTCAAGTCGGATCCCAGTGTAAACTGGCTCTGAGAGATATTTTCTAATCAAGTAATTAATAAAGAGCTTTTATTAACCACTTAAGACCCGGACCTTTAGGCAGCTAAAGGACCTGGCCAGTTTTTGCGATTCGGCACTGCGTCGCTTTAACTGACAATTGCGCGGTCGTGCGACGTGGCTTCCAGACAAAATTGGCGTCCTTTTTTTCCCACAAATAGAGCTTTCTTTTGGTGGTATTTGATCACCTCTGCGGTTTTTATTTTTTGTGCTATAAACAAAAATAGAGCGACAATTTTGAAAAAAATGCAATATTTTTTACTTTTTGCTATAATAAATATCCCCCAAAAAATTTCCTCAGGCCGATACGTATTCTTCTACCTATTTTTGGTAAAAAAAATCGCAATAAGCGTTTATTGGTTGGTTTGTGTAAAATTTATAGCGTTTACAAAATAGGGGATAGTTTTATTGCATTTTTATAAAAAAAAAATTTTTTACTACTAATGGCGGCGATCAGCGATTTTTTTTGACTGCGACATTATGGCGGACACTTCGGACAATTTTGACAAATTTTTGGGACCATTGTCATTTTCACTGCAAAAAATGCATCAAAGATGCATTGTTTACTGTGAAAATGACAATTGCAGTTTGGGAGTTAACCACAAGGGGGCGCTGAAAGGGTTATGTGTGACCTCATCTGTGTTTCTAACTGTAGGGGGGGGTGTGACTGTAGGTGTGACGTCATTGATTGTGGTTCCCTATAAAAGGGAACACACGATCGATGACGGCGCCACAGTGAAGAACGGGGAAGCTGTGTTTACACACATGGGCATTTAAAGAGGACGTACCTGTACGTGCTTGTGCCCAGCCGTGCCATTCTGCTGACGTATATCTGCAGGAGACGGTCCTTAACCACTTCCCGACCGCCGCATGTACATATACGTTGGCAGAATGGCACGTACAGGCACATTGGCATACCTGTACGTCCCTGCCTAGACGTGGGTCGGGGGTCCGATCGGGACCCCCCCCCCCCCCCGCTACATGCGGCGGTCGGATTCCCGCGGGGAGCGATCCGGGACGAGGGCGCGGCTATAAACAATCGCTCCCCGGAGCTGAAGAACGGGGAGAGCCGTATGTAAACACGGCTTCCCCGTGCTTCACTGTGGCGGCTGCATCGATCGAGTGATCCCTTTTATAGGGAGACTCGATCGATGACGTCAGACCTACAGCCACACCCCCTACAGTTGTAAACACACACTAGGTGAACCCTATCTCCTTCAGCGCCCCCTGTGGTTAACTCCCAAACTGCAACTCTCATTTTCACAATAAACAATGCAATTTAAATGCATTTTTTGCTGTGAAAATGACAATGGTCCCAAAAATGTGTCAAAATTGTCCGAAGTGTCCGCCATAATGTCGCAGTCACGAAAAAAATCAATGATCGCTGCCAGTAGTAGCAAAAAAAATAAAATGATAAAACTATCCCCTATTTTGTAAACGCTATAAATTTTGCGCAAACCAATCGATAAACGCTTGTTGCGATTTTTTTTTACCAAAAATAGGTAGAAGAATACGTATCGGCCTAAACTGAGGAAAAAAAAAATCGAATATATGTTTTTGGGGGATATTTATTATAGCAAAAAGTAAAAAATATTACATTTCTTTCAAAATTGTCGCTCTATTTTTGTTTATAGCGCAAAAGATAAAAACCGCAGAGGTGATCAAATACCACCAAAAGAAAGCTCTATTTGTGGGAAAAAAAGGACGCCAATTTTGTTTGGGAGCCACTTCGCACGACTGCGCAATTGTCTGTTAAAGCGACGCAGTGCCGAATTGTAAAAACCCCTTGGGTCATTTAGTAGCATATTGGTCCGGTCCTTAAGTGGTTAAAAACTATAGGGACAACACTGTGAACCGGCTCTAAGAAAGATATTTCCTAATCAAGTAACTAATAAAGAGCTTTTATTAATTACTTGAATCAGTAAAACTTATTTTAAATATTTTTTTTTTTAATTGAAACTTTCTAACTTTCAGGCAAGTTTGTGCAGAAAAATCTACATTTATATTCCTTATAGTGAGGATAATACCTGTGGTGTTGTAGATGAAGGGGAGCTCAGTGTTCGGCTCAGACTCAGGTGGAATTTATACCCTGGCTAGCTGACAACATTCCATGTGAGATTCAGAATGTACCCACTACATCTACAAATCTCAGAACCCAAGAAGGATAATGACAAGAGCTGAACTGAAGATGCAGGAATTTCCCTCTTAACCACTTAACCCCCGGACCATATTGCTGGTCAAAGACCAGGCCACTTTTTGCGATTCGGCACTGCGTTGCTTTAACTGACAATTGCGCGGTCGTGCGACATGACTCCCAAAAGTTTGCTCAAAAGTTATAGCGTTTACAAAATAGGGGATAGTTTTATGCCATTTTTATTAATATTTTATTTTTTTTTTACTAGTAATGGCGGCGATCAACGATTTTTATCGGTACTGCGACATTATGGCGGACACTTTTGACACATTTTTGGGACCATTGGCATT
Source organism: Rana temporaria (assembly GCF_905171775.1). Lineage (NCBI taxonomy): Eukaryota > Metazoa > Chordata > Amphibia > Anura > Ranidae > Rana > Rana temporaria. The sequence continues at coordinate 40,957,461 of NC_053489.1, read as the reverse complement.
TTTATAGCGATCAGTGGTATAAAAATGCATTGATTACTATAAAAATGCCACTGGCAGGGAAGGGGTTAACACTAGGGGGCGAGGAAGGGGTTAAGTATGTTCCCGGGGTGTGTTCTAACTGTAGGGGGGGGTGGGACTCACTAGGGGAAATGACTGATCGTGGTTCATACATTGTATGAACAGAAGATCAGCATTTCTCCCCTGACAGGACCAGGAGCTGTGTGTTTACACACACAGCTCCTGGTTCTCGCTCTGTAACAAGCAATCGCGGGTGCCCGGCGGTGATCGCGCCCGCCAGGGGCGAGCGGGGGGTACGAGTGCATGCCTCCGGCGGCGCGCGCGCCCCTATTGGCTTCTCGGCGACATGACGTAGATCTAAGTGATCTCGCCCAGCAGAGCCGACCTGCCGCCGTATAACTGTGGCCGCTGGTCGGCAAGTGGTTAAAGTGACACTGAGCAATATCCTTATTCTCCAAAAATAATGTCTGGGAACACCTAGAGCAGCGACATCACCCATAGGCTTCCTATGGCCATCCGTTGTCTGCACTTCCTCCTCTCCCCTGCAGCTGTCGCTGGCTGCACAGGACCGGAGTCGGCTGATTTTAGGTAAGTATATACATCTTTCTTACACAGGATAGTCAGCGTAAGTGTTAGGAGGGGGTAAGGGAGCATTTTTAGGACTAGTTAGCTTCAGCCTGAAATTCTAATTTAAAGTCAACCTGTTGCTTTGGACTACAAGGGCAAAATACGGGTTCATTTTAGCCCAACGCTCTATTTGGTACCTGTAACCTTTTTATGGCTCCTGTGCTTATTACGTCTGTGACCTAGAAAAAGCATGAGCAGAGCAGAAGCTTATAATTAAGTAACACAGACATACTGCATATACACTATGTTGTAAAAAGTATTGGGACGCCTGCCTTTACATGCACATGAACTTTAATGCCATCCCAGTCTTAGTCCGAAGGGTTCAATATTGAGTTGGCCCACACTTTGCAGCTATAACAGCTTCACCTCTTCTGGGAAGGCTGTCCAGTATATGTCAGTATCTTTCAGGTGCTTATCTAATAGATTCTTGAAACCATCGATGCCCCCCCGCTGAGACCACCGCCTGTGGAAGGGAATTCCACATCCTTGCCGCTCTTACAGTAAAGAACCCTCCTACGTAATTTAAGGTTAAACTTATTTTCTTCTAATTTTAATGAGTGGCCACGTGTCTTGTTAAACTCCCTTCCTATTGTGGGGTCACCAGTACGGTATTTGTAAATTGAAATCATATCCCCTCTCAAGCGTCTCTTCTCCAGAGAGAATAAGTTCAGTGCTCACAACCTTTCCTCATAACTAATTTCCTCCACACCCTTTATTAGCTTTGTTGCCCCTCTTTGTACTCTCTCCATTTCCAGGACATCCTTCCTGAGGACTGGTGCCCAGAACTGGACAGCACACTCCAGGTGCAGCCAGACCAGAGTCTTGTAGAGTGGGAGAATTATCATTTTATTGTTTTATTGTCATGGGGAGGAATTGTGCCTCATCACTGGTAGTGTCATTGGTAGTAATTGTGCCCCATCATTGGCGTCATTGGCAGGAATTGTGCCCAATCATAAAGACTGTAGTGGAAAACAAGCTGCAGGTGAATGCTCCAAATGAGTCATATGCAAACATACAGGCCTGGATTCACCTTGCACTTATGCCGACGTATCTACAGATACGCCGCGTAAGTGTCAATGTGCGCCGTCTTATCTATGTGCCGTGCCCATAGAACTAAATACGCCTGAAAATAGGCTTCCTCTAACCGACGTAACTTTCCTACGCCGGCGTATCTTGGGCGCATATTTACGCTGGCCGCCTCATTGCAAATATGCAAATGAGGGAGATACGGCGATTCACGAACGTACGTGCGCCCGGCGCATAATATACGCGGTTTGCGTAAGGCTTACGTCCGGCGTATAGTTAAGCCTCATAAAGCAGGTGTAAGTCATGGTAAGGTATGGACCGTCTTATTTTACGTCGTTTACGTAGACCTGAAGGGCCTGGTAATGGAATTTGGGGGGACCCCCACGCTATTTTTTATTTATTTTTTATGAATGAATTCTCTCTGAATTGCCAGAGCCGACAATTCATTATAGCTGCAAGTCCGGTTTTAAAAGACTTTTTTTCCTTTCAGAAATGACACTTTGTACAGGGACAGTTCTATGTACTGGAAACATGCACCATTTCACATGCTAACTTTATACCCCCCCCCATAGGTACGACATTTAAAGTAATATTTCACTTTTATTGTTTCACTTTTAGCATTATTAAATTCACTGCTCCCGAAAAAACATTTTGCATTGATACATGTCCCCTGGGACAGGACCCAGGTCCCCAAACACTTTTTAGGACAATAAATTGCATATTAGCCTTTAAAATTAGCACTTTAGATTTCTCCCATAGACTTTAACAGGGTGTTCCGCGGCTTTTCGAATTTTTACCGGTAACCAGAACGGGCGAAACCTGATTGGCTGAGACACCTGTCAGTCCTATCTAAGGAACGCACCACCCGTACGTCCCTTAGATAAGCTTCGGAAAGCCGGAGGGCTGTACTCGGAAAGCCTATCAGAGCCGCTGGCTCTGATAGGCACTTCCGCACAGCCAACCAGCTGCCGTTATTCAGGTGGCCGGCGCTCGCCGTCCGGCCATCTGACTAGTCAGCGGCAGCGGCCGGCAACAATAACATAGATTCACGCAATGCACAAATCTATGTTATTTCAGTGGCGGTGCGAGAGCCAGAGGGGGCGGCGCTCCAGCACCCTCTATAGACGCACTGCACCGCCACTGTCAGTGAATGAAATATTGCCCCAAGGGCCAGATACAAGCAAGCAAAAGGACCGCAGTTTGGAGACCAATAGTATAGCGTATTTGCACAACTATGTTATAACAATAGTTTTAAGCACCACCATTCTGTTGTAGCATCTAATAATTCACTTTTAAAACAGAAAGGACGAAATGGGTGCTCAGAAAAGTTCACTAGAGTCGTCATTCCGAGAAAAATCTGATTTACTGTAGCAAAGTTGTGTCAGTTACATAGTTAGTCAGGTTGAAAAAAGACACAAGTCCATCCAGTTCAACCACAAAAAATAAACAAACACAATAAAAAACACAGTACAATCCCATACACCCAACTTCATACCCACAGTTGATCCAGAGAAAGGCAAAAAACCCCAGCAGAGCATGATCCAATTTGCTACAGCAGGGGAAAAAATTCCTTCCTGATCCCCCGAGAGGCAATCGGATTTACCCTGGATCAACTTTACCTACAAATCTTAGTACTTCGTTATATTATGTACATTTAGGAAAGTATCCAGACCTTTCTTAAAGCAATCTACTGAGCTGGCCAGAACCACCTCTGGAGGGAGCCTGTTCCACATTTTCACAGCTCTTACTGTGAAAAAAACTTTCCGTATTTGGAGGTGAAATCTCTTTTCCTCTAGACGTTAAGGCCTTGTACACACGACCGGATCTATCTGCTGGGATTGATCCGCGGATCAGTTCCAGCGGACAAATCCGGTCGTCTGTACGGCCTAGCAGATATTTATCCGCGGAGATTCCTCGGGCCGATCGATTTCAAGCGGATATAAATTTCTTAGCATGCTAAGAAATCTATCCGCTTGAATCGGCTCCAGCGGATTGATCCGGTGGTCTGTACAGACTCACCAGATCGATCCGTCCGCTCCCCTCCCTCGCATGCGTCGTAATGATTCGACGCATGCGTGGAAGTACTTACCTTCCAGCGTCGCGCACGTCGCCGCGTCATCGTCGCGGCGACGGCGCGACACGTCACCGCGGATGAATTCCGCACGGATTTGGATCCGATGGTGTGTACATGCCATCGGATCCAAATCCGGAGGAGGAATCTCCGCTGGAAACGTTCCGGCGGATCGTTTCCAGTGGAGATCTGGTGGTGTGCCCCCTTGTCCTCAGTGTTGACCGTAAAGTGAATAACTCAACACCAAGTCCACTGTATGGACCTCTTATATATTTGTACATGTTGATAATATCCCCCCCCCCCCTTATTCTCCTCTTCTCAAGAGTGAATAAATTCAGTTCCTCTAATCTTTCCTCATAGCTGAGCTCCTCCATGCCTCTTATCAGTTTGGTTGCCCTTCTCTGCACTTTCTCCAGTTCCCTGATATCCTTTTTGAGAACTGGGGCCCAAAACTGAACTGCATATTCCAGATGAGGTCTTACTAATGATTTGTACAGGGGGCAAAATGATATCTCTCTCTCTGGAGTCCATACCTCTCTTATACAAGAAAGGACTTTGCTCGCTTTGGAAACCACAGCTTGGCATTGCATGTTATTATTGAGCTTATGATCTACCAAGACCCCCAGATCCCCCAGATCAGTAGACAAGTATACATGATATAAATGTATCTGGACTTACCTTGTGTGAGTAGTGTTGATCCACAATCCTCGCCAGACCAAAGTCTCCAATTTTTAGCACCAGGTCCTCGGTACTGATGAAAATGTTAGCTGGTTTCAGGTCCCTGTGTAGGACATTGGCCGAGTGGATGTACTTCAGGCCTCGAAGCAGCTGGTACATAAACAGCTTGGCATGCTCCTCGCTAAGAGGACCTTGTTCTAGAAGATGAGCAAGATCCGTTTCCATGTGTTCCTGGACGATGTACACCACATTGTACCTAAATATATCCCCCTGCAGGTCAGCCCCTCTTGGCCCCAATACGGCATGCACCTTCACGATATTGTCATGACTAAGACGTCGGATGATCTTTATCTCCCGCAAGGCGTGCTTCATGCTCCGACAGTCGCCGATGGTTATCTTCTTCACCGCCACCTTCCGACAATTTTTGCTGTCCGTAGCCGACAGAACCAACCCGTTGGCTCCAAAACCCAACGGCTTAAAATCCACAAAGTGGCCTCCTAAATCGTAGCCGTACATGTTAGCAATGAAGTCGCACTTTTCCGCCATGGCGCTTTTTTTTCGAAAAAAAAAAGGAGCTCCAGAAAAACGATTGCTAAGACCAAGTTATGAAACAAGAAGCAGCAATCTTTCAAATCTTTGTAATACCAAAAGATTCTGATTAAAAAAGAAGTTTCAGCAAAAAAATAGATAAAATCTGAAGATATAAATAACTAAAAAAGTTAAAAGTTCTTTTGTTTTCAAACCCAAAATAGCTCAGCAAGGCTCAGCTTGGTTATCCCACCTTGCAGCAGATGAGGATTTGTCTACAGTGTATAGGTGTCACCCAGAAATATATCATGCTGGCTTTGTAATCATTACTTTGACGGCGGAGGCTGTGATGTCACTCCAGTGTGCCATTAGGTACAGCGCAAACTCACGTCACCGACTATTTATCCTCTTTAGGAGACAGCCGAGTCGTTCTTGCCGCCTGTTCTTGTTCGATAATTAATAGACCAGCAGGGATTTGGGTTTTGCGATGACCATAGGCCAATCTCATCTCCTGCACCCCGGTAAAGACGGGTTAGCAGAACGAAGAGGCGATGAGCGTCCTGATAGAGACGTCCTGGAAGATTCTTGTTGATCCCGCTGTCATCTTCCTCTTTTTCCTTCGAGTGACTGATCCTTGATCTTTACCGGTGAAAAGGACTCCGGTGACCTGTATTGTAGTATGCAGACGGCCTCCTAGGCTTTAGCGGTCTCTCTGAAAACAAGCAGAAAATGGATTGAACTGTTAGGACAATAAGGGTGAGCGGCTTGTAATGTTAATTCTCACTGTGTGAAAGTTAATGGGAAGAACTGCGATGACCTTTGGTAATTCATTATCTTTGCTCACCTATACAACTGCATTCTTCCCCGTCGAGTGCGTTAAACAATCAAAGTGCAAAATTGTTTAACCACTTCAATTCTGGGCACTTTCACCCCCCTTCCTTCCCAGGCCAATTTTTCAGCGTTCTCGCACTTTCAATGACAATTGCGCAGTCATGCTACGATGTACTCAAATTTATCATCTACTTCTACAAATTACCACAGCCGCAAAGCAGACCATTGCCAACGCATGGAAGTCTTCATCATTAACCGCTTAAGACCCCGGACCATTATGCAGGTAAAGGACCTGGCCCCTTTTTACGATTCGGCACTGCGTCGCTTTAACTGACGATTGCGCGGTCGTGCGACGTGGTTCCCAAACAAAATTGGTGTCTTTTTTTCCCCACAAATAGAGCTTTCTTTTGGTGGTATTTGATCACCTCTGCCATTTTTATTTTTTGCGCTATTAACAAAAATAGAGCAACAATTTAAAAAAAAAATGCAATATTTTTTACTTTTTGCTATAATAAATATCCCCCAAAAACATATATTAAAAAAAAATTTCCTCAGTTTAGGCCGATACGTATTCTACCTATTTTTGGTAAAAAAAATCGCAATAAGCGTTTATCGATTGGTTTGCGCAAAATGTATAGCGTTTACAAAATAGGGGATAGTTTTATTGCATTTTTATTTTTTTTACTACTAATGGCGGCGATCAGCGATTTTTTTCATGACTGCGACATTATGGGGACACTTCGGACAATTTTGACACATTTTTGGGACCATTGTCATTTCCACAGCAAAAAATGCATTTAAATTGCATCGTTTATTGTGAAAATGACAGTTGCCGTTTGGGAGTTAACCACAGGGGGCGCTGAAGGAGTTATGCTTCACCTAGTGTGTGTTTACAACTGTAGGGGGGTGTGGCTGTAGGTCTGACGTCATCGATTGTGTCTTCCCTATAAAAGGGATCACTCGATCGATACGCCGCCACAGTGAAGCACGGGGAAGCCATGTTTACATACGGCTCTCCCCGTTCTTCAGCTCCGGGGAGCGATCGCGAGGGGGCGGCTAGAAACGAATAGGCGCGCCCTCTTCCCGGAACGCTCCCCGACGATTTCCGACCGCCGCATTTAGCAGGGGGGTCCCGATCGGACCCCTGACCCGCGGAAAGGCAGGGACGTACATGTATGCCCATCTGCCTGTACGTGCCATTCTGTGGACGTACATATACATGCGGCGGTCGTTAAGCGGTTAAACAGCACATATGGGCACTCATGGGCGGCACTTATGGTGGCACTGATGGGTACTTGTGGGTGGAACAGATGGGAACTGATAGGTGGGCACTGGGCATGGATGGGCACTGTGGGGTGGCACTGATGGACACTGTGGGGTGGCACTGATGGACACTGAGGGGTGGCACTGATGATCACTGAGGGGTCCATGTTGCCAGTCAGTGCCCATTTGTGGGCACTGATTGGCATCTATTTTTTTTTTTTACTGCCCTTTTTTTATTTTTACTACTGCCCTTTTTTTTCCCTTTTTTTTTCTGCCCTTCCCTGGTGGTCCAGTGTGGGCTTCCCTGGTGGTCCAGTGTGGGCATCCGAGGGGGGGCTGTGCTGATAAACAATCCCCCCCTGTCAGGAGATCCGCCGATCGGCTCTCCTCTGCTCGCGTCTGTCAGACGCGAGTGAGAAAGAGCCATCAACGGCTCTTCCTGTTTACATCGTGATCAGCCGTGATTGGACACGGCTGATCACGTGGTAAAGAGCCTCCGCCGGAGGCTCTTTATCGAGATCGGAGATGCAGGGTGTCAGACTGACACCCCGCATTACCGATCACCGCGATGCGCATCCCCACGGGCGCGCAAGGGCATGAAATCCAGCAGGACGTCAATAGACGTCCAGTCAGGATTTCAGAACCACTTCCCGGACGTCAATCTGTTATTGACCGGGCGGGAAGTGGTTAACCGCTTAAGACCCCGGACAGGAAAAGGACCTTGCCCCTTTTTACGATTCGGCACTGCGTCGCTTTAACTGACGATTGCGCGGTCGTGCGACGTGGTTCCCAAACAAAATTGGTGTCCTTTTTTCCCCACAAATAGAGCTTTCTTTTGGTGGTATTTGATCACCTCTGCCATTTTTATTTTATGAGCTATAATGAAAAATAGAGCGACAATTTAAAAAAAAAAACAATATTTTTTACTTTTTTGCTATAATAAATATCCCCCAAAAATATATATAACATTTTTTTTCCTCAGTTAAGGCCGATATGTATTCTTCTACATTTTTTGGGTAAAAAACAAACAAAACGCAAAATAAGCGTTTATTGATTGGTTTGCGCAAACGTTATAGCATTTACATTAATTTATTAATATTTTTTTTTTTATTATTTTTTTTTTACTAGTAATGGCGGTGATCAGCGATTTTTTTCGTGACTTTGACATTATGGCGGACACATCGGACACTTTTGACACATTTTTGGGACCATTGTCATTTTCACAGCAAAAATTGCTATAAAAATGCACTGATTACTGTGAAAATGACAATGGCAGTGAAGGGGTTAACTACTAGGGGGCGCTAAAGGGGTTAAGTGTGTCCTATTGTGTGTTTCTTACTGTAGGGGGGCGTGGCTGGATGTGTGAGATCACTGATCGTCGTTCCCTATGACAGGGAACAGACGATCAGTGACAAGCCACAGAGAAGAACGGGGAAGGTTTGTTTACACTCACCTCTCCCCATTCTACAGCTCCTGTGACCCGATCGCGGAACACCGGCGGCGATCGGGTCCCGCGGGCGCGGTCACGAAGATTTGGACCAGGTCGCGAGCTAGATGCCATATCCAACGATAATATACACAAGGGGGCAGATCCACAAAAGAATTACGCCGGCGTATCCATTGATACGCCGCGTAATTTTAAAGTTCCCGCGTTGTATCTTTGTTTTGTATCTACAAAACAAGATACAACGGCATCTGGGATCGATCCGGCAGGCGTACATCTTAGTATGCCGTTGGATCTCAGGTGCATTTTTCCGCCGGCCGCTAGGTGGCGTTTCTGTCGAATTCCGCATCGAGTATGCAAATTAGCTAGTTATGGCGATCCACGAACGTACGTCCGGCCGGCGCATTTTTTTACGTCGTTTGCGTTCGGCTTTTTCCGGTGTATAGTTACCCCTGCTATTATGAGGCGTACTCAATGTTAAGTATGGCCGTCGTTCCTGCGTCGAATTTTGAATTTTTTACGTTGTTTGCGTAAGTCGTTCGCAAATAGGGATTTGCGTAGAATGACGTCACCGTCGGAAGCATTGGCTTGTTCCGGTTTAATTTTGAGCATGCGCACTGGGATACCCCCACGGACGGCGCATGCGCCGTTCAAAAAAACGTTGTTTACGTCGGGTCACGACGTATTTACATAAAACACGCCCCCATCACAGCCATTTAAATTCCACGCCCTTACGCCGCCAAAGATACACTACGCCGCCGTAACTTACTCCATTATGAACGGTAGTTTTACCAGAACGAGCGCTCCCGTCTCATAACTTGCTTCTGAGCATGTGCGGGTTTTTTTACGTCGTTTTAGCCCACACACGATAATTTTTTACAACCCGAAAAACTACATTGTTTAAAACGTCGTTAAAAAATGCAGCATGTTCGAATTTTTTTTTGTCGTTTTTCAGAACCTGAAAAATGATGTGAAGCCCACACACGATCATTTTAAATGACGTTTTTGAAAAATGACGTTTTTTTCATGCCGAAAAATGATCGTGTGTGCGCGGCATCAGTCTTTTCTTTTCTCCTTATTCTATCCTGTGTTTTCCTATTTATTTTTATATAATAAAATAGTAGCGAAACACTCACTTTTACAATGTTCAATTATACTGTAACACTATACTAGATAGTAAGCTCTAATGTCCTATTATAAGTTACTGCATCTCGTAGTAATTAATACTATTTCTTTATTACATATCACTGTAAAAGTTCAAAGTTCAATAACTTTTCAATTTTTTTTGTTTCTCTTGATTATATAATTGTTAAAATTGATTGTAACACCATAGTTCTTTAAATAACATTTAGCTTACTTAACCACTTAATGCCGCACGATGATATACGTTGGCAGAATGGCACGGCTGGGCACAGGGACGTATATATACGTCCCCTTTAAGAGCCCAGCCGCGGGTCGCGAGCGCGCGACCCGGCTCCGAAGCGCCGTGACCGCGCCCACGGACCCGATCGCCGTGGGTGTCCCGCGATCGGGTCACAGGAGCTGAAGAATGGGGAGAGGTGTGTGTAAACACACCTTCCCCGTTCTTCTGTGTGGCAATGCCAGTGATCGTCTGTTCCCTGATATAGAGAACGACGATCACTGATGTCACACGTCCAGCCCCGCCCCCTACAGTTAGAAACACACATGAGGTCACACTTAACCCCTACAGCGCCCCCTACTGGTTAATCCCTTCACTACCAGTGTCATTTTCACAGTAATCAGTGTATTTTTTTATAGCACTTTTCGCTGTGAAAATGACAATGGTCCCAAAAATGTGTCAAAATTGTCCGATGTGTCCGCCATAATGTCGCAGTCACGAAAAAAAATCGCTGATCGCCGCCATTAGTAGTAAAAAAAGAATTATTTATAAAAATGCCATAAAACTATCCCCTATTTTGTAAACGCTATAAATTTTGCGCAAACCAATTGATAAAACACTTATTGCGATTTTTGTTTACCAAAAGTAGGTAGTAGAATACGTATCGGCCTAAACTGAGGAAAAAAAAGTTTTTTTTATATCTGTTTGGGGATATTTATTATAGCAAAAAGTACGGTAAAAAATATTGCATTTTTTTTTCAAAATTGACGCTCCATTTTTGTTTATAGCGCAAAAAATAAAAACCGCAGAGGTGATCAAATACCACCAAAAGAAAGCTCTATTTGTGGGGGAAAAAGGACGCCAATTTTGTTTATATTCAGTTGTGACATGACTCTACTTGTATATCAAGATATTGGCCCAGATTCAAGAAGCTGTTGCGCGGCGCAATAGCTGTTTTGCTCCCGCGTAGCGAATGCCCCTGATTCAGGAACATCGCTACGTGGACTGCAGCCTAGGATATGACAGGCATAAGCCTCCTTATGCCTTCATATCTCAGGCTGCATTCTTGCGTTGTCCGCTAGGGGGCGCGGCCATTGTGATCGGCGTATAGTATGCAAATTGCATACTACCACCGATTCACAAAAGTTGCGCGGGCCCTGCGCACGCAAGGTACGGAGTTTCCGTACGGCGACTTTAGCGCAAGGTTGCTCCTGCTGTAGCAGGGGCAGCCAATGCTAAAGTATAGCCGCCCTTCCCGCTCGTGAAATTTAAATTTCACGTCGTTTACGTAAGTGATTCGTGAATGGCGCTGGACGCCATTCACGTTCACTTAGAAGCAAATGACGTCCTTGCGACGTCATTTGCCGCAATGCACGTCGGGAAAGTTTCCCGACGGAGCATGCGCTGTTCGCTCGGCGCGGGAGCGCGCCTAATTTAAATGATTCCCGCCCCCGGCGGGATCATTTACATTAGGCACCCTTACGCCCGGCTATTTAGCATATCGCCCGCGCAATTTACGGAGCTACTGCTCCGTGAATCGCGGGCATATCAAAATATTTGCGTGGGCGCAGAGCAAAAATCGTTGCCCTTTGCCCACGCAAATATTGCGTGGATCTACCTGAATCTGGGCCACTGCTTGTATATCAAGTCAAAATGTATTAGACCATTTTGCTTGTCTTGCAAAACGCTCTCAAACCAAGGTTTCTTTTGGTTGTATTTGATCACCACTGGGGTATTGTCTTTTTTTTTGTGCGATATAAACAAAACAAAACAAAAAAAAAAAAAATATATTTTTTTTTTTACTTTCTGCTATAAAACATATCCAAAAAAAAAAATCATATTTCTTGATAAATTTGGGCCTAAATGTATTCTGCTACATATTTTTGGTAAAAAAATCCCAATACTGTAAGTGTATATTGATTGGTTTACGTTATATATACACACATTATATTGTCTAAAGTATTGGGACGCCTGCCTTTACACACACATGAACTTTAATAGCATCCCAATATCAATGGTACAGTGTTGTATGACCACGTGATTGTCAATCAAAATGTGACAGCGCTGCAAGCTGAAAATTGGCCTGGGCAGGAAGTGGGTGAAAGTGCCCGGTACTGAAGCGGTTAAATAGTGTTTGCAGTTTTTGGAGCCGAATATAGCCTAGTTCTGCTTCAAGCGTTCCATTGAGGCGCTTTATTTCACATGCATTTAACGTGTGCTGTGTTCAATTCATTAAGAATGGGCTGCCAACGCATTCCTACGTTTGAAAATGGATGGTGCGCGATATGTGTCATGGCGTGCTGCACTGCCTGGAGCTCTAATGGCAAATGAGTTAGGGGGCCTTTCATAATGAATGGAACCACAATGCACTGTACACAGAGCAGGTGTGATGCCATGCGTTGGGGACACACTGTGATACAAAAGTAAATAAAAAAAAGCAGCATTTTATAAAATAAATAAATAAAATAAAATAAAAAGCAGCATTTTATAAAATAAATAAAAATAAATAAAAAAAAACAGCATTTTATAAAAGAAATAAAATAGAAAAAAAAGAAGCATTTTATAAAATAAATAAATAAAATAAAATAAAAAGCAGCATTTTATAAAATAAATACATTTAAAAAAAAAACAGCATTTTATAAAATAAATAAATAAAATAAAATAAAAAGCAGCATTTTATAAAATAAATAAATAAAATAAAATAAAAAGCAGCATTTTATAAAATAAATGAAATAAAATAAAATAAAAAGCAGCATTTTATAAAATAAATGAAATAAAATAAAAAAAAGCAGCATTTTATAAAATAAATAAATATAATTAAAAAAAAGCAGCATTTTATAAAAATAAAGAAATAAAATAAACTAAAATAAAAAAGCAGCATTTTATAAAATAAATAAATAAAATAAAAAGCAGCATTTTATAAAATAAATAAATAAAATAAAATAAAAAGCAGCATTTTATAAAATAAATGAAATAAAATAAAAAAAAGCAGCATTTTATAAAATAAATAAATACAATTAAAAAAAAGCAGCATTTTATAAAATAAATAAATAAAATAAAATAAAAAAAAGCAACATTTTATAAAATAAATAAATAAAATAAAAAGCAGCATTTTATAAAAATAAATAAATAAATAAAAGCAACATTTTATAAAATAAATAAATAAAATAAAGCAGCATTTTATAAAATAAAAAAATAAAAAATAAAAAAAAGCAGCATTTTATAAAATAAATAAATAAAAGAAAGAAAAAAAAGCATTTTATGAAAAAAAAATGGCAATTGTTAATAGAAATGTGTTGCACAAAACAAATTATCTGTCATCCAGCAGGGTTCACATTTATGCAGGGTTTACATCCTCCAGCAGGGTTTACATCTATGTATCTGCATTAATTTCACTGTTGCCTACAAATTATTATTATTGTTATAATACAGGATTTATATAACGACAACAGTTTGCGCCGCGCCTAACAAAATGAGGGCAGACAGTCCAGTTCCATTACAATTTGGTAGAAGAGGAATCGGAGGGCTCTGCTCATTAGAGCTTACAAATCTAAAAACTTCACACTTCAAACTTGTGAAAACAGCCCATCCAAACACAGAATGCAAATAAGCAATTATTTGGGGTGGAAATTTGTGTCTTCCTGCAATACAAAGGAAATGTGTCTTAAGAAAAGCATAGGCAGCTATTGCTGACCTCATTCTGAAAATGCTAGACGCCTTCGGCGTAACGTTACCCCTGGGTCTATGAGGCGTACGCAATGTTAAGTATGGACGTCGGGACAGCTTTAAATTTTCCGTCGTTTGCGTAAAACGTTCGCGAATAGGGCTTTGCATAAATTACGTTCACGTCGAAAGCATTGACTATTCGCGACGTGATTTCGAGCATGCGCACTGGGATACCCCCACGGACGGCGCATGCGCCGTTCAAAAAAAACATAATTTACTTGGGGTCAAGTTGAATTAACATAAAACACGCCCACCTGTTAGTCATTTGAATTGCGCGCCCTTACGCCGACACAATTACACTACGCCGCCGTAACTTACGGCGCAAATTCTTTCTGGATACGGAAAGTACGCTGTAAGATAGGCAGATCTTTGTGGATCTGGCCCGATGTTTTCAGGCTTCCCTTGCTTCCCACTTGATTCATGTCACTGAAATAACCAAAGCCGGTGCATCAGCCTGACAGCCCACCTAGAACTTTGGCTTTCCTAAAATCCCTTTTAGGCCGGGGTCACATGTGTGGCCGCGATTCACAGCATGGGGCCCGGTGTGTTTCCGTTCATCGTTTCAGGAAGTGGCGGCTGCTTATTATGGGCGCAAGAAAAAATGATGGGCATGGCCCCCTTAATCTATATGCCGGACGCATGGATTGCAATGGGGTTTTTCGTTTTTGAAGCACATGATTAGAGCCGGAGGTTTTTAATTGGATTAAAAAAAGGGGTGGGTCCGGGGCGCAGAGCACTGTGCCCTGAGCCCGCCTTGTTGTGTTACATTAGCAAATTAATATTCCCTAATGACTTCCTGTTTCTCCTCCCGGCCAATAAGGAATCAGGTCCTGACACCCCATTGGCTAGGAGTCCTAAGACCATAGCTCCAACCTGTCCCTGATTTCGAGGAACTGTCCCTGATTTGAAACAATGTCCCTCTGTCCCTCATTCCTCCTCATTTTGATCTGATCTATATAGATGTACAGTGGAACCTTGGTTTACGAGTAATGCGGTTAACGAGCGTTTGGAATAACAATCAACTTTGGGGTGTGCAGTACCGCATTTGGCCAGAGGTGCGAGGGGCGCCGGTAACACTCGGAACCAGGGCTTTTTTTCTCAGAGAATAGGTGCAGGAACTCCTCCCTTCCGAATCACCCCTTGGCCCCCGGCTTTTTCCAACCTCCCAGTACCGCCCCTTTAAGAGAATACAGAACCAAGTATCATTTTGTGGTGCCAAGTATTCTGGAATTTGTTAATAACAAGAAAGGCAGTAAAATAGATCCAGCAACAATGGACACCCCAGCGACAATAGATCTACCCCAGCAACAATGGACTCCCAACAGCTAGCATCAATAGACCCTCCAGCAGCCAGCAACATTATGCATTCATGGCAATGGTGAAGCTGCAGATGGGCACTGATTAGGCTGCATTGATGGGCACTGACCCTTATTTTGCTTCACAGTTCTTTATTTAAAAAAAAAAATTCCTGAAACTTCCCTCTTAGGCTGCATTCACACCTTGGCGTACCTAATCGCGGCGTTTTGTCCCGCGAATTGCGGCGTTTTGTACCGCGATTTGCGGCGAAAGCCCCCTGAAAAAAAGGTCCGGGACTTATTTTCAGGTGGCAAGCGTACGACGTTCGACGTGGAGATGTGAACCATCTCCATAGAGCAGACCTGGGCAAACTACGGCCCGCGGGCCGTATACGGCCCGGCGGACCTTTTAATCCGGCCCACCCCCGCCGCCGCTGCCACGTTAATCACCGCGGCGGGGAATATTACAGACAGCGTTCGTCTGAACAGCTGTTTTCCCCGCCGCGCATAGACACTCCCCCTTGGACGGATCTGTCCAATCGCGAGCAAGGGGGAGTCACATAGACACTCCCCCTTGCTCGCGATTGGACAGATCCGTCCAAGGGGGAGTGTCTATGGCATAGACACTTCCCCTTGGAAGGATCTGTCCAATCGCGAGCAAGGGGGAGTCACATAGACACTCCCCCTTGCTCGCGATTGGACAGATCCGTCCAAGGGGGAGTGTCTATGCGCAGCGGGGAAAACAGCTGTTCAAACGAACGCTGTCTGTTATGTTCCCCGCCGCAGTGATAACAGTAGGCAGGGCCGGGAGGGGTCACTGTGCCCATCACACGCAGCCACTTGTGCCAACACATGCAGCCACTTGTGCCAACACATGCAGCCACTTGTGCCAACACACGCAGCCACTTGTGCCAACACACGCAGCCACTTCGCCACCATAAATTGTCGCCACTGTGCCAATCACACGCAGCCACTCTGCCCATCACACGCAGCCACTGTGCCAATCACACGCAGCCACTGTTCCCATCAAACGCAGCCACTGTGCCAATCACACGCAGCCACTGTGCAATCAATTGTTGCCACTGTTCCCAAACACAGCCACTGTGCCAATCACACGCAGCCACTGTTCCCATCAAACGCAGCCACTGTGCCAATCACACGCAGCCACTGTGCAATCAATTGTTGCCACTGTTCCCAAACACAGCCACTGTGCCAATCACACGCAGCCACTGTTCCCATCAAACGCAGCCACTGTGCCAATCACACGCAGCCACTGTGCCAATCACACGCAGCCACTGTGCCAATCACGCGCAGCCACTGTGCCAATCACATGCAGCCACTGTGCCCATCAAACGCAGCCACTGTGCCCATCAAACGCAGCCACTGTGCCCATCACACGCAGCCACTGTGCCAATAACACGCAGCCACTCTGCCCATCACACGCAGCCACTGTGCCAATCACACGCAGCCACTGTTCCCATCTAAAGCAGCCACTGTGCCAATCACACGCAGCCACTGTGCCCATCAAACGCAGCCACTGTGCCCATCAAACGCAGCCACTGTGCCCATCACACGCAGCCACTGTGCCAATCACACGCAGCCACTCTGCCCATCACACGCAGCCACTGTGCCAATCACACGCAGCCACTGTTCCCATCAAACGCAGCCACTGTGCCAATCACACGCAGCCACTGTGCAATCAATTGTTGCCACTGTTCCCAAACACAGCCACTGTGCCAATCACACGCAGCCACTGTTCCCATCAAACGCAGCCACTGTGCCAATCACACGCAGCCACTGTGCAATCAATTGTTGCCACTGTTCCCAAACACAGCCACTGTGCCAATCACACGCAGCCACTGTTCCCATCAAACGCAGCCACTGTGCCAATCACACGCAGCCACTGTGCCAATCACACGCAGCCACTGTGCCAATCACACGCAGCCACTGTGCCAATCACATGCAGCCACTGTGCCCATCAAACGCAGCCACTGTGCCCATCAAACGCAGCCACTGTGCCCATCACACGCAGCCACTGTGCCAATAACACGCAGCCACTCTGCCCATCAAACGCAGCCACTGTGCCCATCACACGCAGCCACTGTGCCCATCACACGCAGCCACTGTGCCAATCACACGCAGCCACTGTGCCAATCACACGCAGCCACTGTGCCAATCACACGCAGCCAATCACACGCAGCCACTGTGCCAATCACACGCAGCCACTGTGCCCATCAAACGTAGCCACTGTGCCAATCACACGCAGCCACTGTGCAATCAATTGTTGCCACTGTTCCCAAACACAGCCACTGTGCCAATCACACGCAGCCACTGTGCCAATCACACGCAGCCACTGTGCCAATCACACGCAGCCACTGTGCCAATCACATGCAGCCACTGTGCCCATCAAACGCAGCCACTGTGCCAATCACACGCAGCCACTGTGCCAATAACACGCAGCCACTGTGCCCATCAAACGCAGCCACTGTGCCCATCAAACGCAGCCACTGTGCCCATCAAACGCAGCCACTGTGCCATCACATGCAGCCACTGTGCCAACACACGCAGCCACTGTGCCATCAATTGTCGCCACTGTGCCCATCAAACGCAACCACTGTGCCTGTCCCCAGTGTCTGTCCCCCTCCTGTGTCATGTCCCCAGCGTCTGTCCCCCTCCTGTGTCATGTCCCCAGCGTCTGTCCCCCTCCTGTGTCATGTCCCCAGCGTCTGTCCCCCTCCTGTGTCATGTCCCCAGCGTCTGTCCCCCTCCTGTGTCATGTCCCCAGCGTCTGTCCCCCTCCTGTGTCATGTCCCCAGCGTCTGTCCCCCTCCTGTGTCATGTCCCCAGCGTCTGTCCTCCTCATGTGTCATGTCCCCAGCGTCTGTCCTCCTCATGTGTCATGTCCCCAGCGTCTGTCCCTCTCCTGTGTCATGTCCCCAGCGTCTGTCCCCCTCCTGTGTCATGTCCCCAGCCTCTGTCCCCCTCCTGTGTCATGTCCCCAGCGTCTGTCTCCCTCCTGTGTCATGTCCCCAGCCTCTGTCCCCCTCTTGTGTCATGTCCCCAGCGTCTGTCTCCCTCCTGTGTCATGTCCCCCTCCTGTGTCATGTCCCCAGCGTCTGTCCCCCTCCTGTGTCATGTCCCCAGCGTCTGTCCCCCTCCTGTGTCATGTCCCCAGCGTCTGTCCCCCTCCTGTGTCATGTCCCCAGCGTCTGTCCCCCTCCTGTGTCATGTCCCCAGCGTCTGTCCCCCTCCTGTGTCATGTCCCCAGCGTCTGTCCCCCTCCTGTGTCATGTCCCCAGCGTCTGTCCCTCTCCTGTGTCATGTCCCCAGCGTCTGTCCCTCTCCTGTGTTATGTCCCCAGCGTCTGTCCCCCTCCTGTGTCATGTCCCCAGCGTCTGTCCCCCTCCTGTGTCATGTCCCCAGCGTCTGTCTCCCTCCTGTGTCATGTCCCCAGCGTCTGTCCCCCTCCTGTGTCATGTCCCCAGCGTCTGTCCCCCTCCTGTGTCATGTCCCCAGCGTCTGTCCCCCTCCTGTGTCATGTCCCCAGCGTCTGTCCCCCTCCTGTGTCATGTCCCCAGCGTCTGTCCCCCTCCTGTGTCATGTCCCCAGCGTCTGTCCCCCTCCTGTGTCATGTCCCCAGCATCTGTCCCCCTCCTGTGTCATGTCCCCAGCGTCTGTCCCCCTCCTGTGTCATGTCCCCAGCGTCTGTCCCCCTCTTGTGTCATGTCCCCAGCCTCTGTCCCCCTCCTGTGTCATGTCCCCAGCCTCTGTCCCCCTCCTGTGTCATGTCCCCAGCCTCTGTCCCCCTCCTGTGTCATGTCCCCAGCCTCTGTCCCCCTCCTGTGTCATGTCCCCAGCCTCTGTCCCCCTCCTGTGCCATGTCCCCAGCCTCTGTCCCCCTCCTGTGTCATGTCCCCAGCCTCTTTCCCCCTCCTGTGCCATGTCCCCAGCCTCTGTCCCCCTCCTGTGCCATGTCCCCAGCCTCTGTCCCCCAGTTTTCCAACAATGATATTTACTGCTTTTTATAAAGAAATACAATTAATTTTATGCAGTATTGAGTTTAGCCTTTTGGCCCGGCCCTCCAAAATATTTTTAGTTTCTCATGTGGCCCCATCGAAAAAATAATTGCCCACCCCTGCCATAGAGGGCAATGTAAAATCATCCCTCCAGCGTCTTAGGGGCTGCTGCGGCGTCGCGCTTCAGGCGTATATATGCCTAGGTGTGAACAGAGCCTTAAAGTGAAGGTGGGCGTTATAAGCCTGTGCATGTTATACGCCGATAAATACAGTATATCAAAATAAAATGCCCAAGCTCATCCTTAGGCTATTCAACACACACAGTCACAAAGGCAAGAGAATTCTTGTTGCACAGCGTATTAGTTAATTTTCATTTAATTTTAATGATTCAAAGAATGTCGGGCAAAATGGTCGGCCCTCACGCATGTTCACTTCATCAAATCTGGCCCTCTTCGAAAAAAGTTTGGACACCCCTGGGGTACAGTATCTCTGGTAAGCCTGCCTTTCAATGATCGGTGGTGGATTTCTTTACTGCACTTCATTCCGAGGCATTGGGACTTTTATCATCAATTTTCTTCACATTGGACTTTTTTTTCACATATATTTATTTAGATTTTTATATATACACCATCCAGTGTCTATACATATACATCACTTTTTTGGTTGATATATTGTCATCCAAATTTTTTCACCATTTGTTTGATGCACTGTTTAGTCATCCTTTCATTGGGTGATCTATTAATTTTATGCGCTACACTTTTTATGTTTGTTTTGTATTCCACCATTGTCCATTGGTAGTGTGAGCTGCTTACCATTGATAGCGTGGAATTTTCTGTTTTCAATATAAAGGAATAGTAGTGATTGGGTTTAACCAATCTTGTTTTTTGTACAATTCTCCTTTAAGGGGGTGTGGCAAGGGGTGTGTCCTGTGTCTGCATTCTTTTGCTGATAGGTGTCCCTCATTAACATCTCAAAAAGTTGAGAGGTATGCAAGACCCTATTGGCCGGGAGTCTGAAGACCCCATTGGCCAGGAGGAGAAGCGAAGGCCGGGACACGGAGGGAACAGAGGGGGGAAGCTGCCACTGCAGCCATGTCCTGCATGGGGTAAGCACAGGACTGATGGGGGGCCAGAGGACAAGCAAGCTGGTGACCAAGGGGGTATGGTGTGTGGCAGCAGGCTCGATTGATGGGGGGAGGGTTAGTGTGGGGTAGTGGGCTGGAGTGACGGGGGATCGGATGGAGCACCGGCTACCACTGGGTTCAGGTGCGATTCAGGTCCACATTTTTTGCCTGAATTTACACCCTGAACAAGACCCAAAGATGCACAGGACCATTTTGAAATGCGGACCACGGCCCCCCTGGACTTGGGCCAACCGGCTTAATTGAGAGTCAGTCAGTCAACCCGCATCCAATTTGCACATATGTGAACCCGGCCTTAGGCCTTGCAGACAGAGAGCAGTAAAAACACGTGGTTTAGCTGTCTTTTTCTCATCCCCCCCAACCGCTCCTCCTTAAAGTAGAACTATAGGCAACCTTTTTTTTTTTCATTTTGAATGGAATAAGGGAGGGTTATAACTAGGGATGTCCCGATACTAGTATCGGTACCGATACCAAGCATTTCCCGAGTACTTGTACTCAGGGGAAATGCATCGATGCTTCACCCGATACCTGGTCAGTCAGGTATCGGGTGGTGGGGGGGGAGTTACAAGTCTTCTCCGTGCTGTCTTGTCCCCCTCTGTGCCGCTCTCCCCCGTGCTGTCTTGTGCCGCTCTCCCCCGTGCTGTCCTGTCCCCCTCCGTGCTGCTCTCCCCCCGTGCTGTCTTGTGCCGCTCTCCCCCGTGCTGTCTTGTCCCCCTCCGTGCCGCTCTCCCCCCGTGCCGTCTTGTCCCCCTCCGTGCCGCTCTCCCCCCGTGCTGTCTTCTCCCCCTCTGTGCCGCTCTCCCCCCTCAATTTGTCAGGATGGAGAGCGGAGGTAGGAGCCGCTAAACTTGGCTCCTACCTTTTCCGAATGGACAGTCAGTGATCAGTGATTCACATAACTGAGCATTGTAATCTGTGCTTACGATGCTTCAGTTTATGAATGGAGAGAAGCTTCTCTCCATTCATTTTTTGCTGACGCTGCAGAGAAAGGGACTGGGGAATCTGTGTCCTTAGTCCCTTTCTCTGTCTTAAAGGGGAGATGTCAGAGGTCTGTTAAGACCCCTGATATCTCACCAAAGCTCCCCCAACAGGGCTGATTGAAAAAAAAAAAAAAAAAAATTGCAATAAATAATTTAAAAAATAAAATGTAAATAATAATAATAATAATAATCAAAAAGAAAAAACACACTGACAATCCACTACCCCCCCCCTCTAAAAAATAAATAAAAAAATCACTGTAAAAAAAAAATTGTAAAAAAAAAATTGTGTAAAAAAAGAAATAAAATAAAATACTGCCACTGTCACATGACATTAAAGGGGTGGTTCCCCTAAAAAGAAACTTTTGACATTGCATTTGCTACAATAATTACAATTAGAATCGGCTGGTTTTATTGAAAAAATACCTCCGTACGTAGCGTTTGCTATATTCGTTCCCACCGCCACTTCCGGGTACGATGCTGGCGGTGGGCATTCCTAATTGATGGACAGGCATCCGACCGACGCATCCATCGCGTCACGAGATGCCGAACGTCGGTGCGCATGCGCCGTATAGAGCCGCACCGACGTTCGGCTTCTTTCGGCAAGTTTATTTTTAGGGTAACCACCCCTTTAAAAAAAAAAAGTATCGGTATTCGGTATCGGCGAGTACTTGAAAAAAAGTACTTGTACTCGGTCTCAAAAAAGTGGTATCGGGACAACCCTACTTATAACCCTTGTCAGATTTTCATTCACCATCTGTGTCCCATTGCGGAGATTTCCCTTTACTTCCTGTCCCATAGCCAAACAGGAAGTAAGAGGAAATCCCTGAAAATTAAGGGCATTCCTTGGGGACCCCCAGCTAACCAGAACTAGTGTCCCCCATTGGAAGATTTCCCCTCTATTACTTTTCTGGTGACAAGCCCGAATTTGGGATTTTCTTTGACTTTCACTTCCAATGATAATGGCAGGACAAATAGAGAGGGGGGATCTCTATAATGGGGGCACAGACAGCAATAAAAACCTGGCAGGTGTTCTAATCCTTCTCCACTTTAAAGGGACACTAAAGGTTCCCGCTTTTTTTTTTTTTAAATAACAAACATGTTATACTTACCTCGACTGTGCAGCTTGTTTTGCACAGTGTCCCTGAACCGAGGGCTAGATTCACATAGATTAGCGGATCTTTAGATCCACGTAATCTATGTGATTTACGATCCACCGGTGCAATTTTGCGAGGCTAGTGCAGTATTCACAAAGCACTTACCTCGAAACTTGCGGCGGCGGATCGTAACTCCCCCGGCGGAATTCAAATTCCGCGGCTAGGGGGAGTGTACAATTTAAATCGGGCGCGTTCCCGCGCTGATTTAACTGCGCATGCGCCGCCGGCGAAATTTCCCAGTGCGCATGCTCCAAATGACGTCGCTAGGACGTCATTGTTTTCGGCGGCAACGTCAATTGCGGCCATCCATATTCCAGACCGACTTACGCAAACGACGTAAAAATTTGAAACTCGGCGCGGGAACGACGGCCATATCTAACATTAGCTACCCCTCATATAGCAGGGGTAACTATCCGCCGGAAAAAGCCGAACGCAAACGACGTAAAAAAAAAGCGACGGGCGGGCGTTCGTTTCTGAATCGGCGGTTCTCCTCATTTGCATATCCGACGCGTAAAAGACCGAGGCGACACCTAGCGGCCGGCGGGAGATTGCAGCCTAAGATCCGACGGTGTAAGTCACTTACACCAGTCGGATCTAAGGGAGATCTATGCGGAACTGACTCTTATGAATCAGTCGCATAGATCCGACCGTCGGATCTCAGAGATACGACGGCGTATCAGGAGATCCGCCGTCGTATCTCTTGATGAATCTGGCTCCTGGTCTTCTGGGGTCTCTCGGCGCTGTCTCGGCTCCCCCCCGCATCTGCTAACCCCCTTCTTGGGAAGCTCTCTCCCATGGGGGTTATCTTGCGGGCGCGCTCCCGTGATACAACTCCCGTGTATTACTCGGACCCGTCCCCCCCGGCGGGCTGCGTCGTTGATTTGATTGACAGCCACGGGAGCCAATGGCTGCGCTGCTATCAATCAACCAATGAATGAGCCGAGAAGCCAGCACATTCACGGCGTGGGACTTTCGATGGGGTCAGGTAAGTAAATAGGGGGGGGGGGCTGGGGGGCTACTAATCCTTGAATGTTTTTCACCTTAATGCATAGAATGTATTAAGGTGAAAAAACATGAACCTTTACAACCCCTTTAAGCAGGCGGGGGTATACACCTGTGGCAAAATCTACCCCCCCTGCTGCATTCAGTGGGTAGTAATGCTCACGTTTAACTGAACAGGGCCAAGCCATTGTGTTTGCAGATTTTAGGGGTTAAAACATATCACCCTCCTCATCGCCTCTCAAATGCCATCTGAAAAGAAATCCACCATAGATCGCTCTTCAGAGGGCAACACCAGTTTAATCAACCCCTTCTGCATTCCTTGTGACTCTGTCGGTATTTATGTAATGAGATATTTTCTGGTGATTGGCTTTTTTTTTTTAATTGGAAATTTTATGGCATATTTCCTCATCGCAGGTATTTTAATTTGCTGCCTGAATCGTTTTATAGGTGTCTCTATAGGACATAAGATATCGCAGTTTACCCTCCTTAGTTATTGCCATCTAAACCTTTATATGCATAAGAGTTCAAGTTTAAACGGGAATAAAGCAGCACAGGGAATGGAAAAGGTGTTTTACGACACTTATTGGAGGTGTAAAAAACACATTCCATCACATTCTGCCAAGCCCAACGCTCGTCTTCATAGCTTTGGATACAGTTAGAAATTTTCGTAAAAGTCTGTGACCCCACGGGGGAGATTTTCCCTCACTTCCTGTCTCTTTGACACCAGGATTAGGAATGGGGGAGACTGATTGTCACTGGGTGGGAAGAGGAAGGCATGGCCAGCAATAAACACTTGGGGCTAGATTCAGGTAGGGGCACCTAAGTTTGTGCGGGCGTAGCGTATGTTATTTACGCTACGCTGCCGCAATTTACAGAGGCAAGTGCAGTATTCACAAAGCACGTGCTCCGTAAGTTGCGGCGGCGTAGCGTAAATCTGCAGGCGAAAGCGCGCCGAATTCAAATTGACAAGAGGTGGGCGTGTTTTATGTAAATAAAACATGATCCCACGTAAATGACGTTTCTCACGAACGGCGCATGCGCCGGCCGTGAACGTTTCCCAGTGCGCATGCTCCTAATCACGTCGCAAATAATCAATGCTTTCGACGTGAACGTAATTTACGCAAAGCCCTATTCGCGAAAGACTTACGCAAACGACGTAAAATTTTCAAAAATCAACGCGGGAACGACGTCCATACTTAACATTGGCTATGCCTCATATAGCAGGAGTAACGTTACGCCGGAAAAAGCCGTACGCAAAATCCGCCGGGCGCACGTACGTTTCTGAATCGGCGTATCCAGCTCATTTGCATATTCTACGCTAAAATCGACGGCAGCGCCACCTAGCGGCCAGCGTAAATATGCAACTAAGATACGACAGCGTAAGAGACTTACGCCAGTCGGATCTTAGCCTAATTTCGGCGTATTTTGCTTTCTGAATACAGAAAGAAGATACGCCGGCGCAGCTTTGAATTTACGTGGCGTATCAATAGATACGCCGGCGTAAATTCTTTCTGAATCTAGCCCTTGGTTAGAATTTCTAATCCTTGCCTGCTGTAGTTTCAGAAGGTTTGGAAAGCCATCATCAACTTGTCTTGTATTTATATAAAGCTATGAAAATAAAGGTAATTCCTGCGTACACACGATCATTTTTTTTCGGGTTGTAAAAAACAAAGTTTTTTAAAAATGTCATTTAAAATGATGGTGTGTGGGCTTCAGAGCATTTTTCGGGTTCTGAAAAACAGCCAAATTTTTTTTCGAACATGCTCTATTTTTTAACGACGTTTAAAACGATGTCGTTTTTCGGGCTGTAAAAAATGATCGTGTGTGGGCTTTAACGATGTGAAAAACCCGCGCATGCTCAGAAGCAAGTTATGAGACGGGAACGCTCGTTCTGGTAAAACTACCGTTCATAATGGAGTAAGCACATTCATCACGCTGTAACAGACAGAAAAGCGCGAATCGTCTTTTACTAACAGGAAATCAGCTAAAGCAGCCCCAAGGGTGGCGCCATCCGCATGGAACTTCCCCTTTATAGTGCCGTTGTACGTCACCGCGCTTTGCTAGAGCATTTTTTTGTTCACGATCGTGTGTAGGCAAGGCCGTTTTAATGATGAAGTTGAAAAAAACGTTGTTTTTTCTAGAGCCTGAAAAACTTTGTTTTTTACAACCTGAAAAATGATCGTGTGTATGCGGCATAAGCCTACCAAGTAGGGTTGCCACTTTTTCTTCAAGCCAAACCCGAACACTTTAGCGGCGCACAGCAAAAATATATATACTTTTAGTATACACTATAGCAGTGGTCTCCAAACTGCGGCCCTTTGCTTGCCTTTATCCGGCATTTGAGTCAATATTCCTGCCACTGACACCAACAATGGGGGAGTATTCCTTCCGCTGGCATCAACGATTAGGCATAGTTTCTTCTAAGAACGACAACAATTGGGCACATTTTCTCCCATGGACACAAACTATTACTCCCCCTAATACCAAAGATCGGGCACTGCTTACTCCCACTGGGCACAGTCCGGCCCCCCATAAGTCTGAAGGACAGTAAACTGGCCCTTTTCTTTACAATGTTTGGAGACTAGGGTGACCACATTTCCAATCTACCATTCAGGGACACCCTTCCTTCCCAAAAATCAGCTTGTGCTGTAACGAATCACAGCACAGTGATTGGACACAAGTGGCGGGATTTTTGATCACTCCAATCACAAGCAGGGGGTGGGGATTGTGCTCCTCCAGGCATTCCGGGCCAGGACAAGTACTGTCAGTGAGTAAAGCAGTGATGTGGCGGCCATTTTTGGGGGCATCAGATTGGATCGGGGGGGGGGGGGGTAACTGTGTAAATTTAATTCCTGGACACTGTATTGTCCTGGAATGAAGGTGCCCGGGACAGACCTGCAAAATGTGGGACTGTGCCGGGCAATCCGGGACACGTGGTTACCCTATTGGAGACCCCTGCACTATAGGATTGTAACAGACCTGGTCCACCTTTGGGCACTCCAAAGAGACTAGTAATGTGGCATGCATAGTGCCCCCCTTACCCTCCTATGGGGCCCTATTCTGAGCCATAACTGATTATTGTGTCCGGGTTTCAGGTGGACTGAAACCCGAAAACCGTTCAAAACCCGAACTGTCTGGGTTAATCCCGGACAGGTGGCAACCCTACTACCAAGTCTGGGTATGTTGGCTGGACTCTTCTGATTAATGGTGGCCATACACGCTTTGATTTTATGATCTGTCGACAAATAATCAAAAAGCAATAACTTTCCTATCCAATGGATTTAGGCTCGATTTGTATCGGATTTGTTCAAACAGTCTAAATCGGCCATGGTGGGAAAAATTATTGATCACCTTGCATCGATCTTCCATGATTTGGTCACAAACCCATTCTTATTTTGATTGATGAGATTATGGGATTGCAATAGTGGAAACAGAAATGCGATCGATCAGTTGTTTATGATTGTATCTTCCGACTATCACTCAAAATCATATCCCCATGTGTGGCATATTGATCGATCGGGCTGTCCACTATAGATGAATTACTTTGATTTGGATAGATTGGTCAAAAAAGAAAAGTGCTAAGTTAAAGCGGAGTTCCACCCACAATTTCACTTTTTAAATATAAATACCCCTGTAATACACAAGCTTAATGTATTCTAGTAAAGTTAGTCTGTAAACTAAGGTCCGTTTTGTTAGGTTGTTACAGCATTTAGATAGTTTATAATCTAGAAATAGACAGTGGCCATCTTAAGTGTGGGCATCATGAAGCCAGACTGTATGACTTCCTGGATTTCAGCTTTGCATATCTCGCACATGCTCAGTGCACAAGCAATGTAATAGGTTTCAGTCAGGTTTGCAAGGACTACTGGGAAACATGATGCCTATCCCAGAAACCCTTGCAAATAGCCTAGGCAAATAAGGAGGAGGAAGTAATGAAGGACTACAAAATAAAGGTATTTACAAGCAACAAAATAAATAAAAATTGTCCATTCTGAAGACTATGAGATTAGAGCATGCAGCCTAGACAAACATAAAAAAATGGGTGGAACTTCACTTTAATAAAGTGCGTATAGCCACCATAATATCTTACATACACTAACGTGGAGCCATAAGCCCATCTATATGGACAAGGAAACAGCAACAAGAGAAGTTATGGACATCTACTCAGGACTGTATTTAAATACAGTAAAACCTTGGTTTGAGAGTAACTTGGTTTGAGAGCGTTTTGCAAGACAAGCAACATTTTTAATACATTTGTGCTTGATATACAAGCGATGTCTTGATATACAAGTAGCGCAAATCAAGTCACAACAGAGGATAAAAGAGAAGAGAGGCTCCTCTAAGTGTAGCAATATGGTTACATTTAATGAAGGTACAACATTTAGCAACTTATTGCTACACTTAGAGGCGCCTCTTCTCTTTTATACTCCTGCTGGATGTTGCTTCTAATCCCCTTGTGGAGGCTTCCATTTGTAGATGGACAGTTTATGGTTACACAACCTGTCACATTGCTATAATCTTTTTATATGGACTATAAACTTAAAGTGGTTGTAAACCTACTTTTTTAACTTTTGCCTACAGGTAAGTCTATAATAAGGCTTACCTGTAGGTTTAAAGAATATCTCCTAAACCTGTACGGTTTAGGAGATATTCCCCCCGCAATGCGCCACTGATTGCAGCGGCGCATGCGCAGGGGGGATCCTCGGCTGAAGGGCCGGCCCCGCCGACCCATGCCGGAAAGGAAATCTCCCGCGCGTCATCGCCGCTCCAGCCAATCACAGCGCTGGAGCGGCGATACCCGGAAGACACGCTCGGCTCGGCGTGGACCAGGTAAGTTACCTACCTCGTTCCGAGGTAAGTATTTCATAATGAGCTAATATGCGGTGCATATTAGCTCATTATGGCTTTTTCCTTGCAGGTGTAGAAAAAAAAAAATTATATGCGGGTTTACAACCGCTTTAAAGATTTATGAATAAATGGCTGTGGAACGAATCATTTGAGTTTGCATTATTTCTTATTGGGAAATTCGCTTTGATATACAAGTGCTTTGGTTTACAAGCATGTTTCTGTAACGAATTATGCTCACAATCCAAGGTTTTACTGTATTCACTTTCAGGACTATTGCAAGCATATTGTCACTCTGAATTATATGTGCGAGGGTGTAACATATGAACATTCGTTATAATTATATCCTGATGTACAATGTCACCATGAAACGTATGTAGTCGGCAACCGTCCAAGTTGGTTTGTTTATAGACTGTATTGTGACAGTGTGAGGCCCTACCACTGTATACATGGTTGTAATAAGGACAGAAGTCAGAAGCGGTCTGCTGTATACGAACTTAAAAAATATATCCAAAATATGCCCAAAACTGTGTACACAGGAAGAAATCACATACTCACACAGGATGATGGTTGGGAGCAGGGCTGATCCTAGGTAGGGTGCACAGGGTGCATTGCACCCAGGCGCCTGCAGAGGTGGGGGCGCCGAACATCTAACAGACTCTCTAACAGAAGTCCTCTCTGTGTCCATCACAGAGCCCCCCTCCAGGTCCCAATAAAGTACTCTGCTTCTCTTCCTGTATTTTGTTTATTGTTAGGAGATCATGTAAGGATCCCGGGGGAATTTGAAGACTTTGTGGGGGAGCATCTCTGTGGTGAGTCATTGCCATAGAAACATTTGTAAAGGGGAGGAGTTGTAAAATGACGACACCCATGTGGGGGCGCCAGAAATATTTCTGCACCCAGGCGCCTGTGACCCTAGGATCGGCCCTGGTTGGGAGATTTCCCATTTACACTTATGATTGACTGTTCTGCAGCTAAGAGATAAAGTTAGATCATGGGTTCATGATCATGTGAAATCAATACAGCTCTATGCCTTAGTAGACACTAATGTTATCTTCTTACTATATATTAACTAAAACGATATGTTATCTTCTATTTTCTTATGAGAATGCAGCTGAAGAAAGGAAACTTTTGAGGGAGAATCCTACGTTTATACCCCAAAAGAAAATGGAGTCTCTAACATATAACTCTAAGCAGGGTCAGGGATGGACTGGGACAGAAATTTGGCCCTGGACTTCATCCAGACTGGCCCACTTTGACAGGTCTCTCCCATGGCAGCCGGAAGTTGGACTTCTACAGTGAGACCACTGCTCTAGGTGTTTTTGTTTCTTTTATTTGACCCTTTTGTATATGTGGCTTTCTGTGTACAATGGAGCCAACAAGCATGGTGGAGGGCTAGAATACATATATGATTTCCAACAATCCGTTATGCTGCTGCTCACAGTGGAAAAAATAAAGCAAGTACCGTATTTGCCGGCGTATAAGACGACCCCTTATTTTTCCAGGAAAAATGTTGGTTTTGGGATATACTCACCGTATAAGACTACCCCCTTCTTACTAGTCTTTCTGGAAGCTAAGGGGTAGCCGGAACAACCACTGACAGGAACAACCACTCACAGTAACATGCTTTTTTCAAATCTCACTGTGCCATTACATTACATGCCTCCACTGTGCCATCAGTGCCATCACTTGCCTCCACTGTGCCATTACATTACATTACATGCCTCCACTGTGCCATTACATTACATTACATGCCTCCACTGTGCCATCACATTACATTACATGCCTCCACTGTGCCATCACATGCCTCCACTGTGCCATCACTTGCCCCCACTGTGCCATCACTTGCCTCCACTGTGCCATCACATGCCTCCACTGTGCCATCACATGCCTCCACTGTGCCATCACTTGCCCCCACTGTGCCATCACTTGCCCACCCTGTGCCATCACTTGCCCCCACTGAGCCATCACATGCCCCCACTGTGCCATCACATGCCTCCACTGTGCCATCACTTGCCCCCACTGTGCCATCACTTGCCCCCACTGAGCCATCACTTGCCCCCACTGTGCCATCACTTGCCCCCACTGTGCCATCACTTGCCCCCACTGTGTCGGCCAAGACGATATCCCTACCTTATTTTGCTGCAGATTCTGGCTTCCAGAATACATGATTCAAAAGCCGTGCCTTCTCCTCAGACTGTTCCGTGATAGGCGGAACACAAATTTTCCCAGCAGTGCCTCTGTTCAGTGTTCCGCCTATCATGGATGTCCTCTCGTCCGAGGATGAGAAGGCATCCGTGATAGGCGGAACACTGAACAGAGGCCCTGCTGGGAAAATGTGTGTTCCGCCTATCACGGAACTGTCTGAGGAAGAGGGGTGGCTTTTAAATTATGGATGCCCGCAGCCTGACGGAGTCACGGAGACTGTCACCGGCGTATAAGACGACCCCGGACTTTGGATGCATTTTTTAGCCTTATACGCCGGAAAATATACGGTAACCTGATTTTATGTTTGCGTATTTACTTACCCTGGCCATACTTCCCCTTTAAATAAGCCTGCATGTGCGTTCACTTCGTCCTTCAGAGGCTGCTAAATGCAATCAAACGTCTTTTCACACTTTATCCTGGTAATTCGGTTACTTCCGTTCTTACCCAGTTCCCTTGACATCAATAGCAATTTTTAAAACACTGCTCTGTCATTGACGTCCCTGACGAAAAACAGTTATTTTCAGACTGGTGACGTGATCTGGCTTTTCCTCGACATTGAATCTAGGAGTCATCTGAAGAAGCAAGATGGGAACGCAAGACAGACAAGAGTGTTCATGGACGAGGAAGCTCACATGTACAGTATATGGGTTTCACCAAGAGAAATTAGGTATAGGAACTCGTAGGAACAAAAGACATAGCCCCCACCAAGTGAAAAGGTTGTCCACTCCTACCAAACCCTATATTCTGGGTCACTCACTTAGCTAGCCGGGTGAAAAAATCAAGCAGGAGCTCCTTCTCTCTCAAAGTATCCATAAATCCATCAAACTATATATATATATTAGGGCTGTTATTAACCACTTAAGACCCGGACCTTTAGGCAGCTAAAGGACCTGGCCAGTTTTTGCGATTCGGCACTGCGTCGCTTTAACTGACAATTGCGCGGTCGTGCGACGTGGCTCCCAAACAAAATTGGCTTCCTTTTTTCCCACAAATAGAGCTTTCTTTTGGTGGTATTTGATCACCTCTGCGGTTTTTCTTTTTTGCGCTATAAACAAAAATAGAGCGACAATTTTGAAAAAAATTCAATATTTTTTACTTTTTGCTATAATAAATTTCCCCCAAAAATATATAATTTATTTTTTATTTTTCTCAGTTTAGGCCAATATGTATTCTTCTACCTATTTTTGGTAAAAAAAATAAATCGCAATAAGCGTTTATTGGTTGGTTTGCGCAAAATTGATAGCGTTTACAAAATAGGGGATAGTTTTATTGCATTTTTATTAATTATTTATTTTTTACTACTAATGGCAGCGATCGGCGATTTTTTTCATGACTGCGACATTATAGCGGACACATCGGACAATTTTGACACATTTTTGGGACCATTGTCATTTTCACATTTCACATTTGCACGCGCCCGCACGACCCCACGGCTGGGCTTAAAGGGCAACGTACAGGTACATTGATGTGCCCAGCCATGCCATTCTGCTGATGTATATCGGTGTGAAGGGGTCCTTAAGTGGTTAATTAAAATTTTCGTGTTCGATTAATCGTTTTTTTAATTGATTAATCGACTAATTTCGATTAATTATAACGCACATACAGATCCAACTACTTTTAGCTGATCTCCTTGCAGGCTGATTCCCAGCTACCAACCACTGGAAAATGGATAGCAGGATACAAAAAACACACAAAGGCAGCGCTCGATGGGAAAAGCATCAAAACTTTTATAGTCTTCAAGTGGGTAACAAAATAAATATTGCACTGGAGATAAAATGGATGTAGCTACATAAACTGTAAAAATGGTGCGAGTAATACCAAACGGTAGCAAAAGCAGTCATAAAAACATGTAGCTAAGTATGATACTGGTATAAAAATGTGTACAACAATACCACTGCTGAATTCAGGTGAGGAGAGGTTAACATCAGTCCGTCGGCATTTAGATGTCCCGTGAAGGGAACTGTCACAACTCCCAGTGGATGGCTGTTGAATCCCAGGTTAATAGAGGGAAGTGATAGAGGGAAGTGTAACAGCCCTTGCGTGTGGCAGATAGTAAGGTCCCGCCGGCATGCAGATATGAAGGCACAGCAAAGGAGCCCTTCAGATGGACACGGCAAGCCCCGCCGGTGTCCGTGACGTCACAGAATCTCCGACGGAACTCCCTGAAGACCTGGAAGACACCTGCTATCCCATAGAGATACATACATGTCCCTTTTTCATCCGAAAACGGATGGATGAAAAAACGGACATACGGTCCGCATGTGTGAAAGGAACATTATGCCGCGTACACACGATCATTTTTCGGCTTGTAAAAAACAAAGTTTTTCAGCATCTAGAAAAAATATAGTTTTTTCCAACTTCATCATTAAAACGACGTTGCCCACACACCATCGTTTTAAAAAAATGCTCTAGCAAAGCGCTGTGACTTAAAACACGTACAACGGCACTATAAAGGGGAAGTTCCATGCGGATGGCGCCACCCTTGGGGCTGCTTTTGCTGATTTTGTGTTAGTAAAAGACGATTCGCGCTTTTCTGTCTGTTACAGTGTGATGAATGTGCTTACTCCATTACAAACGCTAGTTTTACCAGAACGAGCGCTCCCGTCTCATAACTTGCTTCTGAGCATGCGCAGGTTTTTCACGTCGTTTTAGCACACACACGATAATTTTTTACAACCCGAATAACGACATTGTTTAAAATGTCGTTAAAAAATGCAGCATGTTCGAATTTTTTTTTTGCCGTTTTTTAGAAGCCAAAAAATGATGTGAAGCCCACACATGATCATTTTAGATGACATTTAAAAAAAACGTTGGGATAGATTCATA
This sequence comes from Rana temporaria, assembly GCF_905171775.1. Taxonomy (NCBI): domain Eukaryota; kingdom Metazoa; phylum Chordata; class Amphibia; order Anura; family Ranidae; genus Rana; species Rana temporaria. The sequence goes on along the minus strand of NC_053489.1, from coordinate 40,924,422 downwards.
GAGAGTTACGCCGGCGTATCAGTAGATACGCCGTCGTAACTCTGAATCTACGCCGTTGTAAATTTAAGCGTATTCTGGAAACCAGATATGCTTAAATTAGGCTAAGATACGAGCGGCGTAAGTCTCCTATCTTAGGGTGCATATTTACGCTGGCCGTTAGGTGGCGCTTCCGTCGATTTCAGCGTAGAATATGCAAATGAGCTGGATACGTGGATTCTGAAACGTACGTGCGCCCGGCGGATTTTTTTACGTCGTTTGCGTAAGGCTTTTTCCGGCGTAACGTTACCTCTGCTATATGAGGCATAGCCAATGTTAAAGCTGAGGTTCCGTCTTTTTTTTTTTTTTTAAAGTCAGCAGCTACAAATACGGCAGCTGCTGACTTTTAAAAAATGGACACTTACCTGTCCAGCGCGCCCGCGATGTCAGCAGCCGAGGCTGAGCAATCGCTCGGTCCTCGGCTGCTTCCGCCACCATCCTCGGTGAGGTAATCAGGAAGTGAAGCCTGATGGCTTCACTGCCCGATTCCCTACTGCGCATGCGCGAGGATCGCGGCGTGCCGTCATTGGTCCTCGCTCTCACCTGGGAACAGTGTTTCCCAGAAGACAGCGGGGGGAGTGACGTCACAGGCTGGATTCCCCGCGGGGATCAGACCCGGAAGTGGTGCAAATACCTGTCTCAGACAGGTATCTGCACTCCCCTCCCCTCTGAAAGGTGCCAAATGTGTCACCGGAGGGGGGGAGGGATCCAAAAAGCGGAGGTTCACTTTTTGTGTGAACCTCCACTTTAAGTATGGACGTCGGGACAGCGTCGAATTTTGCGTCGTTTGCGTAAGTCGTTCGCGAATAGAGCTTTGCGTAAATTACGTTCACGTCGAAAGCATTGACTATTTGCAACGTGATTAGGAGCATGCACACTGGGATACGTTCACGGACGGCGCATGCGCCGCTCGTTAGAGACGTCATTTACATAAAACACGCCCACCTCTTCTCAATTCGAATTTGGCACGCTTACACCGGCAGATTTACGCTACGCCGCCGTTACTTGGGGCGCAGGTTCTTTGTGAATCCAGCCCCAGCCTCACTAAGTTACGGCGGCGTAACGTATCTGAGATACGCTACGCCCGCACAAACTTACGGCGGGCTTTATGAATCTAGCCCGTTGTTTTTTACAAGCCGAAAAATTATCGTGTGTACGCGGCATTAGGGATTTTTCGGTGATACCACATTGGCCACACTGAGACACCATCATCTCAAACCTCTGAATAGCTTCAGAAGGCTAATTGGTCAGGTCCAAATAGGACCACCCGAAAGCAATGGAGACAGAATGGCCGAGGGCAATTGCATTCCATTTCATGGTACAATCTGTGTGCGGCCGGGGACTATTGACCGCTTGTGTCCAGGGCCGGATTAACAATGGGGCTGATGGAGCTGCAGCTCCAGGCCCCTTTCTCAAGATAGGCCCATTTGCCCAAAAAAAAAAAAAACATTTTTTTTTTTTTTTTTCTAAGATCGAATTTGGGGGGTTGTAGCTCGATGACCAGAGGTCACAGAAACCCCACATTTGGGGGTAGGCATGGGAAGAGCTACCCCACAACTGGTTAAAATATGGGACGGCTATCATTTATGGTTCCGGAGATACGGGTCTGCTTGCACAGCCTGTCAGAAGCTACATTCAGAGCGGCCAATATAAATACAAGCTGACACACTACAGCAGACTGATAGGATCACAGTGCTTATAATAATTATTTGTATATTACTCATGGTAATTAAACCCTTGCCACCCAGGCCAATTCTGACACTTCTCTACTACATGTAAAAATCATCATTTGTTTTTTGCTAGAAAATTACTCTATGGTGGTCTTTGCACTTTTTATGTTGCACGGTATAGAGCTGCACGATTCTGGCTAAAATGAGAATTGCAATTTTTTTGCTTAGAAGATAGATCACGATTCTCTCACGATTGTTGCGGCGTAACATCATCTTTCACATTAAAACAAAAAAAAACAAAAAAAAATGGGCTAACTTCACTGTTTTGTTTTTATGGTTTTTATTATTCATTGAAGTGGGAAAATGCAGTGTGACATAACATATTGCAGCAATAGCCATTGTATTCCCTAGAGTCTCTGCTAAAATATATATAATGTTTGGCAGTTCCAAGTAATTTTCTAGCAAATAATATTGCTTTCTAACTTAAGAAACAAGTGTTGGACTTTAAGTGGTTAAATTTAGTTACAATGTTAGTTAGTTACAATGTTTCATTTTGTTTACAAACTTTGCAGACTGCCCAGATTTGTTCTTTACACACAGAAGTGTATCCCTTTGATCTAAGAAGGAAGTGCCAGTTACAATGTTTCCTGTTAAAAACTTGGCAGACTGCCCAGATATTTTCTTTTGACAGCTGAAAGTCTCTCCACTTGTTATATGAAAGAATCAGCAAACTCTGCATTGAAGATCGTCAGGGGGGTTGAATCGAGATCACGATTTTTTTAACGATTAATTGTGCAGCTCTAGCACGGTATTTGCGCAGCAATTTTTCAAACATGTTTTTTTGGAAAAAAATGTTTCATTCATTAAAAAAACAGTTAGTTAGTTAAGTTAGCACAATGTTTTTTGGTATCCTAAGCGATGCTTTACATTTTTTTAGGTTACATGTTTAGAGTTACAGAGGAGGTCTAGTACTAGAATTATTGTTCTCGCTCTAACGATCGTGGCGTATGTAACCTGTGTGTATCTGGCTCTGATACTACCAGTGCCTACCCAGCCACTGACTAGTATCTCTCCCCAGCCTGTCCCCACACACCCTCTCACCTGCTGACCTGTGGATGGGGGAATCACTCCTGCAGTGTTATTGTGTTCTGCCAGTGCGTACAATGATCAGTGTTGCTAACTTTAGCTGGCAGCACTGATTGTTTTAAGAAAAAAAAAACAGGCTGGTTGTACTCAAGTTGATTAATAGATTGACTTGTGTAAAACCAGCTAGCCCATACATAGATTGACTATGGCTGGTCTCTGCATAATTGGCGTAATTTCAATCCATGTATGACCCGCTTAACCACTACTCAGTCCCTAAATATCCTTCCACTCCTGTACATAGTGCTCACTGTCATACTCTCCACACTCCTCTCCTGTACATAGTGCCCACTGTCATACTCTCCACACTTCTCTCCTATACATAGTACCCACTGTCATACCCTCCACACTCCTCTCCTATACATAGCGCCCACTGGCATACCCTTCCCCCCCTTTCTGTACATAGTGCCTGCTGTCATACACTTCTCTCCTGTACTTAGTGCCCACTGTCTCACCCTCCACACTCCTCTCCTATACATAGTGTTCACTGTCATACCCTCCACACTCCTCCCCTATACATAGTGCCCACTGTCATACCCTCCACACTCCTCTCCTATACATAGTGTTCACTGTCATACCCTCCACACTCCTCCCCTATACATAGAGCCCACTATCATACCGTCTACATTCCTCTCCTGTACATACTGCCCACTGTCATACCCTCCACACTCCTCTCCTGTACATACTGCCCCATCATACCCTCCACACTTCTCTCTGGTACGTACTACCCTCTGTCATACCCCCTCACTCTTCCTGTACATACTGCCCATTGTCATACCCTTCACACTCCTCTCCTGTACATAGTGCTTTTTTCCGTACCCTTTGTACTCCTCTCCTGTACATAGTGCCCACTGTTAGACCCTCCACATTCCTCTCCCTCACCTGCACATACTTCCCACTTATATACCGTCCATACTCCTCCCCACAAAAACAGTTCTTTAAAATTATACTGAATATCCTCAATGTTACCAGCTCTAGAATGGACACACTTTTGTTAGTTCAACTAAAGGAAATATCAGTTCTCATATTTGTTCTGCCCCATTATTAGTACTCCTTTAATTTTGTGATTACTACTATGATGTATAGAGGAACATCGGGGATCTCAGCTACTCTAAATATAGCACTTATATAAAAAAGTGGCCCTGAAAATATTTTTTAAATGTTGGCAACTGTGCACTTAGGCACTGCCCAAGGGCCACCGTCCACCGGGTCAGTAGGGGGCCCCATGAGAGGCTCCTGGGATCCTGTGATAATAAAGCGGTAGTAAACTTTCCTGACATTACTACTTTTTAGAGGCCCTGGGGTAGGTTATGCCACAACGTACAAGTATGCACACATTTTAGCACATTAGTGTACACTTCAATTTTCAGACTGAGCCCTCCAGTGCTGCGCTGTGATGAATTAGGCGGGGCCTGGACACTTCCATCTTCACCCGGTCTTCCTTCTGGGTTCTGTGCCTTTGGTCACTTGCCTTGGCTGGGCTGCGTTCATGTCATTCCCACGCATTTATTTATTATTTATTACACCCCATTCACACCTGGCCGCTCGTGCCGCTGAAGGGGAGAATTCCCATTGCTGTCTATGAGATGGTTCACATCTCATAGACGCCGTACACCTGCGGCATGAAAAAAAGTCCCGGACCCTTTTTTTCAGGCGGCATTGGCGTTCGGCCATACAAAGCAATAGGAAGGATTTGTAAAAAAAAGTTACAATATTCGCGGCAAAATACGCCGCGTACGCGGCGTTACTTGTCGCGGAGGTGTGAATGCAGCCTAAAAGGCCCCACCAAAATCCTCAGCACCAGGCCCATGATGTTCTTAATCTGGCCCTGCTTGTGTCCTTGTAATGTTCTGTCAGATCGACCTCTATACAGAGAATGCCCATAAGGACGGGATGTGCTGGAAATAAATGTCACCCCTCCCCTTCATGACACAACGAGCCGACAATTACATAACCAGATAAAGATTTTCTTAAAAAGCACCAGACACGTACTAGAAGAGATCAGACCGGGAGAGAGGGAGCGCTCTATTTATAGGAGGCCAGCAAAGAATGGATTTCAGATCAATAGACTGTAAAGAAGTGAAGGATTAGGGGTCACCATCACAGAACACATTAAAGGGAATCGAGATTCTTTTCAACATTTTCTTTTCTTTTCAGATAAAAATGGAAAAAAGCGTAAAAAAAAAAAAAGTAAAAGTAAACTGTGTTTCTGTATAGTCTTTAATCCTAATTCTGACCCCATGTGCCTAATTATAAGAACATGGGGTCAGCTCATTACATGTGCGCCATGCATAGTAGTTAGTGGTGTCTTACAGTGTTTCTTAATGACCATTTAACTGCTTGCCGACCAGCCGCCGGCGGCAGGTCGGCTCTGCTGGGCGAGAGCACGTAGCTATACGTCACCTCGCCCAGCAGTCAATAGGGGCTCGCGCTCCCCCCGCTCGCCCCCGACTCCCGTGCATGTGCCCGGCGGGCGCGATCGCCGCTGGGCACCCGCGATCGCTCGTTACAGAGCGAAGACCGGGAGCTGCGGCGGCGTAACGTATCCCCTTTACGTTGCACCGTCCGGCGCAAGCCCGCCTAATTCAAATGGGGCGTGTACCATTTAAACGTTCCTGTGCCGAACGTTCTGCGCATGCTCCATTAGGAAATTTCCCGACGTGCTTTGCGTGAAATTACGGCGCCCCGGCGTATTGTTTGAACGCCGACGTGCGTTACGTCGTTTCGTATTCCCAGACGTCTTACGCCAAAAAAAAACATTTGAAATTCGACGCAGGAACGACGGCCATATTTTAACATGGCTGTTCTAAAGATAAGCCATGAAAAAGCAGGCCTAAGTTTGCGACGGGAAAAACCGACTAGCGACAGCGTAAGAGATTGCGACGAACGCGCGTATCTTCGTGGATCGCCGTAATCAGCTAATTTGCATACCCGACGCTGGAAAACGACGCAAACTCCACCCAGCGGCCGCCGGAAAATTACACCTAGAATCCTGTCGGATCTTAGCCAAAAGCCGTCGTATCTTTTTTGTGAATTACAAATAAAGATACGACGCGGCCAATTTGAAAATACGCCAGTAGATACTCCGGCGTATTTCCTCTGTGAATCTGGCCCACAGCTCCCAGTCCTGTCAGGGAGAGAAATGCCTGACTGTCTGATCATACAATGTATGAACAGCGATCAGTCATTTCCCCATGTCAGTCCACCCCCCCTACAGTTAGAACACACCCAGGGAACATAATTAACCCCTTCCCCGCCCCCTAGTGTTAACCCCTTCACTGCCAGTGGCATTTTTATAGTAATCCAATGCATTTTTATAGCACTGATCGCTATAAAAATGGCAATGGTCCCAAAAATGTGTCAAAAGTGTCCGCCATAATGTCGCAGTACCGAAAAAAAATCGCTGATTGCCGCCATTAGTAGTAAAAAAAAAAAAATATTAATAAAAATGCCATAAAAATACCCCCTATTTTGTAAACGCTATAACTTTTGCGCAAACCAATCAATAAACGCTTATTGCAATTTTTTTTTACGAAAAATATGTAGAAGAATACGTATGGGCCTAAACTGAGGAAAAAAAAGATTTTTTATATATTTTTGGGGGATATTTATTATAGCAAAAAGTAAAAAATATTCATTTTTTTCAAAATTGTCGCTCTATTTTTGTTTATAGCGCAAAAAATAAAAACCGCAGAGGTGATCATCAAATACCACCAAAAGAAATCTCTATTTGTGGGAAAAAAAGGACGCAAATTTTGTTTGGGAGCCACGTCGCACGACCGCGCAATTGTCAGTTAAAGCGACGCAGTGCCGAATCGCAAAAAGTGCTCTGGTCTTTGACCAGCAATATGGTCCGGGGGTTAAGTGGTTAATCTTATGCGGTGCTTTAATGGATGTGTGATTATTAGAAAGGTTATGTCATGTGTTATTGTGCATTGTATTAAGCCAGCCTATTAAACAAATGAACTTCTTAGTACAAAAACATCCCAATTTTGTTATGCATGGGACCGCAATGCATCAACCCATGTAACGTGTGTATTAATGAACATGCTACGCAATGTAAATCATGGGCCCTTACTGTTCCTCTTTTTCAATGCAAGTCTATCAGTCAGGTCTGACTAAGTGAAAACAAAGGCCCAGATCCTCAAAGGGCTTACGATGGTGCAACGCAATGTGCACCGTCGTAAGTCCTAATCTGGGCCATCGTAGCTATGCGACTGATTCTTAGAATCAGTTACGCATAGATAAACATTAGATCCGACATGCGTAAAGCTCTTACGCTGTCGGATCTTAAATGCAATTTTTTTTTCCGCTAGGTGTCGCCTCCGTCGTTTTCCCCGTCGGGTATGCAAATTAGCAAAATACGCGAATTCCCGAACGTACGCGCGCTCGACGCAGAGAATTTACGTAGTTTCCGTAGCCTTTCCGACGCGTAAAGTTGCCCCTGCTATTATGAGGGGCAACCAATGTTAAGTATGGCCGTCGTTCCCGCGTCGAAATGTTAAAAAATTACGTCGTTTGCATAAGACGTCCGTGAATGGAGCTGGACACCATTTACGGTAACGTCTAAGCAAATGACATTGGTGCGACGTCATTTAGCGCAATGCACGTCTGGAAATTTTAGGGACGGCGTATTCGCATTAGGTTCGGCCTAATTTAAATGCTATACGCCCCCTACCCGCCTAATTTAAATTAGGCGGGCTTGCGCCGGGGGATTTACGTTACGCCGCCGCAACTTTACAGGCAAGTGCTTTGTGAATCAAGCACTTGCCCGTAAAACTTGCGCCGGCGTAACGTAAATGAGATACGCTACGCCGCCACAGAGATGCGGCGATCTACGGGAATCTGCCCCAATGTGCACTGATTGTGGCTGAGATTTAATTTCAGCAGTTGATGATTGGGAATGCTGAGTGATTGAAGGCAAATAGAGATAGCCACTGGAGGGGCTCTATGAATATTTCCATCGGTTTCCTCCAAAGGCTGCTGAGGGTCCCTTAAGTTGTGGCTGATTGACCTCCCATCTGATGGTGCCTGCATAATGCTAGGCCCAATGCCCTTTTGCAGAGACAATGGCATGACACCAATGGTCTTTTTAGGTGCTTGTAAGGGTTGGCATTCTGACCACTATTTTAGAAAGGGGTGCCATTTTTTTCAACTAACCACCAATGCAAGTGATTTTCTTCCTCCCAATGACCACTAATGTAAGGAGCATTCTTCCCAATGACCTCCAATGTAAGAAGCAGTCTTCCCAATGACCTCCAATGTAAGGAGTATTCTCCCGACAGACCACCAATGTAAGGAGCAGTCTTCCCAATGACCTCCAATGTAAGGAGCACTCTCCTGACAGACCACCAATGTAAGGAGCAGTCTTCCCACTGACCTCCAATGTAAGGAGCACTCTCCCGACAGACCACCAATGTAAGGAGCAGTCTTCCCACTGACCTCCAATGTAAGGAGCATTCTTCCCACTGACCTCCAATGTAAGGAGCATTCTTCCCACTGACCTCCAATGTAAGGAGCACTCTCCCGACAGACCACCAATGTAAGGAGCAGTCTTCCCACTGACCTCCAATGTAAGGAGCACTCTCCCGACAGACCACCAATGTAAGGAGCAGTCTTCCCAATGACCTCCAATGTAAGGAGCACTCTCCCGACAGACCACCAATGTAAGGAGCAGTCTTCCCAATGACCTCCAATGTAAGGAGCACTCTCCCGACAGACCACCAATGTAAGGAGCAGTCTTCCCACTGACCTCCAATGTAAGGAGCATTCTTCCCACTGACCTCCAATGTAAGGAGCACTCTCCCGACAGACCACCAATGTAAGGAGCAGTCTTCCCACTGACCTCCAATGTAAGGAGCATTCTTCCCACTGACCTCCAATGTAAGGAGCACTCTCCCGACAGACCACCAATGTAAGGAGCATTCTTCCCACTGACCTCAATGTAAGGAGCACTCTCCCGACAGACCACCAATGTAAGGAGCAGTCTTCCCACTGACCTCCAATGTAAGGAGCACTCTCCCGACAGACCACCAATGTAAGGAGCAGTCTTCCCAATGACCTCCAATGTAAGGAGCACTCTCCCGACAGACCACCAATGTAAGGAGCAGTCTTCCCAATGACCTCCAATGTAAGGAGCACTCTCCCGACAGACCACCAATGTAAGGAGCAGTCTTCCCACTGACCTCCAATGTAAGGAGCATTCTTCCCACTGACCTCCAATGTAAGGAGCACTCTCCCGACAGACCACCAATGTAAGGAGCAGTCTTCCCACTGACCTCCAATGTAAGGAGCACTCTCCCAACAGACCACCAATGTAAGGAGCAGTCTTCCCACTGACCTCCAATGTAAGGAGCACTCTCCTGACAGACCACCAATATAAGGAGCATTCTTCTCACTGATCACCAATGTAAGGAGCATTCTTCTCACTAACCTCCAATGCAAGAGGCATTCTGATATAGTGGAACAAGTCAGAAAGAATAAGGGACAGAGGTAATTGGTAGCAACAGCGGAGCGACCCCTTCAAAGTCACAGTTGGGAGCCATGCGACAGGGTCTCTTTATTGTAACCTATAGTTCTCCTGACTGGCAAATGAACAACAAATCCACAAGCTGTGTTCTATTTGGTTATTAATATAAACCTGGACATCCCGTACTCATGTACTGTACTCAGCAGCACATGACCAGTACAGCTCAGCTATACCGTACTTCACACCATATCATTAGAATGGGAACGTCGTAGCACTCAGCATGCAGGAAATGCTGCCGCGTCCATGAATTATGCAAAGCTTATACTTGATTACATTGGCATATTGTAGACACAGATCACATATTGTTCCTGGAACCTTTCCTCGCCATCTCTCCGGATACACACAATAATAGGGGAATGGGCACCATACCGTGACACCTATGGGGAAGTAAACAAGAAGAAAGTTTCGTACCGGTTCAATTGCGTTCAGTAATTGGAATTTATAATACTAATTTCCTTTTCATATTTACCACTTGCGCTTGTGTGCACTGATATAATCACACATTGGGGCCCGTTCACACTACTACAGTGCCTTGAAAAAGTATTCATACCCCTTGACATTTTGCACATTTTTAGGTGGATTCAGAAAGAGTTAGGCCGGCGTATCAGTAGATACGCCGACCTAACTCGTAATCTGCGCTGTCCTAAGTTTAAGTGTATTCTCAAACAGAGATACACTTAAACCTATCTAAGATACAACAGCCTGCGCCGTCGTATCTTAGGGTGCAATATTTAGGCTGGCCGCTAGGTGGCGCATCCATTGAGTTCGGCGTAGAATATGTAAATCACTAGATACGCCTATTCACGAACGTACGTGCGCCCGTCGCAGTAAAGATACACCATTTACGTAAGGCATTTTCAGGCGTAAAGTTATTTCATCAAATAGCTGGACTAGTAATGTTAAGTATGGCTGTCGTTCCCGCGTCGAAATTTGAACATTTTACGTCGTTTGCGTAAGTCGTCCGTGAATAGGGCTGGACGTAATTTACATTCACGTTGAAACCAATACGTCCTTGCGGCGTAATTTGCCGCAATGCACACTGGGATCTGTACACGGACGGCGCATGCGCCGTTCGTAAAAAACGTCAATCACGTCAGGTCACAGTTAATATGCATAAAACACGCCCCCCACATCCTCATTTGAATTCGGCACCCTTATGCCGGCCTATTCACGATACACCGCCGTAACTTAGGAGGCAAGTACTTTGTGAATACAGTACTTGCCTCTCTGACTTATGGCGGCGTAGTGTAAATACGCTACGCCGCTGCAAAGATGCGCGCCCCTACCTGAATCCAGGTATTTGTCCACTTACAACCAAAAACATAAATGTATTTTATTGGGATTGTATGTATAAACCAACACAAAGTGGCACATAATTGTGAAGTGGAAAGAAAATGATAAATGGATTTTAATTTTTTTTTACAAATAAATATGTGATAAGTGTGGGGTGCATTTGTATTCAGCCCCCCAAAGTCAATACTTTGTAGAACCTCCTTTCACTGCAATTACAGCTGCAAGTCTTTTTGGGGATGCCCATTCTTCTTTGCAAAATCAGATTGGATGGAGAGCGTTTGAACAGCAATTTTCAAGTCTTGCCACAGATTTTCAATTGGATTTAGGTCTGGACTTTGACTGGGAAATTCTAATGCCCCGTGCACACGATCTGGAATTCCGCAAATAAAAGATTGAGAGCTGGTTCTCAATTTTTTAGACGGAAAAAAATCGTATCAGAAAATCCGATCGTCTGTAGCAATTCCGACGTGCAAAATTCCAACGCATGCTCAGAAACAATTCGACCCATGCTCGGAAAAATTGAACTTCATTTTCTCATCTTGTTGTAGTGTTGTACGTCATTGCGTTCTTGACGGTCGAAAATAACTTTTGTGTGACCGTGTGTATGCAAGCCAAGCTTGAGTGGAATTCCATCAGAAAAACCGATCGTGTGTACGCGGCATAACACATGAATATGCTTTGATCTAAACCATTCCATTGCAGCTCTGGCTGTATGTTTAGGGTCGTTGTCCTGCTAGAAGGTGAACCTCCGCCCCAGTCTCAAGTCTTTTGCAGACCAAAAGGTTTTCTTCTTAATCTGTGTACAACAAAGGCGAGGCTCAAGAAGAAGCACATTAAGATCATGGAATGCCCTAGAAAGTCTCCAGACCTTAATACAGAGGTGTAGCTTGACCTGTTCCCCCCCCCCCACCCACTACCACCCATTGCTTCCACCGCGCGTGCAGATACACCCAATGCACGCCAAGTTACTCAAAGTGTCTTAAGAGTTTTGAGTCCCCAAAGTTCCTCCTTACATCAGAGGACAGGGATCACCACTGGAGAATCAGAGGACTGGAATCACCACTGGAGAATCAGGGGACAGGGATCACCGCTGACAGGTCACTTGGCAGAGCTCCTTTCCCATCCCAGCACTGTATACAGCTCCCCCCCCCCCCCACACTACACAGGGCTGAAATCCAGGGCCGGCTCTATAATGGGACCGGGTGGTACCATGGGTACCAGGCGGCACATTTAGGGGAGCGGCATTCTGCCGCCCCTGCCAGCCCGTTCCACTGCCTGTGAGGAGCATGGCACCGGGCTGTCGTGAGGACACTCGCAGCGGAAGCAATCAGCGAGTGAGAAGGACAGGCAGTCGCCGCTGCCTCTCAGGAGCCCCGCGCCGCTGCTGAAGTGGTGACATGACAGGACACAGGAGCGGGCGGGACGCCCGTACGGCTTGTCCGGATTAGACCCTCGACATGTGCGTGAGTGACTATGGGTCATCGCGATTCGCGACCACCCGGAGTCCCGCCCCCCTGCCTGGCGCGCTGTTCCTTCTGACTGCCTGGGATGAGGTCTGTGACTGTCATCATCCGCTCTTCCACCCGCCTGTCTGTAAGCCTCCCCCTGGCTGTCAGGCTCAGCAACCCCCGTCAGCAACACCTCCCTGTTAGCAACCCCCCCTATCAGCCCCCTCTATTTCAGCAAGCCCCCCCTCTGTCAGCAAGCCCCCCTCTCTGTGAGCAACCCCCCGTCAGCCCCCCTCCCTGTCAACCCCCCTCTCTGTCATCCCCCTCCCTGTCATCAACCCCCCTTGTCAGTGCCCCCCTTCTGTCTGCCTGCCCCTCTCTGTAAGCCATTCCACTCTGTCAGCCCGCCTTCTGTCAGCCCACCCTTCTCTGTAAGCCACCCCCCTCTGTCAGCAACCCCGTCTGTCAGTCCCCTCTCTGTCAGCAACCCCCGTCAGTCCCCCTCTCTGTCAGCAACCCCCCTGTCAGCCCCCTCTCTGTCAGCAACCCCCCTCCACCAGCCCCTTTCTCTGTCACCAACACACTCCTATCAGCCCGCCCCTCTCTGTCAGCCCACCCCTCTCTATAAGCCACCCCTCTGTAAGCCCGTTCTTCTTTGTAAGCCACTCCCCTCTGTCAGCAACCCCCCTCTCTGCCTCTTTGTCAGCAACCCCTCTGTTAGCCCCCCTCCCTGTCAGCCCCCTCTCTGTCAGACACCCCCCTGTCAGCCCCCCTCTCTGTCAGCAAACCCCCCTGTTAACCCCCTCCATGTCATCAACCCCCCTTGTCAGTGCCCCCTTCTGTCAGCCTGCCCCTCTCTGTAAGCCATTCCACTCTTTCAGCCCGCCACCCCCTGTCAGCCCACCCTTCTCTGTAAGCCACCCCCCTCTCTATCAGCCTCCCTCTCTGTCAGCAACCCCATCTGTCAGCCCCCTCTCTGTCAGCAACCCCCCTGTCAGCCCCCTCTCTGTCAGCAACCCCCCTCCATCAGCCCGCTTCTCTGTCAGCAACCCACCCCTGTCAGCCTGCCTCTCTCTGTCAGACCACCCTTCTCTGTAAGCCACTCCCCTCTGTCAGCCCCCTCTCTGCCTGTTTGTCAGCAACCCCCCTGTCAGCCCTGCTCTCTGTCAGCAGCCCCCCTCTCTGTCAGCCCCCCTCTCTGTCAACCCGCCCCTCCCCTCTGTCACCTACCCCTTCCTCTTAGATCTGGGGGTGGGGGGGGGGCAAAGCCATGTGACACAAAATCTGGAGCCTGCAGCCCTTCAGGAGATGTTAGGGGATTTATTTTAGAAATTTCTGAAGGTTTCTCTGTCAGTGTTGACAGGTGTTGGGGGAAGGTCACCTCCTGGAGGTGTTTGTCTTTTTCCCAGTTGTCAGGGAAGTGGGGTAATCAGACATCCCCGGGTGGGGGGGGGGGGGGTACAGAGAATCCCAGCTGGTGACTAGGAGACACCGAGCGGTGTCTTACGTCACCAGTGACAGCGGTTGCATCATGGCTACAGGACGGCACTCTCCTCCTCTTGCCTCCTAGAGCTCAGTTACCATTCCATGTTGCCAGCACACAGCACAGACACTTTCCCGTCTAGGGTTGTTCTCACCCCAATGCTCCTCCCCGTTTAGGAAATGGCTCACAGCTTCTCCCCACCCAATGAGAACGAAGGGGTTTGAACTGTGGAAGGCAAAGTGGAAGCCCAGTACTGGAGTGTGGCTGTGGGGCCCTAGGGCAGATCAGAGATGGACTTTGTGGAGGATATGATAATATGACAGGGAGGCTGCAGGGGCCGCCTGGTGCTAGGGGTGGGGGTTGTGATTGTGACCCCTGAGACCCCTTATGCTACGCCCAGGCCTTAATCCTATAGAAAATGTATGGAGGGAGCTGAAACTTTGAGTTGCCAAGTGACAGCCGAGAAACCTTGAAGTGAATGTCACAATGTACAGAATAAGATTTCCTATCATCTGTGCCCAGTCTTGCCACACAGAGTTAATCCAGCTCTGAGCAATCCTCTTTTTATTGTTCATGGAAATAAAACAGACTTCCAGATAAAAACCAAAGTCCTTGCTTGAGTGACAGGTTATTTACATATCTTGTGCACTGCTTGCAGACATACACAGCTTCTGTAAAAAGTTCTCAATTCACATCCCCCTCCCCTCTTCCCTCCAGCTCTATGTATATTCTGATGGCTGTTGCATTTTCTCATGGCACTGAACTGTGACTAACATATTTTGAAAACATTTAATCAAAACACAGGGGAGGGGATGTGAATTGTGCACTTTTTTTCCAGAAGCAAGGACTTTGGTTTTTATCTGGAAGTCTGTTGTATTTCACTGAACAATAAAAGAGGATTGCTCAGAGCTGGATTAAAGTGGTTGTAAAGCCTGAAGGTAGGAAGGTATGAAGGTAAAAAAAAAACTTCAGTATGCAGCTCCCGCTGCTGTCAATCACAGCCAATGAGGAGGGAGCAGGGGCAGAGCCAAGTCCATTCTGTGTTTCTTATGGAAAAGGGAATAGTCGCTCCAGGTGGGAACCCAGATGAATATCCTCCGTTGCAGGTAACTCAGGTGCAGGCAATGCAGGAACAAAAATTGTCTCTGGACAGCCGCACTCTGAACAAATTGTAACCTTTATTAAAAGAAGGACAGCACTACAAGTCACAGCAAAATAAAATAAAAGCCCGACATCTGACGCACTAAGCACTAGTTTCAGTGCGAAACGCATCAGCAGTCAGGTTTTTATTTTATTATCTTTTTGTTCCTGCTGTATTTCTTATGGACACACATAGCTGGTTTGGGAGCGAGCACACACGAGCAGGGCCGCCATCAGGATTTATGGGGCCCCTTACACAGCTTCAGGCATGGGCCCCCTGGAGAAGAGAACCGAGGTGGGGGGGGGGGGGGGGGCTGCCGCCTGAAATTGAGAAGCGGGGAGGCTGCCACGAATTGAGAAATAAGAAATAAAGAAAAGTATATATAAGAAAGGGGGGTAGCCCCTGATATCCGGGGCCCTGGGGACCTCTGGCTGTGCCCTTTAATAAAAAGAAAAAAAATATATATATTAAACATATATATTTAAATGTATTTATTTTTAAAAAGGGGGGTTGCCATCTGGGGCACTGGGGACCTCTGGGCCCTTTAATAAAATACATATATATATATATATATACACACACACATATATTTTTTTTAGAAAAATAAATTACAAAAAAAGGGGAGTTGCCATCCGGGCCCTCTGGGCCCTTTAAAAAAAAGAAACATCTGGGCCCTTTAATAAAAAATAAATAAACAAAAAAAATATAATAAAAATAAACATTTATAAAAAAAAGGGGGGGTTGCCATCCAGGGCCCTGGGGACCTCTGGGCCCTTTAATAAAAAATAAATAAAAAAAAGGGGGGGTTGCCACATAAAAGAAATAAAATAATATAAAAAAGAAATAAAAAAAAATTATAAAAAAAGGGGGGGTTGCCCTCTGGGCCCTTTAATAATAATATAATATATATATATATATATATATATATATATATATATATATATATATATATATATATAAAAAATTATAAAGAAAGGGGGGGGGGGGTTGTCATCCAGGGCCCTGGGGATCTCCGGGCCCCTGGGGACCCCCCCCAAAAAAATGTCCCTTTAATAAAAAATAAAATAAAAATATATGAAAAAAAATATATATAAAAAAAAAAAAAAAAGGGGGGGGTTGCCATCTGGGGCCCTGTGGGCCTCCGGGCCCCTGGGAACCTCCGGACCCCTTTTTTTAAAGGGGGTTGCCATCCGGGCCCCTTACAGGTGTACTGCCTGTACCACCTGATGGCAGCCCTGCAGACGAGTGCCCCCACAGAGTAAGCAGCTTGCTATATGAGCACTCGGAGGGGGGGGGGGGGGCAGAGAGCCAGACCCGAGCAGAGGAGGATTAGAAATGCTTGCACAGAGCAGGTAAGTGTAACATGTTTGTTATTTAAAAAAGTAAGCCTTTAGTATAACTTTAAATGTACAAGGAGGAGTGAGACTCCCTTCTCTTGCTCCATGATGACCTCTGTGAGAGGGTCAGAGCAGTAAATTGGAAGGACCTCGATGATGGAGCGCCAGAAGGATACAAGACGCCATGGAGTGATCCAATCCAAAACATGCATTGTCTCCCCGGGATCTTGTCCTGGCCGTTTGTGTAAACAGCCACAGTAATGTATTGTATCTTCTGATCATCAGCCTCTAATTAGATCACATAGCAGGAAGTCTCCATCAATCACTGCACCGTGTTCTCCTTGTTGCCCCAGAAATGTATCTTCAGCACACGGCAACGTGATAGATGACATAAAACAGGCCTGTGATTGTATTATTATTACCAGGATAAAGATGTCTTCTCCACTGCAATATATCTCAATTCAAGGTGAAGCCGCCATCAAGACAACATACTCTGTGTAATAGAGAGACCTACAGGGACCAATGAGGAGAGGGCATTGCTTAAAGTGGATGCAAACCCTTGCAATGAACTTCTCTTATTTACCCCTTTTGGTCAATGCTTGTGGATCCTGCCAGAAATATTGTCATATAGTAACTTCCTGTTCTCTGCACTTTGCTGCACTCTTCTTGGTTACATTGTTCTCAGCTGTCATTGTGGACCATAGAACACCCTCAAGTTATGGAGAAGAGGAGAGGGGGGGACTTCTGTAGTCCCCTCCTAGGTGGTGATGCTGTAACACAACAGTCTCTGCAACATGGCAATCTCTGCAACAAGACAGTCTCTGCAACATGGCAATCTCTGCAAATAGACAGTCTATGTAACAAGACAGTCTCTGCAACAAGACAGTCTCTGTAACAAGACAGTCTCTGTAACAAGACAGTCTCTGTAACAAGACAGTCTCTGCAACATGGCAATCTCTGTAACAAGACAGTCTCTGTAACAAGACAGTCTCTGCAACATGGCAATCTCTGCAAATAGACAGTCTATGTAACAAGACAGTCTCTGCAACAAGACAGTCTCTGTAACAAGACAGTCTCTGCAACAAGACAGTCTCTGTAACAAGACAGTCTCTGTAACAAGACAGTCTCTGCAACATGGCAATCTCTGTAACAAGACAGTCTCTTTAACAAGACAGTCTCTGCAACATGGCAATCTCTTTAACAAGACAGTCTCTGCAACAAGACAGTCTCTGCAACATGGCAATCTCTGCAACACGGCAGTCTCTCCAACATGGCAATCTCTGTAACAAGACAGTCTCTGCAACAAGACAGTCTCTGCAACATGGCAATCTCTGTAACAAGACAGTCTCTGCAACATGGCAATCTCTTTAACAAGACAGTCTCTGCAACAAGACAGTCTCTGCAACATGGCAATCTCTGCAACACGGCAGTCTCTCCAACATGGCAATCTCTGTAAGAAAACAATGCCTGTAACAAGACAGTCTCTGTACTATGGCAGTCTCTGCAACACGGCAAGTGGCTCTCCTCTCAGAGGGGGGTCTGCGCTGATAATCAGCACATTGATTATCAGCTCAGCCCCCATCTGAGGTGCCCACCACATCTGCCAATCACTGGCTATCAGCTTCCAGTCAGTGCCCACCAAAGTGCCAATCAGTGCCCAAAGTGCCTATCAGTGCCCATTAGTAACGCCTGTCAGTGCCCTTCACAGATGCCAATCAGTGCCCATCAGTAATGACTGTCAGTACCTCATCAGTGCTGCCCATCAGTGCCATCTATCAGTACCATCTGTCAGTGTCCATCAGTGCCGTCTGTCAGTGCCACCTATCAGTGCCACCTATCAGTGCCACCTATCGGTGACACCACGGCTGAGCTCAGGTAAGTCAGTGTGTGTGTGTATCTATGCCATTGTCAGTAGGTCAGTGTGTGTTAGGTCATGCAGTGCAGGTAGGTCAGTGTAGGTAGGTCAGTGTAGGTAGGTCAGTGCAGGTAGGTCAGTGGTCAGCATTGATGGGCACTGGTAAGTCACACAACCCCACCGCCCAGCCCCAAAAAAACGCTACTCCACATACAACACCTCTAATCCCGCCACCCCATTCCCCCCCCCCCCCCCCGGTTCCGGCTTTGGACTTCGGGCTGAAGCCCCTGGTCTTTTTGCCACCTAGCAACGCCCCTGGTTGTCTCACCGACTATGTAACTGGAATGTAGTGTTAGGACCGGCATCCCAAGTACTCTATTAGGCAGCAAGCATTGTGTGCGGAAGACATGTTTACTGAATGACAGGCCTATTATCTTGTTTGGAACAAAGCTGCATACAAACTGCAGGTCCCCAATGCCACCGATAATCCTCCAAGAACTGGCAACCACCCTGGCAGCCTCTTCCTGTTTTTCTCTTCGGGGACAAAGCACAAGACAATGGAGTAATGAGGCTGAATGGCTGTGACTGATGATCCCTTTTCTCGGAACACTCAGTCCCGTCTCATCGTGGAATCTGCACAGAGAATTTTCTATGCAAGAAGAGGGGAGCAAAGGGGCAAAAGACCCAAATGGGCCTCTTGTAAAGTGAATCTCAACTGCTAAAGTTTAACTCTAGGCAGATATAAACGACATATTAATTTAGCTCTGTATTTATTAACCACTTCCCGCCCAGCCTATACCAAAATGACGGCCGGGCGGTGGTTCAGTTTTCCTGACTGGACGTCATATGACGTCTTTCAGGATAACTGTCTGGGCACGCAGCGATCGGTGGTGTGGCGTGTCAGTCTGACGGAGGCTCTTTACCACGTGATCAGCGGTGTCCAATCACGGCTGATCACAGTGTAAACAGGAAAGTCTGTGTATCGGCTTTTCCTCACTAGCTGGTTGGCTGCTCTCCTGATGGGGGGAGTGCATTGATTATCAGCGCAGACCCCCCGTGGATGCCCACACTGGACCACCAGGGATGCCACCATGGATGGATGACCAGGTATGCTACCTATAGCCACCAGGGATGACAGTCAGTGCCCAAAATATGCCAATCAGTGCCCACGAATGGTGCCAGTCAGTGCCCATTACTAATGCCTGCCAGATGTCTCCTTATCAGTGGTGCCCATCCGTGCCACCCATAAGTACCCATCAGAAAAAAAGGGAAAGATAACCGCTCAGTAGTATTCAAAGAGCCCCCTCACTGAAACCAAACCATAGGTGCCGGCAATGCAATGGTAATGCAAAAATACGAAGGGAACTCGGAAAGCCGCACTCCAACAACATTCCTTTTTTTTAAATCAATCACAAAATAAACATGCCACAGCAAAAATTGGAACAAAAGCTTTTGTTCCAATTTTTGCTGTGGCATGTTTATGTTGTGATCGATTTTAATAAAAGGAACGTTTTTGGAGTGCGGCTGTCCAAGTTCCCTTCGTATTTTTGCATAAGTACCCATCAGTGCCCATTGGAAGTCATGTGACCAGTATCGCAACGTGTCGGGTGGGGCCTTGTGACGTCAGTTCCGGTGGTGTTTTAACGGAAGTACGGTGAGGAGGCGAGTGTGTCACTACTCCCATTGCGTTTTACTGCGGTTTTTACCCTTACTTGATGTAAGCAGTTTTTTTTACTAAATAAACTTTTCATTTGGCAATATTGCACTATGGCTGTTCTTTGTTTCATTTGAGTGCCATTTATACAAGAATTTTTATTATGTATTTATTTTTTATTAGTAATGGCAGTGATCTGCGATTTTTACTGGGACTGCGACATTGCGGCGAACAAATCGGACACTTTAGACACTTTTTTGGGACCAGTGACATTTATGCAGCGATCAGAGCTAAAAATATCCACCAATTACTGTATAAACAACACTAGGGGGTGATCAAGGGGTTAAGTGTTCCCAAAAGAGGTGTTTCTAACTGTGGGGGGGCAGTGTACTGACTAGAGGAGGAGAGAGATCGCTGTTCCTAATCACTAAGAACAGCAGATCTGTCTCTACTCCCCTCAGAACAGGGATCTGTTTGTTTACATACACAGATCCCCGTTCTGGCTCTCTGTGGAGCGATCGCGGGTGGCTGATGGACATTGCAGCCGCTCGCACCCCCTAGCGCTCTTAAAGTGGCCGACGTAAACCTACGGCGATTCGTGCAGCCGTGCTAACATGCCGCAATATAATGACAGCGGCTGGTCGGCAAGCGGTTAAAGGGCATTTCATTTTCAGGAGAGGATGTGGAGGTGCCTAGGCCTACAGCCTCATGGCTGTATATCTGCTGTGTGAGATCTAAGGCACTGCTGCCTCTGACAACTAGATTTGGAATGAGATTTGGTGATGTCACTACTGTGCCTCTCACCGTTCTCCTTGCTGGAGGCTCTTATATGAGGAAACAAAACCCTGCCAGGTGTGTTTACCGCTCCTCCACCGCTCCTTCCCATTGAAAACAGAGGGAAACCGCGGTAACACCGCCGGCAATGTTCCTCTGCAGAGGCGCATTGTTGGCGGTATTAACCCTTTTTCGGCTGCTAGCGGGGGTTAAAACCGCACTGCTAGCGGCCAAATACCGCCGCAATTCCGACGGTATAGCGCCCCGCTAAAAATAGCGGCGCTATACCGCCACCGCACCTCCCGCCCCGGTGTGAAAGGGGCCTTAAGGTTAATTCTGTGCAGCTAGTTCTGTGATCCAGACACCCCTATCACATTGCAAAGTCAAGCCCCAAACTGCCTACTGACTACAATTTAATATACTTTCAATGATAATCCCAAAGGCGCTGCCCCCTTGTGCTCCATTTTTTATAGTACACCTTGGGCCAGATTCTCGTAGTTCTGCGGCGGCGTAACGTATCCGATTTACGTTACGCCGCCGCAACTTAGACGGGCAAGTGCTGTATTCTCAAAGCACTTGCTCTGTAAGATGCGGCGGCGTAGCGTAAATCGGCCGGTGTAAGCCCGCCTTATTCAAATTTGGATCAGGGGGGCGTGTTTTATGTAAATGTACTGTGACCCGACGTGATTGACGTTTTTCACGAACGGCGCATGCGCCATCCGTGGAAATCTCCCAGTGTGCATTGCTCCTAATACGCCACAAGGACGTATTGGTTTAGATTTGTACGTAAATTAGGTCCAGCCCCATTCACAGACGAGTTACGCAAACGACGCAAAATTTTCAAATTTCGACGCAGGAACTACGGCCATACTTAACATTGTTACGCCGCACTTATGCCACCATATAGCAGGGGCAACTATACGTTGGGAAAAGCCTAACGTAAACGGCGTAACTTTACTGCGTCGGCCGGGCGTACGTTCGGGAATTCGCGTATATAGCTGATTTACATATTTCGACGCGTAAATCAGCTTACACGCCCCTAGCGGTCAGCGGAAAAATGCAGTTAGGATCCGACGGCGTAAGAGACTTACGCCTGTTGGATCTAAGGGAAATCTATGCGTAACTGATTCAAAGAATCAGGCGCATAGATACGACGGCGCGACTCAGAGATACGACGGCGTATCTGGAGATACGCCGTCGTATCTCTTTTGAGAATCTGGGCCATTGTTTTCACAAAAAGTACATCAGTTAGGCGCACAGGCTGACTTATATTACAGGATGTCTGATCCTAAAATAGCGTGACTGACAAACGTACTTGAGCCATTCATTTACATCTATTTAATACCAGTCCCTGCTGCCACCTTGAATGACGACCTTGTTTCGCCCGGCCCCTGGCAGCGAACTGAGCTTGCGTAGCAGTATTGATGTCCAGAATTTGCAGAACTGCATCTTCAGGAAAAAATATGACGCAGCTTGTAATTGTTCCTCTTCTTAGACACAAACCCGTCCCGTCACATTTCCCTCTACAACAGTCCCCCCTTTCTGATATCCACCGATCAGCCATAACCTCTAAAGTGAATAACATTGATCATCTCGTTACAATGGCATCTGAAAGTGGGTGGGATATATTAGGCAGAATGTGAACATGTTGTCCCTGAAGTTCATATATTGAAAACAGAACAAATGGGCAAGCAGAAAGATTTAACCACTTAAGCCCCGGACCATATTGCTGGTCAAAGACCAGAGCACTTTTTGCGATTCGGCACTGCGTCGCTTTAACTGACAATTGCGCGGTCGTGCGACGTGGCTCCCAAACAAAATTGGCGTCCTTTTTTCCCCACAAATAGAGCTTTCTTTTGGTGGTATTTGATCACCTCTGCGGTTTTTTAGTTTTTGCGCTATAAACAAAAATAGAGCGACAATTTTGAAAAAAATGCAATATTTTTTACTTTTTGCTATAATAAATATCCCCCAAAAACATATTTTTTCCTCAGTTTAGGGCGATACGTATTCTTCGACCTACTTTTGGTAAAAAAAATCGCAATACGCGTTTATCGGTTGGTTTGCGCAACATTTATAGCGTTTACAAAATAGGGGATAGTTTTATTGCATTTTTATTAATTTTATTTTTTTTTACTACTAATGGCGGCAATCAGCGATTTTTTTCGTGACTGCGACATTATGGCGGACCCTTCGGACAATTTTGACACATTTTTGGGACCATTGTCATTTTCACAGCAAAACATGCATTTAAAATGCATTGTTTATTGTGAAAATGACAGTTGCAGTTTGGGAGTTAACCACAGGGGGCGCTGTAGGAGTTAGGGTTCATTAAGTGTGTGTTTACAACTGTAGGGGGTGTGGCTGTAGGACTGACATCATCGATCGAGTCTTCCTATAAAAGGGATCACTCGATCGATAGGCCGCCACAGTGAAGCCGTGTTTACATACGGCTCTCCCCGTTCTTCAGCTCCAGGGAGCGATCGCGAGGGGGCGGCTATAAACGAATAGCCGCGCTGTCGTCCCCGATCGCTCCCCGCGGAAATCCGACCGCCGCATGTAGCGGGGGGGGGTCCCGATCGGACCCCCGACCCGCGGAAAGGCAGGGACGTACAGGTACGCCCATATGCCTGTACGTGCCATTATGTGGACGTACATATACATGCGGCGGTCGGCAAGTGGTTAAAGGATTAGACCACTTTCACACAAATGTAGAACTACAAGCTAGGAGGAGAGATCAGGAGTATCCCACACCTTTCTACTCCAAACCTCCACCCATATACCCTTCAGCCCCCTGCCATTTGTTCTTTTTTTTTTTTTTATATATTCATCTGAACATTTTTTTCTTTCCAAATTTCCTAAAAATCTGAAAACCCGCTCACACATTGATAACTATTTCCGTTAAATGTTCTTTTCTGGTACACCCAACCCTATGGGTGATGTACATACCCCTTTCATGTACCAACTGGTTCGATATACACTATATTGTCAAAAGTATTGGGACACCTGCCTTTACACCCACAGGAACTTCAATGGCATCCTAGTCTTAGTCCGTAGGGTTCAATATTGTGTTGCCCCGCCCTTTGCAGCTATAACAGCTTCAACTCTTCTGGGAAGGCTGTACACAAGGTTTAGGAGTGTGTCTATGTTTAATCATTCTTCCAGAAGCGCATTTGTGAGGTCAGGCGCTGATGTTGGATGGCTCTCCACTAATTCAAAGATGTTCTATCGGGTTGAGGTCAGGACAAGTTGCTCCACGCCAAACTCGCTCATCCATGTCTTAATGGACCTTGATTTGTGCACTGGTCCAAATCATTTAGTGAAGAAAGGATTGTGGTTTGAGGTTGTTTTTCAGGGGTTGGGCTTGGCCCCTCAGTTCCAGTGAAGGGAACTCTTAAGCGTCAGCATACCAAGACATTTTGGACAACTTCATGCTCCCAACTTTGTGGGAGGAGTTTGGGGACGGCCCCTTCCTGTTCCAACATGACTGCGCACCAGTGCACAAAGCAAAGTCCATAAAGACATGGATGAGGGAGTTTGGAGTGGAGGAACTTGACTGGCCTGCACAGAGTCCTGACCTCAACCTGATAGAACACCTTTGGGATGAATTAGAGTGGAGAATGCGAGACAGGCCTTGTAATCCAACATCAATGCCTGACCTCACAAATGCACTTCTGGAAGAATGGTCAAACCTTCCCATAGACACACTCCTAAACCTTGTGGACAGCCTTCCCAGAAGAGTTGAAGCTGTTATAGCTGCAAAGGGCGGGCCAACTCCATATTGAACACTACAGACCAGTAAAGTTCATGTGCGTGTAAAGGCAGGCGTCCCAATACTTTTGGCAATATAGTGTATGTATGAACATTTCTCTATTCAGAGGTTTATTGCTCTACCCTTGACATTAATCTTCACAACACAGAGAAACATTTGCATGAACCATATTTATTGCAAAAGTGAAGCAGAAAAAAAAAAAAAATCACACCTGCTTTTCTACACGACTAGAGAATATTGCAGTAAGAAAGCAGAACATGGAATACAAACATTGTGTTATAGAGGCAGATGAGGTGAGGTCACAGATCCATATACACCATGTAGTATATTGTCTGTTTGTAATATTCACTTATTAGTTTGGCTTTGATGACAGCACTGTTGCAAGTGTGAGCCCCCCCCCCAATCAATAACTGCCCCCCTGCCCTTAAAGGGGTTGTGTAACCATCAGGGGTTAACACCGTTTACGATATTCCATTCCACCAACCCACGACAGCTTATCCGCCAACTCCGACAATCCAGCAGACAGGACCCATTGGATTTCCCCCAGAAACGAGACACACAAAGCTCTGTCTCTGGTTCCAAAACGAATGACCACTTTAATGGTAAACTCAGCTGGTTATATACAGTTAGAAACCAAATCTGGACAATGCCTCACTCCACCCACAACATCACACAAATGAGTGCTAACGAGTCCCCCTCAATCCACATCTTAGACAGACTTTCTGACTCTGCGATAAACTATTCCCACCTGCTACATAAAACACATTCCATTAGTAAACATAATTGACATGCTAATCCACTACACCTGAAAGGTCAGACATCTGACCTTTCAGACTGCCAACACATATCTATCATTAATAGAACTTTCACACAATACAGTGTCATTAGCATACACAATGAAAGGTTCTTGAGAGGCAGACTTAATTAGTACAATAGACAATAGAATGCAATCACAGCAAGCTTTTATCATTACAGCCAGCTAGACTTAATTAGCATCTCAACAGTCTATGTGTCCCCACATGAATGAATACTGTCCTATTGACCTGTTGGGGTCAGAATAAACCACTTGCAATATTTCAAGATATCCTGCAATACATGAATTATCATTATTGTCCCATCTCATGTAATTCATGATATCATTTCTCAGTCATCCTATGCCCCTATTGGACATAGGATGACCCTAGACCCAAGAGTCATTAGTGAAGCTGGCACAGGAGTACCCCACATCCTTCAAAAGTCTCTGGGTAATATCACGGGCCATTCCATTACATGTTGTAAAGGTAAAACATTTTTTTCCTAAATAGCTTTCTATACCTTAGTGCAGTCCTCCTTCACTTACCTCATCCTTCCATTTTGCTTTTAAATGTCCTTATTTCTTCGGAGAAATCCTCACTTCCTGTTCTTCTGTCTATAACTCCACACAGTAATGCGAGGCTTTCTCCCTGGTGTGGAGTGTCGTGCTCCCCCCCTCCTTTGGACTACAGGAGAGTCAGGACGCTCTCTACGTTGCAGATAGAGAAAGGAGCTGTGTGTTAGTGGGCGTCCTGACTCTCCTGTAGTCCAAGGGAGGGGGCGAGCACGACACTCCACACCAGGGAGAAAGCCTCACATTACTGTGTGGAGTTACAGACAGAAGAACAGGAAGTGAGGATTTCTCAGAAGAAATAAGGACATTTAAAAGTAAAATCAAAGGATGAGGTAAGTGAAGGAGGACTGCACTAAGGTAAAGGAAGCTATTTAGGAAGACATTTTTTTTACCTTTACAACCCCTTTAAAAAAGGACTTTGGTGACCTATAAGGGTGTGCTGAATGCACAGGGGTTGACCACCCTTGGGAAAAGGCCCTATAGAAATCCTTGGGGGTCTAATGCATTGAAGAGCTTGCTGCAGGATTCAGGTAAGTGCACATCTGGGGTTAGGAAAAGTGGGGACTGGGTTTACATTAACCACTTAAGGACCGCCTCCTGCACATATACGTCGTCAGAATGGCACGGCTGGGCACCAGCACGTACCTGTACGTCCTCTTTAAGTGCCCATCCGTGGGCGACCCTGTCCAAAGCTCCGTGACCGCAGCCGTGGGACCCGTGGACCCAATCGCCTCTGGAGTCCCGCGATCGGTCCCCAGGGCTAAAGAACGAGGAGAGCTTCCCCGTTCTTCACTGTGGCGCTGTCATTGATCGTGTGTTCCCTGATATAGAGAAACACGATCAATGACGTCACACGTCCAGCCCCACCACCCTACAGTTAGAAACACAAATGAGGTCACACTTAACCCCCACAGCACCCCCTAGTGGTTAACTCCCAGACTGCAGTTGTAATTTTCACAGTAAACAATGCATTTTTATAGCATTTTTTGCTGTGAAAATGACAATTGTCCCAAAAATGTGTCAAATTTGTCCAATGTGTCCGCCATAATGTCGCAGTCATGAAAAAAAATCGCTGATCGCCGCCATTAGTAGTAAAAAAAAATGTTTAATAAAAATGCAATAAAACTATCCCCTATTTTGTAAAACACTATAAATTTTGCGCAAACCAATCGATAAAATTGTCGCTCTATTTTTGTTTATAGCGCAAAAAATTAAAACCGCAGAGGTGATCGAATACCACCAAAAGAAAGCTCTATTTGTGGGGGAAAAAAGGACGCCAATTTTGTTTGGGAGCCACGTCGCACGACCGCGCAATTGTCAGTTAAAGCGACGCAGTGCCGAATCGCAAAAACTGCCCGGGTCCTTTACCTGCATTTTGGTCCGAGTCTTAAGTGGTTAAAGCAGAACATAACAGCTTGATAAAAAAAAATTCTTTAAAAAGGAACGTACGTTATTATACGTTATTCTACATGTATATACACTACCAAAATTAGTGTTTGCTGTAATTTGCCTTCAGCATTGCTCCTGTTTCTTCTTGCTAGAGGTTGTCATTTTGCCAAGCAGCAGTAAATCTTTAGGATGTCAGCAGATCAGCCTCTAAAGGCTCTGATTTTCGGCATAGAGAGCAACTGAGCATGTGCAGAGCAGAGCAGACCGAGACACTGCATTTCTGGATTATTACCAGTATAGGCACTTCTTTTTAATGTTTTACCTAGCCATACAAGTGAGGGAAAAGTATTTGACCCCCTGCTGATTTTGTATGTTTTTCCACTGACAAAGAAATGATAAGTCTATCATTTTAATGGTAAGTTTATTTTAACAGCAAGTGACAGAACAACAACAAAAATATCCAGAAAAATGCATTTCAAAAAAGTTATAAATTGATTTGCATTTTAACCACTTCAGCCATTGAAGATTTGGCTGCTCAATGACCGGGCCGTTTTGTGCGATTCGGCACTGCGTCACGTTAACTGACAATTGCGCGGTCGTGCGGCGCTGTACCCGAACAAAATTGACGTCCGTTTTTACCCACAAATAGAGCTTTCTTTTGGTGGTATTTGATCACCTCTGTGGTTTTTATTTTTTGCGCTATAAACGAAAAGAGCTACAATTTTGAAAAAAAAAAAAACACAATATTTTGTACTTTTTGCTGTAATAAATATCCCCATATTTTTTTTCAAATAGCTAATTCTTTCCTCAGTTTAGGCCGATACGTATTCTACATATTTTTGGTAATAAAAATTGCAAAAAAAACCATATATTGATTGGTTTGCGCAAAAGTTATAGTGTCTACTAAATTGGGGGTTAGATTTATGGCATTTTTTATTATTATTATTTTTTTACTAGTACTGGCGGCGATCTGCTTTTTTTACCCAGACTGCGACATTATGGCGGACAGATCGGACAATTTTGACACATTTTTGGGACCATTGTCATTTATACAGCGATCAATGCTATAAAAATGTACTGATTACTGTGTAAATGTCACTGACAGGGAAGGGGTTAACCACTAGGGGGCGATCAAGGGTTTTACTGTGTTCCCTAGTGTGTGTTCTAACTGTGGGGGGAGGGGACTCAGTATAGGAAATGAAAGATCGGGCTCCCAGCTTGTAGAAACTCACGATCTGCATCTCTTCTCACAGAACAGGGATGTGTGTGTTTACACACATCCCTGTTCTGCCTCTTGTGCTCGTGATCGCTCGTGGCCGGCGGTCACCGCGACCTCCGGTCACGCACATCGGCACCCCCCGCTGTGCATTTTTAGCAAGGGTTCCCTAAGACCAGAAAGTTATTTCCAGGGTTTCTCTGTGTTGAAAAGGTTGAGAAAGGCTGTTCTAGCTGTTGCTTGACTCCTCTGCATGAACACAGGATCAGCACCATGGACAGCGCCTATCCTCATAGAGCTCGTGGAATCGCCTATCTTCCCTAACATTGTAAAAATGCTCTTACACCTATGGGCTTGTTTATTCAACAACTTAAAGCGGGGGTTCACCCTATATAAAAAAAAAATATATATATTTTTTTCCTCTAGCATTAAATTCGGCATAGTAGCGCGAGCTACAGTATGCCGGTCTTACATTTTTTTATCCCCGTACTCACTGTGCTATTCCACATTGAAGATTCCGGGGAATGGGCGTTCCTATGGTGAGAGAAGGTGATTGACGGCCGGCTCTGGCACGTCACGCTTCTCCGGAAATAGCCGAAATAGGCTTGGCTCTTCACGGCGCCTGCGCATAGCCTGTGCGCAGGCGCCGTGAAGAGCCGAGACCTACTCCGGCTGTCTTCGGGGAGCGTGACGTGCCAGAGCCGGCCGTCAATCACCCTCCCTCTCCATAGGCACGCCCATTCCCCGCGGGAGTCGGAATCTTGAATGTACAATAGCACAGTGAGTACGGAGATAAAAAAATACAGACAGGCATACTGTAGCTCGCGCTACGATGCCGAATTTAATGCTGCATTGTTGTTAAGGAGGGTGAACCACCGCTTTAAATGTTGCCATTACTTAAGACAATTAAAGGGGTTGTAAAGGTTTGTTTTTTATTTTCTAAATAGGTTCCTTTAACCGCTTAAGGACCGCCTCCTGCAGATATACGTCGGCAGAATGGCACGGCTGGGCACAAGCACGTACCTGTACGTCCTCTTTAAGTGCCCAGCCGTGGGTCCGAAGCTCCGTGACCGCGGGACCCGCGGACCCGATCGCCGATGGAGTCCCGCGATCGGTCCCCGGAGCTGAAGAACGAGGAGAGCTGCATGTAAACACACCTTCCCCGTTCTTCACTGTAGCGCTGTCATTGATCGTGTCTTCCCTGATATAGCCCCACCCCCCTACAGTTAGAAACACATATGAGGTCACACTTAACCCCTTCAGCGCCCCCTAGTGGTTAACTCCCAAACTGCAATTGTCATTTTCACAGTAAACAATGCATTTTTATAGCATTGTTTATTGTGAAAATGACAATTGTCCCAAAAATGTGTCAAAATTGTCCGAAGTGTCCGCCATAATGTCGCAGTCACGAAAAAAAATCGCTGATCGCCGCCATTAGTAGTAAAAAAAAGAAAAGAATAAGAATGCAATAAAATTATCCCCTTTTTTGTAAACGCTATAAATTTTGCGCAAACCAATCGATAAACGCTTATTGCGATTTTGTTTACCAAAAATAGGTAGAAGAATACGTATCGGCCTAAACTGAGAAAAAAAATTATGTTTTATATATTTTTGGGGGATATTTATTATAGAAAAAAGTAAAAAATATTGTTTTTTTTTCAAAATTGTCGCTCTATTTTTGTTTATAGCGCAAAAAATAAAAACCGCAGAGGTGATCAAATACCACCAAAAGAAAGCTCTATTTGTGGGAAAAAAAGGACGCCAATTTTGTTTGGGAGCCATGTCGCACAACTGTGCAATTGTCAGTTAAAGCGACGCAGTGCCGAATCGCAAAAACTGGCCGGGTCCTTTAGCTGCCGAAAGGTCCAGGTGGTTAAACTAGTGCATTGTTGGTTCACTTACCTTTTCCTTCGATTTCCCTTCTAAATGTTTTTTCTTTGTCTGAATTTCTCACTTCCTGTTTCTCCTCAGTAAGCTTGCCCCCATCATCTGGCCGGGGGTTAGTCAACCAGAACAACTTACTGAGGAGGAACAGGAAGTGAGAAATTCAGACAAAGAAAACAAAGAAAAAAACATTTAGAAGGGAAATTGAAGGAAAAGGTAAGTAAACCAACAATGCACTAGCTTAACCACTTAAGGACCGCCGCACGACGATATACGTCAACAAAATGGCATGGCTGGGCACAAGGGCGTATATGTACCTCCCCTTTAAGAACCCAGCCGCGGGCGGGTCACGAGCGCGCCGAAGCTCCTTGACCGCGTCTGCGGGACCCGAACGCTGTCGGTGTGCCGCGATTGAGTCACAGGAGCTGAAGAACGGGGAGAGGTGAGTGTAAACAAACAGTCCCCGTTCTTCTCTGTGGCAGTGTCACTGATCGTCTGTCATAGGGTAAAAAATAAAAAAACACAACACGTCGCAAAGATATTTACAGATTAAATAAACACCTTTTTTTAAATTGTGGGCTTTATTATGAAAGACTAAAAAATAAAAAATAAAAAGTAATAAGTAAAACTAATAAAATTGAAAAAAAAAATCGTTGAAATATTATCAATTAAATTATATAATTTAATTGATAGATCAAATATCATCAAAAGAAAGCTTTATTTGTGGTAAAAAAAAAAAAAGAATATACATTTTGTTTGGGTACAACATCGCAGGACCGCGCAATTGTCAGTTAAAGCGACGCAATGCCGTCATATATACAGTACAATTTAATACATTCCCTTTTACCATTTGCCAACCAGTCGCCGTCATTATACTGCGGCAGGTCGGCTCATTCCTGTTAATCCCTGTAGCTGTACGTCGGTCCGTTTTATTTCTATAGCAGGCGCGTGCGTGCCCACTGCATGGCGGTGGAGCCGCTACGTGTGGCTGGTGGCCGCAATGTTTGCCGGCCACCCACGATCGCTCCACAGAGAGCTAGAATGGGGATCTGTCAATGTAAACAAACAGATACCCGTTCTGACAGGGGAGTAGAGAGTGATCGTCTGTTCCTGGTGTTTAGGAACAGCGATCTCTCTGTACTCCCAGTCAGTCCCATCCCTCATACAGTTAGAAACACCTCCCTAGGGAACACATTTAACCCCTTGATCACCACTAGTGTTAACCCCTTCCCTGCCAGTGACATTTATACAGTAATCAGTGTATTTGTAATTTTGTATAGCTCTGAACGCTGTATAAATGTCACTGGTCCCAAAAAAGTGTCAAACGTCTACGATCTGTCCACCGCAATGTCGTGGTCCTGCTAAAAATCGCTGATCACCACCATTCCTGGTTAAAAATAATAATAATAAAAATGCCATAAGTGTATACACTATTTTGTAGACGCAATAGCTTTTGCACAAACCAATCAATATACGCTTATTGCGATTTTTAGTTTATTTTTTTTACCACAAATATGTAGAAGAATACTGATTGACCTAAACTGATGAAGAAATTAGTTTTGGGGGATATTTATTATGGCAAAAAGTAAAAAAAAAAAATTTTTATTTTTCAAAATTGTCTTTGTCTTTTTTTTTATATCGCAATAAATAAAAACTGCAGAGGTGATCAAATATCATCAAAAGAAAGCTCTATTTGTGGAAAAAAAAAAAAAGAATATACATTTTGTTTTGGTACAACATCGCATGACCGCGCAATTGTCAGTTAAAGCGACGCAGTGCCGTATCGCAAAAATGGCCTGGCCATTAAGGGAGCAAATCTTCCGGCCCTTAAGTAGTTAATGAATCTCAGCACTACAGAAGCCACGTCACGTGACCTCATCCAGAATCCTTCATATACCAGCTGCCGCAAAATAGCAGTAAAAGTATGTGTACTCATAGACAACAGGAAAACAAAAATGTTTGTTGTCAGCAATATTGAGCAGTCTGAAAATAAACCATTCATGTGTTCAGCCTGTGTGTTCTTTCCCAGTGCTGGCAGAAGGGTGACCCCATTAAAAAGCAATCAGGAAGTCTCTGTTCCGCTATGTGATGTCATATGCTCTGGCTGCCACCCGGTAATCATCCGTGCATGTTCATCTTACAAACAGCTGCCTATCTGTGTGTCACATCTCTCCCTGTGCCACCTCATTGTACCAAGACACTATTGACACCCGTGTGAGCCGGGCAATCTGTGTCACCAGGAAGGACAGAGATCTATTATCCCGGGGGCCATATCACATGCCGGATCAGAGGATTGGGCTGAAAATATACACTATATATATATATATAATAGCAGAAGGCTGTAAAGGCGGCCATACACGGTTCGAATTCCGAAAGAATTTTCTTTCTAAAATCGTATCAAAGAATTTTCGTACGAATTTCGCACCGTTAGTGGGCTGCAGAAACAGCCGATTTTCGTGCGGCAAACAAATTTGAGAAATCCGACATGTTGGACATTTTTTGAAAAACAAACGATTTTCTGATCAATGATGGGAGAATCGTGCGAGAAATGAAATAGAAAAAAAAAACGTGTATGTGCAAAAAAAGAAAATTCCCGGAGAGAAAAGAATATTCCCTGATTTGTTATGATCACAATTCATTCGTTTGATCACAATTGATCATTTTGGAAAAAAAAAATCAGAAGTTTGAAAAAAACACAAAAAAATTAAATGTGAAAATTCTAAAATCTGAAATAACTAATAATAACGTAACTATTACTAAATGTTATAGGTATTGGAATTTCTTTTCAAATTTGGCTTTTAGTTAAATATAACAAATACGAATTTATCCGAAGTTTATCCGAAGTTACGTATTATCCGAAATAACGATTGCCGCATCTAAATGAATGGAATGGAAAAAATTAATACCGTATATACTCGAGTATAAGCCGAGTTTTTCAGCCCATTTTTTTTGTACTGAAAATGCCCCCCCAAATTTCGGTACTGGGTACCGAAATTTGGGTACCCTGTACCAGCCGGCCGTAGGTCCCCTGGACACATATAGCCCCTCTCTTCCTCTACAAGTGTGCAAAGTTTGTTGTCCGGGGGACCTACGGCCGGGGAGCACCGATTTTTCAAACCCGTGCACCCCTTCCATAGACTCCCATGTTAAATGATAATTTCTCTGGTGATTTTGTGGACCCGGTACCAGCCGGTCGTAGGTCCCCTGGACCCGGAAATTGGCACACATGTAGCCCCATTTATCCTCTACAAGTGTGCAAACTTTGTTGTTTGGGGGACTTACGGCTAGGGAACACTGATTTTCCAAACTTGGGCACCCCTTCCATAGACTCCCATGTTAAACATCAATCTAGTCATGGGCACAGGAGGCATGGGCACAGTGAGGCATGGGCACAGTGAGGCATGGGCACAGTGAGGCATGGGCACAGTGAGGCATGCAGATGGACACCCTAGGCTTATACTTCAGTCAATACGTTTTCCCAGTTTTTTTGTGGTAAAATTAGGTGCCTCGGCTTATATTCGAGTCGGCTTATACTCGAGTATATACGGTAATAAATAATAATAATAATAATAAAAAGGTTTTATTATTATTGTAATTTATTATTATTAATTGGTTACGTTCAGTTCGTTTAAATCCGGCATTCGTTATTTCGGATAATTCATAACTTCGGATAAATTCGTATTCATTGTGTTCACCAACAGCCAAAAGGAAATACCAATACCGATAGTTTAATAGTTAGTAATAGTTAAGTTATTATTATTTAGTTATTAATTCAAATTTTCCATTTTTTGGGGTTTTTGAATTTCCAAATTGATTTTTTTCGAAATTTCCCAATTTTTTTTTATTTTTTTTTAGGAATATTCGGAAAAGTTTATCAAACAGGTTTTCGTTAATTCACATATTTCCGAAATTAACATGTTTGTCGGAATACGTTAAAAAACATATTCAGAGCAAAACGAATTGCACGTCTACTAGTCGTCCTTCAGTCCTCCAGCTTGGTAAATAGGTGGTGTAACGGTCAGGGGTTAACACCGTTTACAATATTCCATTCCACCAACCCACAACATGCTTATCCGACACTCCACAATCCAGCAGACAGGACCCATTGGATTTCCCCGCGAAACGAGACACACACAGCTCTGTCTCTGGTTCCAAAAGAATGCAATCACAGCAAGCTTTTATCATTACAGCCAGCTAGACTTAATTAGCACCTCAACAGTCTATGTGTCCCCACATGAATAAATACTGTCCTATTGACCTGTTGGGGTCAGAATAAACCACTTGTAATATTTCAAGATATCCTGCAATACATGAATTATCATTATTGTCCCATCTCATGTAATTCATGATATCATTTCTCAGTCATCCTATGCCCCTATTGGACATAGGATGACCCTAGACCCAATAGTCATTAGTGAAGCTGGCACAGGAGGACCCCGCATCCTTCAAAAGTCTCTGGGTATCACAGGCCATTCCGGTAAAGGCGGGCTCTATCTGACTTACCGCAGCTTCCAATGAAGCTCACAGTGTGCAGATAAAACAGAGTACGCCATTTCAGTATAGGAGAGGAGCCTTTTCAATTGATCCCAACTATTGTGTCCATGAGATCGTCTCTCAGACGCCTTCTTCTCTCACAAATGATCTCCTCTATGTTTGCTCTGATGTATGAAAACGTATCTCACTCCCAGAAACGCACACTGTGAGCCATCTGCTAGACTGTGCGCCAGTCAGTACTCATGAGGGAACACATTCCTGTCTGGTGGGCAGTGATGTTTCATTCATCACGTCTCTTCATCCACCACAAATGTGCCATCCCTGTTCATACGGTGAGTCACCCTCCTTTCCATATGGCGGCATCACTGCACAAGTCATAACCGCCAAAATGACACAACATCATCATTTCATGGAAATAAAACGATCGATAGATCAGAGATTTATCTCCAACTTTCATGAGCAGGTTATATGGGACTTTATCTTGTAAAAAAATAAATATTACAATATAATAATTTCATTAGGGCTGTGGAAATTAACTATTAATTCCTCGAATAATCTTTAACCACTTTCATACCGGGCACTTGCGCCCCTTCCTGCCCAAGCCAATTTTCAGCTTTCAGCACTGTCGCAATTTAAATGACAATTGCGCGGTCATGCTACACTGTACCCAAATGAATTTTTTATCATTTTGTTCCCACAAATAGAGCTTTCTTTTGGTGGTATTTGATCACTTCTACGATTTTTATTTTTTGCGCAACAACTTAAAAAAGACCGAAATTTTTGAAAAAATTAAGTTTTTATTTTTTTCTGTTCATTTTTTTGTAAATAAGTACGTTTTCTTCTTCAATTATGGGCACTGATGGGCACCGATGAGGTAGCACTGATGGGCACCGATAGGCGGCACTGATAGGCGGCGCTGGTATGCTGCACTGATGTGCATTCATAGGCGGCACTGATGGGCACTCATAGGCGGCACTGATGGGCACTCATAGGTGGCACTGATGGGCACTCATAGGCGGCACTGATGGGCACTCATAGGCAGCACTGATGGGCACTCATAGGCGGCACTGATGGGCACTCATAGGCGGCACTGATGGGCACTCATAGGCGGCACTGATGGGCACTCTTTTACGGCACTGATGGGCACTCATGGGTAGCACTTATGGGTGACACTGAGGGGTACTTATGGGTGGCACAGATGGGCACTGATAGGTGGGCACTGAGCATAGATGGGCACTAAGAGGTGGCACTGATGGACACAGGGTGGCACTGATGGACACTGAGGGGTGGCACTGATGGCATTGCTGGGCATCATTACAGTCACTGATTGGCATCGATTGTGTTTATTTTTTTTGTTTTATTGGTTTTTTTTTTGCTCCATTTTGCAACCAGGGGTCAATACCTGGCGGTCCAGTGTGGGCATCCGAGGGGGGGGGCTGCGCTGATAAACAATCAGCGCGAACCCCCCCTGTGAGGAGAGCTGCCGATCGGCTCTTCCTGTTTACCCCCTTTAAGCACAGACCCCCTTCAGCACATACCCCCCTTCAGCACAGATGGACCCCCCATTCAGCACAAACCCCCCTCCCCATCCCATTCAGTACCTCAGATCAGCCATCAGCGCAGCACAGGCACAGCAGGTTCCCTCCCCCTGTCTACACATAAACACTGGAGGGGAGGAAGCTTCACTCTGCTTGCTGTGCCTGTGTGACATCCAGCCCGGGACCGCTCAGACAGCCCGTGGCCGAAAAACTCTTCAACACCTTCTCGATTTTCCAGGGGGGGGTCAATTGCCCCCCCTTGCCCTATGGAGCGGACGCCCATGTATATATGCGTATTTCAGTATTCTGTGACAAGACAGTATTATTTTCCTTGAATGAAAGTCATGACAGAGTTAATCATCCCAGAGTGAAGATGAAAAACAGATGTCTTTTAATTACTACTCATAACCAACTCCTACCCCTCCCATCGAGCAAAGGGAAGATGGCGCTGAGCTGTGGAATGCGGCCAAGAATATACGTCACAAGAGAACACCATATGTGGATGAACCAATCAGATGCACCCATATATGATGATGCTTGCTTATGTCACTTTGGCTATAAAAAGCTGTAACTTTGAATAAAGCCTTTCTCATTGCTGTTGGGAAACGATGACGACTTCAGCCTGAATTATTTTTCCTCCTGTCTGCATGCTCACATCATGAATTTGGCTCAGCGGCAGAATAGAACATGTATCCTGGAATTGAGCCAGGGAAAATCCATTACAGAGGATACCAGGGTTATGGTAGTTAGCTGCTGCCCTAACAACGATACCCCTCTTCAAAGTGCCGACATACATTGGCGTGAGCCGGTCCGGAAGTGGTTAATATATTAATTTCCTGGGATCCTCATCGCCACCTAGTGGCAATTATGTGGTATTTTTCCTGATTGGAGGTATTTCAGAAAAAATACCAGATTATTGCCACTAGGTGGGGCTAGGATCGATCCCAGAAAATAAAGTTATCAAGCAAATTACGGTGAAGATCCATGGCACCCCCGTGTGAATGACTGCCACATTCACACAGCAAATGTGTTTAAACTTCAGCTCCTAGGTCAGGGGTGGGCAAACTTTTTGACTCGAGGGCCGCAATGGGTTCATATATTGGACCCGAGGGCCGGACCAAGAGTCGATGGACGGTGTGTATGTGTGTACATTACACAGGGGTAATATAACTGAGGAGGGCTATCGGAGACATAATACAGGAGTGAGGGGTAATATATAAGTTATATTACCCCCGTATATTGTCTGCTAGTAGCTTAGCCCTCCTCAGTTACATTACCCGCCCTACGTTTGATGGCATGGCACAGTGGCTGCGCTTGATGGCATGGCACAGTGGTGACAATTGATGGCACAGTGGCTGCATTTGGCATGGCACAGTGGTGACAATTGATGGCACAGTGATTGCTTTTGATGGCATGGCACAGTGGTGACAATTGATGGGCACGGTGGCTGCATTTGATGGGCACAGTGAGGCTGCATTTTTTTCCAGGGGCCCGGACTCGATTCCCTCGAATCCACGATCTCCCCCTGGTCTCGTTTCCGGACCGGTCGAGGTCCGGGAAAGGTTGCTGCTGATATATGTGAGGAGGCGATTTCAGAGGGCCACTTCCACAGGAGCCTCACGCCACGGACCGATGATGCCCAGAGCACCCCGGCGGGGAGGGGAGAGCGCCCGCAGCCTATCTGCGCTCTCTTTTTTATCATCCCCGACCCCGCATAGCTGACGGCGGCTCCATGAAACTCGAAGCGTAGGCCGCAAAGCCGCGACCTCGGCACGATGAGATTGCGCGATCGCGGGTGGGGGGGATGCGCGGCCGACGCTCACAGTATACCCCCCAGCTCTGCTGCCCTGTTAGCTAGCACTCCACGGGCCGAATTAAAAGGTCCGCCGGGCCGTATACGGCCCGCGGGCCGTCGTTTGCCCATTCCTGTTCTAGGTGATGACCTGTGAAGAACACGAGGCCTCCCTACAATGGGAAGCGACATTCCCGGAGAAAAAACAACGAGACCCTGGCTTAGATTTCTCTGCAGTTTTATTATTAGCGGTGAGCAGCACCATAGGACAGATATTGCAGCCTTGCATTAGCAGTCAGATCAGGCGATCGAAGGATAAGACAACCCTATGCGGTCTGGCCAAGCAGAGTCATCAATAGCCAAGTATTTGCCGAGCTGCCAATATGTCAGCCTTCCCTTCCAGGAACGTGCGGCGGCGACGGCGCTGCGATCTGCTCAGGAGGAAACTTTGCGACGTGACAGCTGCTGGCGGCGACATAGGACAGGCGCAGGGCACGTGAGCAGGAAAGTGTGCAGGCTGCAGATGGAAGGTGGGAAAAAGACTGACAGGGGGAATCGAGGGAAAAGCAATAAAACATTGGAAAGAGGGAGGACGGCAAAAGGAGGGCTGCCAAGACAATAAATCAATGCGAATTAACCAATCGTGGCGATGCTCCGACTGCCGCACCAGAGGGGGGGAAGCTATCACTAGGCAGATCTGCTGATAGCAAAGGAGACAAGCAAGGAGGAGCGCACCATCTGTCCACAATGTACGGCGGGATGTGGGGAACCTAGATCAGAGAAAAGTCTGGGGTGTCTCTGCAGAGGGCCCCAGGAGGTCAGGGGCCCAAAATGACTTGACCCTCCTTATTTATCATTATCTGCAAAAGTGCAGATGAGTTAAAACAAAAATTGTATTTTAACAAAAAAAAAAGGAGAAAAGGCTGAGTTTGTCTTAAAACAGGTTCATGTGCTGCCATGCCAATGAGCATGCTGACAGGGGGAGAGAGCCAAGTGACAGAGAGATAAGCTCATCGCTGTGCTGCTTCTCCTTCATGATCCAGTCATAGGCTGGAGGCGGGTCTATGACAGCCTGGGCTGAATGATGCTGGTGGCTGTCAGTTAACACGGAAGACTGAGGACATCTAATGGTGAAAACGAAGTACTGCAGGGGACAGTGAAGGAGCACATTACCTGTCCACATTGCCCAGTCATAGGCTGGAGAAGGACTGAGGAAATCTAGTGGTGGAAACGGAGTACTGCAGGGGACAGTGAAGGAGCACATTACCTGTCCACATTGCCCAGTCATAGGCTGGAGAAGGATTGAGGATATCTAGTGGTGGAAAGGAAGTACTGCAGGGGACAGCGAAGGAGCACACCACCGGTTCACATTGCCCAGACATAGGCTGGAGGTGGACTGAGGACATCTAGTGGTGGAAAGGAAGTACTGCAGGGGACAGTGAAAGAGCACATTACCTGTCCACATTGCTCAGTCATAGGCTGGAGGTGGACTGAGGATATCTAGTGGTGGAAAGTAAGTACTGCAGGGGACAGCTCCTGATAAAAGGTGAGTATTACCGGTATCATAAGACTGGTTGTAACAAATGATAGATCTTTACAAATCTTTTTATACCTGTTTAT
This sequence comes from Rana temporaria, assembly GCF_905171775.1. Lineage (NCBI taxonomy): Eukaryota > Metazoa > Chordata > Amphibia > Anura > Ranidae > Rana > Rana temporaria. Next base: position 40,884,988 of record NC_053489.1, on the reverse strand, counting down.
TTAGCTTTTTATTTTAGGATTTATTTTTCTCAGTTCTTGCCCCTAGAGCTTACAATTTAAATGAAAAAAAAAACAGACATGGGAGGTAGCCAGAGGAAATCTACTGACAAGGAGCATGCTGACAGGAGGAAAGAGCGGAGTGGCCTGGAGATACGCTCATCACTATGCTGCTTCTCGTTTTACAGTCCAGTCATAGGCTGGGGGTGGGTCTATGACAGCCTGGGCTGAATGATGTTGGCTTGAACCTAGAAGACTGAGGACATCTAGTGGTGGAAAGGAAGTCCTGCAGGGGACAGCTCCTGATTAAAGGTAAGTATTACCGGTATCACAAGACTGTAACTAATGATAAATCTTTACAAAAAAATTGATACCTGTGTATTTAGCTTTTTATTTCAGGATTTTTTTTTCTTAGTTCTTGCCCCTAGAGCTTACAATTTAAATGAGCAAGAACAGACACGGAGGGTAGACAGAGGAAATGTACTGACAAGGAGCATGCTGACAGGAAGAGAGAGCAGAGTGACACTGAGATAAGCTCATCGCCATGCTGCTTCTCCTTCTTTGCCCAGTCATAGGCTGGAGAAGGGTCTATGACAGCCTGGGCTGAATGATTCTGCTGGCTGTCAGTTAACCTGGAAGACTGAGGACATCTAGTGGTGGAAAGCAAGTACTGCAGAGGAGTACACCATCTGTCCACATTGCCCAGTCATAGGCTGGAGGCAGACTGAGGACATCTAGTGGTGGAAAGGAAGTCCTGATTAAAGGGGAGTATTACCTGTATCACAAGACTGTAACAAAATTCTAAATCTTTACAAATCTTTTGATACCTGTGTACAGAATTTAGCTTTGTAAATTGAATGATTTTTTTTTTTTTAGCTCTTGCCCCTAGACCTAGAGCTTACAATTTAAATGAGAAAGAACAGACACGGGGGGTACACAGAGGAAATGTACTTACAGGAGGAGAAAGCAGAGTGGCATGGAGATAAGCTCATTACTGTGCTGCTTCTCCTTCATGGTTCAGTCATAGGCTGGAGGCGGGTCTATGACAGCCTGGGCTGAATGATGCTGGTGGCTGTCAGTCAACCTGGAAGACTAAGGACATCTAGTGATGGAAAGAAAGTACTGCACGGCACAGCAAAGGAGCACATCGCCTGTCCACACTGCCCAGTCATAGGCTGGAGGTGGACTGAGGACATCTAGTGGTGGAAAGAAAGTACTGCAGGGCACAGCGAAGGAGCACACCACCTGTCCACATTGGCCAGTCATAGGCTGGAGGCAGACTGAGGACATCTAGTGGTGGAAAGAAAGTACTGCAGGGGACAGCGAAGGAGCACGCCACCTGTCCACATTGCCCAGTCATAGGCTGGAGGCGGACTGAGGACATCTAGTGGTGGAAAGAAAATACTGCAGGGCACAGCGAAGGAGCACACCACCTGTCCACATTGTCCAGTCATAGGCTGGAGATGGGTCTATGACAGCCTGGGCTGAATGATGCTGGCGGCTATCAGTTAACCTGGAAGACTAAAGACATCTAGTGGTGGAAAGCAAGTACTGCAGGAGACAGCGAAGAGGCACACCACCTGTCCACATTACTTAGTCATAGCCTGGAGATGGACTGAGGACATATAGTGGTGGAAAGCAAGTACTGCAGGGGACAGCAAAGGAGCACACCACCTGTCCTTATTGCTCAGTCATAGGCTGGAGGCAGACTGAGGAAATCTAGTGGTGGAAAGAAAGTACTGCAGGGCACAGCGAAGGAGCACACCACCTGTCCACATTGTCCAGTTATAGGCTGGAGGCAGACTGAGGACATCTAGTGGTGGAAAGCAAGTACTGCAGGGGACAGCAAAGGAGCACACCACCTGTCCACATTGCCCAGTCATAGGCTGAAGGCAGACTGAGGACATCTAGTGGTGGAAAGGAAGTACTGCAGGGGACAGCTCCTGATTAAAGGTGAGTATTACCGGTATCATAAGACTGGCTATAACAAATGATAAATCTTTACAATTTTTTTTATACCTGTGTACCTAACTTTTTATTTCAGGATTTTTTTCTTAGTTCTTGCCCCTAGAGCTTACAATTCAAATGAGAAAGAACAGACGGATCTCAGTGGCGAGGTTAAGTTGTAGGGACGTAGTCGGGGAAAGAGATACCGCAAGGTTTTGCGTCTTCCGCTCTCAGACATTCATTAATATCAGATTTCCAAATAATCCTTCCAGCCATTTAATGAGCATCCAGCTTAATAGAAGGGAGACGTCACCCGACACGTTCTAGCCCGGACCTTGAACTGGAAATGCATCAGTAAACAGATTAAATAAATCCATCGGCAGGGAAAAAAAAGGAAAAAGAAAAGTCGCGGCCCGTGTTTCTCCTCTTAGCAACAAATCTAATCTTTGCTGCTTTCATAAGAGAGTGTGTGAGCCGGCGCCGAGTCTGCCTGGAGATCAGGGAGAGGCTTTGATCGGTGCCACGGGTACCCCGCGCCTCCTGTGATCCCGGCAAAGTGAAAGGTCAGACGCTCCGTCAGCGACAAAACGAGGACGAGTCATTTCACAGCTATAGATGGTGAACCTCAGCTGGGGACACGTCAAGAGGACCTGTCATCTACACACCACTGAGTACAGTACATGGCCAATGGCCCTTCCGCTGCCTGGGCATAATTTTTTTTTCCATTTTGCGCAAAATGCTAAAAATTATACATTTTGTACATGAAAGCACATTTGGGCCTCCGCATGCACGCAGGGCTTTGCCCGTCTTGCCTACACGCCTTTAAATCCTTGCAGCAGCGTTTTGGCAGAAAAAAAAAACGCCTCGTGTAGGCACGTTTAGGCATTAATTAATTTCATAGGCCGAAATAATAACTTATTTTGCCAATTGAAATTAGTTAACGCTCAAGCGTTAAATGCAACTAGGAGTTAATGCGTGCTTGGGTGTTTTTATTGTGGCATGCCACTTCATTTAACCACTTCAGCCCCGGAAGATTTGGCTGCCCAATGACCGGGCCATTTTTTGGGATTTGGCACTGCGTCGCTTTAACTGACAATTGCGCGGTCGTGCGACGTTGCACCTAAACAAAATTGATGTCCTTTTTTTCCCACAAATAGAGCTTTCTTTTGGTGGTATTTGATCACCTCGGCATTTTTTTTTTTTTTTTTGCGCTATAAACAAAAAAAGACAGACAATTTTGAAAAAAAAAATCACAATATTTTGTACTTTTTTCTATAATAAACATCCACATTTTTTTGTTTTTTAAAAAGTGATTTTTTTCCTCAGTTTAGGCCAATACGCATTCTTCTTCATATTTTTGGTAATAAAAAAAATCGCAATAAGCGTATATTTACGCAAAAGCTATAGGGCCAGATCCACGTACCTCGGCGCATATATAGGCTGGCGTAGCGTATCTCAGATACACTACGCCGCCGTAACTTAGAGCGGAGGTGCCTTATCCACAAAGAATTTGCACCGTAAGTTACGGCGGCGTAGTGTAAATGTGTCGGCGTAAGGGCGCGAAATTCAAATGACTAAGATGTGGGCATGTTTTATGTTAATTCATCTTGACCCCACGTAAATTACGTGTTTTTTTTCCGTGGGGGTATCCCAGTGCGCATGCTCGAAATCACGTCGCAAATAGTCAATGCTTTCGACGTGATTGTAATTTACGCAAAGCCGTATTCGCGAACGTTTTACGCAAACAAAGTAAACAACGGAAAATTTGACGCTGGCCCGACGTCCATACTTAACATTGCGTACGCCTCATAGACCCAGGGGTAACTATACGCCGGAAAAAGCCTTACGCAAACGGCGTAAAAAAATGCGCCGGACGGACGTACGTTCTGAGAATCAGCGTATCTAGCTTATTTGCATACTCTACGCGGAAATCAACGGAAGCGCCACCTAGCGGCCAGCGTAAATATGCACCTAAGATCCGACGGCGTACTAAGACGTACGTCAGTCGGATCGAGCCCACATTCAGGCGTATCTTGTTTTGTGGATACAAAACAAAGATACGCCGGCGCATCGTAGAACTTACGCGGCGTATCAATAGATACGCCGCCGTAAGTTCTTTTTGGATCTGGCCCATAGTGTCTACAAAATAGGGGAAAGATTTATAGCATTTTTATTATTATTATTTGTTTTTTTACTAGTAATGGCGGAGATCTGCGATTTTTATCAGGACTGCAACATTATGGAGGACACATCGGACACTTTTAAAAAAAAATTGGGGACCATTGGCATTTATACAGCGATCGGTGCTATAAAAATGCACCGATTTACTGTAAAAATGTCACGGGCAGGGAAGGGGTTAACACTAGGGAGCAATCAAGGGGTTAATTGTGTTCCCTAATGTGTGTTCTAACTGTAGGGGGATGGGACTGACCTAGAGGAAATTACAGACCGTGGTTCCTCGCTATTGGGAACTCACGATCTTCGTTTCCTCAGCTCACAGAACAGGGACGTGTGTGTTTACAACACACGTCCCTGTTCTGCCTCTGGTGCCCGGAGATTGCTCGTGGCCGGCAGTCATGACGACCGGCGGTCACGAGCATTGGCACTCCCGCGAGGCAGCGGGTGCGTGGCTGCTAGCCCCGCATAAAGCGACCAACGTACAGCTACGACGGTTCGCCCAGCAGATCCAGCCTGCCGCAGTATAACTGCGGTGGCTGGTCCACAAGGGGTTAAAAGAAGTCAAGGCAAGTCGCAATGATGTTGCAGAAAAAAAAGTAGTGCTGGAACCTTTTACAGAGTTGCAACGATCTAAACGGTTCCATTGCTGCAAATGAGGTGTGGCTTGTCATGCGACTTTGAACAGTCAAGTCGCACTGGTGTGAACCAGGGCTTAGGCTGGGCTTATACTGCCGCGCTGCAAAATGCATGTTAAGCATTGGTGCGTTGTGGTGCCATTGATTCTCATAGGCTCCTTGCTAACACACCTCCATTGCAATGCACAGTGACGCAATACGGTGCGTTTTAGGCTCTTTCAGATGGGCAGCTGGAGTTCAGTAAAAGAGGCTGAACTGCTGTTTTACTGCCAACCCCACCGACTGCCAACCAAAACTCCTACTACACACACACACACACAGAAATATGACTTCATTGTAAGTGTAACTCAACATTTGATTTACTCAGTGATGTTTATTCCTGTAGATATTTGGTAATTACGTATTACAATATGTTTTTAAATGTATGTAATAGCTGTTTTTTGTAATACATTTTTTTTTTTTGCATATTTTATCATTTTATTTGGCTGTGCCTCATTAAAGTCGCATGGGCAATTTTTCTTTGTGACACTTTGCTACAATGTTGTGTAGTGAGTGTACAGCTTGTATTACAGTGTAAATTTGCTGTCCCCTCAAAATAACTCAACACACAGCCATTAATGTCTAAACCGCTGGCAACAAAAGTTAGTACACCCCTATGTGAAAATGTCCAAATTGGGCCAAAAGTGTCAATATTTTGTGTGGCCACCATTATTTTCCAGCACTGCCTTAACCCTCTTGGGCATGGAGGTCACCAGAGCTTCACTGGTTGCCACTGGAGTCCTCTTCCCCTCCTCCATGATGACATCACAGAGCTGGTGGATGTTAGAGACCTTGCGCTTCTCCACCTTCTGTTTGAGGATGCCCCACAGATGATCAATAGGGTTTAGGTCTAGAGACATGCTTGGCCAGTCCATCACCTTTACCCTCAGCTTCTTTAGCAAGGCAGTGGTCGTCTTGGAGGTGTTTGTGCTTGTCATCATAATGGAATACTGCCCTGCGGCCCAGTCTCCGTAGGGAGGGGATCATGCTCTGCTTCAGTATGTCACAGTACATGTTGGCATTCATGGTTCCCTCAATGATCTGTAGCTCCCCAGTGTTGGCAGCACTCATGTAGCCCCAGACCAGGACACTCCCACCACCATGCCTGACTGTAGGCAAGACACACTTGTCTTTGTACTCCTCACCTGATTGCCGTGACACACGCCTGACACCATCTGAACCAAATAAGTTTATCTTGGTCTCATCAGACCACAGGACATGGTTCCAGTAATCCATGTCCTTAGTCTGCCTGTCTTCAGCAAACTGCAGCCTTTCTTGTGCATCATCTTTAGAAGACGCTTACTTCTGGGACGACAGCCATGCAGACCAATTTGATGCAGTGTGCAGCGTATGGTCTGAGAACTGACAGGCTGACCCCCCCACCCCTTCAACCTCTGCAGCAATGCTGGCAGCACTCATACGTCTATTTTCCAAAGACAACCTCTGGATATGACGCTGAGCATGTGCACTCAACTTCTTAGGTCTACCATGGCAAGGCCTGTTCTGAGTGGAGCCTGCCTGTTAAACTGCTGTATGGTCTTGGCCACCGTGCTGCAGCTCAGTTACAGGGTCTTGGCAATCTTTTTATAGCCTAGGCCATCTCTGTAGAGCAACAATTCTTTTTTTTCCGATTCTCAGAGAGTTCTTTGCCATGAGGTGCTATGCTGAACTTCCAGTGACCAGTATGAGAGAGTGAGAGCGATAACGACAAATTTAACACACCTGCTCCCCATTCACACCTGAGACTTTGTAACACTAACAAGTCACATGACACAGGGGAGGGAAAATGGGTAATTGGGCCCAATTTGGAAATTTTCACTTAGGGGTGTACTCATTTTTGTTGCCAGCGGTTTAGACATTAATGACTGTGTGTTGAGTTATTTTGAGGGGGCAGCAAGTTTGCACTGTTATACAAGCTGTACACTCACTACTGTACATTGTAGTGTAATTTCTTCAGTGTTGTCACATGAAAAGATAGAATAAAATATTTACAAAAATGCGAGGGGTGTACTCACTTTCCTGAGATACTGTACATATATATATATACACACACACACACACTCACTGTATATATGTACACACACCAGTGGCGGTGCGTCCATAGTTGGTGCAGGAGCACCGTCCCCTCTCTCCTGCACCCGTCAATCAACAATAGATAGATTCATGCATTGCATGAATCTATCTATTGTCGCTGCTGCCACCCACTATTCAGGTGTCCAGTCTCTTGTTGGGGAAAACTGGCGGCAATTGATGGGCACAGTGACGGCAATTGATGGGTACAGTGGCGGCAATTGATGGGCATAGTAGCTGCATTTGATGGGCACAGTGGCAGCAATTGATGGGCATTGTAGCTGCATTTGATGGGCATTGTAGCTGCATTTGATGGGCACAGTGGTGGCAATTGATGTTTTTTTTTTTCAGTTTGTTTGCGCCCCCCCAAAAATGTTGAGCACCAGCCGCCACTGACACACACACACTGTACATACAGACATATATAAACACAAATTAATACATTTTAATTAAATAAATATTACAAATAAAAAATATAAAGTCAAAGTTTTATTATTACACATACATTTATAAAGATAAAAATATGGATCTTCACAGGGAATAAATCCGTCACCCAAAATCCCTACACTTATGTTGAATGACAATAAAAAGCATTTTCTTGGACCCCTAGCCCTCCGCTGCTGGGAATTGAAGTACACCCTTCAGTCCAGGTTCTACTGCCCCTCACAATATACAAAGACTCAGCCAGAGCTTGTTATCAGTCTGTTTATGGGAGCTTATCTCCTATCCGGCGTTCTCCTTTAACGCTCGCCCGTGCGCCCTGTTCACACTCTGTAGACGCCCTCCGGAGATCTGGACGCGGGTGCAGCTGAATCACTCCATATGATAAGTCCATTGATCAGGAGGTGAACAGAGCTGCAGCAACCTAATGGCCATTAGACTTCATTCATCTCCACCTATATTTATTTCATATCCGCCACCTCCGACTCCCTCCCAACCCACCACTTATCACAACCCTCAATTAGTCCTCATTACCGCGCACTAATACCGCGTATCATGCAGGTGGGGGGGGCCAAGAGGCTAAAACGGAAGCCAATGTCAGAAAAGGCCACAATATTATACTGGCAACAAGCCGAGCATTCCTCTGCCTAGGAAGCACCATTATTAGAGTCACTCATTAAAGCTAAACTCCAGGCAGATATAAAAGACACAAAGCAATGCCGCTCTGTGCTTATTAATACATCATTAAATGTGGTCTTCTTTTAATGTGTAAATACAGGAACGTATTGCCAGCACCCCCTGCAGTTCCTGTACAACAAAGCTCAGAGTGTGAGAGCCAATCAGGTCATGTAATAAAACAGAACATGCTGATAGGAGGACAGAGCAGACAGATGAGCTCATCACTGAGCTGCTTCTCTTTCATTGTCCAGTCATAAGCTGGGGGGGCGGGTCTATTACAGCCTGGGCTGAACAATGCTGGCTGTCATTTAACCCGGAAGACTGAGGACATCTAGTGGCGGAAAGGAAGTACTGCAGGAGACAGCTCCTGATTAAAGGATAGCTAAAGTTTAAAAAAATAAATACAAAAAATAGGCTCTGGGGCTGCTGCATCACAGGTGGTTTTTCATCTTAATGCATAGAATGCATAAAGGTTAGAACCCCTTTAACCTCTTGGCGCAGAGCGCATGCAAATATTCTGCCTCTCAGCGGCCGCATATTTGCGTGCAATAGCACCGACGGTGCTGCGCCGAGAGCATGTGCCTTGAGCGCTCCCGAAACAGTGACCGGCGGCTCACGGAAAGTTCTCGAACTCCATTTGCGATCGGGACTTTTCCAATCATGTGACCGCCATAACAGCCAATCATGGCGGACATGTGGCCATAAACCCGTCCCACCTTGGGGCATAGCAAACCCCTTAAAAAAGCTGGTGGCAGCCGGCACCCAGGGATCGAAAGTTTTTTGTTTTTTTTTAACAGGCTATTTTTTTTTTTTAACGGGCGTTCTGTTTTACCAAAATGATGTGTTTATTCTGTATGGAACTGGGGAGTTGATGGCGGAACTAAAAAGTATTGTACTGTGTATAGTCAGCCTGAAATGGTATTTGTCAGGCTTTCACGCTTATACAATGGCTTTAGTAATTTCTGAGTCATAAATTGACACTCTGACCTTCTCCAGGTCGGTGAAGCCAGAGGCAGCCAGGCAGCTAGTATTTTTTCAGAGTAAGGTTAGCAATGGCAGCCCCATAATTTCTCCTAGTGGATGGAGTCAGCAGGAGAGATCTTAGGTTAGTTTCACACTACTTCTTCAAGTCGTTCAAATTTGTGCGCTTTCCTGAAGCGCACTGCCCTTTAGTAGGCGCACAACAGTGCCATGGTTATTGGCACCCCCCCCATGCACACGTTTTCGTGCAATCAAAATTTCACGGTGCTGCAGCACCATGCAGTTCGGTTAAGTGCGTTTTTTTGGAAAAGAGCAAGAGACTTCTTTTGCGCATTTTTCACATGTAGGGCAGCCCATTGAAATGGGCACTCGCTCAGTCGCACCCTTAAGTGTGAACCAAGCCTAACTGCTTTCATTGTCCCTTGTAAAGCATAGGGAACATGCGATTCTACGTGTCGCTGAATGAAAATTAGACGTGTGCAATTAGTTTTTTAGAAATTTTGACAAATTTGTTAATTCGGATACATCCAAATTAACGAAAACACGTTCAACACATTTTTCAGGATATTTGAAAATTAAAAAAATTACAGATTTCTGAATTTACAAATTTCTGCTTTTCTGAATTCATAAATTTGGAAATTCAGAAATTCAAAAATACAGAAATTCGGAAATTCAAAAATTCAGAAATTTACAAATTTTACGAATTTACAAATTACTGGATTAAAAAATTCAGAAATCTGAAATAATAACAATTAAATTATAGATATTGGGCCAGATTCAGGTACATTTGCGGCGGCGTAACGTATCGCATTTACGATACACTGCCGCAAGTTTTACGGGCAAGTGCTTGATTCACACAGCACTTGCCTGTAAAGTTGCGGCGATGTAGCGTAAATCCCTCCGGCGCAAGCCCGCCTAATTCAAATGATCCGGGTAGGGGCGTGGATCATTTAAATTAGGCGCGTTCCCGCGCCGAACGTACTGCGCATGCTCCGTTTTGAAATTTCCCGCCGTGCTTTGCATGAAATGACGTCGCACAGACGTCATTTTTCGAACGTAGACGTGAGTTACGTCCTTTCCTATTCACGGACGCAAAAAAAATAAAAAATTGACGCGGGAACGACGGCCATACTTTAACATGGCAAGTCTATTTATACGCCACAAAATAGCAGCTTTAACTATACGCCGGGAAAAGCCAACTAGCGACGACGTAAGAGAATGCGACGAACGCACGTACCTTCGTGAATCGCCGGAAAAAGCTAATTAGCATACCCAACGCGGAAAACGACGCGAACTCTACCCAGCGGGCGCCAAAGTATTGCACCTACGATCCGAAGGCGTACGCCTGTCGGATCGAAGCCAGAAGCCGTCGTATCTTGGTTTGAGGATTCAAACTAAAGATACGACGTGGCAAATTTGAAAGTACGCCGGAGTATCAGTAGATACGCCAGAGTATCAGTAGATACGCCGGCGTACTTGCTTTGTGAATCTGCCCCAATGAGTGCACAACATGCATTAAGCTTTTGTGAACTGGGTTAGGTCGTGTCACCCACCAGCCTTTGGTGGTGTGCCCGCACTGCAGGGGTTAATTAGCCATATACAATATAACACCAATAGTATTAGGACACTTGCCTTTACACACACATGACATTTAATGGCATCCTGGTCTTAGTCCCTAGGGTTCAATATTGTAAATGTAAAAAATACAATAAAAAAATATATATAAAAAAAAAAAAAAAAAAAAATCGATCCTAAACCATGTCAGTAAATTCATGCGTCCTGATACTAAGTTGTACAGGAGATAGCCAAGAATGGGCTGTAACAGTTTATTAGCTGCCCGAGAGGGCATAGTTCCTGAGTGACAGTAAGGCCTCGTACACACGACTGGACATGTCCGCTGAAACTGGTCCACGGAGCATGCTAAGAAACATGTCCGCTGGAGAGCTGTCCGTCGGACATGTCCGCTGGTTAGTACGTCTAACCAGCGGACCGAAAAACCGTGCATGCATCGAATTGATTCGACGCATGCGTGGAAGCATTGAACTCACGCGATAGAGAACGTCGGTGTCGTCTACGTCACCGCGTTCTCTGTCTGCGGGGATTTCGGTTTGATGGTGTGTATAGCCATCAGACCGAAATCTCCGAGCGGACATGTCCGATGAAAAGGGTCCGCGGACTGTTTTCATCGAACATGTTCCCTCGTCTGTACGAGGCCTAGGACTTTCATTAAATACATCTGCAGGAAAGACTATAAGGAACCACGGAGCCGCATCCATCCACCAGTAAGTGACAACTCTGATCACGGGCACTTAAATCTTCTGTGCTTTTAAGCATGCAATAAATAGAACCATCAATGACTAAAGCATTGTGAGGAATCGCTTCCCATTACTGCATGGCGTACAATCTAAGTGCTTCGTTGTTACGTAACGCTACTTTAATTTTTATATTTTCCAGCCTGCATTACCCTCTCAAAGTTTTTAGAAAGCTCCCATTTTTCATCTACACGGTTTAATGTCTTAATGTACTCAGAAAGGAAGCACAGAACAACTAAACTAAAAAAAAAATTCAATCATGGAATCTTTTTAACTAAATTTTGTCTAGATTTTGGACTTATCTGAGTACAAGCGTGGGGGAAAGAAGGGGGGACGCAAATCACGAGTCCGGTGCGGACGCCGGAACAGGAGGGTGTCACATCCGCCACTGTATTTGAACCTGGCTCAAGTTTATACTACCGCTGTGCTCGGGATTAGTTTTTATGATTTCAAATAACAGTTGTGGCATATCTTAAATGGACATACACTATTAAACCATTTAATCTTCCGTTGCCTCTCTCAAGTATATGCTATCTGCATACAGTATTCTCATATGCTACATGCTTGACATTTGTTGTTAATAGTATACGGCCTTCCGGCCTGAAATACTGACCATGTTCGCTATACCTTTTTAACCACTTAAGGACCGGACCAATATGCTGCTACATGACCCAAGGGGTTTTTACAATTCGGCACTGCGTCGCTTTAACAGACAATTGTGCGGTCGTGCGACGTGGCTCCAAAACTAAATTGGCGTCCTTTTTCCCCCACAAATAGAGCTTTCTTTGGTGGTATTTGATCACCTCTGCGGTTTTTATTTTTTGCGCTATAAACAAAAATAGAGCGACAATTTTGAAAAAAATGCAATATTTTTTACTTTTTGCTATAATAAATATCCCCCAAAAACATATATAAAAATACATTTTTTTCTCAGTTTAGGCCGATACGTATTCTTCTACCTATTTTTGGTAAAAAAAATCGCAATAAGCATTTATCGATTGGTTTGCGCAAAATTTATAGCATTTACAAAATAGGGGATAGTTTTATTGCATTTTTATGAAATTTTTTTTTTTTACTACTAATGGCGGCAATCAGCGATTTTTTTTCATGACTGCGACATTATGGCGGACACTTCGGACAATTTTGACACATTTTTGGAACCATTGTCATTTTCACAGCAAAAAATGCATTTAAATTGCATTCTTTATTGTGAAAATGACAGTTGCCGTTTGGGAGTTAACCACAGGGGGCGCTGTAGGATTTAGTGTTCACCTAGTGTGTGTTTACAACTGTAGGGGGGTGTGGCTGTAGGACTGACGTCATCGATCGAGTCTCCCTATAAAAGGGATGACTCGATCGATCCAGCGCCATAGTGAAGCACGGGGAAGCCGTGTTTACATACGGCTCTCCCCGTTCTTCAGCTCCGGGGAGCGATCGCGAGAGGGGCGGCTATAAACGAATAGCCGTGCCGTCGTCCCGGATCGCTCCCCTAGGGAATCCGACCGCCGCATGTAGCGGGGGGGGGGTCCCGATCGGACCCCTGACCCACATCTAGGCAGGCACGTACAGGTACGTTGATGTGCCTGTCCGTGCCATTCTGCCGACGTATATCTACATGCGGCGGTCGGAAAGTGGTTAAGGCTAAGGGTTGAAGGTATGTTGTACTACCTCCTCCCTTAGTAGCTCAATGCATTCCTATATGTGAAAGATATGATGTAGTGAACCCCCAAACTCTTTTTCTCGGATTAGAGTGACGCCTGGGGTCCAATACTGAAAATCACATTACATAGAGAAGTGCATTGAAATCTTTCCCTAAACCGCAGTTGTGGTTCACTCTCGTTCACCGTAGTTTGTGACACAGGGCTGGAAGATGTGGTGCTGGGAGCAGTAGCCACGTAGAAAACTAGCACTAGGACTACCGACATATTTTCTTACACCAAAGGTGCCTGCCTGCAAAGGGCATTCACCTTAGGCCTGGCTGCGCCAGTGTCAGGCCTACATATCAGTACTAGCTGGTCCGGGAAGTGGAAGCAAGTTATGTGCTGGAGGTGTTAAGGAGAGATAGCCTGCAAGCAAGTAATGTGCTGGAGAGAAGAGAGGAGGTGTATATACTGGAGTTGTATATAGTCTCAAGTCCCTGTATTGTTCCTAAGCATCTTGGCATCTCATAAGTTCCCTATCCAAGTTAATTCCCCCTCAATAAAAATACAAAGGGCCAGATTCACGTAGAATCGCGGCGGCGTAACGTATCGTAGATACGTTACACCGCTGCAAGTTTTCATCGCAAGTGCCTGATTCACAAAGCACTTGCGATGAAAACTACGCCCGCGGCCTCCGGCGCAAGGCGGGCCAATTCAAATGGGCGTGTGCCATTTAAATTTGGCGCGCTCCCGCGCCGGACCTACTGCGCATGCTCTGTTTCCTAACTCCCGCCGTGCTTTGCGCGGCGTGACGTCATTTTTTAGAACGGCGACGCGCGTAGCGTACTTCCGTATTCCCAGACGTGTTACGCAAACGACGTTAAATTTAAAATTTCGACGCGGGAACGACGGCCATACTATAGACAGCAATACAATTGCTGACTAAAGTTAGGGCACCTAAAACGACGACTAACTTTGCGACGGGAAACTAGACTAGCGGCGACGTAGCGAACGCGAAAATCCGTCGGGGATCCGCCGTAACTCCTAATTTGCATACCCGACGCAGGTTTACAACGCAAACTCCCCCCAGCGGCGGCCGCGGTACTGCATTCTAAGATCCGACAGTGTAAAACTATTACACCTGTCGGATCTTAGGGATATCTATGTGTAACTGATTCTATGAATCAGTCGCATAGATAGAAACAGGGATACGACGGCGTATCAGGAGAAACGCCGTTGTATCCCTTTTGTGAATCTGGCCCAAAGTTCAGGCAACGGTTTTCTCCCTGAGGGTGAATGAGAACTGTGTGCCTGTCTGGGCAGAGTGACAGACGGACCACAAGCCCTCAGCAGCCCTTACGAAGGTACTACTACATTATTATGGATCAGCTTATTATCTTTTTTAGAGTTGGAATTTTATGGTGTTTAATTACTTTAAATATAAAATCTGCTACCATGCAATAAAATTTGTAATCACGTGTACCAATTATATTATGCTTTGGATGTGATTTGCCTCACGTAAAGTCCAATGATCAATGCATTACATTACTTTGATGTTACTACTTGACCTGCTTGTAGAATCCTAATTAAGATATCTGTGATATTTATCACTCGTGCCTTATCGTACGTTTGACATTGATCATATTCTCTGCCTGCGTTGTGGGACCACTATACAGATTTATGATTTTGAGAATGACTACCGTATTTATCGGCATATAACACGCACAGACGTATAACACACACCTTCATTTTAAGAGGGAAGTTTCAGGAAAAAAATATTAAATTTTAAATAAAGAACTTTGAAGCAAAATAAGGGTCAGTGCCCATCAATGCAGCCTGATCAATGTCCATCTGCAGCCTCAACATTTACCATCAACACAGCTTGATCAATGCCCACCTGCAGCCTCACAATTGCCCCTCAATGTAGCTTGATCAATGCCCACCTTCAGCCTCAAAATTGCCAATTAATGCAGCTTGATCAATGCCCACCTGCAGCTTCACAATTGCCCCTCAATGCAGCTTGATCAATGCCCACCTGCAGCTTCACAATTGCCCATTAATGCAGCTTGATCAATGCCCATCTGCAGCCTCACAATTGCCCCTCAATGCAGCTTGATAAATGCCCACCTTCAGCCTCAAAATTGCCCCTTAATGCAGCTTGATCAGTGCCCATCTGCAGCTTCACAATTGCCCCTCAATGCAGCTTGATCAATGCCCACCTTCAGCCTCATAAATTGTCAATTAATGCAGCTTGATCAATGCCCACCTGCAGCTTCACAATTGCCCATTAACCACTTAAGCCCCGGACCAATATGCAGCCTAAAGACCCAAGGTGTTTTTACAGTTCGGGACTGCGTCGCTTTAACAGACAATTGCGCGGTCGTGCGACGTGGCTCCCAAACAAAATTGGCGTCCTTTTTTCCCCACAAATAGAGCTTTCTTTTGGTGGTATTTGATCACATCTGCGGTTTTTAGTTTTTGCGCTATAAACAAAAATAGAGCGACAATTTTGAAAAAAAAGCAATATTTTTTACTTTTTGCTGTAATAAATATCCCCCAAAAACATATATAAAAACATTTTTTTTCCTCAGTTTAGGCCGATACGTATTCTTCTACCTATTTTTAGTAAAAAAAATCGCAATAAGCGTTTATCGATTGGTTTGCGCAAAATTTATAGTGTTTACAAAATAGGGGATAGTTTTATTGCATTTTTATTTTTTATTTTTTTTTTACTACTAATGGCGGCGATCAGCAATTTTTTTCGTGACTGCGACATTATGGCGGACACTTCGGACAATTTTGACACATTTTTGGGACCATTGTCATTTTCACAGCAAAAAATGCATTTAAATTGCATTCTTTATTGTGAAAATGACAGTTGCAGTTTGGGAGTTAACCACAGGTGGCGCTGTAGGAGTTAGGGTGCACCTAGTATGTGTTTACAACTGTTTGGGGGTGTGGCTGTAGGAATGACGTCATCGATCGTGTCTTCCCTATAAAGGGAATGCCGCGATCGATGCGCCGCCATAGTGAAGGACGGGGAAGCCGTGTTTACACACGGCTCTCCTTGTTCTTCAGCTCCGGGGAGCGATCGCGACGGAGCGGCTATAAACAAATAGCCGCGCCGTGGTCCCGGATCGCTCCCCGAGCGGACCCGACCTCCGCATGTAGCGGGGGGGGTCCCGATCGGACCCCCCACCCGCTAATAGGCGAGGACGTACGTGTACGCCCATGTGCCTGTACGTGCCATATTGTGGACGTATATGTACATGCGGGGGTCGGGAAGTGGTTAATGCAGCTTGATCAATGCCCATCTGCAGCCTTACAATTGCCCCTCAATGCAGCTTGATCAATGCCCACCTTCAGCCTCACAATTGCCCATTAATGCAGCTTGATCAATGCCCATCTGCAGCCTCACAATTGCCCCTCAATGCAGCTTGATCAATGCCCACCTTCAGCCTCAAAATTGCCAATTAATGCAGCTTGATCAATGCCCACCTGCAGCTTCACAATTGCCCATTAATGTAGCTTGATCAATGCCCATCTGCAGCCTCATAATTGCCCCTCAATGCAGCTTGATCAATGCCCACTTGCAGCTTCACAATTGCCCATGAATGCAGCTTGATCAATGCCCACCTGCAGATTCACAATTAACCATTAAAGAAGTATGGGTTTCCAGGTTATTTTAGATTCATACTTACCTCGGTGGAAGGAGCATCAGACCAATGCTCCATCCCTCCCCCCCCGTCTGTGCACTGAGAACCGAGCCACCGAACATCGCCGCTGGCTCGGTTCTTACAGATCCCAGAGAGGAAAGAGGCTGACTGTCAGTCAGCCTCTTTCCTCTCTGCTTCTCCATGCTCATTGGAGAGCTGAGAAGTGGAGGGGCAGGGAGAGGCTGTCTCAGCGGCTCGCTGAGACTGCCATCAATCAGGGCAGCTGGCGGATCCCGATTTGGGAAGTCGTGATTGTTGCTCTGCCCCAACTGATGGCAGTGACGTCAGCGGAGAGCGGACTTCAGACCGCTCTCCGCTAAAAACGGGTCACAGGAGTGCAAAATGAATTGCACTCCTGTGACCCAGAAGAGAAGCCCAGCCTAAAAAGCTCAGGCTTCTCCTTTAATGCAGCTTGATCAATGCCCATCTGCAGCCTCACAATTTCCTATCAATGCAGCCTGATCCATGCCCATCTGCAGCTTCACCGTTGCCCGTCAATGCAGCCTGATCAATGTCCACCTGTAGCCTCACAATTGCCCATCAATGCAGCTTGCTTGATTAATACCCATCTGCAGCCTCACAATTGCAAATCAATGCAGCTTGATTAATACCCATCTGCATCCTCCCCATTGGCATGAATGCAGCCTGATCAATTCCCATCTCAGGGAGGGCGGGGGGATGATCACCGTTAGATTACATACAGCGAGAATGTCCTGTTTACTCAGCGGTATCTTTAATACAAAGGCCCGCCTCCTAGACCGGCTTCTATGACAGAACACTGGTCCAATGCCGGCCCAGAACACGGGACTTCCTATTACAGAGGCCGCTGAGTAAACAGGAGATTCTAACTGTATGTAATCTGACGGCGCTCGCCCCGCCCCCCCCCCCTGCTCTCCCCAAGGAAGCCCAAATTGCAGTATCAGCGTATAATACGCACACAGGCCCGAATTCTCGTACGAGTTACGCCACGCCGTCGTATCTTAACTGCATATTTATGCTGGCCGCTAGGGGCGTGTACGCTGATTTATGCCTAGAAATATGTAAATCAGCTAGATACGCGAATTCACGAACGTACGCCCGGCCGACGCAGTACAGATATGCCATTTACGTTAGGCTTTTCCCGGCGTAAAGTTACCCCTGTTATATGAGGCGTACCAATGTTAAGTATGGACGTCGTTCCCGCGTCGAATTTTGAAAATTTTACGTCGTTTGCGTAAGTAGTTCGCGAATAGGGCTGAGCGTCATTTACGTTCACGTCGAAAGCATTGGCTTCTTGCGGGTTAATTTGGAGCATGCGCACTGGGATACTTTCACGGACAGCGCATGCGCCATTCATAAAAAGCGTAATTTACATGGGGTCACATTAAATTTAAATAAAACACGCCCACATCTACCACATTTGAATTAGGCGGGCTTACGCCGGCCTATTTAGGCTACGCGGCCGCAACTTTGGTTTGAGAATACGGCACTTACCTGTCAAAGTTACGAAGGCGTAACGTAAATAGGATACGTTACGCCCACACAAAGGTACGCGGTTCTACGTGAATCCGGGCCACGCTATTTGCAACCGGTTTGCAGGGTGAAAAAGTGAATGTTATACGCCAATAAATACAGGAATTTCCTTGTATTGGTTGTAATACTTTAATAAACATACCGTATTAATCAGCGTATAACACGCACCCTAACTTTAAGAGGGAAGTTTCAGGAAAAAAACTTTCCACAGCCGCCTGCGTATAAGGCCTCGTACACACGAGGGGACATGTCCGATGAAAACGGTCCGCGGACCGTTTTCATCCGACATGTCCACTCGGAGATTTCGGTCTGATGGTTGTACACACCATCAAACCGAAATCCGCGCGGACAGGATACGCGGTGACGTGAGCGACCCTGGAAGGTCAATGCTTCCACGCATGCGTCGAATCACTTCGACGCATGCGAGGGCTTTCGGCCGAGCGGACATGTCCGGTAAGTCGTACAGACGACCGAACATGTCCGACGGACAGGCTTCCAGCGGACATGTTTCTTAGCATGCTAAGAAACATTCGTCTGCTGGAAACCTGTCCGATCCGCCGGAAAATTGTCCGGTCGGCCGTACACACGACCGAACATGTCTGCTGAAACTGGTCCGCGGACCAGTTTCAGCAGACATGTTCGGTCGTGTGTACGAGGCCTAACACGCAGGCACAGATTACCCTCTATTTTCAGGGTAAAAAAGTGAGCGTTATACGCCAATAAATACAGTATTTAGACAGAAAGACAATTCTCAGCCAACAGTACATTTCTTGAGAAGCGAAGATAAGGAACGCCCTTGGCATTGGCCTATGACTATCTAAAAGTAATATTGCCGTGGATTTCACCAACAGATCCCAATTAAGACCCCGACTACATGGGAATCTAAGCAGTAAAATCTCCAAAAGACACAACATATTAATAGGTCATCATGTCCTCTGGGGACCACCCATGTCAGATTATCAGTCTTGGTTGGCTTTGGCCTTTAAAGGTTTTGAATTAATTTTTGAGTGGGCTTAGTCTTTATGCAAAGTATGGTCATTTACATGCACAGAAATACTTTCCTCTGTGTTCTCTGCCTTACTGGGTGACACAAGTAATCGGTTTCTTACATTCACAAACTGTCCAGATATGACATTTCCATTAACACCAGACCGGGAAGCCTGCCAGCCACAAACACATTTTTCTCACAGGTGAGAGGAAAAAAATAATGAGATATCACCAACAGCACACGGAGGAGAAGGACAAAATGTTACAGGCCTGATGGACTATGGCGGAAACAGACACAGTAAACAAAAGTCAGAGCGCTCCATTGCTTGCAATGTTATAAAATAAAGTGGTGTTGTTGAGTATTTATTCTGCCTCTATATTCTGCATCCCAGTTTGATAAGAAAAAAACTTTACTGTAAATGCTTGAAATAAAGTGCACACAAAATTCTGGTTATACCCTGTTTTCCCGAAAATAAGCCCTACCCTGAAAATAAGACCTAGCGTTATTTTTGGGGATGGCTGCAATATAAGCCCTACCCCGAAAATAAACCCTAGTTAAAGTCATCGTAAAAACATGTAATCCGTTTTGTAAAAAGATTATATAATGTGCAGTGTGTCTCCTTTTTGTAACTTTGTTTTGGAAAATACCTTACTTACAGTGCCGCTGGGCGCTTACGTGACCGGCTGGAGATCTTCTCCTCTCCAACGTCAGCAGTCCCTTCCTCTGCAGTGCTCAGAGTGGAGAAGAAGAGCTAAAGAGGGTCACTGTGCTGGCTATCATGCTTTAAAGGATCAGGATATATTTTTTTCTTTTTGGGGTTACAACCACTCTAAGATCGTCATGATAACATGACTGTATTTGAATAAATGTAGATTATTGTACATACCGTAAATAAATAAGACATCCCCTGAAAATAAGCCCTAGTGTGATTTTTGTAGCCAAAATTAATATAAGACCCGGTCTTATTTTCGGGGAAACACGGGTAGGTGGGACTTTGTTGGCTGGGTCACCCATTGACTTCTTGTAGAATTGTCCAACCATGAGACCTTTCTGCAATGGCATGGATTTTTATTCTACACAAGGGGTGTCGAACTCAAATTCATCGGGGGCCGCATCAGCAGTATGGTTGTATCTTTAGGTCTATGGCCCAGATTCTCAAAGGACTTACGACGGCGCAGCGCCATGTACGCCGTCGTAAGTCCTAATCCAGTCGCAACCCAGCCTGGATGTTTATACAGCCGCTATGTGACCCCCGTTTGTCTGCCGACAGAAAAAATATATACCGTATTTGCCGGCGTATAAGACGACCCCCTAATTTTCCAGGAAAAATGTTGGTTTTGGGATATACTTGCCATATAAGACTACCTCCCCCCCCCCCCCCCCAGGTATGAAATATTGCATATATTATACAGTCATTTTTTAAAAGTCTTCAGATGAAGATTCTGTCGCTTTTTCACACCTTCAAATATTGTGGCTCTCAGTTGGCTCAGGCGAAGATTTCAATCAGACAAAGGGAGCTTCACAGCAAGCTGCTCTGCTACACTTTCCTAATAAGGGGAAAAGGGGGGAGCGGGACTTTAAATGAAGCAAGCAGTTATCAGTGAAGGGTCAAGACAAGGTACATTTATTGCATACCATACAAGTTCATACAGTTCAATAAATAAAGTCACAGTAAAATTCATATATGTACAAAAGGGAACATGATAATACATGACAGTGAAAAGGGATCAACCCTACATAACCTGAGAACTTCCCATTGCAAAAATGTATTAAAACTCGTGGTCATCAAAGACTGTATATATGAATCAAGTGGATGGCACAGTCGGTGTAGCCTTCACTGATAACTGCTTGCTTCATTTAAAGTCCCGCTCCCCCCTTTTTCCATTACCCCAGGGATGGAGGCTTGTGACTGCCCCTGGTCCTTGCCTCATTCAAAGTCCCACACGCTTCCTTTATTTCACTTTCCTAATAATATCCAAAAGTGCTTTGGGGATCCTTTATCATGCAGTTTAAAAACACAGGGCTTTTTTTCTTACTCAAACAATAGGTGCTGGAACTTAACCACGACCCCACAAAACCCCTCCCCCTACACACACACACCCTCCAAATCACATGAAATGGTGGGTGTGGTCAGTCAAATTTCATGAACAGTAGGAGGGTCTTCAAGGGGCATTAAATACCAGGATTGCAGTACATACACAGTGCAGAGCTGTCACTTGTAAACACAGATAGGTGGATTCAGATAGACTTAGGCTGGCGTATCAGTAGATACGCCAGCCTAAGTCTGAATGTGCGCCGGCGCTAATTTAAGCGTATTCTGGAAACCAGATACGCTTAAATTAGACTCAGATACGAGCGGACTAAGTGTCTTACACCGTCGTATCCTAAAGTGTAATTTTTAGGCTGACCGCTAGGTGGCGCTTCCATTGCGGTCGGCGTAGAATGTGTAAATCACTAGATAAGCCTATTCACGAACGTACGCCCGGTCGACGCAGTACAGATACGCCGTTTACGTAACGCATTATCAGGCCTAAAGTTATTCCATCAAATAGCTGGAATAGTAATGTTAAGTATGGCCGTCGTTCTTGCGTGGAAATTCGAAAATTTTACGTCGTTTGCGTAAGTCGTCCGTGAATAGGGATTTATGTCATTTACGTCCACGTCGAAACCAATAGGACCGTGTGGCGTACTTTGCCGCAATGCGCACTGGGATATGTAGGCGGACGGCGCATGCGCCGTTCGTAAAATACGTCAATCACGTAAGGTCACCCCCCATTAGCATACAACACGCCCTCTCAGCCGAATTTGAATTATGCGCGCTTACGCCCGCCCGATTTATGCTACGCCGCCGTAACCTAGCAGGCAAGTACTTTGTGAATCATGTACTTGCCTCGCTAACTTACGGCAGCGTAGTGTAAATGCCATACGCTATGACGCCGCAACAATGCGCCCGCCTACCTGAATCCACCTAAGAAACCAGACTTCTGTGTTTACAAGTGATTGTGGTAAGCAGGCACCAAAGGGTCCGAGCCAGAGGTGATGGAACGGAGTTCCACCAAGTTCTCCCTGAAAAAAAGCCCTGTAAAAACCTATAAAAAAAAACACCGATCTGATATAACAAATGTCTTTGAAGGTTTTCATTTACCCAGGTAATGGTATAACTAATTAATTACATTCAACTGGACTTGCTCTGTAACGTGAAAGGTGTTTCCTAGCTTGTCCAAGCCAAAGTGCATTGAGAGCCCTTCTCTGTTGGCAAGGGAAACATAAAATTGTATTTTGGGGTAAGGTTTGGGTGGAGCTCTAATGCCGTGTACACACGGTCGGAATTTCCAACAAGAAAAGTTTGATGTGAGCTTTTGGTTGGAAATTCCGACCGTGTGTAGGCCCCATCGGACTTTCTGACAGCAAAAATTTAAGAGCTGGTTCTCAAATTTTCCAATGGGAAAAGTTCTTGTCGCAAATTCCGATTGTCTGTATGCAATTCCGACGCACAAAAAAAACATGCATGCTCGGAATCATTGAACTTAATTTTTTTTTATTAATAGTTATCTTTGCTAACTATTAATAATGTATTCATTGTTCCAGAACCCAAACCTCCTGGACACTTTGTAAAATGTTTAACTTTGCTCAAACTCACAGCTCTCCCCCAAACAGCACCCCAAAAGTCAATGGATTGCCTCAGCTGCTATTAGAGAAAATAAATAAGTAAAAAAAAAAAAAAAAATGATTATCATATAGCTCAGATACTTTATATCAAGAAGTAGCTAGTCACATTAAACTGGACTTTTCCTGTAAAATTGAAGGCTTCCATAGCTTCTCCACAGCACTTCTTTGGTTCTGAAGAATAAGAAGTACATGGAGAAGCCATTTCTTGAAGAAGTCACTACTTGGAGAGACTACTTCTTGGATAAGCCACTTCTTATTTCTCAGAACCAAAAGAAGAGACTTGGAGAGGTCACTACTTGGTTAAGCCACTGCTTATTTCTCAGAACCAAAGAAGTGGCTTCTTGGAGAACTCACTGCTTGGAGAAGCCCCTTCTTGAATATGCCCTCTCCTTTTTTCAGAGCAAAAGTGGCTTGGAGAAACCACTTCTTATTTCTCAGAACCAAAAGAAGAGACTTGGAGAAGCCACTTCTTGAAGAAGTCACTACTTGGAGAGACCACTTTTTGGATAAGCCACTTCTTATTTCCCAGAACCAAAAGAAGAGACTTGGAGAAGCCACTTCTTGAAGAAGTCAATGCTTGGAGAGACCACTTCTTGGATATGCCCCTCATTTTTTCAGAGCCAAAGTGGCTTGGAGAAACCACTTCTTGGAGAAGCCAAGTTCCTATTCTTCAGAAACAAAGAACTGGCTTGGAGAAGCTTCAAAACACCTTCAACATTACAGAACAAGTCAAGTTGAATGCGACCAACCACTACTCGAAATAAAATATCTTAGCTAGATGATAATCATTTATTCATAGTCCCTGGACCCAAACCTCCTGGACACTGCAAAAGGTTTAAATTTGCAATGACTCACAGCTCTCACCCAAACAGCACCCCAAAAGTCAATGGATTGCCTCAGCTGCTACTAGAGAAAATAAATAAGTAAAAAAAAAATGATTATCATATAGCTCAGATACTTTATATCAAGTAGTAGCTAGTCACATTAAACTGGACTTTTCCTGTAAAATTGAAGGCTTCCATAGCTTCTCCACGGCACTTCTTTGGTTCTGAAGAATAAGAAGTGACTTGGAGAAGCCATTTCTTGAAGAAGTCACTACTTGGAGAGACCACTTCTTGGATAAGCCACTTCTTATTTCTCAGAACCAAAAGAAGAGACTTGGAGAAGTCACTACTTGGCTTTTTTCTCAGAACCAAAGAAGTGGCTTCTTGGAGAACTCACTGCTTGGAGAAGCCCCTTCTTGCATATTCCCTCTCCTTTTTTCAGAGAAAAAGTGGCTTGGAGAAACCACTTCTTATTTCTCAAAACCAAAAGAAGAGACTTGGAGAAGCCACTTCTTGAAGAAGTCAATGCTTGGAGAGACCACTTCTTGGATATGCCCCTCATTTTCTTCAGAGCCAAAGTGGCTTGGAGAAACCACTTCTTGGAGAAGCCAAGTTCCTATTCTTCAGAAACAAAGAACTGGCTTGGAGAAGCTTCAAAACACCTTCAACATTACAGAACAAGTCAAGTTGAATGCGACCAACCACTACTCGAAATAAAATATCTTAGCTAGATGATAATCATTTATTTATAGTCCCTGGAGCCAAACCTCCTGGACACTGTAAAAGGTTTAAATTTGCAATGACTCACAGCTCTCCCCCAAACAGCACCCCAAAATGCCATGAGCTGCCAATAGAGATAAGCCCACATTGTACTTTGGGATCCTGGGGAGAAAAAAAAGCTTTGACGTGTATCAGGTACTGGACTGCAACAGCAATTAATGTGCCTCTGATCTATAAACCCTGCTGATCCTATGAAGGCATCTGTGCATTGACTGTATAGCGAGTGATCTTGGCCTTGTTCCAGCACAGCAAGCTATATTCATCAGTAATTTATTTGAGCGTAGCTCACGCCATGAAAATATGCATGTGCCTATTCTTAGCTACTCTCATGCTATTTATGTGCATTAATATCAACTCTTCAGACCAAAAGAATTGGCGTTTTCCACCTTCACATGAATGTAATCCAAGGATTATTACCACTACAGTAGCACTAGACTGGGAGATCATGGGAGATTCCCAAGGTCCAGTTCCCACGCTCTGATTGGATCATTACTTCAATAGAGGGGCAATAACTGTTATAGTATAACTTGTTTCTAGGTTTGGATAGAGAAGGGAAAGGTCAGAATACATGTTGGGTTTGGTATTGTAGTTTGTGTCTCTGTGGGGGAGATTCACCCTCTTATGTGACCAATGTCACTGAAAAAAAAAAACACATTTTAGAAGAGGCATAGAGTGAACATTTTCCATGTTCCAGTGATAAATAGCTAACTTTCTCTTACTTTGGAAATATTTTCACTTTCTTCCTGCTTTACCTATGGGACAGACATAGGCGTGTGCACAGGGTATGCCAGGTGTGCCAAGGCACACCCTAATCACCCTGTGCAGAACAGATTCCCCCTACTGACATGGCTCCCCCTCCTTCCCCCCACAGCAGGAGTAGATTCCCCCTACTGCCGGCTTCCCCCCTCTACCACCGGTTGTTGCGGTGGATATTTTAGGATGAGTGGGGGAAGGGGCCAGTAAATTTGCCATTTACCGGCCCCTTCCCTTTCTGAATGAACATTGCGAATGATCGGTAGAGTGTGCTTGAGCTTTGGGGTGCACACCCTAATGCCAAAGGCTTCGCACACCTATGGGGACAGGAAGTAAAGGTACTAACCCCCTCCCCTTGTGGCCAGGGGGCAGTGAGACCATACAGTTGAGTTGTGGTTTTACCACCCAAATCATTCATGTATACATGCCACGGCTGCAATGCTGTACTGTTGCTGGGGAGGAAAAGCAGCTTAAATATTGTTTTTTCAATGAGTTTTATTTTGTGCGCACTGCCGGCAAGATGCATGCAGTGCAGTGCACACTCTAGATCTATTCAGGGATGGACTGGCCATTGGGACTACAGGGAGTTTCCCAGTGGGCCGATGGCTCAGTGGGCCGGCTTCAGTGACAGTGGACCGCCGCCCCCTCCGCTCCTCTGTCTCTCCCTTCCTGCAGCGCTCACCTGGGGGGAACAAAGAAGCAGGGGGAGGACCAGATGAGCAGGGGGAGGACCAGAGGAGCAGGGGGGACGACAGAGGAGCATGGGGGAGGAGACAGACAGCTGACTCAACAGCTGTGGCCTGGGAGTTTCTCACTTCTGCCTAATCTTGTCCCATAAGGGGGGGCACCAAACTTATTCTTTGCCCCTGGTGAAATAATGTCTAGCTTCCCCACTGGTACTGCCTATAAGAGTACCAGTACCAGCCGTTCTACTCTAATAAATTAAAACGGCTAGTGGCTAGTGAAGGGGGAGATGGGGCTTGGGTGGCCGGGGGTGCGGGAGTTGTCCGGTTGCCGTGGGAGAGACCTATCAAAGTGGGCCAGTCTGGATGAAGTCCAGGGCCACATTTTTGTCCCAGTCCAGCCCTGGATCTATTGTTAGCATCTGTAAGAAGCCAAGAATGGAGAGGGGTGTCGGGATGATGTAACCAGGACAAGGGGTGGGCTAGAGGGACACCTGCCCTGGGCGCAATGGTTTACTGTAGAGGTGGGGCACTTTCTTTCTTTTACAAGGGTCACAGAAGTTGTGACAGTGGCAGTGATTTTGACAAGTGAGTGACGGCTAGGGGTAGGATCCCCTAAGCTTGCACATCATGAACCCAGAGGGGGCACAGTTTGGCATCTTTGCTCTGGGCGCTGACCTTGTCCCGGCACTGGATGTAACTCCTGTGTGCATGCAGAGGAGTTACATCATCAATGGTTGAAGAGGATGGACCCAGAAAAAATGGCGGAGAAGGTAACTCTTTAGTAGACAGAGCTGTATAGGATAGAATAGGACTGCTCTGAACTTTCAGTGCTGGAGAAGAGCAAAGAGAGAGGTGAGTCTGCCATAAAGTCTTTGTACGCTGGGCACATTGTGGGAAACAGCTTTGGAATTACAGTCCCTCTTTAAAGGCGAAAACCCAGGAAGCGAAAGTGAAAGAACACCCCACTGAGCACCACATGTGTGCTCAGTGACAGATGTCAGGCCCCAACTCTCCACCTTGTCCAATCAGAGAACGCTTTGCATTTAGCATGGGACCCGACCCGGTAGCTAGCGGAAATCACTATAGTGGTGGTGCCTACTACAGTGACTTCCAGCTTCTATAGGTATGGTATACATACATACTTCCATTGGCCCAACAAAACCAAAATGATTTGGATAGAGTAGGGAAGGGTCAGAAGCCCCTTTTGTTTTTTGCTACCTGCAGAGAAAAATGGGGCCAACAACTGTGTAAGAGAAGATTTCCTTTACTTTAGAGACTGAAAGGTCTCCCCGATGGGAAACCAACAGCAAATAAAAGGTTTTATTGATTCATTAATTTATTGATTAAAAAAAAAAAAAATTCCCGAAAGGAAATTGAATCAGAACTAAAGGGGCAGAGCAAACGAAAAATGTTGGGTAAAGGAGATGAGCAAAGTCGTGGGTGGGGGGGGGGGGGGGAATGAGGAGAGTTTATGAAGATGAGGAGAGGGGGATTAAATGAGGAGATAAGGGGATGATAAGTAATAGATAGTGAGGGGTTATGGAGAGGAGTAGGGAGAGGAAATGAGGAGAGGCTATGGAAATTATTATAATAATACTATAGGATTTATATAGCGCCAACAGTTTGCGCAGCACTTTACAACATGAGGGCAGACATTACAGTTACAATAAAATACATGAGGAATCAGTGGGGCCTGCTTGTTAGAGCTTACAATCTAGAAATAAGGATGGGTTGTGGAGATGAGGAGGGGTTATGAAATAAAGGAGAGGGTGGAGATGAGGAGAAGTCTCTTTTTAGTTCATCAGAAATGAAGTAGGCAGGGCTGACACCAGGTGCTTAGGAATTCAGAGCCATGTTTGCATGTCAAAGAGTTAGGTTAGTAGCACACTATAATTCTGGCACATTAACAGGTATTTTTCTGTACCTACATTGTGTTTAAAGGGATAAAACATGGAGGGAATGCACATGTATTCCAGAGATGTATTACATTGTAAAAATATTCTTTTATCACCGGTAATCTCAGGTCCAATCTAAAAGCGAATAGTCATTGTTTAACAGCATTTCACATTCTTGATCAGGAGAGTTCTGTACCTTTGTGATAGGAGTGACTACAACTGAATCCTTCAACTGATTTATTTTTAATAATTATTTTTTTTATCGACCATTGAACATTGTACAGTACAGCCGCCAGTCTCCTCCGCTCGTTGACCCAGTATACCATGTATGATTGCCGTGTGCATCCATGGACATACTACACGCCCCTTTAACCACTTAAGCCCCGGACCTTTAGGCAGCTAAATGCCCAGGCCAGGTTTTGCGATTCGGCACTGCGTCGCTTTAACAGACAATTGCGCGGTCGTGCGACGTGGCTCCCAAACAAAATTGGTGTCCTTTTTTCCCCACAAATAGAGCTTTCTTTTGGTGGTATTTGATCACCTCTGCGGTTTTTATTTTTTGCGCTATAAACAAAAATAGAGCGACAATTTTGAAAAAAATTCAATATTTTTTACTTTTTGCTGTAATAAATATCCCCCAAAAACATATATAAAAATATTTTTTTCCTCAGTTTAGGCCGATACGTATTCTTCTACCTATTTTTGGTAAAAAAATCGCAATAAGCGTTTATCGATTGGTTTGCGCAAAATTTATAGCATTTACAAAATAGGGGATATTTTTATTGCATTTTTATAAAAAATTTTTTTTTTTACTACTAATGGCGGCGATCAGCGATTTTTTTCGTGACTGCGACATTATGGCGGACACTTCAGACAATTTTGACACATTTTTGGGACCATTGTCATTTTCACAGCAAAAAATGCATTTAAATTGCATTCTTTATTGTGAAAATGACAGTTGCAGTTTGGGAGTTAACCACAGGGGGCGCTGAACGTGTTAGGCTTCACCTAGTGTGTGTTTACAACAGTAGGGGGGTGTGGCTGTAGGTCTGATGTCATCGATTGTGTCTCCCCTATAAAGGGGATGACACGATCTATGCGCCGCCACAGTGAAGCACGGGGAAGCCGTGTTTACATACGGCTCTCCCCGTTCTTCAGCTCCGGGGAGCGATCGCGACGGAGCGGCTATAAACGAATAGCCGCGCCGTCGTCCCGGATCGCTCCCCGAGGGAAGCCGCCCGCCGCATGCAGCGGGGGGGGGGTCGCGATCGGACCCCCCACCCGCTAGAAGGCAAGGACGTATATATACGCCCATCTGCCTGTCCGTGCCATTTTGAGGATGTAAATAGTCGTGCGGCGGGCGTTAAGGGGTTAACTGCTATGGAGGAGCCCATCGTTGTCGCAGCATTTATGAATGAAGCACAAAGTGTCTCATTCTCTCTTCAGAAGTTTCCAGTTCTTGTATAATAATAAAAACTAAAAAAAAAACGCACACGCAAATCTGTAGGCTAAGATGGTGAATCAACCTGGCGACACATCTAATTAGAAGTGTGATTAACAAACAGATAACTCGGAGACTAAAAATAGACACAACACTGGCGAGGATCTCTGAATGAAAAAACACTCCTTGGCAGACTGACATCCTACACAGCGAGATACGCGCTCCAGATAACGCGTCAGTCAGGTAATTAGGTTGTAGCGACGAGGAAGCAGAAACTCAATGGCTGCAGCAGAATTGCCAATACAAATACATTATATGGTCAAACGGGATGTGGACACCTGACCATCACCTCCACTACATGGCCAAAAGTACATGGACCTCCCCACCACATGATGGAGTTCAGAGGTTTCCAGTGAAGGGTCCTCCTAATGCTGCACCATACGAAGACGTTTTAGATTCCTGGTGGCCAACGTGTGGCCTGCAGCTCTTTGGATTTTATTATTTGGCCCTCAGGGCCCCTGAAGACAGTTGTCCATGTTTTGTTGTTCAAGGTCGGAAAGCTCAATAGCAGCAGGGGAGGGGAGGGGGGGGGGGCTCAGTTCTTCTTCTTGCCCTCGGCACTGGACAACCCCTACTGAGTTGGGCCTCCCACACTGCAAGGATGAAATGCTAATTGTTGCCCAAGGGTAGAGCTGCACAATTAATCGTTAAAGGCTGCCAGATCTACGCGGATGACACACAGATCTTGGCAGACCTTGCAAGTGGACCTAATATGCCTGACCAGCTGAATAAGGGACTATCTAACATCCAACAATGGATGGACACAAACAGGCTAGGCCTTAACGCCGACAAAACGGAGCTTTTGCTGATCAGCCCGCAGGCCAATTCTACCTTCTTACCTGCCTGGCCATCCTCGTTTGGCCCTGCCCCAACTCCAGCTAAGCAGGTTAAAAATCTGGGTATCATTTTTGATGTTTAACTAAGCTCCGTACCTCACGCAAAATATTGCATAAAATCAGCCAACTATCATCTGCAATTATTACGAAAAATTAAGAACCTTTTCACTCAGAATAACCGTATGATCTTAGTTCATGGACTTATCCACACTAGGTTAGATTGCTTTAACGTGTTCTTTCTAAGGCTCCCACAGAAGTGGACAACACGGTTGCAGATCACACAGAACCATGCGGCAAGACTAGTCACAAACTGCCCAAGGCGGAATAACATCTCCCCGGTGCTGAAGGATCTGCATTGGCTCCCGATAGCAAAACGCGTCGAGTTCAAGGCTCTCTGTCTGGTGTTTCGGGCCTATTGGCAACTAGGCCCGATGTACTTATCGAATATGACACAACACTACTGTCCACCCAGAGAGCTTCGTTCAACTGACGCCCTTTTAGCGATCATTCAACCTAGTCGCTTAGCTTCAAAGGGTGGCTGCCGGCTCCAAACACTGGGGAATTTTCTTTGGAACCAGCTCCCTCATCAGCTCCGAGCATCCTCCTCCTTGATGGCCTTCCATAAAGGCTTGAAAACACTGCTTTTTTCACAAGCCTACGGATAGACACTTGGCCATCCAAGCTCTTAGCAGGACGCTGCCTTAATCCCAGGCTGCGGTCCACGGTCAGGGAGTAGGGATAGGCTCCTTGTGTCCTGCCCCCCCTCCCCTCCCTTCTTTTTATATTTCTGTTTACTTCTTGCTTGTTCACCTCTTTCACTTAGATGTCCTAGTCTCTTTTCTTTTCTCCTGGGAACTGGATACCCCCAGCTTGTTGGTAAGCGCTTAAACGCGAGTTTCACAACTCGCATTCGGCGCTCTATAAGCATTTATTCCAATCCAATTCCAATCCAAAAAATCGCGATCTCGATTCAATCCCCTGACGATCTCCAATGCAGAGTTTGCTGATTCTTTCATATAACAAGTGGAGAGACTTATCTGCTCACTCAGCTGTTAAAAGAAAATATCCGGGCAGTCTGCCAAGTTTTTAACAACATGAAACATTGGGCCAGATTCACGCAGAACTGTGGCGGCGTAACGTATCGTAGATACGTTACACCGCCGCAAGTTTTCATCGCAAGTGCCTGATTCACAGAGCACTTGCGATGAAAACTACGCCGGCGGCCTCCGGTGCAAGGCGGGCCAATTCAAATGGGCGTGTGCCATTTAAATTAGGGGCGCTCCCGCGCCGGACCTACCGCACATGCTCCGTTTCCTAACTCCCGCCATGCTTTGCGCGCCGCGACGTCATTTTTTCGAACGGCGACGCGCGTAGCGTAATTCCGTAATCCCGGACGGCTTACGCAAACGACGTTCATTTTAAAATTTCGACGCGGGAACGACGGCCATACTTTATACAGCAATACGATTGCTGCATAAAGTTAGGGCAGGTAAAATAACGACTAACTTTGCGACGGGAAACTAGACTAGCGGCGACGTAGCGAACACGAAAAAACGTCGGGGATCGCCGTAACTCCTAATTTGCATACCCGACGCTGGTTTACGACGCAAACTCCCCCCAGCGGCGGCCGCGGTATTGCATCTTAAGATCCGACAGTGTAAAACAATTACACCTGTCGGATCTTCTGGCTATCTATGCGTAACTGATTCTATGAATCAGTCGCATAGATAGAACAACAGATACAACGGCGTATGAGGAGATACGCCGTCGTATCTGCTCTGTGGATCTGGCCCATTGTAACTAACGCTTCTTTCTTAGGTCAAACTTCTGTGTGTAAATGCAGGAAGTTTAACCACTTAAAGTGGATGTAAACCAGATTCATGAAATTTGAGCTAGGCCGCAGTATTTTGTTATCTCTCTTCAATGAGCCAAGTCTTATAGCTCTCTTCTGAACGAACCGGTTCCTCTGTTATCAGCCTGAGAACTCCTGACATATTTTTTTACTTTTTAGACAAAAGCAGCCTGAATCTTTTGTCAAAGGAGGTTGCTAAAATAGATTAGCAGAGAGCAGCTCCTATTACAAAACAGCTCTGAGAGTCTCTGCCTATGAGGAGAGGGGGTGTGTGCCTTTCCTCTAATCAGCATGTTTGCTATCTTGGCTGTATGCCCAGACATTACACCCTGTGTTAACCAGGAAGAGAAAAACTCCTAACAAAATCTGAACTTTCTAAACAGTATATAAATGTGAAGACAGCAGATATACATATAAAACCTATGTAGGGAGATTTGGTTAATCTCTGTGAATCATCTGAGGCTGTTCACTTCACTGGGTGTATAGAGGGTTTACATCCACTTTAAAGTCCAAATCTTTTTCTGACACTTGTTTCTTAAAGGGTTAGTGAAGGAATTTATTTTTTTCCCTTTAAAATAACAAATATGTTAACCAAAACCTTCTCCAAATTCCCAAATTCCGCTACAAATCGAAGGGAGAACGTAGATTTTCGGTCCAAGGACCACGGCTCTGGAATGCTCTACCCACCACCATCCGCTTGGAGGAAAACCATCAGGTCTTTAGGAAAAAACGAAAGACCCACCTCTTCTGAAGGACCGGTACGACTCTGGATGGAAAGCGCCTTGAGGCGATTAAGTTCGCATTTGTTGCGCAATACAAGTTTTTCACTCACTCACTCACTCACTCATCTCCACTGTGCAGTTTGTTTTGCACAGAGTGGACCCCGATCCTCGTCTTCTGGGGTCCCTCGGTGGCTGTCTCTGGTCCTCCCCGCAAGTACTGACCACAGTCATGCGAGAGAGCTCGCATGGTGGTGAGTAATTGCGGGCGCGCTCCTGTGATACAGCGAGCGGCTATAGCCGCTCACTGTATCACTCGGCCCCGCCCCTCGGCACGCCGCGTCACTCGATGTGATTGACAGCAGCGCCAGCCAATGGCTGCGCTGCTCTCAATCCATCCGCTCTAGCCAATCAGCAGCCAGGCTGAGCGGCGAAGAGGATCTCTGGACCGAGCGCAGGACTTTCGAGGGGTCAGGTAAGTATAACGGGGGCTCGGGGGGGGGCCGGCAGCATCAGATATTTTTTCACCTTAATGCATAGATTGCATTAAGGTGAATTTTTTTTTGACTTTACTACTTTAAGTTAAAATCAATATTTTTTTGCTAGAAAATTACTTGGAACCCCCAAACATTATGAGGCAGATCCACAAAAGAATTACGCCGGCGTATCTATTGATACGCCGGCGTAATTTTAAATTTCCCGTGTCGTATCTTTGTTTTGTATCTACAAAACTAGATACGACGGCATCTCGGATCGATCCGACAGGCGTACATCTTAGTACGCCGTCGGATCTTAGATGCAATTTTTCGGCGCCCGCTAGGTGGCGTTTCCGTCGAAATCCGCGTCGAGTATGCAAATTAGCTAGTTACGGCGATCCACGAACGTACGTCCGGCCGGCGCATTTTTTTTTACGTCGTTTGCGTTCGGCTTTTTCCGGCGTATAGTTAAAACTACTATATGGTGGCGTACTCAATGTTAAGTATGGGCGTCGTTCCCGCCTCGCATTTTGAATTTTTTACGTTGTTTGCGTAAGTCGTTCGCGAATAGGGATTTGCGTAGAATGACGTCACAGTCGTGAGCATTGGCTTGTTCCGGGTTAATTTCGAGGATGCGCACTGGGATACCCCCACGAACGGCGCATGCACAGTAAAAAAAAAACGTCGTTTACGTCGGGCCACGACGTATTTACATAAAACACGCCCCCATCGCAGAGATTTGAATGCCGCGCCATTACCCTGCCAAAGATACACTACAGCGCGGATTCATTGTGGATTTGAAAAAAAAAAGTAAGTTACGGCGGCGTAGTGTATCTTAGATACGCTACGCCCGGCGGATAAATGCGCCGCTGTACGTAGATCTGCCCCTATATATATATATATATATATATATTTAGCAGAGACCCTAGGGAATAAATTCCAGCTGCAATATTTTATGTCACACTGTAGTTGCCCAGCATTATTTCAAATGCAATTTTTTGGGGGAAAAATACACTTTAATGAATAAAAAGAAAAAACCCAGTAAAGTTAGCCCAATTTTTTTTTTGTTTAAATGTGAAAGATGATGTTACGCCGCGAGAATCGTGATCTATCTTCTAAGCAAAACAATTATTCTCATTTTAACCAGAATCATGCAGCTCTACCCAAGTGTAGAAGAATAAGCTGTAAAAACACACCTTACTCATGGCTTCCACCATCTCTAAATTGTGGGTCAGCTCTTCTCATCCAATGTTAGACATGATCCCCGGATCGGGGTAGGGTATGGGACTTTAAGGATGCAAAAGGGTATATTGGGAGTATAGCACTTATAAATAGCAGTTACTTTTTGCCAAACCCACGAAACACATTGGAATGGTCAGATGTGTTTCTTAAAAAGTTTAACATTTATTCATACAAAAATTATTTAAATTACAATACATCAGTATCCAAATCTTAAAAATAACAAGAGAAGTGCTTCTTTTCCAATCATATGAAAAATTGCTTCCTCGTAAGACCAGTGTGCTTTGTTCTACATGTTTTGCCCAAAAATGGGGCTTCTTCAGCAACACACGTTTGAGACACAACTAATTGATTGATTGTCTTTTTTGTCCGTTTGTTTGGACATTGATTATCATTATCTTTTCATCGTATGCATTTCATATAGCTCATTGTGGCCTGTGTGTTCCTGAAGAAGCCCCATTTTCGGGCGAAACATGTAGAACAAAGAACACTGGTCTTACGAGGAAGCAATTTTTCATATGATTGGAAAAGTAGCACTTCTCTTGTAATTTTTAAGATTTGGATACTGATGTATTGTAATTTAAATAATTTTTGTATGAGTAAATATTAAACTTTTTAAGAAACACCATTCCAATGTGTCTTGTGGGTTTGGCAAAAAGTAACTGCTATCTATAAGTACTATACTCCCAAGATGCATTTGGATACCATCATTTATTTAGTAGTGCTTGCTCTTCAATTGACCTATATCTTCTCATCCAATGTCCGTACCGGACCTCACAAATGCTCTTCTGGTACAAATTTACCAGAGACACCCTACAAAAGCTTGTGAGAAGCATTCTTAGAAAAGTGGAAGATATTATAGCCACCAAAGAGGTTGGAGTGGTGGGGACTGCATAAATGTGAATGGTCCCAAAATAGTGTCAAAAGTGTTCTTATATGTCGGCCGCAACATCGTAGTCACC